>NC_138096.1:15845262-16445262 GCF_964212035.1 Myotis nattereri | reverse complement strand
CTGACCCCATGGAAATAAAAAGGATTGCAATAAAATACTATGAACAACTATATGCCAACAAGCTGGACAATGTGGATGAAATGGACAAATTCCTAGAAAAACACAACCTCCCAAAACTGAAACAGGAAGAATCAAAAACCTAAATAGGCCAATAACAACTGAGGAAATAGAAGCAGGTATCAACAAACTCCCAGCAAACAAATGCTCTGGTCTGGATGACTTCACAGGGGAGTTTTATGAAACATTAAAATGAGAACTAAACCGTATACACCCCAAACTATTCAAAAACATCCAAGAAGAAGGAAAACATAGGAAATGTTTTATGAGTCCAGCAGAATCCTAGTTTCAAAACTAGATCACACTACTAAGAAAGGTAAATATAGGCCAATATCCCTGATGAACATAGATGCTAACACCCTCAAAAACTATTAGCAAATCAGATCCAGCAATATATTAAAAAGATCACACACCATAACCAAATGGGATTTATCCCAGGAAGGCAAGGCTGGTACAATATTCACAAATCAATAAACACGATACATCACATAAACAAATTGAAAGACAAAAATAACATGACCATATCTACAGATTTAGAAAAAGCATTCAACAAAACCCAACACTCACTTTTGATAAATACTCTTATGTTGAGCATATCTCAACATAATAAAGGACATGTATGACAAACAAACAGCCAACATCATAGTCAATGAGCAAAAATGAAAAGCAGTTCCCAAAAGAAAAGGAACCAAACAGAAATGTCCAGTTTCACCAATCTTATTCAACATAGTACTGGAAGTCCTAGCCACAGCAATCAGACAAAAAGAAGAAATAAAAGGCATTGAAATTGAAAAGGAGGAAGTAAAACTCTTATTAGTCATAGGTGACATGATATTGTACATAGAAAACCCTAAAGACACCATCAAAAAATAATAGATTTAATAAACAAATTCCACAATGTACCATGATATTAAATTAACACCCAGAAATCAATGGGATTTTTAAACACCAATAATGAATTCTCAGAAAGGGAAACCAAACCAACAATCTCATTAACCATTGCATCAAAAAATTGTGATACTGCCCTAACCAGTTTGGCTCAGTTGATAGAGTGTCGGCCTGAAGACTCAAGGGTCCCAGGTTCGATTCCGGTCAAGGGCATGTACCTCGGTTGCAGGCACATACCCAATGGGGAGTGTGGAAGAGGCAGCTGATTGATGTTTCTCTCTCATCGATGTTTCTGACTCTCTCTATTCCTCTCCCTTCCTCTCTGTAAAAAATCAATAAAATATATTAAAAAAATTGTGATACTTAAGAATAAACTTAACCAAGATCATAAAAGACTTGTACTCAGAAAAAGTCAGGGTGCTTAATAAGGAGATAGAGAAAGATATAAACAAGAGGGAAAATTTACCATGTTCATGGATTGGTAGAATTCAAATGTCCATATTACCCAAAACAATCTATAAATTCAATACAATCCCTATTAAAATAACAACAGCATATTTCACAGATCTAGAAAAAATACTCCAAAAATTTATATGAAGCCAAAAAAGATCCCAATTAGCCACAGCAATCTTGACAAAGAAGAACAAAGGTGGGAGGGATCACAATACCAGATATCGAATTATACTCCAAAGCCATAGTAATCAAAACAGCCTGGTACTAGCACAGGAATAGGAATATAGATCAGTGGAACAAAACAGAGAACCCAGAAATCTACCCATGCCATTATGCTCAATTAATATTTGACAAAGGAGGCAAGAACATACAATGGAGTCAAAACAGTCTCTTCAATAAATATTGTTGGGAAAATTGGACAGATAAACATTCAAAAAAATGAAACTAGACCACCAAATTACACCATACACAGGAGCAAACTCAAAATGGGTAAAAGACTTAAATATAAAAAGGGAAATCATAAAAATACTAGAAGGAACCATAGGCAGCAAAGTCTCAGACATTTCTCATAGTAATGTGCTTATAGATACATCTCTTAGGGCAAATAAAACTAGGGAGAAAATCAACAAATGGAACTACCTCAAAATGAAAGCTTCTGCACATCAAAAGAAACCATCAACAAAATGAAAAGGGAGCCCACAGTATGGGAGAACATATTTGGCACAGATACATGTGATAAATGGTTAACTGACAAAATATACAAAATAATATCCAAAATAAGAAACCTATACAACTTATCCAAAGAAGATAAACAATCCAATTAAAAATGGGCAAAAGATCTAAATAGACACCTTTCAAAAGAGGACCAAGAGACATATGAAAACCTGCTCAAAGTCACTAATCATCTGAGAGATGCAAATCAAAACAACAAGAGGTACCATCTCATGCCTGTCAGAATGGCTATCATCAACAAATCAACAAATGACAAATGCTGGCGAGGATGTGGAGAAAAAGGAACCCTCATGAACTGCTGGTGGGAATGCAGACTGGTGCAGCCACTGTGGGAAACAGTATGGAGTTTTCTCCAAAAATTAAAGAAGGAATGGCCATTTGACCCAGTGATCCCACTTCTAGAAATATATCCCAAGGAATCAGAAATACCAATCAGAAAGGATATATGCACCCCTATGTTCATACCAGCACAATTTACAATAGCTAAGATATGGAAACAACCCAAGTGCCCATCAGTAGATGGGTGCATAAAAAAGCTGTCGTGCATTTATACCATGGGATACTATGGTACAGTAAAAAAAAAAAAAAAAAAAAGGAGGATCTCCTTCCTTTGGGGCAGCATGAATGGACCAGGAGAGTATTATGCTAAGCAAAATAAGGCAGTCAGAGAAAGACAAATATCAATATGTCGAATCTAATTAACAAAATTAACTGATGAACAAAATGGATCCAGAGACCTAGAAGCACGGAACAGATTGTGGATCTGAGAGGGAAGGCTGGAAAGGATGGGCGGGTGGGAACTAATCAACTAAAAACTCATATGCATATATGTATAATCCATGGACACATACAATAGGATGGTGAAGACTTTGTGCAGGGAGTGAGGGAGAGCTAGAAGTGGTCAATGGAGAATAAAAGGGGACATATGTAATAATTTTATCAATAACGACATAATTTTTTTAAAGAAAGAATTAGAACTTGTACCCTGAGATTCCCACTGAGCATGATGCCTGTGTCCTCAATCTTCTCTCAGGTGGTTCAAGACTTCAGCTCTGAAATACTCTGCCTCATGAATATGCAAAAGAGAGGGAGCAAACTAGGTTAAATATGGGTAAGTCTGTGCCCTGAGGGTGTCACCCACAGCCACAGCCTCCCCTACAGAAGTGCTCACAGCACAGCCCTCATCATGGACTGGAGCTGGAGAACCCTCCTCCTGGTTACCCTGGTTACAGGTAAGGGGCTCCCCAGTCCCCAGGCTGAAGAGGGGACTAGGGAGAGTCAAGAGGGATTTCCACCCACTCCTGTCTCCTCCCCACAGGTGTCCACTCCCAGGTGCAGCTGGTGCAGTCTGGGGCTGAGGTGAGGAAGCCTGGAGCCTCTGTGAAGGTCTCCTGCAAGGCTTCTGGGTACACCTTCACCAGCTACTGGATGAGTTGGGTGCGACAGGTCTCAGGACAGGGGCTTGAGTGGATGGGGGAAGTTAACCCTAACAATGGAAACACAAATTATGCACAGAAGTTCCAAGGCAGAGTCTCCATGACTAGAGACACATCCATAAGCACAGCCTACATGGAGCTCAGCAGTCTGAGAGCTGAGGACACAGCCATGTATTACTGTGCTAAATACACACAGTGAGGGGAAGTCAGTGTGATTCCAGACACAAACCTCTCTGCAGGAGAGGCTGTGACCACCAGGGGGCGATCAGGGTCCCTGAACACAAAGATCTTCCCAGCAGCAGGTGCAGTTGGAGGTTTGGACTGGTTTCCTCTTCATGTCACATTTCCCTCAGGGAACCTCTGGATTCCTGATTCTGTGTTTACCTCTGAAATCTCTGAGTTAGAAAGTCTGTTGTAAACAAAGACAACTTTGTCTCATGGCCCAATGGCAGAGGGTGTCATTCAGACACACTTGTGCTAAAAGAACTATTAATCACCAACACTTCTGACCCATGTTACCTCAATCTAACTGGAGGCTCTAATGACTCAGCTGTGCAGCTCACCTCAGTGCTGGGCAGCGTGCTCCACAAGTATATGAATCCAAAGCTGGAGAAGAAGGACTCCCAGTGGTGACAGTCATTGTCTTGTCATCACACTCATAGCACAGAGAGTCGGTAACACCAAGCAGAGACAGAAGGATCCATGGCAACTTGGTGCAGATATACAGGCTGATGACAAACACACACACCAAGGGACATGTAATGTTTATTGTGCACAGAGTTGAAATCCCTTATAAACTCAGAAAAGGCCCTTGAGGAAGGCAGACCTACTTTGATGGAGTCAGGAAAGGAGAATGGTACAGGGCTTTTATTTTGGCAAAGTGGTGGGAGTACAGAGGAATTTTGCTTCCAGGGGTTTTTTTCAATCTCACAATGACATCTAAAGAGAAAACTATGGTTTCTTATCTGATTTGCCCTGTCGGGGACAGATGGAGAAGAGGCAGCAATGAGCCATCAGTTGTCAGAAGTAAAACAATACAGGAAACAGAATATGGCTATGTACTTTACTTAACTACTATACAAAATGAGCAAAATTAAGTAAAAGAGTCCTTATGTGGGTACAAAAGGCAAGTCTACAGAAAATGAGAAGAATAATTATAAGTAAGGAAATGATAATGAAGATGGTGATGATGATATTGACAATGATGATGATGGTGGTGGTGATGGTGATGACGATAAATTTCAAAAAGAATCTTAATCCAATGTTTGGCAGGAATCTGTGCTTTCTCACCAATGGTCATCAGCTTTTTAAAAGGCCTATGTCAACTTACATTGGGCCAGTGGGGTCTGAATTCCCAATGATATCTGAAGACTAGATGCCTGCTTTCTTTATTGAAAAAAGGAATTGTGTGGGGACAATCACCATGTCTATTGAAAATGAGAATGGTTATAAGTAAACAAATTGTGATGATAATGATGATGATGATGATGATGATGATGATGATGATGATTACAATGATGATGATGGACTGAGACAGGAGCCCAGGTCTAATGGAATGATGGCTCCTCATACATACACACCTTCGCCATGGCTCCTTCAGTGATAGGTGTCCACTCTTCACTGGAGAGACCGTGTGAGTAATGACCCCAAATATGTCCAAGTCCTAATTCCCTGGACTGGGAAGGTGTTACTTTCTAGAACAGAGGCATTGTGACAATGTGCATGTAAAAACAAGAAATCCCTTTCCCACCAGTTTGAAGTGACATGTTCCTTATTTTTCTTCATCATTACCTGCATGATCTTTGACTTTCTACATCTCACAAACTCTTGTTCCTAATTATATAGGTATTTCCTACGATGATACAAGCTGTATCTATGACTTCCTTCTGGGCCTTCACTGGAGGAAGCTTTAAACCCACATGTCCAGTAACTCTATGTCCATGAAAATCTGGCTTATTTCTGTCATGTGACTCAAAACAAACCGAGCTACTTGCCCTTACTCAGTTCCACAGCCACGTCCAGATTTATAGGTAGTTTCCCAGCAGC
This sequence comes from Myotis nattereri, assembly GCF_964212035.1. NCBI lineage: Eukaryota > Metazoa > Chordata > Mammalia > Chiroptera > Vespertilionidae > Myotis > Myotis nattereri. Next base: position 16,439,650 of record NC_138096.1, on the reverse strand, counting down.
ATTCCCCTCTGGTACCAGAACCTACTCCAGTACCTGTGGCTGCTGTAGCCAATCCACATGGACAGTGGAGGCTCAGCATTTTCTGAGGAGTCCTATGTAAAATCACCCAAAACAGGATCCAACAAAGAAAACACTCATCAATTGAACTTTGATAAAAGTAAAAATAATTTTTCCCTCCAGATATTATATCAAGGAAATGAAATTACAAGCATACCAAGAGAATATCTTTCCGAATGATGAATTACATATGAAGGATGTTGTATGTTATGGGGAGAGCCCAGCACCCTCTGACCACAGTGAGCATCCCCAGAGATGGGGCACTGGAAGGCTGGGAATGAGGGTTTCCTGACGAGGTTGTAGTTCCCTTTTCTGTGAGAAAATGTATGCTAGGAATTCTCCAATTTCCCTCACTTGAACTGCAACATCACTGATTAACACTAGACTGAGAAATCAGATCACTTAACAGGCTTCCATATCATTTCAACCTATAAAAAATTCTCAATTTTGCACATGCATAATCACTGCTTTTATTTATTATCTTTTCTCCATGTTAAAACATAATTTCTTCTGATGTGATTAGTTTGGCATCTTTGCAATATTCCCTGTGATTCCATAAGGAAAGTGTTTGCACAGTGTGTTATAATACAATAAAATTGTTCCCACATCAAGAATCAAGGTTGCCCCTTTTTCCTGTGCTTGTGAAGCAGTTACTCATATCAAACTGCAGGAATGAGAAAAATGTGACATTAAAAAATGGCTGTACATTTCAATATTTTTATACCAAGGTGAACATAATTAGCATAAAATGACAATGATAAACATTTGTAATTGTAGATATATGTACCAGTAATTGTTAGATTTCAGAAGTTAAATAAATACTAATCTCTATGATTTTTTTTTGAAAAATGAATGAGAATTAACTAATGTAACCTCCTCATCTGGTCCAACATTTCTTCTGCTCAGGTGAGGTTGTCCTTGACCTAATTCCAAGGTATCTCATGACCCAGGTGGTCCCCTGTCCCTGACTTACATGCTGAGTGAGGTCAAGGGAAGAAATGCCCCAAATGGATCCCAGAAAGGCCAGGAAAGCCATACCTCACTCCCTCAACTTATAGGAAAGGCTGCCCCACATGCAAATGTCTCTTCAAGCTCCAGGGTAAATGCTCTCCTGGGCTGTTCAGGCTCATAGCTCTCTCCTCACATAGGACTGAGGTCTCTGGGAAGGAAGAGCTGTGGTCTCAAATATGAGACTACTGGGTCTTCTCCTGTGTCTGGTGACAGCCCCCCAAGGTGATGGTCTCAGGGGTCAGAGAGGGGTCATGGGATGGCTGTGCCTGCACTTGACTGACAGGGATTGATGCTCCTTGTCCCCAGGTGTCCTGTCCCAGGTGCAGATTCGGGCTCAAGAATGATGAAGCCATTACAGACTCTCTACATCACCAGCACTGTGTCCAGGGGCTCAGTCACCAGCAGTTACTACCAGAGCTGGATCAGCCAGCACTCAGGGAAAGGGTTACAGTGGATGGGATATGAGACAGAGGGCAGATGTTACAACTCAGGTTTCCAGGGCCGTATCTCCATCACTGCTGACACCACTGCGAACCAGTTCTCTCTGCAGCTGAGCTCCGTGACCACCTAGGACAGGGCCATGTGTTACTATGTGAGGCACAGTGAGAGGATCAGTGAAACCAGACATGAACTTCCCTGAGGGAGACAGCAGGATTGAGCTGCAGGGGCGGGGGTGTCTCAGGATACCAGGGGCACTCAGGGCCCACGGCACAGAGAGCAGCACCAGGAGCAGGGTCAGAGGCAGGAGGTAGAGGTGAGGCTCCCTGTTGGGCTCAGGGATTTCCTCTCAAGCTCTCAGCTGCATCCAGGGAATATTCTTCCTTCTCATATTCTCCCTGCAGACAACAATGAAGAAGGGACATTGTCTGTTTGCAGGGACATGTGGGCTGCGTTGGGGACTCTTCTTCACCAAGTCTCCCTCACAAATTCTAAAAGTGACTTTTTCACTGTCTTTTCAACATTTCCATGATGAGTGTGAATTCTGCAGGTGGGTTACTTGGATTGGGCTGGGTGCACAGCTCTACATCCCTCCCTCAGGCTCCCAGCTACCCTCAGTGTCTGACTCTCCATGTGCCCTCTCCCTCCTGGTTCCAGGGAGATCATAGGGCCCTCCCTCTGCTGAAAGGCCTCTGTACACTAAAGCCTGGTGGACCTCACCCATCCTCTCTGGATCCACATTGACCCCCAGAAGAGCTGTCACCTCAGTGCACCAAACGCAGGGAGCCCCCACATCTATCAATGTAAGGGGCCCCTGTTGTCCTACAGGAAGCAGTGCTAACAACAGGATGGGGACAGGTGACCCTGAGGGCTGGGATGTGCATCATGGAACTCCTCCCTCGACCTTTCCTCCTGGATCCAAGGTTTTATAGCTTCACTGCGGATGAGATGTGCATCAGGAGCATGTTGGAAGCCTAGGAGCCATTCATGAGACCCCCTGCATCCATAACATCCTCTTACTACTTTCCCAGAAAACAGAGTCACCATAGACACACACAATCACACACAGACAGTCATACATAGACACACATAGTTATAGTAACACATACACACAGTCAAACTCAAGTTTCTGGAAAAGACATGCATTCACACATGAGCAGTGATACCAAACTGTTCATGTCATTATACCCGGTACTTTATGAATCCTATATAAGAAAACATCGCTATATTTCATTCTCTTGGATGCCATTTGAATAAAAATGTGGTCTGTACCACCTATTATTTCAATGCTGGCCTCACACAATGAAGATCAACGGTTGTATTTCTCAGTCCACTTAGTATGATCTCAAATTAGAAATTTGATCCCAACTTTGCTAGATTGTGACAATTTAAAAAATAATTGAAATAATAATGAAAACCTTCCACAAAATAAAAGCAAAGGACCTAATGGACTCAGGGGTGAATTCTACCAGAATTTCAAAGAAGAATTGTTAACTTTTTAATCAACTCTTCTTGGACTTTCCCAAGAATTAAAGAAAGAAATAACACTTCCAAACAAATTTATTGAGGTGACCATTACACTCATATCAAAGTCAAGTGAAAACATACAAAAATGACAGGTCATTATCCCTGATGAACATACATGCAAAACCCCTCCACAATATACTAGGAAACTTAACAGCACCCTGAATGGATTGTTTACCATAATCAACTGGGATACCCTCCTAGCTGCAAGGATGGTTCAAAGTATGTACACCAGTAACTGTGATACACCTCATCCACAGAATGAAGGATAAAGTATCCTATCTAATAATAGACAAACATAGTAATTAACTGTACCTCGGACATGCTTCCCATTGGCTAATCAGGGCGATATGCTAATTAACTGCCAACCAAGATGGTCGCCAGCAGCCAGGCAGCTGAAGCGAACAGGAGGCTTGCTTGCTCCAGTGATGGAGGAAGCCAAGGTTCCCCGCCTGCCGCTGCCGGCCTCTGAGCTGCAGTCTAAGCAACTATGTTGCAATTATAGAAGCTAAACAAGCTCCAGATACCTGCTTTCAGCCAGCTTCGGCCTCAGAGCTTAGAGCGGCAGTGATGGCAACAGTGTTTCAATTATAGAAGCTAAACAAAACCAGATACCTGCTTTCAGCCAGCCGGAGCCTCAGAGCTGGAGCCAGGCCTCAGAGCTGGAGCTACCTCTCAGCTCCAGTGACATCTATAGAAGGCAAATAAATCCCAGAATAAAAAAATAAAAAATAAAAAAAAAACACAAAAAAAGAAGAGGTTGGGAGCTTCAGTCGCCTGCCAGCCTGAAAACGGCCCTCAGCACCTTACCCAGACTGGCCAGGCACCCCAGTGGGGACCCCCACCCTGAAGGGGGTGTGGCCAGCTGCAAACAACCATCATCTCCTCATCCAGGCTGGCCAGGCACCCAAGCGGGACCCCCACCCTGATCCAGGAACCATTCAGGGCAAACCAGCTGTCCCCCACCCATGCACCAGGCCTCTATCCTATATAGTAAAAGGGTAATATGCCTCCCAGCACCGGGATCAGCGGAGCAGCGAGGCCTCATTGCCCTGGTGTCAAGCGGAGCCGCAAGGCCTCCCAGCACTGGGATCAGCGGAGCCATGAGGCCTCCTGGCCCCTGGAGCAGCGTGTCAAGAGGCAGTGCCCAAACCCCCTGACTGCCCTGCGGCTCTGTGTGTGACAGGGGGCGGGGCCACAACCTCCCTATCCACCCTGCTCTGTTCATGACAGGGGAAGGCGCCCCAACCCCCTGATCGGCCCTGCTCTGTGTATGACAGGGGGCGGCACCCTAACCTCCTTATGGGCCCTGCTCTATGTATGATGGGGTGGACCCGCAACCTCCCCATTTGCCCTGCCCTGAGTGTGACAGTGGGGAGTGCCCCAATCCCCTGATGGGCCCTGCTCTGTGCGTGACAGAGGGGAGCTCCCCAACCCCCTGATGGGCCCTGCTCTGTGCCTGACAGGGGGCAGCGCCCCAACCCCTTGATTGGCCGGCTCTGTATGTGACAGGGGTGGCACCACAACCCCCTGATCCACCCTGCTCTGTGCATGACAGGGGGTGGTGCCACAACCTCCCCATCGACCCTGCCTTGAGTGTGACAGGGGGCGGCGCCCCAACCCCCCAATTGGCCCTACCCTGAGTGTGACTGGGGGTGGCATCACAACCTCCCAATCAGCCCTGCTCTGTGCATGACAGGGGGAGGCGCCCCAACTCCACAATCAGCCCTGCTCTGAGCCCAACCAGGGGCTGTGGGGCAGGCACCTAGGGATTGGGCCTGCCCTCTGCCACCCGGGAGCGGGCCTAAGCCAGCAGGCCGTTATCTCCTGAGGGGTCCCAGACTGTGAGAGGGCACAAGTGGGGCTGAGGGACAACACCCCGCCCCCCACCAGTGCACAAATTTTTGTGCATCAGGCCTCTAATACATCATATAAAGAGATACAGAATAAAGCCTTTAAAATTGAAAATCACTTCGGAATTAAAATTCTTAGCAGATTATGTGTAGAAGTGATGGACCTCCATATACTAATGGCCACATTTGAGAAGCCAAGAAGTGATATCAGGCTACACAGAGAAAATTTCAAAACTTTTCTTCTAACACCAGGCACAGGACAAGGGCTCCCCTATGAATACTTCATTCATCAAAACTTGAAGTCTTTGTCAAAATAATTAGACAAGAAAACTAAATTTAAAATATTTAAGTCAGAAAGAAACAAGTTAAAATGTTTTTTCCTTATCTATATGCAGATGACATGATCCTGTACATAAAAAAAACCCTAAAAAACTGTATGAGAAGCTAATAGAACTAGAATTCAGGAAAGATGTAAGATACAAAACCAACACACAAATGCCTTGTGCCCCTGCACCCTCTCAAAAGAGTGTCTTCTTGACTCTAGGAAATATGTGGGGCTTTCTCTGAGGAAACTGAGGGAAGAAACCTTGAATAGGCTAAACAACAAGGAGATAACAACCTAATAAAACAAGAACCCTGGACATGTCAGTCCTCAGTATTGGTTAATCCCTCATCATGTCCCCAGGTAGCTTTCTCCCCAATGTGGTAGTGAGTCATGAGCAGTTTATAGTTGATCCCCCATCATGTGGGGACATGGTGACAGTGATCGCATGGGTCTCATGCAGACATCAATGCTAGGGTTTGGCTGGTGACTCGGGGTTTGCAAGGATTCACAACTAAATGAGAGATACAGGGATGAGGGGTGTTTTACTTTCCAGAAAGGGAAAGGGCCAGTCTATCAGTAGTCGATACAGGGCAGGAACAAAATACAGCTCTACTTTAAATAGTAATGTCTTCTGTTGCTAGGTGACAAGGAAGGAGGAAGTATTTAGGGATGGAATTGATCAGTTACGGTGGGGGGGGGGGGGCTTGTCTTGAAAAGTGACAGTTTATTTGCTTTCAAGGAAACAATCTGGCAGATGTCCTAGGAAGGCGCCTTATCAGTATTTCCCTCAAGCCTGTGACATGCTTAGAGCAAAAGTTATGAGGATTCACAAAGAGGCTTTTTGAATTGGAGGGTTGTGCAGCTTCTGGATTCACCTCCAGTAGTGACTACATGAACTGGGTCCCCCAGCCTCCAGGAAAGGGGCTAGAATGGATTTGTGCTATTACTGCTAATGGTGAGAGCACATACTAAGCAGATTCTGTGAAGGGCCGACTCTCCATCTCCAGAGACAACGCCAAGAACACACTGTGCAAATGAACAGCCTGAGATCCGAGGACAAGGCCATGTATTGCTGTGCAACAGACACAGTGAGGGGAAGTCAGTGTGAGCTCAGACACAAACCTCCCTGAGGGAGACATGAGGGCTGGGCTGCAGTGGGCGCTCAGGCCACCAGGAGGCGATCAAGAACCACCCATTCTGAGTTGAAGCTCCAAGAGCAGTTGCAGGTGGAGATTATGGCTGATTTCTCTGGGGGTCCTGCCTTCCTCTCCATATAACAGTTTATCCAAGAGTCTCTCTAGATCCATGGTGCAGTGACTACCACTGATGGCTTTGTATTTTGAAAGATTTACACTATTAATAGAAACATTCCCACATGCAAACATGCTGTCTATCACTTATTCACTTATGGGGGGGGGGGGGACGCAGAGGGGTGGGTGAGCCTGGGGAAACTGTCAGCACACAAAGTCTTTCCATGAAATGTAGAACTTGGTTACCCTCCTTGCATTTCAGGGAGGCCCAACGAATCCACCGGAGATTTCTTGAGCCCAATGTTTCTGACAGATTACATCTGTGTCTCCTAGCGATGGCCCTGCCTTAGTGTCACATGGAGCTCAGCCATGGTCTGGGAGTCCTGCACAGCTGTGTATTCAGCACAAACCACGGTAGATTTCAGAAAGCAGCGACTGGGACCTGTTCCTCGTGCTCCCTGGAGATGGGGGTAAGAGTACATTTCCAGGACAAAAACACTTTATGAATTCCATATAAGATAACATGGTTTTCTTTCATTCTCTTGGATGGAATATCAAATAAATATGTGGTCTGAAATCAACTATTATTTCAACTGACCACACCCTGTGAAGATCAACAGTTGTATTTCTCAGTCCACTTAGTAGGTGCTCAAATTAGGAACTGGATCCCAACTTGGCCAGATTGATGAGTTTTAAAAAGTAATTGAAATAGTAGTCAAAACCTTCCAACAGATAAAAGCCAACGACCAAAAGGAATCCAGGATGAAATCCACCAAAACCTTGATGGGACTCATAAGTTTTTAATCAATCCTTCCTGAGCACTTCCAAGAATTAAAAGAAGAGGCAACACTTCCAAACAGATTTATTGATGTGACCATTACACTAATACCAAATTCAAGTAAGGACACACAAAAATGACAGGTCAATATCCCTGATGAAAATACATGCAAAATCCCTCAACAATATATGAGGAACCTTAACAGCATACTGAACAGATATGCTGTTATTGAACAGATATTGAACAAACATTAACCATAATCCAGTTGGATATTATCCAAGAATGCAAGGATAGTTCAATATTTGGGAATCCATTAAATGGGCTACCCTCATCCACAGATTGAAGGATGAAGTATACCATCCTATAAATAGATATAGAAAAAAGCATTTAAAAATTAAAAGTCCCTTCATGATTAAAATTCTTAACAAATTAGCTGTAGAAGGGATGGACCTCAATGTAATAAAGGCCACATTTGAGAAGCCACCAAGTGACATCATGCTACACAGAGAAAATTTCAAAGCTGTTCTTCTTCCATCAGTCCCAAGACAAGGGCCCCAGTGACTACTTCTATTGAACAAAATTATAAATCCTTGTCAGAATACTTAGGCACGAAAAAACAAACAAACACAAAATATATGAATCAGACAGAAGCGTGTTAAAATGTCTTTCTTTTTCTCTATACATATGACATGATCTTGTATACAGAAAACCATAAAAACTGCACCAGAAAACTGAAGAATCATAAAGGGAACTCAGGGAAGACATGATATGGCTACACAAGGAGATCAAAACCTAATGAAACAAGAATCCTGCACATGTGTGTCCTAGGTCTTGGTTAATCCCCAATAATGTTCCCAGGTAGCTTTCTCCTCAATGTGGCACTGGGTCAGGTGCAGGTTCCAGTTGACTCCATCATGTGGGGACATGGGACAGTGTTCCCAAGGGTCACATGAAGATATCAGGTTTCCAATCACAAGAGTTTCATAACTAAAACCTAAATACTCCCTAATCTTTACCTGCATCTTCACCACAGCATCCTAGATTTGACTGAGTTTCATCTACATCACCAATGATACAAAGAAGGCTCACAAGTGAGTCTATGGAATAAACACCACAAAGGAGGCCGTGCAGCTGCTTCATGTCCAGCAGCAAATTCCCCGGCAGAAATATGACGTGGAGCTCTGTCTGTATCTATAGCTCATGCTTCTGGTTCCCAATGACACACACACACGCTCCACTCTCCTCCAACACTTGGTCCACTGGCTCTAGGTTCATACTCGGGTCTTATTTTGTCCTCTGATCAATTCATAGGGGAAACAGTGTCAGATGGAACTTTCCATCTCCTGAACATGAACCTGCTGCACTTTTAATTGTTATACTGGTTGTGAGGGTTGGTTCAACTAGGTGTGTTCACTACTGGCAACTGTCAAAGGCATCTCATTTATATCTTTACCTCTATTTTCTTATGTGACCATATCTGACTTTTCCCACAGGATCTACCACTATCACTCTAATGTGATCAGTGTCCCTCCACAGTTGCTCATTTCCACAGTGTCACAGCTCATTTCCCCAGTAGACTCACTCCTTCCTTCCTAGGAATGAGCACACCTGAGTGAGCTATGCAAACCCACATATACAAGGCACACCTGGTGTATTTCCTTCTCTGTTATCAACAGTGTGTACCAATCTCCATTCAGGCAAACCTTCCCCCTCTGGCCAGATCAGACCCAGCATATGTGTAAACACCAAGGGACCGGGACTCTGATGAGAACAGCTTCACCTGCTCTGGATGTCAGGTACGCTCCCCTCTGCGGCCCTGGGCCAGGCCAGCCCCCATGTCCAGGTGCTCACCAAAGGCCCAGCTGTTCTCCTTGAGCTGCTCCTGGGGGCTCTTCAAGAACTTGCATCCAGGTGTTAGAGTTTATGACTTAATTCATCCAACATGATTATTCACCACCCAGGTGGTAAGATTTTGCATTCTAGGCTTTTTTCATGGGAAAATGGAGGAAATAACCTCTGGGTGAAATCAAGAAGTTTCCTGTATTTACACTATCTTACCCTCTTTGTCTCCCCAATATGGGGTTCTTCTGGTTCCCTTTGCAAGTTCTTAAAGGGCCCTATGTGCTGGCACTTTGAGACCTCGGCCAAAGGCTTGGCTTGGTGCCAGCACTGATAACTTCATCTGGAGAAGGTTTAATGGCCTCTCTGAAATGGGATTAGTCTTATTTTCCTTATGTAAGGCAGCAAGCATTTACAGAAGCCAGCAATAGCTGGGTTAAAATTTTAAACAGCAGTTTTTATATAAGATGGATGCTTCAGTGGTGGTGATAACGGCAATAGATTTGGAAAGAATCTTCGTCCAACATCTTGGTGGAAATTTGTACTTTCCCACCAATCTATCATCAGCTTTTTCAAAGGCCTCTGTCAACTTACAGTTGTACCATCGGGGTCTCAATCCCCAATGATATCTGAAGAGTAGATGCCTGCTTTTTTTTCTGATAAAAAGGAGTTGTGTGTGCACAACCACCATGTCTATAGAAAATGAGAAAAATGATTATAATGAAGCAAACTGTGATGGTGATGATGATGATGATGATGATGATGATGATGATGATGATGATGGACTGAGAAAGTACCAGGACTGACCAGAAGATCCAGAGCGACAGATGAATGGATTACTTTGACACACATTTCTGTGAAAGAAAAGATTAAGGGGCTGCTTGGCAGGAGGCACCTAAACAGCTCCAATTGCCTGCCTCTTTAAGCTTTCACTGTAACAACAGCCTGAACTAAAATTAACCTCTAGATACAATCATCAGGGTAAGTATCCTTGAGAAAGCACATGCATCTACAAGGTCGGGTCTTAAAGACTAAACATAGAGATTCCAGTAAAATACCAGGGAGCTCGGACTTGTTTGGAAAAGTCAAGGCGGGGGCCTCTGCCTTTGGCAAAGTCCTCCTAGAGGCCCCCAGTCTTTTGGAGAATCCTCCTTACAGACTTTCCACCAAACAAGGGATCTGGCCTAATGGAATGATGGCTCCTCATATAGAAACACCTTCACCATGGAACCTCCAGAACAGAGACACTGTGAGAATGTGCATGTAGGAAAGAGGGATCCCCTTCCCACAAGTCTTCAGTGACACATTCCTTATTTCTCTTGATCCCTGCCTGCATGGTCATTAACATTTCTACTTTTCACAAACTCCTGTTCATAATTATTCAGGTGTTTCCTACAATGTTACAAGCTGTCTCTATCATGCCCTGCACTTCCTTCTGTACCTTCGCTGGAGGAGGCTTTAAACCCACAAGTCCAGTAACTCTCCGTCCATGAAGATCAATCATGTCTTTCATGTGACTAGAAACAAGTCCAGTTTCCTTCCCTCACCCACTTCCATAGTCACAGCCAGATTTTTGGATAGTTTCCCACCAGTGTTCCCATCTAGTACCTGAAACTTCTCCAGTATCTGTAGCCAATCCACATGGACCATAGAAACTCAGAATTTTCTGAGGAATTCTTAGTAAAATCACCCAAAACAGGACTCATCAAAGAAAGTACTGATGAATTGAAATTTAATAAAATAAAAAAAAACCTTTGTTCTACCAAATATTCCATCAAAGGAATCAAATGATAAGCTTAGCGAGACAATATCTTTCAGAATCATGTGCCTTGTGGGAGAATGCATGTATTACACACTAAGGATGTTGTATGTTATGGGGGAGAGCCCAACACCCTCTCACCACAGTGAGCATCCCCAGAGAAAAGGCAGAGGGAGGTTGGGAGGGAGGATTTCCTGTCAAAATTGAAGTTCCATTTCCTGTAAAAAAAAAATGTATGCTAGGAATTCTTCAATGTCCATCGCTCTGAATCCCAACATCACTGATAACACTAGACTGAGAAAACAGGTCAAACTCCTCCTACCAGCATTTCAACATATGAATGATTCGGGGCTGTACACACACATGATCACTATCTTCATGTCTTGTGTTTTCTCCATTTAAAACCACGATTATTTCTGATGTTACTAGTTTGGGGTCTCTGAAAACGGAAGAGTGTGCACAGGAAGCTGTAGACACAATTATAAAATTTGCAGCCTCAAGAGTCAGGGCTGTCCCACCAGCCTGGGATTTGGGAGTAGTTTATCAGATCAAAGTAACGTGATAAATTAAGACATAAGATATTAAAAATGTCTGTTCTTTTATATTTTTCACCAGCATAGAAAGTGTTTGTATAACATGAGACTTAAAAATTTACAAATTGTGGCTACCCTAGGGTTCTGAGATTAAGAAATGGTCTGAACAAATGTTAATCCCTTTTGCATCTGTTTGAAAGATGCCTGAGAAGGTAAAAGTGTAACCTGCTCATCTAGTCTATGTTTCCTCTTATGCTCAGAAAGGTGAGGCCGTGCTTTGACCTGAATCAAATGACTCTCAAGACTCATGTGGTCCCCTGTCCCTGACTTACATGCTGAGTGAGATCAAGGGAAGAAAGACCTCCACACAGGCCCCAGAAAGACCAGAGTGCCCTGAGCCTCAGTCCCTACACTTATAAGAATAGGGCTGTACCACATGCAAATTTATCTTCAAGCTCCAGGGTACATCCTCTCCTGGGTTGTGCAGGCTCACAGCTCTCTCCTCACACAGGGCTGAGGTCCCCGGGAAGGCAGAGCTGTGGTCTAGAAGAAGATGAGACTGCTGGGTCTTCTCCTGTGCCTGGTGACAGTTCCCCAAGGTGTGGGTCTCAAGGATCTGGCAGGGGTCATGGGATGGCTGTGACTTCAGGTGACTGACAGGACTGATGTTCCTTATTCCCAGGTATCCTGTCCCAGGTGCAGCTGCAGGAGTCGGGCCCAGGACTGGTGAAGCCCTTGCAGACCCTCTCCCTCACCTGCTCTGTCTCTGGATTCTCCTTAACAAGCATTGGTGTACACTGGACCCACCAGGTTCCAGGAAAGTGGCTGGAGTGTGTCGGGGCTGTATGGACTGATAGAAGTACCGACTATAACCCAACACTGAAATTCCACCTCAGCATGACCAGGGACACATCCAAGAGCCAAGTTTGCTTAACAGTGAACAGCATGAGAGCTGAGGACACAGCCATGTATTATTGTGCTAGAGGCACAGTGAGGGGAAGTCAATGTGAGCCCAAACACAAACCTCCCTAAGGAAGACAGGAGAGCTAGGCTGCAGGGGGCACTCAGGACACTGTGGGGCACTCATGACCCACAGATTCTGTTTTGTGGTCCCAGGAGCAGTTGCAGGTTGTGTTTATGGCTGTTTCCTCCTAGAGTCCTGGGCTTCCTCTCCATTTAACAGTTTATCCCAGATTCTCTCTAGACCTATGGTCCTGTGACTACCACTGATGGCTTTGTATTATAACAGTTTTATTAAATTAGTAGGGACTTTCTCACATGCACCACAGGAGGCATTTTTCATTTGGAGAAAGAAAAATGCAGAGGGGTTGGTGAGCCTCGGGAAACCGTCAGCACACAAATACTCTGTGAAAATGAAATGTGGAACTTGCGTGAACCTCCCTGCATTCCAGGAAGACCAGCAAGTCTGTTGCAGATGTCTTCAGCCAGAACTTTCCTTCAGATGATGCCTGAGTCTCCCAGCAATGGCCATGCTTTACTGTCACCGCTGAGCCCAGCCGTGGTCTGGGAGTCATTTACAACTGTGTCTTCAGCTAAATCCATGGTGGATTTCAAGGAGCATTGGCTGGGACCTGTTCCTTGTGCCCCTGGTGTTGGAGGGAAGGAGGGTGCATTTCAGGACAACACACTTTATGAATCTATACAAAATGACATGGTTTTATTTAATTCTCTTGGGTGGCACATGAAATAAATATGTGGTCTGCAAACAACTGTAATTTCCACACTGACCCAAATGCACTGTCCCTTAGTTCTATGAGGTGTCCTGCTGGCTGAGTGTAGCCTCCCCCAGGAGGAATTGTTAAATGTGGTGAGAAGACTTGTTCCTTGTTTCCATTGGTTTCTCTCCATGCACAGAAATCTTCAGTGGATTAACTTCATACAATTCTTCAAAAAATTCCTTCCTTCTTCAAGGCAGACATGTGTTTGACTGCTGACCCTCAGGCAGGAACTGGTCCTGCCCACCACAGACCCAGCAGAGAGCAGCTGGGACTGAAGTTTATAGAGGCAGTTCTTTCCCTGGGTGGGGACTTTGAGGTGCTCCCCTGTCAGTTAAGGTTGCTCAGATTTACCTGTGGGAGGCAGAACTAGGATGCCACTTAGGATCTCACTGCTCAGCTCCACGTATGTGCAAGTGCTGCCCACTCACTGTGAAGTTCAACAGTTGTGTTTATCAGGGAACAAGGATGCATTCTTAGGACAACACACTTTATGAATCTATACAATATAACATGGTTCAATTTCATTTGTTGCTTCAACTAGAAATTTGCCCCTGACTTTGCAGATGGGTATAAATAAATAAAAATAATTGAAGTAATAGCCAAAGCCTCTCAGCAAAGGAAAGTGCATGTCACATGTATTCAAGGGTAAATTTTATCCAAATTTCAAAGAAAAAACAGTATCTTCTCAATCAGTTCTTCTCAAACACTTCCAAGAATTGAAAAAGAGGGTTAACCTCCAAACTCATTTATTGAGGTTTGAGGAATGGCTGATGTGCATTAGCCCTAGTAACTGGGTCACTGGACCCAACTGCTTCCAAAGCAAAATAAGTACACAAACAAAAATTACAGGTCATATCCCGGATGAACATAAATACTAAAATCCTCAACAACCCTATATAATAATGTCCTAATACGTAAATAAATCTACCGAAGAGTGGAACAACTGGCCACTATGACACACACTGACCACCAGGGGGCAGACACTCAATGCAGATGCTGATTCCTTGTAGTCAGTGCACTCCCAAAGGGGGAGCTCCACTCAGCCAGAAGCCAAGCTCAAGGCTGGTGGTGGCAGCGGGAGCCTAAGCTGGAGGCAGGCCTAAGCCAGCAGTTGGACATTCCCCAAGGGGTCCCAGACTGAAAGAGGATTTAGGCGGGGCTGAGGCCCCCAGCCCCCAGTGCAGGAATGTCATACACTGGGCCTCTAGTATAAGATAAAACTTAACAACATTTGGAAGTATCATTTACCATCATTAAGTGGGATGTTATCCTAGAATTCGAGGATGGTTCAACCTTTATAAATCAGTAAACTGGATACACCCATCCACAGAATAAAGGAGAAAACTATATTGTCATAAAAAAGATATAAAAAAGGCCATTGAAATGTCAAAACCACTTTATGATAAAAATTTTCAATAAATCTGGTATATAAGTGGTGTTCCTCAAAATAATTCATGCTGCATTTCAATAGAAAACGGGTAACATTATGCTACATAGAAACAATTTCAACACAATTCTTCTAACATCAGGACCAAGACCAAGGCACCCCAGTGACTACTTCTATTGAGCAAAACTGGAAGCCCTTGTCAGAGTAATTTGGCAAGAAAAAGAAATAAAGAGTCTGTAAATCAGAAAGGACCCAAGAAATTGCATCTCTTTATCTCTATGGATATGACATGATCTTAGATATAGAAAACCCTGAAGAATTCACAAGAAAATTTATAGAACTAGAAAGGTAACTCCTGAAAGATGTAAGGTACAGAACCAATACATAAATGGCTTATGCCTCTGCACACTCTCAACAAAGTGTCTCCATGGTTCTAGAAAATATGTGGGGCTGTTTCAGAGGAAAGTGAGGAAAGAACTTGAAAACTTGAATGGGCTTAACAACAGGGAGATGACAATGTAATGAAACAAGAACCTTAGATTTGGGAGTCCTCAGTCTTGGTCCATCCCCTATTATGTTCCCAGGGAGCTTCCCCCACAATGTGGCACTGACTCAGCTGCAGGTTCCAGTTCACCCCCCACCCCCATCATGTGGGGATACGGTGACAGTGGTCCCACGGGTCACATGCAGATGTCAGGTTTCCAATAACAAGATTTTCTTAACCTAAACTTAGTTATTCCTACATTTTATCCACATTGTCATAAAAAAAAATCTTAGTTTTGATTGAGTTTCATCTATATCCCCAATGTTTGAAACTGGCTCTACTGTTTCTCTGTATGGTTCATGCTTCTGTTTCCCAATGATCCACACAGATGCTCCAATCTCCCCCAACACTTGGTCCACTGGCTCTAGGTTCAAGGCCTGTTCTTAGTTTATCCTCTGATCACTTTATAAGGAAATAAGGGATCGGATAACTTCTGTTTGTTGAACATGACACTCCCACACTTTAATCTCCTTTTCAATGTGATGGTTGATCACCTCACTATGTTAATACAGGTAAACTTCCCAGGTATCATGTTTAAATCTTTACCCTTTCTCCTATTTTTCTATTACATTAAGTTTAATGCTAGATTACTACACTATCTTATCCAGCCTGCAGTACTGACCCCTCACAGGGAATACCCACAGGTCAGGAGATGATTCCGGGAAGCAGTTGGGCCCAATTGGGAGGAGCAGAGACACAGGTACCAGAGCTAATGCTCATCAGCCATGAGTGCCCTTGGACACACCACACTCTGCAATAACATTCTTTTTTTAATATATATTTCATTGATCCTCCACAGCGAGGAAGGGAGGGGGACAGAGAGCCAGAAACATCGACAAGAGAGATACATCGATCAGCTGCCTCCTGCACACTCCCGACCAGGGTCGTGGCAGCAACCAAGGCACATGCCCTCGAACTCGGGACCCTTCAGTCCACAGTCCGACGCTCTATCCACTGAGTCAAACCAGTCAGGGTTGCAACAACATTCTTTATGTCAGTGTCCAACCCCAGAGCTCCCTATATAGTAGGAGGAATGCCAATAGGGCCCCCACTGCTTGTGAATTAGAACCCATCCCCCTGGATCCCCAGGTGTTCCCATTCCCTGATCAGGAGTGAACACAGACCACTAATCCTGGGGCACTAATCCAGGGCACCTCTCCATCCCTGGGAGATGGATGTGATTTCTACAAAGAGAAACGTCAGCGAAGTCACACCCTGTGTCTGAGCTGACTCTCTCTGCTCTAGACAAGCCCTCATCTGCCCAGGACCCCCATCCCTCAGACAGGCTCAGATCTGCCACCAGGAAATCCCCAAACATCTGCCCAGGCAGTCTTATCTCCCTGGGGCAGTGGACCCTCTGGCTCAACTAGCACTCAGGATGAGGGGGATGGCCAGCACTTGTCCCTCATTCTCTCCACCTCTCAGTCTCTTGGACCAGAACCAGCCCAATGGAGGACCTGACTCATCTCTCAGAATTCCACATGGAGCAGAGAGGGAGAGGAGTTCAGAGATGAAACCCTCCACCACCTGCTGGGCAGCCCTCTGTGTGGGTCCCCAAGAACCTTCTGGGCTCTGCTCTGACATGTGTCTCAGCCTCCACATTGGGAATCTACATGGATCATGAGAACAAGCTGGTCAGAGTCCTGGTCCATACCCACCCCCCAGCTGTCCCTCCAGTATCCCAGGACAACTGCCCCTAGATCACCCTCTGCCTTCTACTGTCCACATCCTCTCTATATCTGTCCCAGACCCTGCGTACTATGGCCAGAGACCTGCTAACACTCCCCAGCTCCTCCCACAGGGTCAAGGACAGAGAAGAACCTGTAAAACCCACCTACCCTCCTATATCTACCAGCACCCCTCTCACAGATTCACCCACCTGTGATCACCCCAGGACATGTCACAGACAGGAGACCTGAAGCTGAGCCAGGATATGGTGACAGTGGTCCCAAGGGTAACATGCAGACATCGAGATTTCCAATACCAACATTTTCCTAAACCCAAATATGGTTATTCCTAAATCATTACCCACATCATCCCCTAAACACACTGGGTCATTATGGAGATTCCTCTATATCTCAATGCATGAAACTGGATCTACAACAGAGTCTAGAGAATAAACACCACAAAGGAGGCAGTGCAGCTGCTACATGTCCAGGACCAAACTCCCCTAAAGGACAGACCTGGGAGCTCTGTCTGTGTCTCTATAGTTCTTGCTTCTAGTTCCCAGGGACCCGCACAGATGCTCCTCTCTCCCCAACACTTAGTTCACTGGCTCTGGTCTCACACTCTGGTCTTAGTTTATCCTCTGATCACTTTGTAGGGGAAATAATATCATGTGGAACTTCCTGTCTCCTGAACATGAACGTCCTGCACTTTTATTTATTTCTCTGGTTGTGAGGGTTGGTTCACCTGGCATTTTCATTACCAGTGACTTTCAAAGGCATCTCATTTATATTTTGACCTCTATTTTAGTTTTTAAAGTGTTCAACTTTTTATTTTGATGCACAGTATGATAAATGGACTTTCAAAACAGCTAAATTTTATGGACAATGAACAGGAAATAAATTTGACCATTTATACTAATAAAAGGGTAATATGCTAATTAGACTGGATGTCTTTCAGACATCCATCAGGACAAAGTCACAGTGGTGGGGGCTAGGGCAGAGGCGATTAGGGGTGATCAGGCTGGCAGGGGAGAACAGTTAGGAGCAATCAGGCAGGCAGGCAGAGGGGTTAGGGATGATCAGGTAGGCAGACAGTTGAGTGGTTAGGAACCACTGGTCCAGGATTGCTAGAGGGATGTCAGACTACCAGTTTAGGCTGATCCAGCAGTCAGACATCCCCCGAGGAGTGCCGCATTGGAGAGAGTGCAGGCTGGGCTGAGGGACCCACTCTCCCCCACCCTCCAAGCACAAATTCCGTGCACCAGGCCTCCAGTGTTAAAATAAAAAGGTCAGCTAAATGTCTAAACTTAAGGTTGTAAGAATCACAGATAAATTTTGATGCCACAGTTTTCTTCAGGAAGTCAAAGTCTTTCAAACAATGTTGCTATGAACTGGTCCAGAGCATAACAGTATGCAGGAATGCCTAACAAGGGGGGTGATCAGGACACCTTGCCTTGGTGCTGCTTTGATGATGTCATTCACATGCAGTGTCCCCTCTGCTGCTTCAGCTCCACACAGATGAACCTTCCACTTCACTTGGACACTGTCTGTGATGCCCAGCATTGCCATCACCAATAGCACCTTCCTTCATATCCAGTTCAGCAGTTGTATTGCCTTCACGATGGACAGCTCAGAGCTGTGCCACCAGATCTGCACTGTCACAGCCTGCGTTGTCAGTTCTAACAGTAGGCGACATCCTCAGTGCTTGAGCCTAAGAATCCATTGCAGCAGCTACTTTACCTGGTGTTTTATTGGTAGCTGTGACACAGCATGAGCCAGCAGCATCTCAGAACAGCCTCCTCCATAAACTGTTCTAGAAGCCTTCACAGTGTGTGCAAGAACACAAACGGCATCATGCAAAGATCTTTCTGCTTCATCTAATATGTGCTGAGTGGCACCACGAAGAACATTAGTGCAAGCTTCACCAAGGGCTACCCCAGAAACATGAATGAGCATGTCTTCTCCAATCATGACTTCCTCAATGAGCTTGCAACTTCCAAGTTTCACTAGTTCTGGGTGGTCAAAGGAAGACGCAATTTCACCACCTGTGACAAGAGCCAGGTGTTCTACATGTTCAATAGCCATACCCCAGCATCACCAAAAACCAGCTCAGGATAATTAGAAATTTATTGCCTGTTAATAAAGTGATTTATCCTATGCTTAAGAATATGTTCAACTTTCTCCTTCATTCTTTTTTCTTTTTCTGCTTGTTTTATTTTAGTAACATTTGCTGTAGAATCAGCCCTTACATGGAAAACAAATGCCTTTATTTTATCTGTATCCATTCCCGTATTTGCAATAAGAATTTTAGCATTTTTAATTCCTTTTGGTTGATTAAGTGTAATGTTTCATCCAACAGAAAGCCTTTATCTAAATAGGAATCCACCAAACTTCCTCCTAGCTTGTTGATGACATGAATTGCCTCCAGATTACCAGAGCCCTTCAATCAGAGAACAGCTTTTACAGCTAACTTTGTAGAGTGATCTTGTGATGAGTAAGAAGTTTTAAGAATAATGTTTTTCCTGCAATGTTCACTAAATCTTGGCAGGATTTATCTTCATCAGAACCATGATCAACT
Organism: Myotis nattereri; assembly: GCF_964212035.1. Lineage (NCBI taxonomy): Eukaryota > Metazoa > Chordata > Mammalia > Chiroptera > Vespertilionidae > Myotis > Myotis nattereri. The sequence goes on along the minus strand of NC_138096.1, from coordinate 16,420,368 downwards.
GCCGAATTGAACAGACCCTGTCTTGCTGCCTTTGTGCCTTCTCTCCAACCCACAATGATGATCTGAAGATGAGTCTTTTTTGAAATTAAATATTCTGCTTCCCTTAGTCATTCTGCTGCTAAAACAGGAACAGAGGTAGTGCCATCTCCAACTTCATCATCCTGAACCCTTGACATATCAACTAACACTTTAGCTCCCAGATTATCAGTTCAGATGCTTTTAGAATAGCGGCACCATCATTGGCCACCATAAGAGAGGCATCTCATTCACTGCTTCCCAGAATTGTGCCCATGCCTTTGGGTCCCAAGTTGCTCTTTACCAAGTTCCCCATAGTGATGGACCAATAAAGGAAGATGGATGAGCTGTCTCTGCTCTCTCTTCATCAGCACCAACCTGGAATATGTTGGCAGGTGCCAGGGAAAAGGACACCATGGTTCCAAAGAGGTGGCCACTCATGCTTCTCCCTCTCAGATCAAGGCCTGGATCCCAGGGGAGAGAAGACGGATGTGACACCACAGGCTCTGCGCAGGAAGCAGGACCTCGGCAGCTCAGAGCAGAAAGGTTGATCTCTATTTTCTTATGTGACCATGCCTTATTTTTCCCACAGGATCTACCACTCTCACTCTAATGTGATCAGTGTCCCTCCACAGTTGCTAATTTCCACAGTGTCACAGCTCATTTCCCCAGTAGACTCACTCCGTCCTTCCAGGGAATGAGCTCACCTGAGTAAGCCATGCAAAACCACATACACATAGGCATACCTGGTGTATTTTCTTCTCTGTACTCAATAGTGTGTGCTAGTCTCCATCCAAGAACACCCAGGTCAGACCCGTGTAAAACTATAAAAACCAAGGGACTGGGGATCCTGATGAGAACGACCTCATCTGCTCTGGATGTCAGGTGTGCTCCCCTCCCCAACCTTAGGACAGGTCAGCCCCCGTGTCCCAGTGCTCAATAAAGAGCCAGCGTGTTATCCTTGATTTGCTCCTGGGGCTCTTCAAGGACCTGCATCTAAGGGTTAGAGTTTATGACTTAATTCATCCAACAAGATTATTCACCACCCAGGTGGTAACACTTTGCACTCAAGGCTTTGTTCATGAAAAAATGGAGAAAATGACCTTTCAGAGGCTAAAAGCAATGGATGAAATTCACCCCCTGCAGAGCTGGGTCCACTTCCTAGTATCCCAGAGTGAGGAGGGCTGTGCTGTCCTATCCACTGCAACTGACTCATAAGATCTCCAGCACAATTCTAGAATTCACAGACACAGGGTCTCAGAGGCTCTATTTAAAGGGCCCAGTTCCTGGGCAGGGAACAGTCCTCTGTCAATGGTGAGTCTGTCCCCTGTGCTCACCGCTCCCTGCAGCTCCACTGCCAACAGTCACTGAGAGTCCCCCACAAATATCAGAAAACATGTTCCTGAGCTAAACAGGCACTGCTGTGTCACATGGTGGACACTTCAGAATGCTGAGTATGCACACCAGTCCAGGTGACAGGACCTCCCATGTGCAAGCTGAGACCTGGCACTACAGTCCTGGGCTATGGAGGGTTCTGTTCCTCAGGTTCTCCCCCTGAGGGAGCCGCTTGAGGCCCAAGGCTTCCTTGCAGAGAACCGCCTGCATACAAGTAGCAGGATTGGGGCTGCCACTCTTTCAGAAATGCCAGGGAAGGCTTCCCTGTGGCAGACATGCCTGCCTTGTCTCAGGAAGCTGGTTCAGACACCTGTCCTCAGACCATGAGACTCAGAACAACCACAATCCTGTCCCAGGATGTCTCTGAGAGGTTTTATGTGCAACCTGCACTGGAGAACCTTAAAAGTCCCACTTTCTGTCCTGGAAGAGTGTGTCTGTCACTATTCACAGGTAAGCTACTAGAGTGTGCAGACTAGCCACCTGCTCCTGTGTCCTGGCCCAGGCACCCTTGTCTACCAGCCTTCCCATGAGGCCATCCCAGTCCCTTGGTGTTTATGAGGAGGGAGGAACCCTCTGGCTGCTCAAACAGGTCCTCAGGGAAAGACATGCAAATGCGGTCCCTCCCCTGCTCATGAAAGCCTGCCAGGCTGGGTCCCTGCAGACTCTGGAAAGGAGCCCTGCTGTGTGAGCCTCTCAGTGTCCACACCATGGGGTCTGCATTCATCTGGGCTGCCCTTCTCTTCGCTGTCAAAGGTGCGTCCCTGTGCATCAGGCTCATGGGGACTGGGTCACATGGGGCAGTTCTCAATCTATGTCTCTGTTTGCAGGTGGTCTGTGCCAAGTTCAGCTGGTGGAGTCTGGGGGAGGCATGGTGACGCCTGGGGGGTCTCTGAGCCTCTCCTGCAAAGCCTCTGGATTCACCTTCACTGACTACAGCATGGACTGGGTCCGCCAGGCTCCAGGGAAGGGGCTGCAGTGGGTTGCAAGAGTGAGTAAACCAACTGGAAAGGATCAATATTATGCTCCAGCAGTTCAAGGAAGATTCACAATCTCCAGGGACAACCCTACGAGCACAGTGTCTCTTAAAATGACCAAACTGACATCTGAGGACACGGCCGTGTATTACTGTACAAGACACAGTGAAGGGAAGTCATTGTGAGCCCTGACACAAACCTCCCTGAGGAGACAGCAGGGCTGGGCTGCAGGGGGAGCTCAGGACCAGCAGGGGGAGCTCAGGACCTGCAGGTCACACTTCTCTATTCTTGGGCAGGTGCAGAGGGGCAAGCTGACTATCCTGATGGATGTTTTCCTTGCCTCTCAATGTTGCTCTTTGCTCCCAGGGAAGAGCATGTCTTTTTCTTTGAATCTCTAAGTTCTCACATCGTCCCTGGGACCCAAAGGAGAAGGAGCACTGTGTTTGCAGGTGAGTTATGAATAGGCACTAGAGGTTCCCTTCACCAATTCCCTACAGGACCTTCTCCATGAGAAGATCAGCCTGTCTATTCTCACATCCCTGATGGGGACACATTTCCTTCAAAGGGAAACAGCACTGACATCAGTGCCCTCGGGTTTAAGCTCACACTCCCTGGCCCAGTCGGCGTGGCTCTGTGCTAGAGCATTGTCCTGTGGCCCAGGAGGTCATGATTTGATTCAGGTGAGGGCACATGCCCACCAGATTGGCTCCCCAGCAGGGAGCATGCTTGAGGCAGCAGATTCATGATTCTCACCACTGATGTTTCTATATTTCTCTCTCTCCCTCTCTGAAATGAATAAAATATCTATAATAATAAAAGCATAATATTCTAAGTAGACCAGACATCCTTCCAGATGACCTTTCAGATGAAGCCGGGGATGCAAGGGAAGCCTGGGTCCTGGGGGCCTGCCAGTGGTTGGAGGGAAGCCCGGGTCCTGGGTGCCAGAGGGAAGCTGGTGCCAGCAGTCGGGGGAAGGAAGGCCTACCCTTGCATGAATTTCGTGCACTGGGCCTCTAGTATTTTAAAGAAAGAACTTCACACTCTTTGTCCTCAGACTGGTACACACTGCCCTACAAGGCCCCTTACTTCAGACAGGCACTCCAGTGCCCCTTGCCATCTTCTATAAAATTTTAGTCATCAGTGCACACAACCCACTTCATCTATTCATTTGACATGTGCATTCCTCCAGAGTCACGTAGGACATGTCCCAGACAGGTGGCCTAAGCTGCCATCAACCCCCTTCATGCAGGAACGTTCCTGATGTGGCATTTCCTGAAGTGACAGAGATTCATTTGAGTCATCACTTTGCTGTGAACATTGTTTAGAAAGGATGTTGCTTAATGCAAGGCCCACATGTAACAACCCATCAGGACAAGAGCCCCATAGAGGATAAATGTACACTGACTTACAGGAAGTGGTAGCACACACCTGCCAGGTGCTTGATGGACCAGCACAGACCCACGGGCCTGAGGAAATGAGGATGTCCCTGAACTCTCCATGTAGGAGTTAAGTAGCCAGCAGCGTCTGAATTCTCACTGCCAACAGTGTACTCAGGGCAGGACTACACATGAGGGTGAACCAGAGACACTGATGCTGGAGGAGGTGGAGGCTCCTTCAGGGGCTGAGGGTGCAGCTGTGGATCTCTGAGCAGTGTCTCCATGTGGGAGGCAGTGGACTGAGGGCAACAGGGCGGTAGCTCAAGGGGGAAGTTAACCATCAGGATGGACACCAAGAATAGGCAGACTCCTAGACCTTCCTAGAACCAGGAGTCCTGAGGAAGCCAGGGTCCCTCCCAGAGCTGAACTCACTCATCAGCCAGTGCACCAGGTGACCTGGGAGAGCAGCCTCACCTGGCAGCTGACAATGCTGCTACCTCCTCCCCTGCCAGTACTGAGGTGTGATTCCTGCTTCATGACCTGTCTCCAGGGAACTCCCATCAATGCACCCCTGCAGTCAAAGTGTGACTCAGCCCCACCTCTGATTCTCCCTGGAGCAACCACGACTTGTTTTAACCTGCATCTCTGTGTACAGGTCCTGCAAGAACATAGACACACTAGTGCCTGCTCTTCAAAGTCTGTGTTTGTATTGTGGGTGCATTTGATTGGCTTCCAAAGAACATCACACCCAGACCCAGAACCCACATGTGGTCCCTGCTCATGTGCTGTGTACAGAGAAGAGGGGCAAATGTAGATTTTATAGCAATGAAAATCATCAGTGTGTGTGTGTGTGCGTGTGTGTGCGTGTGTGCGTGTGTGTGTGCATGTGTGTGTGTGTGTGTGTGTGTGTGTGTGTGATTTATTAAATACTGAAAGTGCTGTGAGATTTGGCCCAATGCAGGGATACTCAAATGAGACCTTCAACAAGAGGAACCTAAGGAATAAGTGGCCCTAGGGCCCCTGGGAGCTTCTGGATGAGGGGAGGGTCAGCAGTGTCTTCGCAACTGGGAGCTCCAGGGAAGGGCTCCCTAGTGGCTTCCTAAAGCCCTGGTTTGGTGTCTCCCTTCAGAGTATCAGGGTTCAATAAGGACAGTTCACTCTGTCCAGACATCAATAACACACGGTGTCCCTGAGGGAGCAATCTGACATCAGGGCACAGCATTCACTACTGGACTAGAGATGCTGAGAGGTCAATGCCCTGTGACCCCCGACAGGACCCTCCCCTGCAGAGGCAGAGCTAGGCAGTAGAGGGCGCTCAGGCCCAGGAGCTCAGGCTGCTGCCCCAGGAGAAGGTGAGAGGGAGCTGGGCAAGGGTTTCCTCTAAGGCAACGGTTCTCAACCTGTGGGTCGCGACCCCTTTGGCAGTCGAATAACCCTTTCACAGGGGTCGCCTAAGACCATCCTGCATATCAGATATTTACATTACCATTCATAACAGTAGCAACATTACACTTATGAAGTAGCAACGAAAATAATTTTATGGTTGGGTCACAACATGAGGAACTGTATTTAAAGGGCCAGAAGGTTGAGAACCACTGCTCTAAGGCCTGAGGCTTCCTCTCTTCATACAAACAATCCAAACTGAAAGTTGGACACTACTGCTGAGGTGACTGTGAACATCCTGCTCTATCAGTATATATACCAAACTCAATGAGACATGAGAACCCCACACAAGGGGATGTTCTATGGCTTCGGGATATCTGAATTGTAAGGGACTGGCACAGGGATGGATTTATTATCTCACTAGGGGCAACATTTTGGAGACACACTGATTCACGAAGAAGACATTCAGGTATCAAAGCCCAGAGCTGGTCCAAGTGGCCCCAAATCACCCAGTGTTGGGCTCACAATGAGGAGCATGTCCTGTGGGGGCTGGTTCCACAATGGGAGGATCTCTATCTTCACAGAGGTCAGGGACCTGGCAGGAGACACACATCCTCCAACCAAATTAGGACTTGGTGAAACCAAGAGGTAGTTCCTTGAAAAGATAAACAAATTGATGAACTATTTGCCAGACTCATCAAGAAACAAAGAGAGAGACCCGAATATATAAAATCAGAAAGGAGAGAGGAGAAGTAACCACTGACACCACAGACATACAAAGGATTGTAAGAAAGTACTATGAACAACTATAAGTCAACAAGCTTATAATGTTGATGAAATGGAGGGATTTCTACAAAAACACAATCTCCCAAAACTGAAACAGGAAGAATCAGAAAACCTGAATAGACTAATAACAATTGAGGAAATAGAAACAGTAATCAAAATTTCCCAGCAAGAAAAGCCCTGGTCAGGATTGCCTAACAGGGGATTTTTACCAAACAGTCAAAGAACTATCACCTATACTTCTAAAATTATTACAAAATTTCAAGAGTTTAGAAAACTTCCAAGCTCTTTTTAAGGGGCCAGCATTATCCTAATTCCAAAACCAGATAAAGACACTAGAAAGAAAAACAGTTACAGGCCAATATATCCCTGATGAACATAGATGCTAAAATCTTCAACAAAATATTAGCAAATCTGATCTATTAAAAAGATCATATACCATTACCAAGTGGGATTTATTCCAGGAATGCAAGTCTGGCACAATACTCCCAAATCAATAAACGTGATACATCTCATAAAGAAATTGAATACAAAAACAACATGACCACATCAATAGATACAGAAAAAGCATTCAATAAAATCCCACACCCATTTTTTGATAAAAATCTCTCAGCAAAGTGGGAATAGAGGAATCTTACCTCAACATAATGAAGGCCATATATGACAAACCTACAGCCAACATCATACTCAATGGGCAAAAATGAAAACTATTTCCTGTAAGAACAGAAATAAGACAGGGAAGTCCATTTTCACCACTCTTACTTCACATAGTACTTGAAGTCCTAGCCACAGTGATCAGACAAGAAGAAGCAATAACAGGCATTCACATTATAAAGGAGGACGTACAATGCTTTTTATTCACAGATGACATGATATTGTACATAAAAAAATCTAAAGAGTCCACCAAAAACTACTAGATTTAATAAGCAAATTCAGCAATGTCGTAAGATACAAAATTAAACCCAGAAACCCATGGTATTTTCATATACCAGCTAGAGGCCTGGTGCAGGAAACCTGTGAATGGGTAGGGTCCCTAGGCTCCGCCAGCGATCAGGGCCAATCAGGACTTTGTAGCTACTGACTGAAGCCTTCCTTCCCTGGCTGCCAGCTGCCAGCCACAGCCTTCCTTCATTCCACACCACCTTCTTGTGGTCAGCACATGTCATAGCGAGTGATCAAACTCCTGGTCTCCCAGTCCAAATCCCAATGGGGCACCTTGCATATTAACCTTTTATAAATATATAGATAGTGAGTTTTCAGAAAGAGAAAAAAGAAAAACAATCCCATTTACTATTGCAACAAACAAATTAAGATACTTAGGGATAAACCTAACCAAGTAAGTAAAATACTTGTACTCAGAAAACTACATGACTTTGAAAAAAGAGATAGTGCAAGATAAAAATTAGTTGAAAAATATACCGTGTTCATGGATTGGTATAATTAAAATGTCCATACTACCCCAAGCAATCTACAGGTTCAATGAAATACCTATTAAAATACCAACAGCATATTTCACAGGTCTAGATTAAATTCTCCAGCAATCTTGAAAAAGAAGAAAAAAGTGTGAGGGATCACAATACCAGATATAGTGTTATTCTACAAAGCCATTGTAATCAAAACAGCCTGGTATTGGCATAAGAACAAGCATATCCATCAATGGAACTGAATAGAGACTCCAGAAATAGACCCAATCCATTACATGCAATTAATATTTGACAAAGGAAGGAGAAGAATACAATGGAGTAAAGACAATCCCTTCAATAAATGGCATTGGGAAAATTGGACAGATACATGCAAAGAAATGAAACTAGACCACCAACTTCCACCACACACAAGAATAAACTCAAAACAGATAAAAGACTTAATGTAAGTCATGAAACCATAAAAATCCTAGAAGAAAGCATAGGCAGCAAAATCTCAGACATCTCTAGTTGCAATATATTTACAGATACATCTCCTAAGGCAAAGGAAACTAAGGAGAAAAAAAAATGGAACTACATCAAAATAAAAAGCTTTACTTATAAGGAACACATACAACTCAACAAAAGAAAGACAATCTAGTTAAAAGTGGGCAAAGGACCTAAAAAACATTTCTCCAAAGGGCACATAAGAAGGCCAAGAGACATATGAAAACATTCACTGATCATCAGAGAGATAAAATCATAAGATAATGAGGTATCACATCACACCTGTCAGAATGGCTTGCATTAACAAATCAGCAAATGAGAAGTGCAGACAAAGATGTGGAGAAAAGGAAACCCTAGCCCTACTGGTTTTGCTCAGTGGATAGAGCGTCAACATGCAGACTCAAGGGTCCCAGGTTCGATTCTGGTCAAGGGTATGTACCTTGGTTGCCGGCACATCCCCAGTAGGGATTGTGCAGGAGGCAGCTGATCAATGTTTCTCTCTCATCAATGTTTCTAACTCTCTATCCCTCTCCCTTCCTCTCTGTAAAAAATCAATAAAATATATTTTTGTAAAAAGAAGAGGAAACCCTAGTACACTACTGGTGGGAAGTCAGACTGACGCAGCCATTATGGAAAACTGTATAGAATTTCCTCAAAAGATTAAATATGGAACTGCCATTTGACCCAGTGATCCCACTTCTGGGGATATATCCTAAGAAACCCAAAACACCAATCAGAAAGAATGTATGCACACCTATGTTCATAACAGCAAAATTTACAATAGCTAACATCTGGAAACAGCCCAAGTCCCATCAGTAGGTTAGTGGATAAAAAGCCCTGGTACATTTATACAATGGAATACTATGCCATAGTAAAATGAAGGACCACTTACCCTTTGAGACAGCATTTAGGGACCTTGAGAGTATTGTGCTAAGTAAAATAAGTCAGTCAGAGAAAGACAAATATCACATGATCTCACTCATAGATGGAATTTAATGAACAAAATCAACTAATATAAAAAATGGATGCTGAGACCTAGAAGCATGAAACATTGCTGAATCTCAGAGAAAAGGTAGGGGAGGGTGGAAGGGTGGGTAGAGATCAACAAAAGAACTGGTATGCATACATAAATAACCCATGGACAAAGATAATAGGATGGTGAAGGCCTGGGGTACAGAGTATGGGGTGGGGGAGGTCTAGAAGGGATCAATGAGGGGAGGGAAGGGGACGTATGTAATACCATTAGCAATAACTATATATTTTTTAAAAAGGATAAGGACTTGGACCCTGAGACTTCCACTGAGCTGGTCCCTCTGACATTCATCTTATCTCAGGTGGGGTCAAGACCTCAGCTATGAAATACTCTGCCTCATGAATATGCAAAGGGGGGAGGTAGACTAGGATAAATATGGATAAGTCTGTGCCTTGAGGGCATCACCCACAGCCACACCCTCCACTACGGAAGTGCTCACAGCACAGCCCCTCACCATGGACTGGAGCTGGAGAACCCTCCTCCTGGTGGCTGTGGCTACAGGTAAGGGTCTCCCCAGTCCCTGGGTTGAGGAGGGGACCAGGGAGAGTCAAGGGGGATTTCCACCCACTCCTGTCTCCTCCCCACAGGTGTCCACTCCCAGGTGCAGCTGGTGCAGTCTGGGGCTGAGGTGAAGGAGCCTGGAGCCTCCGTGAAGGTCTCCTGCAAGGCTTCTGGATACACCTTCACCAGCTACTGGATGCAATGGGTGCGACAGGCTCCAGGAAAGGGGCTTGAGTGGATGGGGGAAGTTAACCCTAACAATGGAAACACAAATTATGCACAGAAGTTCCAAGGCAGAGTCTCCATGACCAGAGACACGTCCACGAGCACAGCCTACATGGAGCTCAGCAGTCTGAGAGCCGAGGACACGGCCATGTATTACTGCGCAAGACAGACACAGTGAGGGGAAGTCAGTGTGACCCCAGACACAAACCTCCCTGCATCAGAGGCTGTGACCACCAGGGGGCGCACATGGTCCCTGAACACATGGACCATCCCAGCAGCAGGTGCATTTGGAGGTTTGCGTGGTTTCCTGTGTGGTTTCCTCTTCATGCCACATTTCCCTCGGGGAACTTCTGGATTCCTGATTATGCACTTACCTCTGATGTCTCTGAGTTAGAAAGTCTGTTGTAAACAAAGACAACTTTGTCCCATGGACCAATGGCACAGAGTGTCATTCAGACACCCTTGGGCTAAAAGGACTATTAATCACCAACACTTCTCACCCACGTTACCTAAATCTAACTAGAGGCTCTAGTGAGTCAGCTGTGCAACTCACCTGAATGCTGGACAGCGTGCACCACAAGTATGTGAACCCAAAGCTGGAGAAAAGGACCCAAAGTGGATACAGTTATTGTCTTGTCATCATACTCATAGCACAGAGAGTATATAACAGCAGGCAGAGCAGAGGGATCCATGACAGCTTGGTGCAGATGTACACGCTGATGATAAACAAACACACCAAAGGGCATAGAATGTTCATTATGCACAGTTAAAATCCCTTAGAAACTCAGGAAAGGTCCTTGAGCAAGACAGACCTGCTTTGATGGAGCCAGGAAAGGAGAATGGAGCAGAGCTTTAATTTTGCTGAAGTGGTGGGGATACGGAGGAATTCTGCTTCCAGGGGGTGGCTTCAATCTCACAATGACATCTAAAGAGAAAACTATGGTTTCTTATCTGATTTTCTGTGTTGGGGACAGATGGAGGAGAGGCAGCAATGAGCCATCAGTTGTTAGAAGTCAAATGACATAGAAAACAGAGTATGGCTATGTATTTTACTTAACTTCTATACAAAATGAGCAAAATTATAAGAAAGAGAGTCCTTATGTGGGTACAAAAGCCAGGTCTACAGAAAATGAGAAGAATAATTATAAGTAGGCAAGGACCTCCAGTGGCACAATCGGTTAGCGCTCAGTACGTATAAGTAGGCAAATGATAATGAAGATAGTGATGATGATGTTGACAATGAAGATGATGGTGGTGGTGGTGATGATGATGATAAATCTGGAAATGAAATTTGACCCAATGTCTTGGCGGGAATCTGTACTTTCTCACTAATCTGTCATTGGCTTTTTCAAAGGCCTGTGTCAACTTATATTGGGCAATTTTGGTCTGAATTCCCAATGGTATCTGAAGAGTAGATGCCTGCTTTCTTTATTTAAAAAAGAAATTGTGTGGGTATAACTACCATGTCTATTGAAAATGAGAATGTTTATAAGTAAGCAAATTGTGATGATGATGATGATGATGATGATGATGATGATGATGATTACAATGAAGATGATGGACTGAGACAGAAGCACTGGTCTAATAGAATGATGGGCCCTCATACAGACACACCTTTGCCATGGCTCCTCCAGTGATGGGTGTCCACCCTTCCCACTAAGTATTGACAGATTTTATGATGGAAACCCCAATGAATTGTGCAGCTTCATTGATTCATGGAGAGACCGTGTGAGTAATGACCCCAAAGGTGTCCAAGTCCTAATTCCCTGAACTGGGAAAGTGTTATTTTCTAGATGAGGCACTGTGAGAATGTGCATGTAAAAACAAGGAATCCCTTTCCCACCAATTTGAAGGAACACATTCCTTATTTTTCTTCATCACTACCTGCATGATCTTTGACTTTCTACATCTCACAAACTCCTCTTCCTAATTATTCAGGTATTTCCTATGATGATACAAGCTGTCTCTATGATGTCCTGCACTGACATCTCGGCCTTCACTGGAGGAGCCTTTAAACCCACATTTCCAGCAACTCTCTGTCCATGAACATCAGACATATCTATGTCATGTGACTCAGAACAAGTCCAGCTTCCTCCCCTCACCCAGATCCACAGTCATGTTCAGATTTATGGGTAGTTTCCCAGCAGTGCTTCCCTCTGGTACCAGACCTGCTCCAGTCCCTGTGGCTGCTGTAGCCAATCAGCATAGACAGTTGAGGTTCAGCATTTTCTGAGGAGTTCTATGTAAAATCACCCAAAGAAGGACCCATCAAAGAAAATACTGATGAATTGAGCTTTAGTAAAAGTAAAAATCATTTGTCCCACCAAGTATTCCATCAAGCATATTAAATGACAAGCTCAGCAGGAGAACATCTTTCCAAATCATGTGCCTGATGGGAGAATGTGTGAATTACACATTAAGGAGGTTGTATGCTATGGGGAGAACCCAGCACACACTGAGCACAGTGAGAATCCCCAGTGCCGGGAGCCGGTCCATGCTTGCTGTTTCAAGGGACCTGGCATATATGGCATACTGTTCTTAATATGTTTGCTCACCTTCTTGGCACTATGTGTTTTAACCAAGGTCTCTGAGAAAGGTTGTTTCCCCAGGTAGGGATTTTCCCCTGAAGTTAGGGAGGGAATAAAACCTCTTAACTAAGTGCCAGGTGGGTAATTAATCACTTTAACTATGAACAATCATGCTTAAGCTACATAATCTTTACTCCCTGGAATGGAGATAAGAAACGCCCTAACCTTTGTAATAGAGATTGATAGGATTGGAATCAACATGTATAAATACAGACGTAAGAAGACAGAGAGGGAGACAGAAAGAAGACAGAACCTACACACAGAACTTAGAAGACAGAACTTAGAACACAGAACTTGGAGGACAGAACCAGGAAGACAGAACCTACACGGAACCTGGAGACAGAGGAACTTCGCTGGAGAGAGCATGGCAAAGGATCCTGGACTGAACCTGACTACAGGAATTGGCAGGAGAGCCTGACTGGAATCTGGTGACTGAGCCTGGCTGGAGAACCTGGACAGAACCTGGCTGAAGAACCTAGCGAGGGAACATGGCTGCAGAACCTGGCTGGAGAGCCTGGAGAACCTAGCAAGAGAACATGGACACGGAACCTGGCTGGAGATCCAGACCAGAACTTGGCTGGAGATCCTGGCTGGAGATCCTGGCTAGGCTGCTGATCAACTGAACACTGTCTCCGTGTCCTTCCTTCTTTGCCGACTCCGTCTACGCCTTTGGGGACCCCTGGACCTGCTGGGGCTGGACCCCGGCACCCCAGGGACAGGGCAGAGGGAGGCTGAGAATGAGGGATTCCTTACAGGATTGAAGTTCCCTTTCCTGTGAGAAAATGTATGCTAGGAATTCTCCAATTTCCCTTACTTGAATCCCAACATCACTGATAACCTAGACTGAGAAATCACGTCACTTAAAAGGCTGCTATATCATTTCAACATATAAAGGATTATCAATTGTGCACATGCATAAACACTGCTTTTAATATATTATGTTTTCTCCAAGTTAAAACATAATTCTTTCTGATGTGATTATTTTGGGATCTTTGCAATATGGCTGTGCTTCCATAAGGAAAGAGTTTGCACTGTGTGTTATAACACAATAAAATGGTTCCAACATCAAGAATCAAAATTCTCTCTTTTTCCTGTGCTTGGGAAACAGTTACTCATATCAAGGTGAAGGAATGAAGAAAATGTGGCTTTAAAAATGTCTGTTCATTTCAATATTTTTACAACAAGGTGAACATAATTAGCATAAAATGACAATGATAAACATTTGTAATCGTAGATATGTGATGCATTTCAGAAGCTAAATAAATGCTAATCCTTATGAAATTTTTTTGAAAAATGAATGAGTATTTACCAGTGTAACCTATTCATCTAGTCCAGTGATGGCGAACCTATGATACGCGTGTCAGAGATGACACGCAAACTCATTTTGGGGGTTGATTTTTCTTTATTAAATGGCGTTTAAATATATAAAATAAATATCAAAAATATAAATCTTTGTTTTACTATAGTTGCAAATATCAAAAAATTTCTATATGTGACATGGCACCAGAGTTAAGTTAGGGTTTTTCAAAATGCTGACATGCCGAGCTCAAAAGGTTCACCATCACTGATCTAGTCCAACATTTCTTCTTCTGCTTAGGTGAGGTTGTCCTTGACCTAATTCCAATGTATCTCATGACCCAGGTGGCCACCTGCCCTTAACTTACATGCTGAGTGAAGTCAAGTGTAGAGACACCCCCAAATGGACCCCAGAAAGGCCAGGAAAGCCAGACCTCACTTCCACAACTTATAGGAAAGACTGCTCCACATGCAAATATCTCTTCAAGTTCCAGGATAAATCCTCTCCTGGGCTGTGCAGGCTCACAGGTCTCTCCTCACACAGGGCTGCTGTCTCTGGGAAGGCAGAGCTGTGGTCTAGAAGAAGATGAGACTGCTGGGTCTTCTCCTGTGCCTGGTGTCAACCCCCAAAGGTGAGGGTCTCAGGGGTCAGACAGGGGTCATAGGATGGGGGTGACTGCACATGGCTGACAGGGACTGATGCTCCTTGTCCCCAGGTGTCCTGTCCCAGGTGCAGCTGCAGGATTCAGGCCCAGGACTGGTGAAGCCCTTGCAGACTCTCTATATCACCAGCCCTGTGCCCTGGGGCTCAGTCACCGGCAGTTACTACCAGAGCTGGATTCGCCAGCCCCCAGGGAAAGGGTTTCAGTGGATGGTCCACTGGACAGGGGGCACATGGTACAAGCCAGCTTTCCAGGGCGGCATCTCAATCACTGCTGACACCACTAGGAACCAGTTCTCTCTGCAGCTGAGCTCCGTGACCACCTAGGACACGACCATGTATACTGTGCAAGACACAGTGAGAGGATCAGTGAAGCCAGACATGAACCTTCCTGAGGGAGACAGCAGGATTGGGCTGCAGGATACCAGGAGGCACTAAGGATACCAGGGGATGCTCAGGACCCACAGCACAGAGAACAGCTCCTGGAGAAGGGGCAGAGGCAGGATGTAGAGGCGGGGCTCCCTGTTGGCCTCAGAGATTTCCTCTCAAGCTCTCAGCTACCTCCAGGGATGATTCTTCCTTCTCATATTCTCCCTGCAAACAATAATGAAGAAGGGACATTGTCTGTTTGCAGGGGATGTGTGGGCAATAATGAGGACTCTCCTTCAACTAGTCTCCGTAAAAAATTCTAAAAGTGACTTTTTTCACTGTCTTTTCAAATTTTACTTGATGAGTGTGAGTTCCACAGGTGGGATGCTGGGAATGGGCTTTGCACACAGCTCTACATCGCTCCCTCTGGCTCACAGCTACCCTAGTTTCTGACTTTCCCTGAGCCCTTGCCCCTCCTGGTTCTAGGGAGATCATATGGCCCTCCCTCTGCTGAAAGGCCAGAGCACACGCAGGGCTTGCAGACCTCACCCATCCTCTCTGGGTCCACATTGATCCCTGGAAGAGCTGTCAGCTCAGTGCACCAAACACAGGGAGCCCCACACTCATCAATATGAGGAGATCCTGTTGTCCTACAGGAAGCAGTGCTAACCACACGATGAGGACAGGTGACCCAGAGAGCTGGGATGTGCATTATGGAACTCTTCCATCCACCTTTCCTCCTGGATTCAAGGTTTTCTAGCTTCACTGTGGGTGATATGTGCATCGGGATCATGGTGGAAGGCTAGGAGAAGTCCATGGGGTCCCCTGCGTCCATACTGTTCTCCTACAAGTTGCCCAGGAAACACCATCACATAGACACACAGAGTCAAAAACAGACACACATAGTTACAGTAACACACATAGTTACAATAACACACACAGTCACACACAAGTTTCTGGAAAAGACATGCATTCACACATGAGCAGTGATACCAAACTATTCATGTTGTTATACCCGGTACTTTATGAATCCTATATAAGAAAACGTGGTTATTTTCATTTTCTTGGATGCCTATTGAATAAAAATGTGGTCGGTACCAACTATTATTTCAACACTGACCATACCCTGTGAAGATCAACAGTTGTATTTCTCAGTCCACTTAGTAGGGTCTCAAATTAGAAATTTGATCCCAACTTTGCTAGATTGAGCCCATGTTTTAAAAAATAATTGAAGTAATAATGAAAACCTCCCATCAAATAAAAGCAAAGGACCTAATGGGGTGAATTCTACCAGAATTTCAAATAAGAATTGTTAACTTTTTAATCAATTCTTCTTGTACTCTCCCAAGAATTAAAGAAAGAAGCAAAACTTCCAAAATTTATTGAGGTGACCATTACACACATATCAAAGCCAAATAAAATATACAAAAATGACAGGTCATTATCCATGATGAACATACATGCAAAAAATCTCAACAATATACTAGGAAACTTAACACCACCCTAAAAGGATTATTTACAGTTATCAAGAGAGATACCACCCTAGCATGCAAGGATGGTTCAACATATGAACACTGGTAACTGTGATACACCTCATCCACAGAATGAAAGATAAAGTATACCATCATATAAATAGATATAGAATAAAGCCTATAGAATTGAAAATCACTTCAGTATTAAAATTCTTAGCAGATTATATGTAGAAGTGATGGACCTCCATATACTATAGGCCACATTGAGAAGCCAACAAGTGATATCAGGCTACCCAGAGAAAATTTCAAAGCTTTTATTCTCACATCAGGCACAAGTCAATAGCTCCCCTGTGAATACTTGATTCATCAAAACTTGAAGATTTTTCCAGAATAATTAGACAATAAAAATGAATTTAAAATATCTAAATCAGAAAGAAACAAGTTAAAATGTTTTTCCTTATCTGTATGCAGATGACCTAGTCTTGTACATAGAAAAACCCTAAAAACTGTATGAGAAGCTAACAGAACTAGAATTCAGAAAAGATGTAAAATACAAAACCAACACACAAATGATTTGTGCTCCTGCACACTCTCAACAAAGTGTCTTCATGACTCTAGGAAATATGTGGGCTGTTTCAGAGGAAAGTGAAGGAAGAAAACTTAAACTGGCTGAACAACATGTAGATCACAACCTAAAGAAATAAGAACCCTGGATCTCTGTGTCCTCGGCCTTAGTTAATCCCCCATTCATGTACTGAGGTAGCTTTCCCGCCAATGTGGCACTGAGACAGGTGCATGTTCCATTTGACCCCCTTCATGTGGGGACATGGTGACAGTGATCACAAGGGTCATATGCAGGCATAAGTGTTAGGTAACTCGAGGTGTTCAATAATTCACAACTAAAATGAAAGATAGAGAGGAAGAGTGTTTTACTTTCCAGAAAGGAAAGGGCCGGTGTATCACTAGTTAATACAGGGCACTTACAAAATGCAGCTCTACTTTAAATAGTAATGTCTGCTGTTGCTAGGTGACAGGGAAGGGGAAAGGAATTAGGGCTAAAGTTGAGCTGATACCAGGGGGATTGCCTTGAAAAGTGACAGTTTATTTGCTTTCAAGGAAGCAATCTGGCAGATGTCCTAGGAAGGCGCCTTATCAGTATTTCCCCCAAACCTGTGACATGCTTGGAGCAAAAGTTACGAGAATTCACAAATGGGCTTTTTGAATTGGAGGGTTGTGCAGCCTCTGGATTCGCCTCCAGTAGCTACTACATGAACTGGGTCCGCCAGCCTCTAGGGAAGGGGCTAGAATGGATTTGTGCTATTACTGCTAATGGTGAGAGCACATACTATGCAGACTCTGTGAAGGGCCGATTGACCATCTCCAGAGACAACGCCAAGAACACGCTGTATGTGCAAATGAATAGCCCGAGATCCGAAGACCAGGCCATTTGTTGCTGTGCAACCGACACTGTTAGTGGAAGTCAGTGTGAGCTCAGCACAAAGCTGCCTGAGGGAGACATGAGGGCTGGGCTTCAGTGGGTGCTCAGGCCACCAGGAGGCGATCAAGAACCTCCCATTCTGAGTTGAAGCTCCAAGAGCAGTTGTAGGAGGAATTTATGGCTGATTCTCTGAGGGGCCTTGCCTTCCTCTCCATATGACAGTTTCTCCAAGTCTCTCCAGAACCATGGTGCAGTGACTACTACTGATAGCTTTGTGTTTTGAAAGATTTACACTATTAATAGAAACATTCTCACATGCAAACATTCTGTGTATCACTTATTCACTTATAGGAGTGAAGAAAAGTGCAGAGGGGTGCGTGAGCCTGGGGAAATTGTCAGCACACAACGTCTTTCCATGAAATGTAGGACTTGGTTAAGATCCTTGCATTTCAGGGAGGCCCAGCCAATCCACCGGAGATTTCATGAGCCTAATGTTTCTGACATATAACATCTGTGTCTCCTAGAGATGGCCTTGCCTTAGTGTCATATCAGAGCTTAGCCATGGTCTGGGAGTCCTGCACAGCTGTGTATTCAGCACAAGCCATGGTAGATTTCAGAGAGCAGCAACCGGGACCTGTTCCTTGTGCTCCCTGGAGATGGGGGTAAGGGAAGTACATTCTTAGGACAAAAACACTTTATGAATTCCATACAAGATAACATGGTTTCTTTCATTCTCTTGGATGGAATATCAAATAAATATGTTGTCTGAAATTAACTATTATTTCAACTGACCACACCCTGTGAAGATCAACAGTTGTATTTCTCAGAGGCAAAATTCCAAACAGATTTATTGAGGTGACCATTACACTGATACCAAATTCAAGTAAGGACACACAAATGACAGGTCAATATTCCTGATGAAAATACATGCAAAAAACTCAACATTATATGAGGAACCTTAACAGCATATTGAAAGGATCATTAACCATAATCAAGTGGGATATTGTCCAAGAATGCAAGGAGAGTTCAACATTTGGAAACCATTAAATGGGCTACCCTCATCCACAGACTGAAGGATAAAGTATACCATCTTATAAATAGATATAGAACAAAGCATTTAAAAATTAAAATTCCCTTCATGATTAAAATTCTTAACACATTAGCTACAGAAGGGATGGACCTCAATGTAATAAAGGCCACATTTGAGAAGCCAATTTTCTCATGCTACACAGAGAAAATTTAAAAGATATTCTTCTTACATCAGGCCCAAGACATGGGTGCCCTTGTGACTACTTCTATTGGACAAAACCAGAAGTCCTTGTCAGAATAATTAGGTAAGAAAAAGAAATATAAAACATATGAATCAGAAAGAAACATGTTAAAATGTCTGACTTTATCTCTATCCATATGACAATATCTTGTAAACAGAAAATCATAAAAACTGCACCAGAAAACGGAAAGAACTAGGAAGGAAACTCAGGAAAGACATAAAGTACAACATCAACACCCAGATGGCTCCCGCGCACTCTCAACAGAGCGTCTCCAAGTCTCTAGGAAATATGTGGGGCTGTTTCAGAGAAAATGAGAAAAGCAAACTTGAATTGACTAAACAAGGAGATGACAACCTAACGAAATAAGAACCCTGGATGTGTGTGTCCTCAATCTTGGTTAACCCCCCATCGTGTTCCCAGGCACCTTTACCCCCAATGTGGCAATGAGTCAGATCATGTTCCAGCTGACCCCACCATTTATGGACATGGTCACATTTTCTAAAGGGTCTCATGCAGACATCAGGTTGCCAATAACAATATTTTCATAACCCAAACATAATTACTCCCTAATCTTTACAACTTCACCACAACATCCTAGTTTTGACCGAGTTTCATCTACCACACCAATGTTAGAAATTGTTCTTACAAGTGAGCCTAGAGAATAAACACCACAAACGAGGCAGTGCAGCTGCTGCAGATTCAGCACCAAACTCCCCTGAAGGAACAGGACCCAGGAGCTCTGTCTGTGTTTCTATAGTTCATGCACCTGGTTCCCAGCGATCCACGCAGGTGCTCCACTTGCATCCAACACGTGGTTCACTGGCTCTAGGTTCACACTCTCGTCTTAGTTTATCCTCTGATCACTTTGTGGGGGAAATATGTCAGAAGGAACTTCCGCTCTCCTGAACATGAACCTCCTGGGCTTTCAATACTTCCTCCAGTTTTGAGGGTTAATTCACCTTGGTGTGTTCATTCCTGGTGACTGTCAAAGGCATCTCATTTATGTCTTTACCTCTATTTTCTTATGTGACCACATCTGGCTTTTCCCACAGGGTCTACCACTGTCACTCTCATGTGATCCGTGTCACTCCACAGTTGCTAATTTCCACAGCATCACAGCTCATTTCCCCAGTAGACTCACTCCTTCCTTCCTGGGAATGAGCACACCTGAGTAACCCACACAAACCCACATACACAAGGCCCACCTGGTGTATTTCCTTCTCTGCGACCAACAGTGTGTACCAGTCTCCATCCAGACAAACCTTCCTCTCTGGCCAGGTCAGACCTGGCACATCTGTAAACAACAAGGACCAGGGACTGTGATGAGAATGGCCTCACCTGCTCTGGATGTCAGGAGCTCTCCCCTCTGCGGCCCAGGATCAGGCCAGGCCACATGTCCAGGTGCTCACCAAAAGGCCAGCTTGTTCTCCTTGAGCTGCTATTGGAGGCTTTTCAAGGACCTGCATCCGGGGGTTAGAATTTATGACTTAATCATCCAACAGATTATTGAGCACCCAGGTGGTAAGACTTTGTACTCAAGGCTTTGTTCATGAAAAAATGGAGGAAATGACTTTTCAGAGGCTAAAAGCAATGGATGAAAATCACTCCATGGAGAGGTGGGCCCACTTTCTTGTGTCCCAGAGTGAGGAGGTTGGTCTAAGCTGTGTTAACATAAAAACATCCAAACCCATAAAGAATTTTGTGAGTTTATTTGAGCCAAACAGTCAACAAATGCCGGAAAGCAGAACCTCAAGGGATTGAGATAATGCTCTGGAGAATGGTGGGTTACATCTATATTTATACATCGCAATCAACGGAAGGGATGTAGGTGGGTTATATAAAATCTATTGGTGATAGACTAGGGAGGCGGCAGAAAGCAAAGGGGTAAACCCCTGGGTTTGGATAAAATGTAAAATGATAGATACATTCTTAGGTGGGTACAGGAACGATTAACATGGTAACAGTGAAGGAATTTGTAGTATCTGTCCTGGCACCCAGGCACATTAGGCCCTGCCCCAAGGAGTCCATTAAAAGGGAAGTTATAAGTTACCCAGACATTTCAAGGGTATGTTATTATAGATTCAAAAAGATACAAAGACTCCATTAAGGTAAAGGTTCACTTGTCAGTGAAGATACTGGCCCAAGACATAACTACCCACAATAACTGCTTTTATTTAGTTTAATTTCAGACCATCCTTTGTGGTTACTTTAGGTCTCTGAGTTTGCAAGACTGCCATGCAAGCCTTCCCTGAGCTTGTCAGTTTAGCATGTAGCCCCTTTCTTCCACGGCTGTCCTTTCCACTATGACTTACTCATATGGTCTCAGGCACAGTCCTAGAATTATAGGCACGGGGTCTCAGGGGCTGTATTTAAAGGGTCCCGTTCCTAGGAAGGGAACTGCACACTGTCCATGGTGAGTCTGTCACCTGTGCTCATTGCTCCCTGCAGCTCCACTGCCAACAGTCATAGAGGATCCCCCACAGATATCAGAAAACATGTTCCCTAAGCTAAACAGGCACTGCTGTGCCGCATGGTGAACACTCCAGGATGCTGAGTGCACACTAGGCCAGATGACAGCACCTCCCACCTGCAAGCTGAGGGCCTGAAACTAGAGGCCTGCACTCCAGAGGGTTATGTTCCTCAGGTTTTCCCCCAATGGGGCTCCCTGAGGCCTAGGGCGTCTTTGCAGAAAACTACCTGCATGCAAATAGCAGGATTGGGGCTGTCACTCTTTCAGAAATGCCAGGGAAGGCTTCCCCTTGGCAGACCAGCCTGCCTTGTCTCAGGAAGCTGGTTCAGACACTTGTCCTCAGACCATTTAGCTCAGAACAACCACTAGGGAGCACTGTCATTTCCACAATCCTGTCTCAGGATGTCTCCTGAGAGGTTTTATGTGCAACCTGCACAGGAGAACCTTAAAAGTTCCACTTTCTGTCCTGGCGGATTGTGTCTCTCACTATTCACACACAAGCTTGTAGAATGTGCAGACCAGCTGCATGCCCCTGAGTTCTGACCCAGGCACCCTGGTCCACCTTTCCTCCCCATGTGACAACAGGGAGGGAGGAGTCCCCTTGCAGCTCAGACAGGTCCTCAGGGAAAAACATGAAAATGCAGCACTTCCCCTGCTCATGAAAGCCTGACAGGTTAGGTCCCTGCAGACCCTGGAGAGGAGCCTTCCTGTGTGAGCCCCTCAATGTCCACACCATGGAGTCTGTGCTCATCGGGGCTGCCCTTCTCTTCGCTGTCAAAGGTGTGTCCCTGTGCATCAGGCTCATGAGGACTGGGTCACATGGGGCAGTTCTCAGTCTGCTTCTCTGTTTGCAGGTGGCCTGTGCCAAGTTCAGCTGCTGGAGTGTGGGGGACATGTGGTGCCGCCGGGGGGGGGGGGGTCTCTGAGCCTCTCCTGCAAAGCCTCTGGATTCAACTTCACTGACTACCAAATGCACTGGGTCCGCCAGGCTTCAGGGAAGGGGCTGCAGTGGGTGGCAACAGTGAGTCAACCAACTGGAGATAAGCAGTGGTATGCTCCAGCAGTTCAAGGAAGATTCACGATCTCTAGAGACAACCCTACGAACACAGTCTCTCTTAAAATGACCAAGCTGACATCTGAGGACACGGCCATGTATTATTACTGTACAAGATACAGTGAAGGGAAGTCAGTGTGAGCCCTGACACAAACCTCCCTGCAGAGAGATTGCAACCACCAGGGGGCATTCACGACCAGCAGGTCACAATTCTGTACCATTGGGCTGTGTGGAAGGGCAGGGGCGGGCTTCCTATTGTTATGGGTGTTTTCCTAGTCTCTCCAGGTTGTTTTCTGGTCCCAGGGAAAAGCATGTCTTATTCTTTCTTTCTCTAAGTTGTCACGTCATCTCTGGGGCCAGGAAGGAGAAGGAGCACTGTGTTTGCAGGTGGGTGATGAGCAGTCACTAGAGGTTCCCTTCACCAGTTCCCTACAGGACCTTCCCCATGAGCAGATCAGCCTGACTATTCTCATGGTCCCTGATGGGGACACATTTCCTTCAAAGGGAAACAGCATTGACATCAGTGCCCTTGGTTTTAAGCTCACACTCTCTGGCCCAGCTGGTGTGTCTCCCCGGTTGAGAGTTGACCTATGAACCAGGAGATCATGGTTCAATTCCCAGTCAAGGCGCATACCCAGCCAATCCATGATTCTCTCTCATAAGTGATGTTTCTATCTCTCTCCTCCTTACTCTCAGAAATGAATAATAATATATTTTAAAAAGTAAGCTCACATTTCTCTGTCCTCAGACTGGCTGATACACCCTGTCCCTACATGGCCCTTCCCTGAGACAGGCACTCCCATGCCCCTGTGATCTTCAGTGTAATGTTAGTCATCAATGTACACAACCCACTTCATATATTCATTTGAGGTGAGCATTCTTCCATGGTCACTCAGGACACGTCCCAGAGAAGTGGCCTGAAGCTGCCGTCAGCCCCCTGCTGAGCCAACAAGTCATAAACCTGGGTAATACCAGGTAACTCAATGCTACTGACCGACAGACCTGTGCAAGATGAGGGCACAGCAAGCACAGAGCACGTCTAACAGAAAACACACCTTATGTCAGACACTCTGCCATCTGTAGGACATCACAGAGCAGAAGCCCCAGTGACCAGAGCTTGTGTAGACATTGTGAACTCTGGGAAGGTGAAAGTCACAGCACAGACACAAAGCAGAACTGGGAGAGGAATCCACAGCTGGAATAACTTCAGAGAAAACTCAAAGTTTAGTAAATGATGGTAAGAGAAGTGTTTACTTAAGAAATTGAACAAGGGGAAGCAAATGTGTACTTCATTGAGTGTAACTCAACACAGATGAAAACTAATGATTTTCTGGCCTTTCTTATAAAAATATGTTTTTATCGATTTCATAGAGGAAGGGATATGGAGAGAGAGAAACATCAATGATGAGAGAGAATTATCTATGAACTGCCTCCTGCACACCGTCCACTGTGGATTGAGCCTGCAACCCAGGCATATGCCCCGACCAGGAATCAAACCGTGACCTCCTAGTTCATGGGTCAATGCTCAAACACTGATGCAGGCCAGCCAGGCTTGGCTTTTCATGATATTCACTCCACTGTCTAAAAGTACCAACTGCCTAGATTGCAACACAAATTCATAACCACAGGAAATTCCAAATGTCAGAGTAACAAGGTACAACCCCATTTTGTAACTAATAAGAAAACTGCACATTTGCAAGAAATCCTTAGATTCTGTGTCCTCATGCTGCTGTCCTCCTCAAAGGCTAGCCCTAAACTTAACCACAGTCTTCCCAGCCCAGTGCTCTGCTGGAAAGCAAGGCACAGGGTCAGGGTGCCCTGGGGCTCAGGGTGACACTAGGGCCGTGGACCCCACAGCCCTGGCCTGGGACATCTCCTGAGTGGCGGCTCAGCATCAACCTGCAGGGAGAGTCTTCTTTCACAGGTGGAGCCCATTCTTTATCCCCTGGACACTGAAGGCTGCGTGCACACCTGTCTTCAGTCTGCAGTTTCGTTTTCCCTTTCCCTCTTCTGCTTCTGGTCCACACACAGCTCCAAAAGCTGCTCGCCTGGGTGAGTAGCACTCGGCCCTGACCAATTCAAACAGCCAGCTTCTCCTCACACTCTGAACAGCCTTGGCCCAGCCTTCATTGTGGTGGCCCCGTCCATCCCCTGAATATCTGTTCCTTGTCATCAAGCTTGTCCACAGGGCAGGCCCAGTGCGCTCTGGGCTGTGTCTCCACAGCTCCCTGGCATTTTATGTGCCACATGCCCAGGGTCACTCTGATAATCTGTGTGAAAATCTGGTCGGACTCTTAACACTATACAATACAATCCGATGCATTAACCCATGAAATGAGTCACCACCTCTGGGTTCAGCAGAGTCAGTGCCTCCAAGACACCAAGTGCTTTGAGGACAATCACGGCCACCCTGCATGTGACTGTCCACTGTGTCCACCTCGGAGTGTCCCCAGCACTGGCCTTGGCTGCCAACTAGGGCACCTCCCACCAAGGCAGAAGCAGCTCCTGACCAGGGCCTCTCTGTGACCAGCTTCAGTCAGCCTCCTCCCAATCTCTTCCCAACCAGGTTGTGATCTGTAGACTTGAAGGGCCATCTCTGCATAGACCAATATTAGCAAGAATCCCATCAAACTGGTTTGGCTAGAATCCCACACCCTCAGTATGTGCTGGTCCACGAAGCCTCATTGGGTTCTCCACCCAACACGCCCCCCGCCCCCAGGAGATGTCTGGTCACCCTTACTGGCCCCCAGGTTGAAGGCTGTCAGGGCGACTCACCAGGCCCCCCCACCCCCCCGCAGCAATCCTGCTGTTCCCTCTTAGCACCTGTCCATCCACTGACCCCACCCTCTCCCTGTACCTCAATTCCAACATGTGTTTGTTTCATGCAGACTTGGACAATCTCTCTGTCCTACTGGCAGCCCCTCTGGACCCTCCCCTGATTCAGTCTGCCTTCCCCTTCCTTCTTTAACAAGTGTGAGGATGAAGGTGTTCCCTCAATGCTCCGCCCACTGAGGGCCTGAGCAGATCAGGACACACAGCAGCCCTGCCTGTCAGTAAGCCCAGCCCAGGAAGTGCCTGCCACACACTGGGGTCTGGTTGACTTGTAACCATGGCCCCCTTGGCAGGTGGCAGTTCCCACGTAGGTGCCCTGCCAAGGCTGCAGACTGGGTGCCCGTCTCGCTCCCTCCAGGGTTCCAGATACATACCCCTCCTCAGGCCCCAGGATTATTGGTTATGAACCCTCAGACATCTCCCCCAAAGGACAGGACTGGGAATATGCAAACTTACCTGGGCTACCCTTCTTTTAACCCAAGAATTCTCTCCCCACCACCCAGCAGGGTGCTCAGAGCTATCCTCACTGTCAGCCTCAAGCATGGGCTGTGCCATCGCCCTGACCATCCTCCTGGCAGTGCTCCCAGGTGAGTCCTAGACCAGCTGTTGGGGTCCCAGAGGAGGAAGGCTGGAAGGCACCCCACCTTGATTCCTGTTCTCCCATGCAGGTGTCTGCCCCCAGGGGGAGCAGGTGCAGTTAGGACCGAGGTGAGAACACCTGGGAAGTCTCTGAGGATCTCCTGCAGGACTTCTGGCTGCAGCATCACCTGCCACTGGTTGCACTGGGTGGGCCAGACACAGGGAGGGGCCTGGAGTGGATGGGATGGATCTGGCCTGGTGATTGGGATACCAGCTAAAGCCCGTCTTTCTGAGGCCATGCCACCATCTGGGCAGAGTCTGCTCCTGTCTCTATTGCATTCAACACAAGCAGGAAAATTACATCATTCAAATGAAGGCCAGGTAATCCAGGGCCATGGTCCCTGGGGATTCTGGGTCTGGGTCTTCCCAACAAACAATCACACAGGAGCCCACTCCCCAGAGCATTGGATAGACTTAGCGGGTCCAGAGGCTCCAGGAGGTGCAGTGACGGATACCACTCCATCAGCACCAGCTACCTGCAGTGGAGCAGCCTGAAGGCCTCTGACACGGCTGTATATTACTGCATGAGGAACACAGAGAGTGAAACCATGTCCTGTGGGCACCAAAACCCTCCACCAGCACAGGGATGAGGCCCGGCACTGCCCCCCCCCACCCCCGGGGACCCCTGAGATTCCCCCCTGGAGGAAGCAGCATTTGCTGTGCCCACCGGACTGAGAGCAGGAGGTCAGCAGGGAGGATCTGGGCCCTGATGACATAATGGGAGGGACTGTTCCTGGGCCCTGACCCTCTTCCTGGGAGGCAGTTGCTGTGCAGAGCTCACCCCTGGGCTGGGACTGGGCCCCTGGGGCTGGTCGCTCCTTCTCTCAGCTGCTGCGCAGGAAAAGCCTCAGACCACCTCAGTGTCCCTAGCGTCCTCAGGGCCATCTCTCTCCATCCTCCCACACCTGCTCTCATCTTGGATAACGTGTCTGTTTTATCTTCCAGGTCATAGAAATTCTTCACTCATTGTTCTCTCTGATTCCTGACTTGGTGCCGTTCACAACAAAAATTGTGCTTATTTTTTTTAGTACTTATTGTTTTTTTGTTTTGTTTTTTTTATTTCAAAACATTATTGGTTTTATGGGGTTTGTGTTGTTCTGCTATTTTTGACAAGGTTTCTTCCTGTAACCGGGTGTAATATAGTAAGTCCTGACTATAAAATCTTATGTCTCACACGTGCTGTAGATGGACTTCCATTCCTTTTACACAGTTTGTCTGTTGGTTCTTTTTTATTTCATCTTCTGCTTGAATTTGCTCCTCATTTGCGGAATGTCCCAATGAAAATTGTAGGAGCTTCTGATGGGATGATGGCAGAGGGTGTGGTCCTGGGGCTCCTTCACACAGGGAGAAAGGGTGTTTCATACCAGGCTGGGCACTTGGATTTATTCAGAACCAGTTTTCTGTCCAGGACGAAACTGTTGTGTGGCTCCTATTGAAGTCTGTGATGGCTGATGCTCTAATGCATGGACACACCTCGGCGTTCCTCACTTGCAGCCTCTCAGGGGTGTGGCTGCAGGAAAGCTCCCTCCTCAGCCCAGTCTCCATCCCCCCTGCTGTGGAAACAAGCTAAGTGTTATCCTCTGTCAGTGGCCATCCTGGGGGTGGGTATGATTGACTCATTTTGCTTATTCATACATCTTCCAAAGTCAGGGATGACCTTAAAGCAGCACAAGTATTCATTGCCAAGCAGACACACATATCAATTATTCGCATACCATTGGGGACAAGAAGCCACTTTGGTGTTGCTGCTATGGGTCAGAACTCATTATATTTGCCTTTGCTTTCAGTCTGGTTTGGGGAGCTGTGGGAGGAATCACCTTGTTTGCCGTGTGCTGTGTTTATCCTGTGGACGCTCTCAGACACCAAGAAGGGTTTCTCTCATATTCTAAGGAAATCCCAGGAGAAGCACAGGCAGGCCATAGAAGGCAGCACAGCCACAGGCACCTGCACCCAGAAGATGGGGTGCTATTCTCCTACCCCTCCCATGAAGAGCCCTGGAGGCAGTGACCACCCAAACCACCCTTAACTTGGGTCCCTGCACCTCTGCCATGCAAACCGACCCAGCTTCAAGGAGAAATCCAGGCAGGAGTGAAGTGTCACTGTGTCCCTGGCTCTGGGCTTGTGCCCCTGGGAGCACTGACCTGTGCAGACACTCGAGGCCCCTCCACAGGTCCTGTTTCTCCTGCTGTCCCATGTCTGCAGGACGTGACCCACATGTCTCAGAAATGGTTGATGGCGAGAGCCAAGTGTCTGTATGACCTACAAGTGTTCCCTCTCCTCAGGTCTCCATCCTGAGGACCATCTCAAAGAATAAGGACACCAAGTAGAGGTCTCCTCATAGAGGCCCAGTCTCACATGAGCCACCCACACTGCTCCTCTTCCCTCAGTTTTGGAATATTCTGTGTCTGGACCCACCATCATCCAGGAAAGGGGCCGGAGTGGGTCAGTGTGATCTGGACTAAAGGGAACACTCAGCAAGACCCCAACCTACAGCGCTGATCAGCATCCCCAGGCACACAACCCAGAACCAAGTGTTCTTGCAGCTGAGCAGTGTGACAACTGAGGATGCAGGTGAGTAAGACTGATCCCAAGGGCTGTGGTCCAAACCCAGTGGGAGCCGGACACAAGGTCCCTGCAGAGGCAGGAGGGTTGGCTGCAGAGAGCGCAGGGCCCAGCAGGAACCCCAGGATGGCCAGTGGTGGTGGCATTTCTCTCTGTCCCTCTGGCTGCTGCTCCCAACAGGCACAGAGAGGGGTCAGTCTTCCCTGGGCAGAGTCTGCTCCTGTCTCTATTGCATTTAACACAAGCAGGAAAATTGCATCATTCAAATGAAGAAGGCCAGGTAATCCAGGGCCACGGCCCCTGGGGACTCTGGGTCTGGGTCTTCCCAACAAACAATCACACAGCAGCCTATTCCCAGAGCGTTGGACAGACTTAGCAGGTCCAGAGGCTCAAGGAGGGGCAGCGACGGACGCCACATCTGATCCCAGGGCCAGCTGCAGCCATGACAGTTACCGCTAACCTCCTAACACCCACATGGAGATGTCCATGCACATCAGGGCTGGAGAGGGTCTCAGGCCCCTGATAACAGGGTGCACAGACAGGGACTATGAGGGTCATGATAGTGGTCCTGAGCCCAACACGGACCTCAGGTGCATGTGAAAGACCTGGGGGAACCTGACTCCCCTTAGGTGATGGAGGAGCACCTCCCAGGAGAGGCACGACCTTCTCCATAATAGTGAGGACTCTGAGGCCACAGGTGGATCCATCCCTGAAGGGGGGTGGGGAGTAACATCAGAGCACAGATGCTCATCCATGCTCTCATCTCATACCAGGGTTCTGCACCCTCACTGAGCAGAACCTGCTCTGCCCTGGAGTCTGTTCAGGGGAGCACCAGGGGTCAGTGGGGAGGGCTCAGACCAGATGCTGGGCTCAATGTTATCAGATGTGGCCATTGGACATTTCCCAAACCTACCTATGACTCTGTATTTAGTTATTAAAATATTTCCATGAAATGATTCTCCACCAGGACACTCTCAACTACATGGACACACTTCCCTCCTTGCACGTGTCCAACCCCAGAGCTCCCTATATAGCAGGAGGACATGCAAATAGGGCCCCCTCTGCTCATAAAAACCAGTCCAGCCCTCACCCTGCAGCTCTGGGACAGGAGCTCAGCCCCAGGATCCCCAAGTGTTCTCATTCCCTGGTCAAGATTCAACACAGACCACTCACCATGGATTTTGGGCTCAGCTGGGTTTTCCTTGTTGCTCTCTTAAGAGGTATTTTATGGAGAACAAGAGACACTGAATATGGTATTGGACATGAGTGAGAGAAATATTGGATGTGTGAGAGTTTCCTGACCAGGACGTCTTTGTGTTTGCAGGTGTCCAGTGTGAGGTGCAGCTGGTGGAGTCTGGGGGAGGCTTGGTGAAGCCTGGGGGGTCTCTGAGACTCTCCTGTGCAGCCTCTGGATTCACCTTCAGTAGCTCCTGGATGCACTGGGTCCGCCAGGTTCCAGAGAAGAGGCTGGAGTGGTTATGCCGAATAAATCCTGATGGAAGTACCACAAACTATGCCGACTCTGTGAAGGGACGATTCACCATCTCCAGAGACAACACCAAGAACACGCTGTTTCTGCAAATGAACAGCCTGAGAGCCGAGGACACGGCCATGTATTTCTGTACAACAGACACAGTGAGGGGAAGTCAGTGTGAGCCCAGACACAAACCTCCCCATAGGAGAGACTGCGACCAACAGGGGGCGCTCAGGGTTCCTGAACACAAGGACCATCCCAGTAGCAGGTGAAGTTGGAGGTTTGGGCTGGTTTCCTGTGTGGTTTCCTCTTCATGCTGCAGTTTCCCTCAGAGAACCTCTGGATTCCTGACTCTGCACTTACTTCTGAAGTCTCTGAGTTAGAAAGTCTGTTGTAAACAGAGACAACTTTCTCATGTGGACAAACTGCAGAGAATATTTCAGAGACTCTTGAGCCCAAATGACAATTCATCATCAAATGTCTGACCTGCATCAGCTAAATCCAACCAGAGTCTCTCCTGACTCAACAGTGCAGCTCAGCTCAACTCAGCTCAGGGTCCCACCAGCCAGAAACAGAACTCCTGTGTTCTGGACAGCAGGCACCAGAAGCCTATGAATACAAAGCTAGAGAAGAAGGACCCAGATGGTGACAGTAATTGACTTGGCAACATGCTCATAGCACCAAGAGTAGGTGATGCAAAGCAGAGGTAAGATAATCCACGACAGTTTAGTATGGATGACCAGAGTGATGATAAACACACACACCAAGGGATATGGAATGTTTATTATGCTCATAGTTGAAATTTCTAGGAAGCACAGCAAAGGCCCTTCCGGAAGTCAGATATGATTTGATGGATCCAGGAAAGGGGACCGACTCAGGAATTTTAATGTGTCGAGGTGGTGGGGGAGGGGGAGGAATTCTACTTTGAGGGGCTTGTGGGGTTTCAACCTCTTTTTTTATTATTTAGAAACAAACAAACTTTAAAATTTCAAGGACATCCCAAATGAGTTACTGGTGAGGTTACAGAAGTTCCCACCCATGCCACAACAGCAAGAATCAACAATTCTGCAAGTTAAAGTAATTACCTCTTTGGATTCATAAAAACAATATATTAAAGGATGTCACAAAGTGCAAAAAGACAGTCAACAGAGCAAAACAAACAGCAGGCTGATTGTCCTAACAAGAGGGCAGATTGTCCTTCTGGAGTTCAGTCCCAGGAAACAGCTGCCCCAGGAAAAACAAGTCCAAACAAGGGTTTTTATCAATTCCTTACAACTAGTCAAATGTAAATTCAAAGGAAATTGAGGTTTAGGTTTCCTGTAACTGTAATAAGAACTTACAACAAAGAGAACCTTTTACCAAACATCCCATATGTAGGTTGAGCAAGAAATGTGCAGTGAGACTAAGCCAGTGTATCTGACCACGAGGGACACTTCTGCTGCTGAGCTCTGAGCATCTCCGGCAGGATGATCTGGAATTGCTCCTGCACCAGCATTTCTATCATCTGCTCCTTTGTGTGAATATCAGGTCTCAGCCACTGCCTAGCAAGCACTACCAGATGCCTGAAGACTTCCCTGGGCTTGGGTGGACCCTCACAGAGGAGCTTTCTGAACATCTGCCTGAAGACGAGAGGGTTGGCAGGACTCCTGCCTGGTCCTTCTCAACATTCTTGACACAGACATTGTCAAGGCTCTTTGGCGGACGCCCAGAAGGCGCTTGTGGAACCTGAGCCTGGGGAGCCACTGTCAGGACATCTCCTGGCTCCTTGGCCACCATCTCATTTGGAGGTGACATGATTTGATCATTCTGGACTTCTCTATCTTTTTGTGCCTTTGAGTCTCCTTCAGTCTGCATTTTGGCTCTCTGGAAAAGGATGACGCAGACTCCTGCACATTTGCCACTTCACAGGGAGCTCAGCACAAGAGCAGACACCTCACACGCAACTCTGAGAAAAAGCTCAACCTTTTTTTGACATCTGGAGAGAAGAACCTATGTTTCCTTTCAGACTTCCATTTGAGTCCAAGTGAGAACAGGCGGCAATGAGCCATCAGTTTTCAGCAATCAAAATATGGATACCTATTTTACTGAACAATTATAAAAATTGAGCAAATATTGAGAAAAGGGGTCATTATGTGGGTACACAAACATCCTCCATAGAAAATGTGACAAATGCTTATAAATAACAAAATAATGATGATAATGGTTGTGGTGGTGATGCTGATTGCCAGAACTGACTAGCAGACCCTGAACAACAGAAGAATGGATTACTCTGACGCATGTTTCTGTGAAAGAGAGAGCTAACTGACTGCCTGGCTAAATGAACAAGAGAGCCTGGTTCACCTTCCTCCTTAGGCTTTTATTGTAGCAAGAGCTTGAGCTAAAATTAACCTCTAGATATGATCATCAGGGTCAGTGTCCTTGAGAAAGCACATGCTCCTACAAGGTCTTTTCTAAAGACTAAACACCTGGGGACTTGGACTTATTAGTAAAAGTCAGGGCAGGGGCTGCATTCTTCTGAAAGGTCACCCTAGGGCAGGGGTGGGCAAACTTTCTGACTCGAGGGCCACAATGGGTTCTTAAACTGGACTGGAGGGCCGGAACGAAAGCATGGATGGAGTGTTTGAGTGAACTAATATAAATTCAAAGTAAACATCATTACATAAAAGGGTACGGTCTTTTTTTTTTTTTTTTTTTTTTTTTTTAGTTTTATTCATTTCAAACGGGCCAAATCTGGCCCGCGGGCCGTAGTTTGCCCACGGCTGCCCTAGAGGCCCATGGCCTTTCAAATATTCCTCCTTACAGATTTTCCAACCAAATTCTGTGCTTCTCCACAGATGACGGTGGTGATGGCCATAGAATTGGACAGAGTGTGTGGTCCATTGTTCTGGGGGGATCTCTCTTTTATCCAAAGCCATCATTTGTTTGGAAAACTTTGTATCAACTTTAAGTTGTGGCCATTGTGGTTTTAATTTCCAATGGCACCTAAAGAAAAGATTTCTGCTTTTATTATTTGATAAAAAGTCAATGTGTGTGGACAACCACCATGTCTACAAAATATGAGGATGATTATAAGTAAGTAACTGATGATAATGATGATAATGATATGATGATGATGATGATATGATGATGATGATGATGATATGATGATGATGATGATGACGACGATGATGGTGATGATGATGATGACAATGAGGATAATGGACAGAAACAGAGATCCTGGTCTAAAGAAAGGAAGGCTCCGCATATGGACACACCATCATCATGGCTCCTCCAGTGAAGGGTTTCCCTCTTCCCTGTAAGTGTTGAGGGATTTCATAAATGAAAACCAGTGAATTATACAGCTTGGGTGATTCATTGTGTGGCCATGTGAGTAATGACCCCAAGGTGACCAAGTGCAGATCCATTGCACCTGGGGAGGTCTTACCTTCTAGAACAGAGACACTGTGAGAATGTGCATGTAGGAAACAGGAATCCCCTTCCCACCAGTTTACAGTGACAGGTTTCTTATTTCTCTTGACCCCTGCCTTCATGATCTTTAATGTTTCTACTTCTCACACACTCCTGCTCATAATTATTTGGGCACTTCCTACAATGATACAAGCTATGTCTATCATGTCCTGCACTTCCTTCTGGGCCTTCACTTGAGGAGCTTTTAAACCCGTTATGTCCAGTAACTCTGTCCATGAATGTCAGTCATATTTCTGTTATGTAATTCAAATCAAGTCAAGCTCCCTCCCCTCACCCAGTTCCACAGTTACGTCATGATTTATGGGTGGTTTCCCCAAAGCGCTCCCCTCTGGTACCAGGACCTGCTCCTATCCCTGTGGCAGCTGTAGGCAATCCACAATGTAAGTGGAGGCTCAGCACATTCTGGGGAGTTCCTTGTGTTACCATGTGAGAGTCACAGTGAGGGGAAGCCAGTGCAAGCTCAGACTCAAATCTCCCTAGGGCAGGAGTGGGCAACCCCTGGCAAGCGTGCCAAACATGGCACACCAGTAACTTTTGCTGGCACTCAAAACCCTCTCTTATAATCTTCCATTTACAATTGTGAATCTTTTTTCTCAGTGATGAATTTTGTTAAGTCTCATAATAGGACTAGCCTGACGGATGAAAGTAGTAGTTCATGCATATCTCTGAAGGTCACAAAATATAAACCTGATGTAAAATCTCTGTCATCTGTGATGCAGCAGCAAAAGTCCCACTGATAATATCAAACAGAGTCATAAAGTTTTCTGTAGGACTATCAGTGTACATGTATACATTAAAAAATAAATGTAGCCTTAACTGGTTTGGCTCAGTGGGTACAGCGTCAGCCTGTGGACTGAAAGTTCCTAGGTTTGATTCTGGTCAAGGGCATGTACCTTGGTTGCGGGCACGTCCCCAGTGGGGGGTTGTGCAGGAGGCAGCTGATTGATGTTTCTCTCTCATCAATGATTCTAGCTCTCTATCCCTCTCTCTTCCTCTCTGCAAAAAATTAATAAAATATATTAAAAAGAAATATTGATGAGAGAGATCAATACTACTGGGGATGTGCCCACAACCAAGGTACATGCCCTTGACCGGAATCAAACCTGGGACCCTTCAGTCCTCAGGCCGAAGCTTTATTCACTGAGCCAAACCGGTTTCGGCCATATACTGTGTTTTTGTCGCTCGAATGAATTTTATTATTTCTTCAAGGTTCTTCAGATACGTACACCTTAAGAGATAGCAAGTAGGCGTAACATGTTCTCAAAAAATTAGGGTTGGCACGCAGAAGAATTTTGAGTCAGAGATTTTGCTGGTTTTGGCATGCACTCACAAAAAGTTTGCCCACCCCCGCCCTAGGGAGAAGCTGCGACCACCAGGGGGCGCTCAGGATTCCCAAACACTAGGACCATCCCAGCAGCAGGTGCAGTTGGAGGTTTGGGCTGGTGTCCTGTGTGGTTTCCTCTCTACGTTGCAGTTACCCTCAGGGAACCTCTGGATTCCTGATTTTGCGCTTACCTCTGAAGTCTCTGAGCTAGAAAAGCCTGCTGTAAACAACTCCTGTTCTGAATTATTCAGATGTTTCCTAAGATGCTACAAAGCTGCCTCTATCATGCACTGTACTTTCTTCTGAGCCTTTACTGGAGGAGGCTTTAGATCCACATGTCCAGTAACTCTCTGTCCATGAACATCAGGCATATCTCTGTGACTCAAAATAAAATCCAGTTTCCTCCCCTCAACCAGTTCCACAGTCACCTCCAGATTTATGGGTAGTTTCCCAGCAGCACTCCCCTCTGATTCCAGAACCTGCTCCAGGTTCTTTGGCTGCTGTAGCCAATGCACATGGACAGTGGAGACTCAGCACTTATCAAGGAGTTCTTGTAAAATCACCCAAAAGATGTCCCAATAAAGAAAATATTGTTAAATTAGCCTCAGTTATAATTAAAGACTTTTACCCTGTCAAATATTCCATTGAGTGAAATCAGAAACATATGCATAAGGAATATATTTCCAAATCCTTTGTTTCATACTGAATGTATAAAATGCACATTAAAGAAATTGTATGTTTGTGGTAGATCCCAGCACCCTTTGACCACAGTGATCTCCCAGGGGAAAGGCAGAGGGAGGCTGGGAGTGAGGTATTCCTCTCAGAGTTGAAGTTTCCTTTCCTGTGAGAAATTCTATGGTAGGAATTCTCTACACTCACCTGCCTCTGAGCCCCAATATCACTGATAACACTAGACTGAGAAAACAGGTCAATGTCCTACCATCAACATTTCAACATATGAATGATTCTGAGTTGCACACATTCATGATCACTGCTTTTTTTTTTTCTTGTCTGTTCTCCACTCAAAGCCATGACTATTTCTGATGTAACTATTTCGGGTTTCAGCCATAGGCCATGGGCTGGCCTAAAGGAAGCATTTGCACAGGAAGCTGTAGACACAGTCACAAAGTTTTCAACATCAAGGATCACAAATATCCCACTTTCGTGTGCTTGGGAATGGTTTCTCTGAATAAAGTAACATCATAAATTAAGATGTAAGATACTGAAAGCGGCTGTCCTTTATTTCTATATTTTACACAAGGGTGGAATTTATGTAAAATTAGATTTATTAATATGGAAATTGTGGATACACTAGGGTGTTGAATTCATAAACTGTCAGTACAAATGCTAATCCCTTTTACATCTGTTTGAAAGATGCATGAGAAGATAATGGTGTAACCTGCTCATGTAGTCTGTGTTTCTTCTGATGCTCAGAGATTTTCGACTGTGCTTTGACCTTAAACCAGTCAGTCTCATGACCCATGTGGTCTCCTGAGCTCAATTTGCATGCTGAGTGAGGTCAAGGGAAGACATGCCCCCAGACAGTCCTCAGAAAGACCAGGTCTGCCCAACCTCAGTCCTACACTTATAGGAAAGGCTGCCCCACATGCAAATTTTCTTTACACTCCAGGGTAAATCCTCTCCTGGGCTGTGCAGGCACACAGCTCTCTCCTCACTCAGGGCTGAGGTCTCTGAGAAGGCAGAGCTGTGATCTAGAAGATGAGACTGCTAGGGCTTCTCCTGTGCCTGGTGACAGTCCCCCGATGTGAGCGTCTCAGGGTTCAGACAGGGGTGATGGTATGGCTGTGATTGCACATGACTGACAGGGACTGATGCTCTTTATACCCAGGTGTCCTGTCCCAGGTACAGCTGCGGGAGTTGGGTCCAGGACTGGTAAAGCCCTCACAGACCTTCTCCCTCACCTGTGCTGTCTCTGGTTACTCCATCACCAGTGGTTCTGACTGGAGCTGGATACGCCAGCCCCGGGGAAAGGAGCTGGAGTGGATGGGGCTCATAAACAATAGTGGAGACACTTACTACAGCCCCTCCCTCAAGAGCCGAATCTCCATCTCCAGAGACACGTCCAAGAACCAGTTCTCCCTGCAGCTGAGTTCAGTGACCACCGAGGACACAGCGGTGTATTACTGTGCAGGCCCCACAGTGTTGGGAAGTCAGTGTGAGCCCAGACACAAACCTCCCTGAGGGAGACACTAGGGCTGGCTGCAAGGACACTCAGGACACCAGGGGGTGCTCAGGATCCACAGATTAGCACAGGCAGAGCAAGCACAGATGCAGAGGGAGGCTCAGCCTGGATCCTCTTGGAGGCTGGGTTTCCTCTTCATGTGTCATTGGCTCCTGGACCTTCTCCAGAGTTGTAATTGGGACACAGACAGATCAGCAGCAAAGAGCTGTCAGTTCTGATCGAGAAGAGAGGCTGCATGGTAGCCATTGCCCAGCCCCCTGCACACAGAGACGATGGCTCTGGGCCCTGTACAAGGACAGCAGAGTCCTGCCAACAACAGCTTCAGAGGCTGAGTCTGAGGATGCCCACACACCAGGGGATGAGTTGACGTGCAGCTCTGACAGAACCTAGGTCTCAGGATGCAGGGAGGCCGCCTCTCCAGCAGATGCAATGGCCTCAGGGAGCTGGGAGAGGTAGTGGCTCTGGGTGAGCTCTGTCAGGGAGTGAGGACTGTGGGGGTTCCTGTGCTGGGCAGGGGCTGGAGTGGATGGACGCCTCCAGGGGCAGAGGAGAGACCACCAGGCTTCCTCAACCATGAATCTAGATGTGGGCAGAAGTGGAGGAGGGAGGGCGAGGCTTGAAAGCTTCAAGAGGTCAGCACCAAGCCTGGAGTCAGACTCCTGTGTCCACCTGACAATTGCAATGATGAGAGAAAGGGAGGGACCCATGCATTCAGAGTGGACAGCAGCCAGCGATGATGGGCAAGTCATTAAGCACAAAGCAGGAGTGAGAGTGGGGTCTGGTTCTCACACTGAGTGAAGTTTCCACTGCCTGATCCTCCCCTTGTACAGAAGGTCAAGGGTCAGCTTCTGCTTCCAGAATTGCAGCTCCTAAAGGGTTCTGAGCATCCCCTGCACTGGAGCAGTTCTCCAAGGTGTGGATTCTGAATTGCTCCTTGAGCTGTAAGGTGTGAACTCAGGGACCACCTGGATTTCACAACCACCTTTGCTGTTAACACACACGGTCAGATCTCTTCAGGGAGGTTCAAAAGCTGTTTCCATCATATCTCTTCCAGTCAATGCATCTCAGTTAAGTGATTTAATACAAGATGCCACTGTTCTTCACTTTGATCCTCCTTCCTTCTGTAATCTTAGCCCATCATGAGCTCACAGTCTCCTTTCCAGATAGTCAGCCTCCAGGTTCCCGTCCTCCCAGGGTCTCAGGTGGATGCTGGGAGAGCAGGTATCAGAATGACTCTCAGGAGTAGGTCCATGTCCACACGCATGTCAGGGCACCTGCTGGTCCAGAGTCAGTGCCCGTGTCCCTCTGGGAGAAGGTGAGTCCAGTGTCTCAGAGCCTCTCTGTGGCCCAGGACCTGGGAGACCTTCCTGAGCTGCTCCCTGTGGGAGGGACTTCCTGCTGGGAGAAGTGAGGAGAGTGGAGGAACAGAGTATGAGCCTGTCTCTGCTGTGTGCCCTGGGCTGTGTTCATGGGTGGAAGGTGCTCCTCAGCGAGACCTGTTCCCTGGAGCTGGACTGAGACAGGGGCTGCCCCTGCATGGTCACCTGCAGGCCCAGGGCACTAACAGTAATACACCCCTGCAGTCAAAGGGTGTCCCAGTCCCACCTCTGATTCTCCCTGGAGCAAGCCTGATCTGTTCCACCTGCATCTGGGTGTACAGGACCTGCAAGATCACAGACACACTAGTGCCTGCTCTTCAAAGTCTGTGTTTGTATTGTGGATGCATTTGATCAGCTTCCAAAGAAAGTCACACCCAGACCCAGAAACCACATGTGTTCCCTGCCCATGTGCTATTTACAGGGAGGAGGGGCAAATGTGGATTTCATAGCAAAGAAAATCATCACAGTGTGTGTGTGTGTGCGTGTGTGTGTGTGTGTGTGTGTGTGTAATTTATTAAAGAGAAGTGCAGTGACATTTGGCCACATGCTGGGATATGCAGATGGGAACTTCAGTGAGAGGAACCTGAGGACATAAGATGCCCCTGAACCCCCAGGAGCTTCTGGATGAGGGGAGGGTGGGCTGTGCCTGCATCTGACAGCTCCAGGGAAGGGCTCCCAGCTGTCCTCAGAAAGCCCTGGTTTGAAGTCTCCCTGCAAAGCGATTGGGGCTCAGTAAGGCCAGTTCACTCTGTTCAGAGACGTCAAAACCACCCGGTGTCCCTGAGGGAGCAATCTGACGTCTGGGCACAGCCTTCACTACTGGACCAGAGATGCTGAGAGGTCAGTCAGTGCCCTGTGAGCCCAGACAGTACCCTCCCCTGCAGAGCCAGGGTTGGGCTGCAGGAGGTGCTCAGAGCCCAGAAAGAAGCTCAGGCTGCTGACCCAGATGGAGCTAGACAGGGATTTCTTCTAAGGCCTGGGGCTTCCTCTCCTCATACAAACAACCCAAACTGGAACTTGAACACTGTGGTGACTGCTAAGGTGACTGTGAATATCCTGCTCTATCAGAGCATTTACCAGACTCAATGAGACATGAGAACCACACACAGGGGAGTGTTTCTATGGCTTCAGGATATCTAAATTGTAAGGGGTTGGGGCAGGGATGGATTTATTACCTCACTAGGGGCAACATTTTGGAGACACGTTGATCCAGGAAGAAGACATTCTGGTATCAAAGCCCAGAGCTGATGTATGTGGCCCCATGTCACTCAAGGGTGAGCTCACAATGAGGAGAATGTTC
The DNA here is from genome assembly GCF_964212035.1 of Myotis nattereri. NCBI lineage: Eukaryota > Metazoa > Chordata > Mammalia > Chiroptera > Vespertilionidae > Myotis > Myotis nattereri. The sequence goes on along the minus strand of NC_138096.1, from coordinate 16,380,976 downwards.
GTGGGGGATAGTTCCTCTTGGGAGGAGCTGTCTATACTGAGCTCAGGTATCTGAAAGGGGACACGCCTACAACCAGGATTAGGACTTGGTGAAACCAAGAACTCGTTCTTTGAATAAACAAAATGAACCACTAGCCAGACTCATCCAGAAACATAGAATGGACTCAAATAAATGAAATCAGAAATGAGAGCATAGAAGTAACAACTGACACCACAGAAATTCAAAGGATTATAAAAAAATACTATGAACAAAGAAATGGACATATTCTTAGAAAAACACAATCTCCCAAAACTGAATCAGGAAAAATCAGAAAGCGTGATTAAGCCAAAAACAACAGAGGAAATAGAAGCAGTAATAAAAAAAAAAAAAAAAAAAAAAAAAAAAAAAAAAAAAAAAAAAACTCCCAGCAACAAAGAGGGCAAAGCATGCAATGGAGTCAAGTCCGTCTCTTCAATAAATTATTCTGGGAAATTTGGTCAAATACATGCAAAAAATGAAGCTAGGTCACCAACTTATGCCATACACAAAAACAAACTCAAAATGGCTAAAGGACTTAAATTTAAGACCAGAAACCATAAAAATCATAAAAGACTGCATAGGCCGCAAAGTATCAGGCATATGTCATAGCAATATCTTTACTGACACAGCTTCCAGGGCAATGGAGACTAAGGATAAAATAAACAAATGGGACTACATCAAAATATAAAGCTTCTGCACAGTAAAAGAAACCATCAACAAAACAACAAGGAAGCCCACTGCATGGAAAAACATATTTGCCAAAGCTATTTCAGATAAGGGTTAAATCTCCAAAATTTACAGAGAACTCATATAATTTAACAAAAGGAAGATAAACAATCCAATCAGAAAATGGGCAAAGGACCTAAATAGAGACTCTTCAAAAGAGATTCCCTGACATGAACCCCAGAATGATCAGAAAATACAGACCCCAGTCCTTCTACTTAGAAGGAAAAGGCTGCCCCACATGCAAATTTCTTTTCAAATTCCAGAGTAAACCATCTCCTGGGCTATGCAGGAGCACAGCTCTCTCCTCACACAGGGCTGAGATCTCTGGGAAGGCAGAACTGTGGTCTAGAAGAAGATGAGGCTGCTGGGTCTTCTCCTGTGCCTGGTAACAGTTCCCCAAGGTGAGGGTCTCAGGGGTCAGACAGGGGTCATGGGATGGCTGTGACTGCAGGTGACTGACAGGACTGATGCTCCTTGTTCCCAGGAGTCCTGTCCCAGGTGCAGCTGCAGGAGTCGGGCCCACAACTGGTGAAGCCCTCACAGACCCTCTCCCTCACCTGCACTGTCTCTGGATTTTCTCTAATGAGCTATGATGTGAACGGGACTTGCCAGGCTCTGAGAAAGGGGCTGGAGTGGGTTGGGGTTATATGAGATTATGGAGGTACAAATAACCCAACACAGAAATTCAGACTCAGCACCACCAGGGACAAGTCCAAGAACCAGGTTTATTTACATAGAACAGCCTGAGAGCCAAGGACACGGCTCTGTATTGCTGTGCAAGACAGAGTGAGGGGAATTCCATGTGAGCCCAGGCACAAACAGCCCTGAGGGAGACAGCAGGGTTGGGCTAGGCTAGCGGTTGCTCAGGACACCAGGGGGTGCTCTTCACCCCTGAAGCCCAGAGAGCAGCCCCAGGATCAAGGGCAGAGGGAGATGGGGAAGGAAGGGACTTCCTGGCAAAAAAAAAAAAAATGATTTACCAATAAATAATTGTTTAAATGTAAATGGCTTAAATTCTACAATCACAAGACATAGGGTAGCTGATCAGATAAGAAAGCAAGACTCACATCTATGCTGTCCACAACCGAGATACTCCAGAATGAAAGATACACACAGAGAAAAGTAAAGGGATGAAAAAAGAAATTTCATGCAAAAGAAATGAAAAAAAAAAAAAACTGGAACAGCAATACTTATATCTGAAAAAAACAGACTTTGAAACAAAGACTATAGTAAGAGACAAGGAAAGAGACTACATAATAATAAAAGGAGCAATCCAACAAGGGGGTATAATGCTGGTAAACATTTATAAACCCAACAAAAGAGGACCTAAATATGTAAAGAAAATCTTGAGTCCATCCTGTGTTGCTCAGTGGTTGAGCTCTGACCTATGAACCAGGAGGTCACAGTTGAATTCCCAGTCAGGGCACATGCCCATATTTCAGCCTCTTTCCCCAGAGCAGGTCAAGGCAGCCGATCAGTGATTCTCTCTCATCCTTGTAGTTTCTTTCTCTCTCTCCCTCTCCCTTCCTCTCTGAAATCAATAAAAATACATTTTAAAAAAGCAAATCTTGAAGGACATGAAGGGAGAGATTGACAGGAATACTTTCATTGTATTGGATTTTAACACCCCATTGACATCAATGGATACATGTTCCAGACAGGAAATCAACAAGAAAACACAGATCTTCAATGACGTACTAGAGAAGAGGGATTTAATTGAAATCTTCAGAGCATCCCACCCCAAAGCAGCAGAATATACATTCTTTCCATGTGCACATGAAACATGAAACATTTTCTAGGATAGACCACATGTTAGTACACAAAGCAAATCTCAATAAGTTTAAGAAGATTGAAACCATATCAAGCGCCTTCTCTGACTATAATGTTATGAAATTATAAATCAACCACAAGAAGAAGAAATAAAAAACAGAGAAACACACAAAGTCATTGAGGATAAGAAACATGTTACTGAACAAGGAATGGGTTATCAGAGAGACCAAGGAAGAACTCAAAGTTACCTTAAAACAAATGAAAATGAGAGCACAACAACCAAATCTATGGGACACAGAACAAGCAGTTATAATAGGGAAATCCAAACCAGCACAAGCCCACCTCAGGAAACAGGAACAAGGATACCAATCTAACTCTACACCTAAAGGAATGGGGTAAAAAACCTGGAGTGAGAACAAGAAAAGAAATAATAAAGACCATAGAGGAAATAAACAAAACACAGTTTAAGGAAATTAATGAAACCAAGAGCTGGTTCTTTCAAAAGATAGACTAGATTGACTAACTTTTAAACAGACTAATCAAGAAATAAAGATAGTGCACACAAATAAATAAAATGAAAGGGAAGTAACAACACCATAGAAATAGAAAGGGTTACAATAAACTATTATGGACAACCATATATCAACATACTGGACAACATGGGTGAAAATGATAAATTCCTAGAAACCTATATCCTTTCAAAACTGAGTCAAAAACAATAAGAAAATCTAAATAGACCAAATTAATCTAATGAAATCATATCAGGAATCAAAACCTCCCAGCAAACAAAAGTCCTGCACCAGATGCCTTCATAGGTGAATTTCACCAGACTTTCAAAAAAGAACTAACACCTATCTTTCTCAAAATATTCCCAAAATTCAGGAAGAAAATATCCCAAGATGCCTTCCACTTTCCAAATTCTTCCTAGATCTGTCCGAGTCCCTGAGCTCCATGGCCAGAGTCCAGCTGACTCTCCCTAGTTCCTCCCACAGCATGAAGGGCAGATCCAACCCTGTAAAACTCATTCGCCCCCCTTCATCCACCAGCACCCTTCTCCCAGGTGCATCCACCTGTGATCACCCCAGGACAGGTCACAGACAAGAGACCTGAAGCTGAACCAGGACATGGTGAAAGCAGTCCCAATGGTCACATGCAGACCTCAAGGTTTCCAATAACAAGATTCTCATAGCCTAAGCTTAATTATTTCCCAATCATTAACCACATCTAACCCTAAGCACACCTGGTCATGAGGGAGATTCGATATCCCAATGTATGAAGCTGGATCTACAACAGAGTCTATACCACCAATACTGCAAAGGAGGCCGTGCAGCTGCTACACATCCAGCACCAAACTTCCCTGAAGGAATAGGATCCAGGAGCTCTGTCTGTGTCTCTATAGTTCATGCTTCTAGTTCTCAGGGACCCACACAGACGCTCCTCTCTCCCCCGATACTTGGTCCACTTGCTTCAGGTTCACACTCTGGTCTTAGTTTCTCCTCTGATCACTTTGTAGGGGAAATAGTGTCAGATGGAACTTTTTGTTTCCTGAACATGAACCTGCTGCAATTCTAGTTATCAGATGTGAAGGTTAATTTCTCTTTCTTTTCATTACTGGTGACTGTCGAATGAATCCATCATTGTTAATCCTTCCCTTTTTTTGAACAGGTGAGCTGGAGTAACTGGTCCCCGTGTGGACAACATAGGCCAGATGCAGGGAATTATTTAATATACATGCATCCTTGAACATGTTGCATTCTGCTACAGTGTCATTTGTACCAGAATCCAACCCCAGAACTTACTATATAGTAGGAAGACATGCAAATAGGGGCCCCTCTGCTCATAAAAACCAGCCCAGCCCCGACCCTGCAGCTCTGGGACAGGAGCCCAGCCCCGGGATCCCCAGGTGTTTCCATTCCCTGATCAGGACTGAACACAGACCACTCACCATGGGGTTGGGGCTCATCTGGGTTTTTCTTGTTTCTATTTTGAGAGGTAATTTATGAAGAAAAAGAAAGACTGAGTATTGGGAGTGCATATGAGAGAAAGAAAAAGTGGATGCGTGAGTTTCCTGACTAAGATGTCTTTGTGTTTGCAGGTGTCCAGTGTGAGGTGCAACTGGTGGAGTCTGGGGGAGGCTTGGTGCAGCCTGGGGGGTCTCTGAGACTCTCCTGTGCAGCCTCTGGATTGACCTTCAGTAGTTACTATATGACCTGGGTCCGCCAGGCTCCAGGGAAGGGTCTGGAGTGGTTATGTGGAATGAATCCTGATGGAAGTAACACAAACTATGCCAACTCTGTGAAGGGCCGATTCACCATCTCCAGAGACAACACCAAGAACACGTTGTATCTGCAGATGAACAGCCTGAGAGCCGAGGAAACGGCCCTGTATTACTGTGCAAGACACACAGTGAGGGGAAGTCAGTGTGAGCCCAGACACAAACCTCCCTGAGGGAGGCAGCAGGGCTGAGCTGCAGGGAGTGCTCAGGATCCCTGAACATAAGTACCATCCCAGCAGCAGGTGCAGTTGAAGGTTTTGGATGTTTCCCGTGTGGTTTCCTCTTCATGTCACACTTTCCCTCAGGGAACCTCTCTGGACTCCTGATTTTGCAGTTACCTGTGATGTCTCTGAGTTAAAAAAAAAAGTCTATAGTAATCAGAGACAACTTTCTCAAGTGGATGAACCACAGAGAGTCTCTTTCAGACACTCTCATGCCCAAATAATAAACATCATTTTCTGACCCAGGTCCCCCATTTCTCACCAGAGGTGCTGCTGACTCAACAGTGAAGCTCAGCTCCACACAGCTCAGGGTACCAGTCAGTCAGCAGGACGTGAGTGTGCTGGACAGGGGACACCAGAGTCATGAGACCTCAAAGCTAGAGACGAAGGACCCTGATGGTGAAGGACATTGACTTATAATCCAAATAGCACCGAGAGTACGTGATACCAGGGCAGCTTGATGCAGATGTCTAGGCTGATGGCAAATACTAACCCCAAGGGGAAATGAAATGTTTATTATGCACGTAGTTGAAATCCCTGAGAAGCATAGCAAAGGCCTTTCAGCAAGTCAGACATGCTTTGATGGAGCCAGTAAAGGAGACTGGCTAGAAGATTTTCTTTTGTTGAGGTGGTGGGGGAGAGCGAGTATTTCTGCTTCTATGGGGCTTGTGTGGTTACAATCTCACAGTGGCATCTAATGACAGAACCACGATTTCTTATCTGATTTCTCATGGATTTCAGATGGAGAAGAGGCAAGAATAAGCCATAAGTTTTCAGCAGTCAAACAAAATATGAAATAGAGTATGGCAACCTATTGTACTTAACTGAGCAAAAAATGAGCAAAAAATTACGTGAAGTGTCATTATGTGAGTTCAAAAACCAGGTCTGCAGAAAATGAGAAAAATAATTTTAAGTAAACAAATGAGGATGAGGTTGATAAAGGAGATCATGATGATGACGGTGATGGAGGTGGTGATGGTGATGCTAGAATTGAACAGAGGTCATGGTCCAATATCTTGGTCGGAAGCTGTAGTTTACCCAAGGTCAACAGTTTTTAGAAGGTCTTGTGTCATATTGAGTTGAACCTTTGGGGTTTCAATTTCCCAATGACATCTACAGAGGAGGTGCCTTCTTTCTTTTCCTAAAGAACTCATTCTGTTTAGACAAGCATCATGTCTACAGAATATGAGAAAAACCATTATAAGTAAGCAAATGGTGTTGATGGCAATGATGATGATGATGATGATGATGATGATGATGTTTGACTGAGAAAGGGTCTTGATCCAATGAAATGATAGCTCTTCATACAGACACACCATCACCATGGCTCCAGGGTGAGGGGTGTCAACCTTTTCCTGTAAGTGTTGAGAGATTTCATAAATGGGACCCAAGTGGATTATGCAGCTTGGGTGTTTCATGTCGAGACCATGTGAGTAATGACCCCAAAGGTGTCCAAGTGCAGATCCCCTGGACCTGTCAAGGTGTTACCTTCTAGAAAAGACACACTGTGAGAATGTGCAAGTAGGAAACAGGGATCCCCTTCCCATCAGTTTGCAGTGACACATTCCTTATTTCTTTGATCCCTGCCTGCATGATCTTTAACGTTTGTATTTCTAACAAACTCCTGTTCATAATTATTCAGGTATTTTCTATGGCCATACAAGATGTCTCTATCATACCCTGTACTTCCTTCTGGGCCTTCACTGTGTTACAGAGTAGAACATTTTTTTAGGCCTGCTTAATTACCTAGCCACCTCAGCAGCTTGACAGCCTGTACAGTTTCTAGAACTGAGCTCACACAGCTGAGCAACAACCTACAAAGAACAGACAGATAAAAATTAAGAATAGTCCTGACCTTTAAGTTACCCACAAATGAATAACAGGAGGATGATGAATAGCTAGGCTAAAACTAAGCAATTAGCTTTTGTAACTTGGCTTTGCTTGCTATGGGAACCTGAACACGGATGTTGTTGTCCCCTTTAAATATTGGACTCTGCAGATGATCAGGGCTGCTTCTCTCTTGGGCTTCCCGAGTGGAGAAGCAGACACTAGCCAGTTAATAAAGGCTCTCTAAATTTTATTTTATTTTTTAAATATATTTTATTGATTTTTTACAGAGAGGGAGAGGGATAGAGAGTTAGAAACATCGATGAGAGAGAAACATTGATCAGTTGCCTCCTGCACACCTCCCACTGAGAATGTGCCTGCAACCAAGGTACATGCCCTTGACCAGAATCGAACCCGGGACTCTTCAGTGTGCAGGCCGACAATCTATCCACTGAGCCAAACTGGTTATGGCGGCTCTCTAAATTTTAATCATTCTGGAGTTCTGGTCATTCTGTTGCTCGCACTCCACAACATTTGGAGGCCCCCAGTGAGATAACCGGCCATTGACCAGTCCTGTGACCAGAATCTGGGGAAGACATCCAAACTCCCGGACCTAGGGTGAGATCTCTGAGAGACGTTCCTCAGCCCCGGGACTGATAGTGTTTGGCAGGTCTGTCCGAAAATTATCTAATTGACTTCAGTTGGAGCCATCTGAATCTGATTCTTACTGGTAAGAAGACTCAATTCTTTTGAGTCCTGATTCTGGTTCTGTGGGCCCATCAGAGGTTTCCAGGAGGCTGGACGCAGGACTACTTCCGTTGAGACCAGATTTTGGTGCACAAAGGTGCCCGGTGATCCTGAGCCTGGTTGTTATTTGTCTTGTCTGTGTCTATTGTTGTGTCCAATTTGTTTTTTGTTGTCAGAATTGATCAATCAGCTTCATGTACTGTCTGTAACCCCCTTCAATGTTTTTTGAAATTTTTTCAGGACTTTAAGTGAAGAGCCAAGGGCTATGGAGCCCCTGTTAACATTTTTGATTTACAGAAATTCTGTGAGTGTGAATGGCCAATGTTCCTGAAGATCGAGGATCCTGCAGATCCTCCTGGGGGGGTTGACCGATTTGGGTTTAGCCTATCAGGTCCAGGCTATAATTTTTGGAAACCCCGGGCACCTGGACCAAATGGTGTATATTCAAATTTGGATAGATGTCTTAACTGAAAATCCTAAATGGCTCCGGGATTGCCAAAAACCCTCAGAAAAGAAAAAGAAAATGGGACAGAGATCGACTTTCCTCCTCACTTCACCTCCCAGGGAGGCTGAGAGGAAGCCCCTTGTTCTCCCACCTCTGCTGGAGGACCCCATCCTGGAAGAGCCACCCCTGTATCTGTCAGCCCCAATGGTGGCTCCCCCTGAGGATCCTCTGAGTCCATCTCATACCCGAAGTGGGGCAGAGTACCGACCCTCACATTCAGCCCCCTCTCCAGACTCCTCTGGAGCCCCGATGTTGCCTTTGCACCAGGTGGCCGTCCCCAAAGGGGAGGAACAGCCTTTTATGGTTTACGTCCCTTTTTTGACCAGTGACCTCTATAACTGGAAGAATCAGAATCCCTCTTTCTCTCAGAATCCGTTGGGATTAATCTCCCTCTTGGAGTCTGTCTTTTTCACCCACCAGCCCACTTGGGACGATTGCCAACAGCTCCTCCAGACCCTTTTCACCTCGGAGGAGAGAGAGAGAGTCAGGTCAGAGGGAAGGAAATTGGTTCTTGGGCCCGATGGCCAACCCTCTTCAGAGTCAGCATGGCTCGGCTCAAGGCTATCTTCCCACTCTCCTGCCCCTCGTGGGACCCCAACACGGAGTGAGGTAAAGAGGCTCTCGATCAGTATCGCCAGACTCTGCTGAGGGGAATCCGAGCAGCTGAGCGGAAACCCACCAATTTGTCTAAGGTAACTGAAGCTGTAAGGGACCGAGTGAATCTCCCACCACTTTTCTAGAGCGCCTGTGTGAAGCCGACAGGCTCTGCACACCCATAGACCCTGATGCGCCTGAGAATTGGCCAGCAGTTAACATCGCTTTCATGTACCAGTCGGCCCCAGACATTAGAAAGAAATGACAAAAGTTAGAAGGCTTTGAGGGAAAAGTGCTGTCGGAATTGGTTGAGGTTGCTCAAAAGGCATTTAACAATAGAGAAGATTCAGAGACTGTGCAGATTCAGAAAATGGCAAAGGTTCTGGTAACTGCCATGCAAGAGGACCAACCTGGGGGCCGGGACAGTGACCCACTCATTCTTTGTGATGCCAGAGTGCCCTTACCCTCTACTGGGATGGGACCTTCTCAGCAAACTGCAGGCTACCATCTCCTTCCAGGAGGAGATGGCTACAGTGACTTTTAATCAGAGCCTGGGGGCTATGCTTTTGACTTGTCCCTTGAGCGAGGAATATCTCCTCACTGAGGGAACCGAGAACAACAATCTGGTCCCAGATGCCCCATTACTCCAAGATCTGCAACAGAAAATACCTGGAGTATGGGCAGAGAGTAACCCCCCAGGACTGGCGGTCCACAGAGCCCCAGTTGTGGCACAACTCTCCAGCACAGCAATTCCAGTACGGGTTTAGCAATATCCAATAAGCCAAAAGGCCTGAAGAGGCATTGCAGTCCACATAAAAAGACTGAAAAAAGCAGGAATCTTAGTCCCTTGCCACTCCCTGTGGAATACCCCATTGCTTCCTGTACAGAAACCAGGAACGGAGGACTTCAAACCCGTTCAGGACTTAAGAGAGGTCAATAAGAGGGTAGAAACTATACATCCCACGGTGCTTAATCCATATACCCTCCTGAGCCTGTTACCTGCACTGAGGAAAGACTGAGAAACTAAACTGGACTGAAATTGAAACTAAGGCTTTTCAAGATCTTAAACAAGCCTTAGCCAGCGCACCAATGTTAGCGCTGCCAGACCTCACAAAGCCATTTCAGTTACATGTGGCAGAGGCTCGGGGAATAGCAAACAGGGTGTGAACCCAAACCCTGGGACCATGGAAAAGGCCTGTGGCATACTTATCGAAGAGGCTGGACCCCGTGGCTGCAGGGTAGCCAGGTTGTTTGAGAGCAGTAGCAGCTACAACTATATTGGTAAAGGAAGCCTCAAAACTCACCCTCGGGCAGGACTTGCAAGTAGTAGCTTCACATTCCGTGGAGACACTGTTGCAAAGCCCACTGCAGCACTGGATCACCCAGTATCAGGTACTCTTGCTTGATCCCCCGCTAGTCAGTTTTCTCAAAATGGTGGCATTAAACCCTGCTACCTTGTTGCCTGATGACAACCCTGAGCAGCCCCTCCATGACTGCACTGAAACCCTGTCCTCTCTCAAGAACCTTCGAGAGGACCTGACGGGCCAGACCTTGATGAGACCCTGTATACACTGATGGAAGCAGCTTTGTGGTGAAGGGACCCGGTATGCAGGAGCAGCGGCCGTGACAGCTGACAAGGTAATCTAGGCACAGGCACTAGGGCGCGGGACATCAGCTCAGAAGGCAGAGCTAATAGCCCTCACCCAAGCACTATGGTGGGGGAGGGAAAGGCAGCGGCTATATACACGGATAGTCGATATGCTTTTGCCACTGTTCATGTTCACGGGGCCTTATACCAAGAAAGGGACTCCTAACGTCAGGAGGGAAGGAAATCAAAAATGTCCCAGAAATCCTTACCCTCCTTGTGGCCCTTTGGATGCCAAAGGTGGTGGCAGTCATACACTGCAAAGGACATCAGTCAACTGACACCCCGGAGGCACAGGGAAATGCCTTCGCAGATAAAACAGCCAGAGAAGTCACCCCAAAACCAGTGGGGCCCCTCCATATTTTACCAAACCTCCCTGCAAGGGCCTTTGAGGAGACTCCAGTATACTCGGAGGAGGCTACTGCGCTGGGGAAAAGACTCCAGGAAAAAGAAACATCTGGAGATGGAAAGAATTGCCAGACCAGAGGCTGCTCGTTCCAGAGGCCCTGGGAAAGAAACTCATTTCCCAGATCCATCACAGTACTCATCTTGGGGGAACCAGCTGGTAGAACTGCTTAAATGAGATTATTATATTCCTAAGCTCCTTCAGGTCTCAAATGATATTGCAAAGAGATGTCACATCTGTGCACAGGTAAATCCCCAGAGGTGGTCCCCTTTAGTCGAGGGAACCAGACTCAGAGGGAAAATTCCTGGAGAGCATTGGGAAGTAGACTTTACAGAATTACCCCCAGGTCTGGGAGGATATCGCTCACTACCTGCTGGTTTTCGTCAATACATTATCAAGATGGCCAGAGGCTTTCCCTACCAAGTCTGAAATAGCACAAGTAGTAGTAAAGAAATTAATCTCAGAATTTGTCCCCAGGTTTGGCCTACCTGTTGCAATGGGGTCTGACAATGGCCCGGCATTCATTGCCCACATTACTCAGTTATTGGCAAAGATACTAGGTATAAATTGGAAATTACACTGTATCTAAGACCTCAGAGCTCTGGACAGGTAGAAAGGATAAATCAGACCTTGAAGGAAACCCTGACAAAACTAAAACTGGAGACTGGCAAAAAATGGCTAAGCCTCCTCCCTTTTGCCCTACTCTGGGCCCGTTGCACCCCGTATGTAAAGGGCCTCACCCCTTTTGAGAGTCTGTTTGGCCGACCCCCACCACTACTTCTCAAGCTAGGGGAAGAAATATTAGTATCCCTTTCTAATCATAACCTCCTGAAGTCCTTACAGGCTTTACAGTTGAGCTCCAGGCTTAACCACCAGCTGGTCCAAAAGGCTCACTGAAACCCACCCTCCAGGACTGGGCCTGAACCAGCTCTCTTTCAACTGGGAGACCTGGTGTAGGTTCAGAGGCATGAGCCATCATTGCTGGAAGCCAGGTGGACTGGGCCCTTCACTGTCATCCTCAGCACCCCATTGGCCATAAAGGTTGCCAGAAAGAGACACCGGATTCACCGAGCTCAAGTAAAAAAGGCAGAATCCAAATACCCCACTGAATGATGGGCCATCCAATGTACAGGGAACCAGTATCACCCCTTGTATTTCCCCCTTGACTTTCATCTCCCCCGGGGAGCCTTCTCTATGCATCCTCACTCACATCTTGCCTCAGGTATACTATTACTCTGGGAAGAGAGGGAGAGAACATTTAGGTCTACTCGGAGGCAAAGAAAAACCTCCTGGTATTAATTCCCCTTTTAGTAGGGTTAGGGGTTGCCGGCTCCACTGCTGTGGGAACAGCAGCTCTAGTAACAGGAAATCAGAATTTTAAGGCCCTCAGAAGCCAAGTAGATCAAGATCTGAGCACATTAGAACAAAATGTAGATAGACTTGAAGGTTCCCTCAGTTCCTTAGCCAAGGTAGTATTACAAAATAGGAGAGTGCTCAACCTGTTATTTCTAAAACAGGGAGGACTATGCATGGCCCTAGGGGAGAGCTGTTGTTTTTATACTAACCACTCAGGAGTTATCAGCGAGAGCCTCAGTCAGCTAAGAAAGAGGCTACAAGATAGAGAGTGAAGGAGAAAATCTGAAGGAAACTGGTATGAAAACCTCTTCTCCTGGTCCCCCTGGCTCACCACTCTCCTAACCGCCTTAGCTGGGCCATTAGTACTCCTACTGCTAACACTAACTATCAGCCTGTGCATACTGAACTGCTTAATGAATTATATTCAAAGTAGAATACAAGCAGTCCAATTAATGGTCCTAAGAACTCACTACCAAAGAATAAGAAGAAACAATGATTTGATTCTCCTGTAAAAACCAGTGGGGAATGTTACAGAGTACAACAATATTTTAGGCCTGCTTAATTACCTAGCCGCCTCAGCAGCTTGACAGCCTGTGCAAAGTTTTAGGAACTGAGCTCACACACCTGAGCAACGGCCTACAAAGAACAGACAGATCAAAATTAAGAATAGTCCTGACCTTTAAGTTACCCACAAATGAATAACAGAGGATGATGAATAGCTTGGCTAAAACTACACAATTAGCTTTTGCAACTTGGCTTTGCTTGCTATGGGAACCTGAACACGGATGTAGTTGTCCCCTTTAAATATTAAACTCTGCAGATGATCAGAGCTGCTTCTTTCTTGGGCTTCCCGAGTGGAGGAGCGGATACTGGCCAGTCAATAAAGGCTCTCTAAATTTTAATCAGTCTGGAGTTCTGGTCATTCTGTTGCTCGCACTCCACAACACCAACACATCTCCTAGGACATTGGAAACTAGGAGAAAATAAACAAATGGGATTACATAAAAATGAAAAGCTTCTGCACAGCAAAAGACACCAGCAACAATATAACAAGAAAGCCCACTGCATGGGAGAACATATTTGCCAATGTGGCATCCCATAAGGGTTTAACCGCCAAAATTTATAGGGAACTCATACAACTTAAGGAAAGGAAGATAAATGATCTAATCAAAAAAGGGCAAAGGACCGAAATGGACACTTCTTTAAAGAGAATATGAAAAAATGCTCAAAGTCACTAATCATCTGAGAGAGGCAACTCAATATGAAAATGAGGTTCCATCTCACACCTGTCAGAATGGCTATCATCAACAAATAAAAAGTGCTGGAGAGGATGCAGAGAAAAAAAGAACCCTCATACTCTACTGGTGGGAATGCAGACTGGTGCAGCCACTGTGGAAAACAGTATGGAGTTTCCCCAAAAAATTAAATATAGAACTGCCACATGACCCAGAAAATCTACTTCTAGGAATATATCCAAAAAACTCAGAAACAGCAATCAGAAAGGATATATGCATCCCTATGTTCATCGTAGCACAATATACAATAAATAAGATTTGGCAGTGGCCTGTGTGCCCATCAGCAGATGAGTGTATTAAAAAAATATGGTACATTGAGATTCTACACAATGGAATACTACACTGCTGTAAAAAAGAAAGAACTCTTACCATTTGCAACAACATAGGTTGATCTGTAGACCATCATGGTAAGTGAAATAAGCCAGTCAGAGAAGGATAAATATCACATGATCTCACTCATTTGTGGACTATAATGAACAATATAAAAGTTGTTCCAGTGACATAGAAAAATTGAACAAACTGTCAAACCTCAGAGGGAAGTGGTGGGGGTAAGAGACCAACTAAAGGACTTGTATTTATGCATATAAGCTTAACCAATGGACACAGACAGTAGGGGGGTGAGGTCATGTGCTGTGAGGTGGGAGCAGCCAGGAGAGGTCAATGGAGGAAAAAGGGAGAAATATATAATACTTTCAACAATAAAGAAATTAAATAAAAATAAAACAACACAAAGATTTTCCATAACTAAATTTCCAAAATTTCAATTCCACCCTAAAATTTACCAAAAATCTTACCTAAAAAAACCTGGTCATCACCCTGACTGGTTTGGCTCAGTGGATGGAGCATCGGCCTGCGGACTGAAGGGTCCCAGGTTCTATTCTGGTCAAGGGTATGTACCATGGTTGCGGGCACATCCCCAGTGGGGGGTGTGCAGGAGGCAGCTGATAGATGTTTCTCTCTCATTGATGTTTCTAACTCTCTATCCCTCTCCCTTTCTCTCTGTAAAAAAATCAATAAAATATATATTAAAAAAAACTGGTCATGATTATTTTCTTCTATATCCCAATGAAAGAAACTGGATCTACAACAGAGTCTAGAGAATAAACACCACGAAGGAGACCATGCAGGGGCTACACATCCAGCACCAAACAGTCCTGAAGGAATACAACCCAAGAGCGCTGTCTGTCTCTACATTTCATGCTTCTGGTTCTCAGGGACCCACACAGACCTCTCTCCCTCAACACTTTGGTCCACTGGCTCTGGGATTACACCCTGGTCTTAGTTTATCCTCTGATCACTTTGTAGGTGAAATAGTGTCAGATGGAACTTCCATCTCATGAACATGTACCTCCTGAACTTTAAATTCATCTCAGATTTGATAATTTATTTCTCTTGATTGTCATTACTGGAGACTGTCAAAGGCATGTCCATTTTCAATCCTTCACTTTTTTCATTTTATGACAATTATCTTTCTGGAATCTTTGTACAGGTCTCTTAGAGCAGCTAGATCCTATGCAGAAGGCAGAGACTCGGATGTGGGGACTTATTTTAACAGACATGCACCCTTGAACATGTCACACCCTGAGATCATGTCTTTTATGCTAGCGTCCAACCCCCGAGCTCCTTATATAGTAGGAGGACATGCAAATAGAGCTCCCTATTCTCATAAAATCCAGCCCAGATCCAACCCTGCAGCTCTGCGACAGAAGCCCAGCCCCTGAGTCCCCAGGTGTTTTGATTCCCTGATCAGGATTAAACACAGACCACTCACCATGGGGTTTCCCCTGTGGCTCTTTTGAGAGGTAATATATGCACAACAAGAGACACTGATTATGTGAGTAAACATGAGTGAGGGAAACATGGATATGTGAGAGTTTCCAGACCAGAATGTCTTTGTGTTTGTAAGTGTCCAGTTTGAAGTGCAGCAGGTGGAGTCTGGGGGTGGCTTGGTGTATCCTGGGGGGGTCTCTGAGACTCTCCTGTGCAGCATCTGGATTCACCTTCAGTAGCTACTACAAAATGGGTCCTCCAGGTTCCAGGGAAGGGGCTGGAGTGGATTTGTTAACAGTAATGGTGGTAGCACATACTATGCAAGAACATGCTATACCTGCAAATGAACAGCCTGAGAGCCGAGGACACTGCCATGTATTACTGTGCAAGAGACATGGTGAGGGGAAGTCATTGTGAGCCCAGACACAAACCTCCCTGCAGGAGAGGCTGTGACCACCAGGGGACACTCGGGGTCCCTGACCACAAGGACCATCTCAGCAGCAGGTTCAGTTGCAGGTTTGAGTTCATTTCCTGTGTGGTTTTCTCTTCATGTCACATTTTCCCTCAGGGAAACTCTCTGGATTCCTGATTCTGCACTTACCTCTGAAGTCTCTGAGTTAGAAAAGCTTGTTGTAAAGAGAGACAGCATTATCACGTGGACAAATCACAGATAGTTTCCTTCAGACACTCTTGTGCCCAAATGACAATTAATCATCAAATCTTCTGACCCAGGACATCTAAATCTATCCAGTGGCTATGCTTACTTAACAGTATAGTTCAGCTCCTCACAGCTCCAGCCAGTCAGCAGCAGGACACATGCCTGCTGGACAGTGGGCAACAGAGGCATGTGACACCCAAAGCCCCAGAGAAGAAAGAGCCCAGGTGGTGATGGTCATTGACTTGTCATAATGCTCATAGCACAGACAGTAAGTGACACCAGGCAGAAGCAGAGCTACCCACTTGGTGTAGATGTCCAGGCTGATAACAAACACACTCACCAAGAGGACATGGGATATTTATTATGCACAAAGTTGAAATCCCTGGGAAGAAAAGGAAAGGCCCTGTAGTAAGTCAGAACTGCTTTGATGTAGCCAGGAAAGGAAACTGGCCCAGGGCTTTATTTTGGTGAGATTGTGAGGAATTCTGCTTCCAGGGGCTTGTGTGGTGTCAATCCCACAATGAAATTTTAGAAAAAAAAACCACTATAATTTGTTATTTGATTTCCTATGGGGAGCAGATAGAGAAGAGTAGTAGTGAGCCCTCAGTTGTCAGAAGTCAAATGAAAAAGAAAGTAGAGTATGGCTACCCATTTTACTAACAAACTTAGCAAAAATTAAGATAAAGGGTCCTTATGTGTATACAAAAAAACATGCCTGCAGAAAATGAAAAAAATAATTATAAGTAAGCAAGTGAGGAGGATTATGGTGGTAATGATGATGAGGAGGATGATGATGATAATGATGTTGGTGTTGGTGATGGTGGTAGTGGTGACAATGATGATAGCATGGGAAAGGAATATTTGTTCCCATGTTTGGGTGGGAATCTGTATTATATCCTAGGTCATTGGCTTTTTTGGAGGGCTTATGTCTACTTACAGTTGGGCCATTGGTATTTCAATCTTCCAATGACATCTGAAAAAGAGATGCCTGCTTTCTTTTCTGAGTAAAAGTCACTATGTGTGGACAACCACCATGTTTCCAAAAAGGAGAATAATTATAAGTAAGCAGATGATGATGATGATGATGATGATGATGATGATGATGATGAGAAGAAGAAGAAGAAAGAAGAAGAAGAAGAAGAAGAAGAAGAAGAAGAAGAAGAAGAAGAAGAAGAAGAAGAAGGAGAAGAAGAAGAAGAAGAAGAAGGAGGAGGAGGAGGAGGAGGGGGAGGAGGAGGAGGAGGAGGAGAAGGAGAAGGAGAAGAAAAGAATGATGATTATTTGATGATGATGATAATGGACTGAGATAGAGGTCCTGATCCATTGAAATTATGACTCCACATACAGACACACAATCACCATGGCTCCTTCAGTGAGGGGTGTCCATTCTTCCCTGTCAGTGTTGAGAAATTTTATACATGGAAACCAAATGAATTACACAGCTTGGGTGAATCCTGTGGTGTCACCTTATAAAACAGAGACACTGTGAGAATATGCATGTAAGAAACAGGGATCCCCTTTCCACCAGTTTGCAATGACAGATTCCTTATTTTCCTTGATCCCTATCATTTGATCTTTAATGTTTCTATTTCTACAAAACTCCTGTTCATTATTACTCAGGTATTTTCTTCAATAATATAAGCTGTTCTTATCATGCCCTGAATTTCCTGCTGTGTCTTCAGTGTAAGAGGCTTTAATCCCATATGTATTGTAACAATCTGTTCATGAAAATCAGGCATATTTCTGATGTGTGATTCAAAATAAGTCTAGCATCCTCCCTTTGCCAAGTTCCAAATCAACAATACACTAGGAAATTTTATAGCATATTGAAAGAATAATTTACCTCAATCAAGTGAAATATTGTTCACAATGAAAGGATGTTTCAATGTATGTAAAATAATAAAAGTGTTGCACCTCATCCACAGTATGAAGGACAAAAATATATCATCACATAGATAAAAAAGAAAAAATACATTTAAAAATTCAAAATACTTACATGACTAAATTATAAATAAATTTATTATACAAAGCATGTACCTCAACATAACAAAGGCCACATTTGAGAAACCAACAAGTGAGATAATACTAAAAAGAGGAAATTGAAAGTTATTCTTGTAAGATCATGACAAACACAAGGTTTCCCACTGTGATTACTTATATTCTACAAAACTAGAAATGCTTGTCAAAAACTTAGGCAGGAAAAAGATATAAAAACTATCAATATCAGAAATATCATGTTAAAACATCTTTTCCTATCTGTATGCAGATGACATAATCTTATATATAGAAAACCCTAAAAACCGCACCAAAAAAAAAAACACAAAAAATCACAAAGCTGTTAGACCTAGAAAGTGAATTCAGAAATGACATAAGGTTCAAAATCTACACACAAATGGCATGTGCTCCTACTCACTCTCAACAAAGTGTCTTTATGACTCTAGGAGATACATAGGGATGTTTCAGAGGAAAGTGAGGAAAGAAAACTTGAACTGGCTAAACAAGGAGATGACAACCTAATGCAACAAGAACCCTGGACCTGTGTGCCATCTTTCTTGGTTAATTCCCCCATTCATGTTCCTAGGCAGCTTTCCCCAATGTGGCATTGTGTCGGGTGCCTGCTCCAGTTGACTCCCATCATGGGAAGACATGATGACAGGGGTCCCAAGGGTCACAGACAGACATCAGATTTACAATAAGTTTTTCATAACATAAACTTAATTACCCCTAACATTTACCTACAACATCCTAGTTTTGAATGCGTTTCATCTATATCACCAATGAAAGAAAAAAGTCTCACAAGTGAGTCTAGAGAATAAACGCCAAAACACAGTGATGGCAAGTGAGTGTGAACCCAGACACAAACGAGGCTGTGTACCTGCTACATGTCCTGCACCAAACTCCCCTGAAGGAATAGGAGCCAGGAGCTCTATCGGTGTCTCTATAGTTCATGCTTCTGGTTCCCAGTGACCCACACAGGCACTCCTCTCTCCCCCAACATTTTGTCAACTGGATTGAGGTTCACACTCTGGTCTCAGTTTATCCTCTGTTCACTTTGTAGGGGAAAGAGTGTCAGATGGAACTTCCCATCTCCATAATATGAACCTCCTGCACTTTTATCTCTCTCCTAGATTTGAGAGTTAAATTGTCTTGGTTGTCGTTACTTGTTGCTATCAAAGGCAAATCTAATTTTCAAGGCTTCACTTTTTCATTTTATGACAATTATATCTCTGGAATCTTTGTACAGTTCTCTTAGAGCAACTGAGTTCAGTGTGTAAAACACAGGCGCAGAGGTGGGGAATATCAGCATCCAAATCCAGAGCTCCCTATAGAGTAGGAAGGCATTAAAATAGTCCGCCTCTGCTCATAAAAACAAGGCCAGCTTACAGCTCTGGGAGAGGAGCTTAGACCCGGGATCCCCAGGTATTCCTATTCCCTGATCAGAACTGAACACAAACCACTCACCATGGGGTTTGGGCTGAGCTGAGTTTTCCTTGTGGCTCTTTTAAGATGTAATTTATGGAGAACAAGAGACACTGCATATGCGAGTAGACATGAGTGAGAGAAAAAGTGGACATGTGAGAGTTTCCTGACCAGGATGACTTTGTGTTTGCAGGAGTCCAGTGTGAGGTGCAGCTGGTGGAGTCTGGGGGAGGCTTGGTGCAGCCTGGGGGGTCTCTGAGGCTCTCCTGTGCAACCTCTGCATTCACCTTCAGTAACCACTGGATGGAATGGTTCTGAGAGGCTCCACGGAAGGGGCTGGAGTCGGTGGCAGTTATATGGAGTGATGGAAGTCAGAAATACTACACAGACTCTGTGAGGGGCCACTACATCATCTCCAGAGACAATTCCAAAAACACACTGTTTCTAAAAATGAGCAGCTTGAAAGCTGAGGATATGGCTGGGTATTACTGTGGGAAAAACACAGTGATGGCAAGTGAGTGTGAATCTAGACACAATCCTCCCTAAGGGAGAAATGAGGGCTGGGCAGCAGGGAGCACTCAAGACCCACCTATTCTGAGTTACAGCCACAAGAGAAGGTACAGGTGGTATTTATGGTTGATTTCTCTGAAGGTCCTTGCCTTCCTCTCACAATAATACTTTCTCCAAGAGTATCTCTCGACCAGGGGTGGGCAAACTTTTTGACTCGAGGGCCACAATGGGTTCTTAAACTGGACCGGAGGGCCGGAACAAAAGCATGGATGGAGTGTTTGTGTGAACTAATATAAATTCAAAGTAAGCATCATTACATAAAAGGGTACGGTCTTTTTTTTTTTTTAGTTTTATTCATTTCAAATGGGCCGGATCCGGCCCGTGGGCCGTAGTTTGCCCACGGCTGCTCTAGACCCATGGTGCAGTGACTACCACTGATGGCTTTGTGTTTTAAAAGATTTACTCTATTAGAAAAATTCTCACACGCAAACACGCACGTATTACTTATGGAGGAAGAAAAATGCAGAGGGGTTGGTTAGCCTACAGAAACTGTCAACACACAATCAAAGTCTGTCCATGAAATGAGGAAACTGGTTAACCTCCCTGCACTTCAGGAATGCCCAGTAAATGCACTGGAGATTTCTTGAGCCCCATGTTTCTAACAGATGACACCTGTGTCTCTCAGAGATGGTCGTGTCTTAGTGTCACATTGGAGATCAGTCATGATCTGGGAGTCATGCACAGCTATGCCTTCAGCACAAACTACGGTGGATTTCAGAGTGCATGGCTGAGACCTGTTCTGTATGCTTTATAGAGATGGGTAAGGGAGGTACATTTTCAGAATAAAGGTACTTTATGAATGCTATACAAGACAATATTGTTTTATTTCATTCTCTTGCTGGCATATGGTCTGAAACCAACTATTATTTCAACCCTGACCATACCCTGTGAAGAGCAACAGTTGTATTTCTCAGCCCACTTAGCAAGAGTTCAAATTAGGAACTGGATCCAAAATAGGATAGATTGCTATGAATTTGAAAAAAAATAATTTGACATAGTAGTGAAAACCTTCCAACAAATAAAAGCCAACAACCAAATGGAACCAAGGTGAATTCCATCAAAAACTCAAAGAAGAATTCATAACTTTTTAATAAATCCTTCCTGAATATTTCCAAGAATGAAAAGAGGCAACACTTCCAAAGAGATTTATTGAGGTGACCATTACACTGATACTAAAGTTAACTAAGGACACACAAAAAAGACAGGTCAATATCCCTGATAGGCACAAATGCAAAAATCCTCAACATTATGCAAGGAACTTAACACCACATTGAAAGGGTCATTAACCATTATCCAGTAGGATATTGAGCAAGAACGCAAGGATCTTTCAATGTTTGTAAACCAGTAAATGGGCTACCCTCATCCAAAGAATGAAGGATAAAGTATACCATCATATAAACAGATATAGAAGAATAATCAAGAACAAACTCGCAGGAGAGAACCCAGATACCAGAGGATGGAAAGTAGAGACCACATTGAGACTGGTAGGAGGGAGGAGGCAGGAAAGGGCTGGCTGGGCAGCCACAGAAAGCAACTGAAGTCCCTAAGAGATATCTCAGGTGTGGGGGGTTGCCACTGAGAACTCTGGGATCTAAACCCAAGCTGGGCCTCATAGCAGAACACTATAACTAAGGAGGTAACTCACATAACATCTGGCTGTGAAAAGAAGCTGTGTGTCCTCTGCCAGGGAGTAACAGTTGAAAATTCAGGCACCTTATTAAAGGGAAAATGCACAAAATTACCTGCAGAGCCACACACCTCGTACTCCAACAGAAGGAGGGTAAAGTGGAATGGAGCTGTGAGAGCAGAAGCCATAATTGGGGACGTAGGGGTTAGAGCTCAGAAGGCAGACACCCAAGTTTCCTGGGATGAGTCATTCCCTCACACAGCGGAGGACATCTTTCCCACATAAACATTTGCCTTGCCTGGGGGGAAAGGCAGTTTATACACCCTATTGGAAACCCCTTGCTCTGAGGCAACTTAAGAGATTAAAAAATAACAATCAACCTCCAGGCAGAAGCAACTGCCCCTCCCTGTTGAAAAATAAATAAATAAAACTCTTGCTACACCTGAAGTAAATTGTCTGGGAGGCAATTTAAGTCAAAACCTTTTCAGTCTGTAGACAGAGGTAGTCTCTGGAAGCTTTGAGTCTTTGCCTGATCTAATTAGTCAGAAAAAGCCTTTAACAATTTCCTGCACTAAAAATTGAGAGGTGTACAGGATCTAACTGATACATAGTTACAAATCCAAACAGATAGCCAATATGAGGAGAAAAAGAAACAATCCTCAAATGAAAGAACTAGAGAATTCTCCAGAAGAAAAGATAAATAAGGCAGAGATTGGAAATTTACCTGAAACAGAGTTCAGAGTAATGATGGTAAAAAATTGCAACAGCATAAAAAAGATATAGTAACTATGAAAAAAGAACAGTCTGAGATAAAGAATGATATAGCACAAATAACGAACACATCAGAAAGAATACACAGCAGATTAGGAGAAGCTGGGGATTGAATCAGTGAATTAGAAGACAGAGTTGAAAATATCACTCAATCAGAAAACTAAAAAGAAAAAAAATACCAAACAGTTAAAAAAACAAGAAGACAGCTTAAGGGAGCAAATGGGATGACATGAAACATAATAATATTAGGATAGCAGGTGTTCCAGAGGAGGCAGAAAGGAAGAAAGGCATACAGAAGGTGCAGAAGATGTTTGAAGATATAATGGCAGAAAATTTCCCTACCATGGTACTGAAAAGTCACACAAGTTCAGCAGGCACAGAGAACCCTAAACAAGAAGAATCCAAACAGGCACATAGCCAGACACATCATAATTAAATGCCAAAAATTAAAGACAAAGAAGAGAACCTTAGAGGCAGAAAGAGAAAAGAAAACTGTTACCTACAATGGAGTTCCCATAAGGCTGACACCTGATTTCTCATCAGACATTCTACAGGCCAGAAGGGAATGGCATAAGGTACTCAAGGCAATGGAAAGCAAGTATTTGAGACCAAGATTACTATATCCAGCAAAGCTATTATTCAAAATAGACAGTCAAATAAATAGCTTCCCAGACAAAACAAACAAACAAAAAACCTAAAGGAGTACATCACACCAAGCCAGCATTATAAGAAATGCTAAAGGGATTGCAGTAATGAGAAAAGAAACAAAGAGATAAACCTAGCATACAGTATTAAAATGGCAGTAAGTATGTATCAATAATAACCCTAATTGTAAATGGGTTAAATGCTCCAATCAAAAAGTGTGATGTTGCCGAAACAGGTTTGGCTCAGTGGATAGAGTGTCAGCCTGTGGACTGAGAGTTCCCGGGTCCGATTCCGGTCAAGGGCATGTACCTGGGTTGCGGGCACAGGATGTGCAGGAGGCAGCTGATCGATGTTTCTAACTCTCTCTATCTCTCTCCCTTCCTCTCTGTGAAAAATCAATAAAATATATTTTTTTAAAAAAAGTGTGATGTAGCTGAATGAATGCAAAAACATGACCCAACTATATGCTGTCTACAAGAAACCCACCTCAAAACAGAAGACACACACAGGATGAGAGTGAAGGGAAAGAAAAAAAAAATCCATTCAAGTGGAAAAGCAAAAAAGAAAAGATGGAGTAGCAATACTCAAACCTAACAAAATGAACTTTAAAATGAAGGCCCTACAAGAAACAACAAATTCACGACATAGAACTAAAGGGTTCGATGCAACAAGAGGATATAACCCTGGTAAGCATATGTGAACCCAATATAGAAACACCTAAATATATGTAATAAAGTAAAATAAAATAAAAAAACTTCTAGAGGACTTTAATGGGAGAGATCAATAGCAATATAGTCATAGTAGGGGATTTTAACATCCTTCTGACTTCACTGCATAGATCTTATATACAAAAACTTACCAAGGAAACAGAGACTCTAAAGGACACACTGGATCAGATGTATTTAATTGACATTTATAGAATATTTCACCCCAACACAACAGAATATACATTCACCTCAAGTGCACATGGATCATTCACAAAGATAGACCACATGTTAGGACATAAAACAAGTCTCCACAAGTTCAAGAAGATTGAAATTATATCAAGCATCTTCTCAGATCACAGTGGAATGAAATTAGAAATAAACTACAGTAAAAACACCCAAAAACATTCGAACACATGGAGGCTAAATACCACGTTATTAAACAATGAATGGGTTACCAATGATATTAAGGAATAAAAAATTTCCTGGAAACAAATGAAAATGAACACACAACAATCCAAAAATCTCTGGGACATAGCAAAACAGTCCTGAGAAGGAATTTCATAGTACTACAGGCATACCTTAAAAAAAAAAAAAAAAAAAAAAAAAAAAAGGAAATCAGAAATAAATTATTTAACCTTACAACTTAAAGAATTGGAAAGAGAACAACAATAAAAGTACAGAGTAAGTAGAAGGAAGGCAATAATAAAGATTAGAGCAAAAATATATAACATAGAGATTGAAAAACAATATAAAAAATCAATAAAACCAAGATCTGGTTTTTTGAAAGCATAAACAAAATTGATAAACCATTAGCCAGACTCATCAAAGAGAGAGGACCCAAATAAATAAAATCAGAAAGGAAAGTGGAGGAGTATCCACTGAAAGCACAGAAATACAAAGCATTGTAAGAAAATACCATGAACAACTACATTCCAACAAGCTGGACAATGCAGAGGAAATAGACAAATTCCTAGAAAAATACAATCTCCCAAAACTGAATTAGGAAGGATGAAAAAACCTGAATAGGCCAATAACAACTGATGAAATAGAAGCAGTAATCAAAAAACTCCCATAAAAGAAAAGCCCAAGTCTGGACAGCTTTACAGGACATTGCAAAGAAAGATAATTACAGGCCAATATCCTTGATAAACATAGATGCTAAAATCCTCAACCAAATCCTAGCAAATCACAACCAGTAATATCTTAAAAAGATCACACACTATGATCAAGTGGGTTTTATTCCAGGGATGCAAGGCTGGTACAATATTCACAAATCAATAAATGTGATACATCACATAAACAAACTGAAAGACGAAAATCACATGATCATATCAATAGATGTAGAAAAAGCATTTTACAAAATCCAACATTCTTTTTCAATAAAAACTCTCAGCAAAGTGGGAATAGATGGAGCATATCTTAACATGGTAAAGACCATATGTGACAAACCTACAGCCAACATCATACTCAATGGGCAAAAAATAAAACCATTTTCCCTAAGAACAAGAACAAGACAAGGATGCCCACTTTACACCACTCCTGTTCAACATAGTAATGTAAATGCTAGCCATAGCGATTAGATAAGAAGACTTAAAAGGCATCCAAATTGGAAAAGGAGTAAAACTGTCATTATTTGCAGATGACAGGATATTGTACATAGAAAGTCCCAAAGACTCCATAAAAAACAATACCTACTATCCTATATAATAAAAGGCTAATGTGAAAATCGACATAACAGAAGAATTACTGGTCGCTATGACGTGCACTGACCACCAGGGGGCAGACGCTCAACACAGGAGCTGCTCCATGGTGGTCAGTGCACTCCCATAACGGGAGCACCACTCAGCCAGAAGCCCTGAGCTGGGTTCACAGCTGGCAAGTGAAGTGGAGGTGGCGGGAACCTCTCCCACCTCTGCAGCATTGCTAAGGATGTCCAACTGATGGCTTAGGCCCAACTGTTGGACATCCCCCAAGGGCTTCTGGATTGCAAGAAGGCACAGGCTGGGCGGAGGGACCTCCCCCCCCCCCAAGTGCACGAATTTCATGCACCAGGCCACTAGTACTTAATAAATGAATTCAGCAATGTAGCAGGATACAAAATCAACACCCAGAAATCTGTGGCTTATTTATACACCAATAATGAACACAGAGAAAGTGAAACAAAAGAAGAGAAAACAAAAAAAATCCCATTTACCATTGCACCAAAAAAAAAAAAAAATTAAGATACCTAGGAAAAACTTAACTAAGGAGGTAAAAGACCTGTACTCAGAAAACTACAGGAAGTGGAAAAAAGAGATAGAGGAAGACATAAACAAATGGAAGAATATACCGTGTTCATGGATTGGTATAATCAACATCATTATAATGTCCATACTACCAAAATAATCTACAGATTCAATGCAATCCCCATTAAAATATCAAGGGCATATTTCTCAGACCTAGAAAAAACTCTCCAAAAGTTCAGATGGAATAAAAAAGGACCATGAATAGCCAAAAGAGAAGAACAAAGTTGGAGGGATCAGAATACCAGATATCAAGCTATGTTAAAAGCCATGGTTCTCAAAACTACCTGGTACTGGCACAAGAACAGAAATATAAACCAATGGAACCGAATAGAGAACACAGAAATCAAACCAAGCCATTATGCTCAATTAATATTTGACAAAGGAGACAAGAGCATACAATGGAGTCAAGTTAGTCTCATCAATAAATGTTGTTGGGAAAATTGGACAGATACACGCAAAAAAATGAAACTAGATCACCAACTTTCATCATACACAAAAATAAACCCAAAATGGAAAAAAGACTTAAAAGTAAGATGGGAAACCATAAAAATCTTAGAAGAATACATAGGCAGCAAAATCTCAGACATCTCTCACAGCAATACACTTATCGACACATCTCCTAGGACAATGGAAACTAAGGAGAAAATAGACAAATGGGACTACATCAAAATACAAAGCTTCCACACAGCAAAAGAAACCATCAACAAAATAGCGAGAAAGCCCACTGAATGGGAGGATGTATTTGCCAATGTGGCATCTAATAAGGATTAATCTCCAAAATTTATAGGGAACTCATACAACTTAACGAAATGAAGATAAACAATCCAATCAAAAAAAGGGGCAAGGGCCCTGACCGGTTTGGCTCAGTGGATAGAGCGTCGGCCTGCTGACTGGAGGGTCCCAGGTTCAATTGCAGTCAAGGGCATGTCCCTTGGTTGCGGGCACATCCCTAGTAGAGGGTGTGCAAGAAGCAGCTGATCGGCGGTTATCTCTCATTGATGTTACTAACTCTCTATCCCTCTCCCTTCCGCTCTGTAAAAAATCAATAAAATATATTTAAAAAAAAATAAATGGGCAAGGACTGTCCGTGCAACCTGACCAGGGTGACCTGCTTGCTGGGCAGACATCGCTCCTCCAACCTGGGACTGAGGCCACAGCATAGGAACAAAACAGCATTGTTTCATTTTTCTTTTTGTTTGTTCATTTAAACGTATATTTAGAGCTGCGCTTTGTCAGAAACCTTCCCTCCTGCTTTTACTCCCCCGCTGACTGAGGTTTTCCTTTTCAGACATTGAACCTGATCTCTAGAGCAGGTCATGCACTAGGTGCGCGAGCGCATAGAAACCCCTCTGGAGGTTGGTTGAACAAGGGAATCACCAGGAAACAAAATGCAAACTAATCTTTTTACCGATTCCTCTTTTTACCCCCAATATCCATCTTCAGTAGCAATGGGATCTGCCCTATAAATACAAGTCCCTGGTGTTTATTGCAGATAACCTTGTTTACTCTCAACTGTTGTTTGTGCAAATCGTACAAGGTCTTCTATGCTCAAGCTTGAAAGTGATTTCCTAGGAGACAAGAGGCGCTGCCCCCCTGAAGATGACAGCATTTATGGACGCGAGGAAGATCTACTGGAGTTCTTCCTGTCTCCTTCCTGACATCACAGCACCTGCGCAGTTGGGGCGGGGACTGAGGGGAGGTGCGACGTCCCCTGTGGGGTCGCCCTGGGTTTACTGGGGGCCCGGGTGCTGCTGGCCCCCTTCTGAAGTGTAATGCATAAGGGGCACCGTGACCACAGCATGCGTCTGGGTGCTGTGTTTTTTTTTTCTTTGTTGTTCTCTTGCAGTTATTGAACCTGTATGCATGGGATCTAACCTCTGCCACAGGTACATCTCTCAATGGGCATTATTGCCGTGTAGTGTAAAGAGTCAGTGAGGCAACTCTCAGAATGCGGTGTCAGCCTTGTTTTTCTAGAGTCATGCTGTTGTTTTTAAGTCACTTTCTGAGGGAAACTAGAGGGTATAGCTGGAGCATTGTGCGTGTTGGTGTGCTTCTGTGGGACCGAGCTGCCCAGCCAAGTTGCAGGGATACCAAGGCCACAGGGTGGGCTCCTGAGTGAGACATGATTCCTCCAAGTTGGACACAGGGAGCCACCTGTCTGTCCCCTGGCACTGTTTCCTCCAGTCTCCACTTTCTACCTTTATCATGTCCTCCTCGTAGTTCCTTTATATTTGTTTGTATTTAATGTTAACTTTCCTAGGAGCTTAATTGAATTAAACCTGCTGGCAATATTCTCAAGTAATTCCATTGTAAACTCCAATTGAATGCTTAGTATTTAGAGTCAGCCCCCCGCCCCAAGCAAGGGAAGGCTGTTCTGTGGGGTCATAGGTCGGGGAGGCCAGAGTTCGGTGGTCTGACCTGCTCCATCCAATACTGCTCCAGTGTTCCCAGTGGCGTCTTGGTTCATATCTCATATCAGGGTTTCCCCAGGTTGGGCCATGGAGGCTGTCCCAGCCTCTCCCGCTAAGGAACTGAGCTAGTAGAGAACTGACACCACATCCACCTGTCACCAGGGCCCCATCCATGGGCTCCCCTCCAGCCATTGAAAGGGAATCAGCTGATTCAGGTGCAGGCTCCCAGGGAGAAGGAGAAATCTCTCCTGACCAAAACTCATCCTGTGCCATGGGTTTGCTATGGCTGTTGGACGGCTTGTTATGAGAATTTCCAAGATGCTGACGTCTGATCCTGACAGGAGATCAAACCTGAGGTCTTCCAGGTCCAGTGATCCTGGAGGGACAGGAGGTGCACCAAGGGAACAAGGTCAAGGGTCCCAGTCTTTCCATGTCACTCACATTTCCTGTCACTCAGATTCCCCCTGCCCCTCAGATTTCCATAGTCACTCAGCTTTCCCGTGTCACCCAGATTTCTCATGTCACTCAGATTCCTTGTCACTCGGAATTCCTTGTCACACAGATTTCCTGTCACTCAGATGTCCTGTCACTCATATTTCCAGTGTGACACAGATTTCTGGGGGCAGGCAGGCTAGTATGGACAGTGGACGGACTGATTCCAGGCTCTAGGCCTGGACCTGCATGTGCTTGACGATTCATGGCATTACCTTCCTGAAGACACTGTCAGCCTCTCTGAGCCACGACGGAGACACCCTGTCCCCTAGGACTCCCTCCAAGGCCCTGTCACAGTGCACATCACAGTGAAGCAGGAGGAGAGCACACTGGTGCACATGGGGTTGGAGAGGAAGAGGCTCCACCACAGGCAGGACAACAGCCTGCAGAAGGTTCTTTCAGTCTCCACAGTCTTTCCCTGAAGTGGGTGAGAAGTCCTCATTCCCAGAAAGGGATGCGTTTACAGTTGGCACATTTATGGATCTATGAGATCGAGGCTGAGACTGCTGCCCTTTCCTAGGAGTGCTCACAGCTCTGGCCCAGCTGCAGAAGAAAGCGTTTTTGTGCAGGAGGGGACATGTGACTGCTGTCCCTTTGGGGATACGGTGACAGCTACCAACAGGCACAGAGATGGTCAGTCTGGCCTGGGCAGAGTCTGCTCCGGTCTCTATTGGATTAAACACGAGCGGGGAAAATTGCCTCATTTAAATGCCTGAAGAAGGCCAGGTGATGCAGGGACATGGCCTGGGACTTCCCAACAAGCAGGCACAGGCACAGGAGCCTACTCCCTAAGCTTTGGACAGACTTATTGGGTCCAGAGGAACATGGAGGGACAATGACAGACACCACGTCTGACCACAGGGCCAGCTGCAGCAGTGACAGTTACCGCTGACCTCCTAACACCCACATGGAGATGTCCACACACATCAGGGCTGGATAGGATCTCAGGCCCATGATAACAGAGTGCACAGACAGGGGCTGTGGGGGTCACCATAGTGGTCCTGAACCCAACACAGACCTAAGGTGTATGTGACAGACCTGGGGGAACCTGGCTCCCCTTAGGTGATGGAGGAGCACCTCCCAGGAGAGGCACGACCTTCTCCATAATAATGAGGACTCTGAGGCCACAGGTGGATCCAGCACTGAAGTAGGGGTAACACCAGAGCACAGACACTCATCCATGCCCTCATCTCACACCAGGGTTCTGCACCCTCACTTGGCAGGTCCTGCTCTGCCCTGGAGTCAGTTGAGGGGAGCAGTGGGAGCCAGTGGGGTGGGCACACCCCAGATGTTGGGATCACTGTTACAAGATGTGGACACTTGGAAAATCCCCAAAACTTCTTATGATTCTGTATTCAGTTATTGAAATGGTATCATGACCAGGCTTCTAATCCAGGACACTCTCAACTGCATGAAGGCACTGCCCTTCCTGTAGGTCTCCAACCCAGAGCTCCCTATATAGCAGGAGGACATGCAAATGGGGCTCCCTCTCTTCATAAAAACCAGTGTATCCCTGACCCTGCAGCTCTGGGACAGGAGTCCAGCCTGAGGATCCCCAGATGTTCCCATTCTCTGATCAGGACTGAATATAGAACACTCACCATAGGGTTTGGGTTCAGCTGAGTTTTCCTTGTGGCTCTTTTAAGAGGTAATTTATGAAGAAATGGAGACACTGGGTATGTGAGTTGATATGAGTGATAGAAACTGTGGATGTGTGAGAGTTTCCTGATGAGGACATCTTTGTGTTTGCAGGTGTCCAGTATGAGGTATAGCTGGTGGAGTCTGGGGGAGGCTTGGTGCTGCCTGGGTGGTCTCTGAGACTCTCCTGTGCAGTCTCTGAATTCACCTTCAGTAGCTCCTGGATAACCTGGGTCAGTCAGGCTCCAGGGAAGGGGCTGGAGTGGGTCTCATTAATCCTGATGAAAGTAGCACATACTATGCAGACGCTGTGAAGGACATATTCACCATCTCCGGAGACAACGCCAAGAACACACTGTATCTGCAAATGAACATCCTGAGATCTGAGGACATGGCCATGTATTACTGTGCAAGAGACACAGTGAAGGCAAGTCAGTGTGAGCCCAGACACAAACCTCCATGCAGCAGAGGCTGTGACCACCAGGGAACGCCCAGGGTCCCTAAACACAAGGACCATCCCAGCAGCAGGTGAAGTTGGAGGTTTGGGCTGGTTTCCTGTGTGGTTTCCTCTTCATGTCACAGTTTCCCTCAGGGAACCTCTGGATTCCTGATTCTGCACTTACCTGACGTCTCTGAGTGAGAAAAGTCTGTTGCAAAAAGGGACAACTTTCACACATGGGCAAACCTCAGACACTCTTTTGCCCAAATAATAACCATCTAATCTTCTGTCCCAGGTCATGCTGCTGACTCAACAACAGTGTAGCTCAGCTTCTCATGGGTCAGGGTCCCAACAAGACAGCAGCATGACAGGAGTGTTCCGGACAGGGGCACCAGAGGAGTGTGACCCCAAAACTAGAGAAGAAAGAACCTGGCTTATCATCATGCACATAGCACCAAGAATAGGTGCCACCAGACAGAGGCAGAGTGACCCAAAGCAGTTTGGTACATATGTGCATGCCAGCGACAAACACACACAACAAGTGAACATGGACTGTTTATTCCATACATAACTGACATCTCTGGGAATCACAGGAAAGACCTTCAGGAACTCAGATCTGCTTTGATGGAGACTGGCTTGCAGTTTTATTTGTCAAGGTGGTGGCCGAGGGAGAGGATTTCTACTTCCAGGGGCTTGGGTGGTTTCAATCTCCCAATGACATCTAAAGACAGAGTCATGATTTTTTATCATATTTCTCTTCATTGGCAGATGGAGAAGAGGCAAGAATAAGCCATCAGTTATCATCAGTTAAACAAAAATAAAATAAGAGTATGGCAACCTATTTTACTTAACACCTCTACAAAAATGAGCAAAAAGATTAGATAAACTGTCATTATGTGTGTTCAAAAATTAGGTCTACAGAAAATGAGAAGAATAAACACAAGTAAGCAAGTGATGATAATGATGGTGGCGGTGGTGGTGCTGTGGTGATGGTGATGATGAACTTGGACTGAGATCGTGGTCCAAAGTCTTGGTGGAAACGTGTACTTTATCCAAGGTCATCAGTTTTTATATTTGTTTATTTTTAATATATATTTTTTTATTTATTTCAGAGAGGAAGGGAGGGGAGAAAGATAGAAACATCAATGATGAAAGAGAATAATTGATCGGCTGCCTCCTGCATGCCCCACATTGAGTACTGAGCCTGCAATCCAGGCATGTGCCCTTGACCGGAATCAAAAATGGGGCCCTTCAGTCCACAAGCCAATGCTCTTTCCACTGAGCCAAACTGGCTAGGGCCAAGGTCATCAGTTTTTAGAAGGCCTTGTGTCAACTTAGAGTTGGGCCTTTGGGGGTTGAATTTTCCAATGACATCTAAAGAGGAGGCATCTGTTTTCTCTTTAGATAAAGTCTCTATAAAAAGTCATTGTGTAGAAAACCACCAGAAAATGAGAAGAATGATTAAAAGTAAGCAAACTGGGGGGGCTGGGAGTGAGTTGGGAGAAGTAATCATCCAAGAACATTATATGCATATATATATGGCCCATGGCCACAGACACTGGGACAGTGAAGGCCTGGGGCAGGGCGGGAGCGTGGGGGGGGGGGAAGCAAATGGTGATGTTGGTTATGATTAAGATAATAATGATGATGATGATTAAGATGATAGTTATGATGGACTAAGAGAGAGGTCTTGGTCCAAAGAAATTATGTCACAAATACAAACACACCGTCACTATGTCTCCTCCAGTGAGAGGTGTCCACTCTTCCCTGCAACTATTGAGAGATTTCATAAATGGGACCCTAATGAATTATGCAGCTTGGGTGACCCAGGGGGAGACCATGTCAATAATGACCCCAAACGTATCCAAGTGCAGATCCTCTGGACCTGGGGAGGTGATACCTTCTAGAACAGAAACACTGTGAGAATGTGCATGTAGGAAACAGGGATCCACTTCGCACCAGTTTGCAGTGATACATTCCTTATTCTTCCTCCGGTTGTGAGGGTTGGTTCTCCTTAGTGTGTTCATTACTGGTGATTTTCAAAGGCATCTCAGTTATATTATCACCTCCATTTTCTTTTTTAAAAAATTGTTTAAATGTTATTTTGCTGCACAGTATGAGAAATGGACTTTTAAAACAACTGAATTATATGGAAAATGAACAGCAAATAAATGAGACCCATGTTAAGTAAAAGTTCAGCTAAATTTCTCATTAAGGATATAAGAAGCACACATAAATTTGGATTCTACAGTCTTCTTTAAGAAGTCGAAGTCCTTCAAACAACATTGCTATGAACTGGTCCAGAGTATAACAGAAGATAGGAAAGTCTAACAAGGGGGATGATCTGTAGCTGGACATTTGTAAACAAGGATCTGAAGTCCTGCCAAGAAGAAGTGAATGTTCTATCAGAAGCACAGCATGGCTTGCAAGTGAGTCACGCTGGGTCAAGATTGCACACAATCTTGCGTTCCAGGAAATTTACCTCCCTGAGAAAGACTAAGATTAAATAGTCGTGGGTGTAGAGTAGAAAGGGAGGGCACAGCTGCAAGTTGTCTTCAATACGCTATTGTAATAATATAGAACAAAACAAGATTTTGTTGATTAACTGCTGATGCACTAACCTTGTACCAAACCCCAATAAAAGCGATAGTGAGAGTGCAGAGTTTGCTACATGCCTGCGTGAGCTGTAGCCCTCTGTCCGGCACCAATAATCCTGTGTGCTCAACTTACCTCTGCATCTTTGGTTCATTAAACATCCCTCAACAGTGATCAGGACACCTTTCCTTGGTGCTGCTTTGATGATGTTATCCACACGCAGAATCACCTCTGCTGCTTCAGCTGCAATCAGTAGAACCTTCACTTCACTTGGAAACTTCCTGTGATGCCCAGCACTGCCATAACCAATAGCACCTTCCTTCATATCCAGTCCAGCATTTGTATTGCCTTCATGATGGGCAGCTCAGGCCTGTGCTACCAGATCTGCACTGTCATAGATGGCATTGTCAGGTGTAACAATAAGCAATATTCTCAGTGCTTGAGCTAAGAATCCATTTCAACAACTTCTTTACCTGGTGTTTATTGGCAGCTGAGCCATCAGCAGCTCAGAACAGCCTCCTCCATAAACTGTTCTAGAAGCCTTCACAGTGTGTGCAAAAACACAAAGGGCATCATGCAAAGATCTTTCTGCTTCATCTAAAATGTGCTGAGTGGCACCACAAAGAACAATAGTGTAAGCTTCACCAAAGGCTACCCCAGAAACATGAATGAGCGTGTCTTCTCCAATCATGACTTCTTCAATGAGCTTGCAACTTCCAAGCTTCACTAGTTCTGGGTGGTCAAAGGTAGAGGCAATTTCACCACCTGTGACAAGAGCCAGGCATTCTACATATTCAATATCATAACTCCAGCAGCACCAAAAAGCTGCTCAGGATGATTATAAATTTACTAGAGGCCCAGTGCACGAATTCTTGCACATGTGGGGTCTGGCTGGCCCATCCCCAATCGGGGTGGATCAGGGCTGAGCTTGCTGGAGTGAGGGGGTGAGGGGCCGCAGGAGGTTGGCCAGGCAACCCCACCCCTGATCGGGGTGTGGGGGCCAATTGGGGTGGTGGGGGCCTATCGGGAGCAGAGTCAGCCAGGGGGAGAGGCCACAGAGGTTTGGCTGACTGGCTCCTCCCCCTATTGGGGGTGCAACATGGGGCGGGGCCAGCTGGGGGGAAAGGCTCCACCTCTAATCCAGCCAGTTCCCAGGCCAGATCACAGGCCACAGTGGGCATCATAGCAACTAGTCATTCTCTCGGTTCTGGTTATTACAGCGTTCTAGTTGTTGGCTTTATATATATATATATATATATATATATATATATATATATATATATGTATATATATTGCCTGTTAATAAACCAATTATAAATTAATTGTCTGCTAATAAAGCAATTTATCCCATGCTTAAGAATACATTCAATTTTCTTCTTCATTTTTTTTCCGTTTTCTGCTTGATCTATTTCAGCAACCTTTGCTATAGAATCAACTCTTATATGGAACCGAATATCTTTATTTTGTCTGTATCCATACCAGTATTTTTAAGAATAATTTTAGAATTATCAATTCCTTTTGGTTGATTTACTCCTATTTTTTTAATCCAACAGAAAGACTTCATCTAAATAGGAATCCAACAGACTTCCTCGTAACTCCTTGATGACATGAATTGCCTCCAGATTACCAGAGCACTTCAATCTGAGAAAAGTTTCTACAGCTAACTTAATAAAGTGATCTTTGTGATGAGTAAGGTTTTTTGAGGATAATGCTGTTCCTGCTATGCTCATTAAATCTTGGTAGAATTTATCTTCATTAGAACCATGATCTACTGCCGAATTGAACAGAGTCTGTTTTGCTGCCTTTGTGGCTTCTCTCCAACCCACAATAATGGTCTGAGGATGAAACCTTTTGAAATTAAATATTCTGCTTCCCTTAGTCATTCTGCTGCTAAAATAGTAACAGAGGTAGTGCCATCCCCAACTTTATCACCTTAGACCCTTGATATATCAACTAACACTTTAGATGCTGAATTATCAACACCAATGCTTTTAGAATACTTGCGCCAACACTGGCCACCATAAGAGAGGCATCTCATTCACTGCTTCCCAGAATTGTGTCCATACCCTTGGGTCCCAAGGTGCTCTAGACCAAGACTCTAATTGAGATGGACCAATAAAGGAAGAGAGATGAGCTGTTTCTGCTGTCTTCATCAGCACCAGCCTGGAAGATGTTGACAAGTGCCAGGGAAAGGGATGCTGTGGTTTTGAAGAGGTGGCCACTCACACTTCTCTCTCTCAGCTCAAGGCCTGAATCCCAGGGGAGAAAAGACAGATGTGAGGCCACATGCGATGTGCAGGGGGTGGGGAGTCGGCCACTCACATTGGAAGGTTTGACCTCTATTTTCTTATGTAACCACATCTGATTTTTCCCACAAGGTCTACCACTATCACTCCAATGTGATCAGTGTCCCTCCACAGTTGCTAATTTCCACAGTGTCACACTCCTTTCCCCAGTAGACTCACTCCTTCCTTCCTGGGAATGAGATGAGTAACCCATGCAAACCCCCATATATATAGGCACACATGGTATATTTTCTTCTCTGTGATAAACGGTGTGTACCAGTCTCCATCCAGGGAAACCTTTCCCCTCTTGGCCAGGTTGGCCCCAGGCACATCTGTAAACACCAAGGGACTGGGGACCCTGATGAGAACAGCCTCCCCTCCATGGTCCTGGGAGAAGTCAGCCCCCATGTCCAGGTGCTCACCAAAGGGCCAGCATGTTCTCCTTGAGCTGCTCCCAGGGGCTCTTAAAGGACCTGCATCCAGGAGTTAGAGTTTATGACTTAATTCATCCAACAAGATTATTGACAACCCAGGTGGTAAGACTTTGCACTCTGGGCTTTGTTCATGGAAAAATGGAGGAAATAACCTTTGAGATGCTAAAAGCAAAGAATGAAAATCACCTCCTGCAGAAGTGGGCCTACTTCCTCCTGTCCCAGAGCAAGGAGGGCTGTGCTGTCCTCTCCACTGTGACTTACTCATATGATTTCGGGCACAATCCTAGAATTCACAGGCACGGGGTGTCAGGGGCTGTATTTAAAAGGCTCGGTTCCTGGGCAGGGAACTGCCCTCTGTCCATGGTGACTCTGTGCCCTGTGCTCACTGTTCCCTGCAGCTCCACTGCCAACAGTCACAGAGCGTCCCCACAAATATCAGAAAAGATGTTCCTGAGCTAAACAGGCACTGATGCTGAGTGTGCACACCAGGCTGGGTGACAGCACCTCCCACGTGCAAGCTGAGGACTTGGCACTAGAGTCCTGGGCTGTGGAGGCTTATGTTCCTCAGGTTCTCCCCCGAGGCAGCCACATGAGGCCCAGGGCGTCCTTGCAGAGAACCACCTGCGTGCAAGTAGCAGGACTGGGGCTGCCACTCTTTCAGAAATGCCAGGGGAGGCTTCCCCATGGCAGACATGCCTGCCTTGTCTCAGAAGCTGGTTCAGACACTTTTCATCTCACTGCGAGGTTCAGAACAACCACTAGGGGGCACTGTCATCTCCACAATTCTGTCCCATGATGTTTCCTGGGAAGTTTTATGTGCAACCTGCACTGGAGAACCTTAAAACTCCCACTTTCAGTCCTGATGGAATGTGTCTCTCACTGTTCACAGATAAGCTTCTAGAATGTGCAGACCATCCGTGTGCCCCTGAATCCTGGCCCAGGCACCCTGGTCCACCAGTCCTTCCCATGTGACCACAGGGAGGGAGGAGCCCCCTGGCAGTTTAGACAGACCCTCAGGGAAAGATATGCAAATGCAGTGCCTCCCCTGTTTATGAAAGCCTGCCAGGCTGTGTTCATACAGACCCTGGAGAGGAGCCATCCTGTGTGAGCCCCTCAGTGCCCACATCATGGGGTCTGCACTCATCTAGGCTGCCCTCTCTTTGCTGTGAAAGGTGGATGCCTGTGCATCAGGCTCATGGGGACTGGATGACACAGTAGTTCTCAGTCTGCTTCTCTGTTTGCAGGTGGCCTGTGCCAAGTTCAGCTGGTGGAGTCTGCGGGAGGCGTGGTGCCACCCTGGGGGTCTCTGAGCCTCTCCTGCAAAGCCTCTGGATTCACCTTTACTAACTACAGCATGGACTGGGTCCGCCAGGCTCCAGGGAAGGAGCTGCAGTGGGAGGCAGAAGTGAGTTACCCAATCGGAAAGAATCAGTGATATGCTCCAGCAGTTCAAGGAAGATTCACAATCTCCAGGGACAACCCCACGAGCACAGTCTCTCTTAAAATGACCAAGCTGACATCTGAGGACATGGACCTGTATTACTGTACAAGACACTGAAGGGAAGTCAGTGTGAGCCCTGACACAAACCTCCCTGCAGGTGTGGCTGTGACCACTAGGGGGCGCTCAGGACACGCTGAGCCCAGCCCACAGCCCAGGTGCAGATTTAGATTGTCCTTATGGGTTGATTTCCTGTCAAGTATGGGGTTGCCTCTTCACTATCTGAAGTACAGAGATTCATTTTAGGGGGAGGAAAACTTTGTTACACCCACAAAAGGCAGAGTCAAATAACATTGCTTACTCTTGTCCCTAAATGTGAATTAATCATGAACTCTTCTGACCCAGGTCCCCTAAATCTATCAAGAGGCTCTAATGACTCAACAGTGCAGTTCACCTGAATGCTGGACAGCTTACACCACAAGTATGCGAACCCAAACTACGGAAGAAGGGCCCTCGTTGGTGACAGTTATTGTCTTGTCATCATGTCATAGCACCAATGACAAAAGACAGAGGCAGAGGGAGCCACAGCAGCCTGGCACACTGGCTGATGATATACACACATATCAAGGGGCCATGGAATGTTTATTATGCTCATAGTTGAAATCCAGGGAAGCTCAGGAAAGGCCCTTGAGGAAGACAGACCTGCTTTGATCCAGCCAGGAAAGGAGACTTGCTCAGGGCTTTTATTTTGGAGAGGTGGTGGGGATGAGGAGGAATTCTGCTTCCAGAGGGTGGTTTCAATTTCATAATAACATCTAAAGAGAAAACTATGATTTCTTATCCAATTTCCCATGTAAGGGGCAAATGGAAAAGAGGCAGCTATAAGCCATCAGTTGTTAGAAGTCAAACAAAAAAGAAAATAGGGTATAGCTATGTATTTTACTTAAGAACTATACAAAATGAGGAAAGTTGAGATAAATAGCCCTTGTGTGTGTACAAAAACCAGGTCTAAAGAAAATGAGAATAATTATAAGTAAGCAAATGAGAATGAAAACGGTGATGATGATGATGATGATGATGATGATAATGATGATAATGGTGGTGGTGGTGATGGTGATGATAATGACAATAGATTTGGAAAGGAATCTTGGTCCAATGTCTTGGTGGGAATATGTACTTTCCAACCAATCTATCATCGGCTTTTTCAAAGGCCTGTGTCTACTTACTGTTGAGCCATCGGGATCTCAATCTCCAATGATATCTGAAGAGTAGATACCTGCTTTCTTTTCTGATAAAAAGAATTGTGTGTGCACAACCACCATGTCTATAGAAAATGAGAAGAATGATTATAAGGAAGCAAACTGTGATGATGATGATGATGATGATGATGATGATGATGATGATGATGACGATGATGAAGATGATGGGCTGAGACTGTGACAGGACTGACCAGAAGATCCAGAGTGATAGATGAATGGATTACTCTGACACATTTCTGTGAAAGAAAAGGCTAAGGGGCTGCTTGGCAGAAGGCATCTAAACAGCCCCAATTGTCTGCCTCCTTAGGCTTTTACTGTAACAACAGCCTGAACTAAAATTAACCTCTAGATGCAATCAGCAGGGTAAGTATCCTTGAGAAAGCACATGCATCTACAAGGTCTGGTCTTAAAGGCTAAACATAGAGATTCCAGTAAAACACCTGGGGGCTCGGACTTGTTTGGAAAAGTCAAGGCAGGGGCTGCTGCCTTTGGCAAAGTCCTCCTTGAGGCCCCCGACCTTTTGGAGAATCCTCCTTACAGACTTTCCAAACAAGTCCCATGCTTCCCCACAAAACAGGAGACCAGGTCTAATGGAATGATGGCTCCTCATACAGAAACACCGTCACCATGGAACCTCCAGTGAGGAATGTCCACTCTTCCCTATAAGAGTTGACAGATTTATAATGGGCCCCCAATGAATTATGCAGCTTTGTTGATTCATGGTGAGGCCATGTGAGTAATGACCCCAAAGTGTCCAAGTCCTAATTCCCAACACTGGGAAGGTGTTACCTTCTAGAACAGAGCACTATGAGAATGTGCAGGTAGGAAACAGGGTCCCTGCAGGAAGCCATTTCATCCTTGCTGCTTGACACAGTCGCTGCAGGGAAGAAACATCTGCACAGCATATGTTTCAAGGGACCTGGTATACTGTTCTTAATATGTTTGCTCCCCCTCTTAGCACTGTGTTTTAACCAGTGCCACCTCCCCGAGAAATGTTGTTTCTCCAGGTAGGGATGTTTCCCTGGAGTTGGGGATTGACAGGACTGGGGAGGGGAATGAATCAGTAAAACCCCCTAGTGTTACAGAAATACCATGTACTACTTATGAAGAACTTGGACTAAGACTGTTGGCAATAAATTTAGGACTTGTTGGGTCCACATCCCCAGGGGTCTGCCCACCAGGGAAAGCACCAAAGCCTATACCCCTGGAGACCCACCAACACAGGGCAGTCCCTTGGAAGGCAAGCAGTGGGGCTGGGAGGACATAACCTTTACTGGGTAGGATAATCTCCTTCAGTCACTTCCTTGTAGCTTATCAGTAGAGCAGTAGAATAGTGACCTTGGAATAGCCCTTATAATGGAACACAGAGATTGGTAACTTAGACAAGATTAAAATCAATAGAACTAGATAGAGACAGAATTTTTGGCAAAGGTCAGATAAGAAACTATAGACATGCAACCAGGAACTGTAGAAGGCCAAGGGAGGACCCAAAACATACCATTATGTCATGCTTATAAATACAGTGGTAACAGGACAATAAAGGAGAGAAAAAGAGAGAACCTGGCTATGCTGAACAACTGAAAGCTGTCTCAGTGTCATTTCTTCTTCGCTGACTCCATCCACACCTTTGGGAACCCCTGGACCTGCTGGGGCTGGACCCCAACAGATCCCCTTCCCACCAGTCTGCAGTGATACACTCCTTATTTTTCTTTTTTTTAAAATATATTTTATTGATTTTTCACAGAGGGGAAGGGAGAGGGACAGAGAGTTAGAAACATCGATGAGAGAGAAACATTGATCAGCTGCCTCCTACATACCTCTGACTGGGGGTGTGCCTGCAACCAAGGTACATGCCCTTGGCTGGAATTGAACCTAGGACCTTTCAGTCCGCAGGCCAACTCTCTATCCACTGAGCCAAACCGGTTAGGGCTCCTTATTTTTCTTGATCCCTGCCTGCATGGTCTTTAACATTCCTACTTCTCACAAACTCCTGTTCTTAATTATTCAGGTATTTCTTATGATGATACAAGCTGTCTCTCTATAATGCCCTGCAATTTCTTCTGGGCCTTCACTGGAGGAGGCTTTAAACCTACATGTCCAGTAACTCTCTGTCCATGAATATCAGTCATGTCTTTCATGTGACTAGAAACAAGTCCAGCTTCCTCCCCTCACCGACTTCCATAGTCACAGCCAGATTTTTGGGTAGTTTCCCACCAGTGCTCCCCTCTAGTATCAGAACCTGCTCCAGTCCCTGTGGCTCCTGTAGCCAATCCACATGGACAGTGGAGGCTCAGCATTTTCCAGGGAGTTCTTGGTAAAATCACAATGAGCATCCCCAGGGACAGGGCAGAGAAAGGTTGGGGGTGAGGATTTCCTGTGAGAATTGAAGTTCCATTTCCTGTAGAAAATGTATGCTAGGAATTCTTCAATGTCCATCTCTCTGAACCCCAACATCACTGATAACACTAGACTGAGAAAACAGGTCAATCTCCTACAACCATTTCAACATATGAATGTTTCAGGGCTGTACACACACATGATCACTATTTTCATGTCTTGTGTTTTCTCCATTTAAAACCAAAATTATTTCTGATGTAACTAGTTTGGGGTCTCTGCAAACAGAAGATTGTGCACAGGAAGCTATAGATACAATTATAAATTTGCAGCATCAAGAGTCAGGACTGTCCCACCTGCCTGGGATTGGGGAGTAGTTTATCAGATCAAAGTAACGTGATAAATCTACACTAATAAAAGACAAACATGCAAATTGACCATACCTTTGCTATATCTTAAGCCACGCCCACCAGCCAATCAGAGCAACTATATGCAAACTAACCCAACCAAGATGGCGGCTGGCAGCCATGGAGCTGGAGCAAGCAGGAGGCTTGGTTGCCCCAGTGATGGAGGAAGCCAAGCTTCCTGGCCGCAATGGCTCTGAGCTCCACTCAAAGCAACAAAGTTTCAATTATAGAAGATAAATAAACCCCAGATACCTGCTTTCAGCCAGCCATGGCCACAGAGCTGGAGCCTTGGGTTGCCCCTGGCGATGGAGGAAGCCAAGCTCTGGCCGGCTGTGAGCTCCACACCAGCCTACAAAGTTTCAATTATAGAAGGTAAATAAATCCCCCCCCCCAAAAAAAAAGAAAAAATGGAGAGGCTGGGAGCTTCCATCATCAGGTAGGCTTGGCCAGCCTGAAAACGGCCCTCAACCCTTCACCCAGGCTGGCCAAAACTCCATGGGGTGAGGGTCCCCACTGGGGGATGGGCTTGACCAGCCTGCAAACAGCCATCAGCCCCTCACCCAGGCTGGCCAGGCACCCCAGCGGGACCCACACCCTGATCCAGGACACCCTTCAGGGCAAACCAGCCGGCCCCCACCCATGCACCAGGCCTCTATCCTATATAATAAAAGGGTAATATGCAAACTGACCCTAACAGCAGAACGACTGGGGATGACTGGTCACTATGACACACACTGACCACCAGGGAGCATATGCTCAATGCAGAAGCTGCCCCTGGTGGTCAGTGTGCTCCCACAGGGGAAGCTCTGCTCAGCTACAAGCCAGGCTGACGGCTGCCAGTATAGCGGTGGTGGTGGGAGCCTCTCCTGCCTCCTCAGCAGCACTAAGGATGTCAAACTGCAGCTTACACCTGCTCCACGCTGGCAATTGGACATCCCCCGAGGGCTCCCATGCTGCCAGAGGGATGTCTGATTGCCAGCTTAGGCCCAATCCCCTGGGGAGCGGATGGTCATCCCCTGAGGGGTCCCAGACTGTGAGAAGGCACAGACCGGGCTGAGGGACCCCCTCTCCCGAGTACACAAATTTTTGTGCACTGAGCCTCTAGTTAAGACATAAAATATTAAAAATATCTGTTCTTTTTATTTTTTGCACCAGTATAGAAAGTGTTTGTATAGCATGAAACTTAAAAATTTACAAATTGTGGCTACACTAGGGTTCTGAGATTCAGAATTGGTCAAAACAAATGCTAATCACATTTGCATCTGTTTGAAAGATGCATGAGAAGGTAAAAGTGTAACCTGCTCATCTAGTTCTTATTTCCTCTTATGCTCAGAAAGGTGAGCCTGGGCTTTGACCTGAATCCAATTAGTCTCATAACTCATGCGGTCCCCTGTCCCTGACATACATGCTGAGTGATATCAAGGGAAGAGATGCCTCCACACAGGCCCCAAAAATACCAGAGTATCCTGAGCCTCAGGCCCTACACTTATAAGACTAGGGCTGCTTCACATGCAAATATTTCTTCAAGCTCCAGGGTAAATCCTCTCCTGGGCTGTGCAGGCTCACAGCTCTCCCTCACACAGAGTTGAGCTCCCTGGGAAGGCAGAGTTGTGGTTTAGAAGAATATGAGGCTGCTGGGTCTTCTCCTGTGCCTGGTGACAGTCCCCCAAGTTGAGGGTCTCAGGGGTCAGACAGGGGTCATGGGATGTCTATGACTGCAGGTGACTGAAATGACTGATGCTCCTTGTACCTAGGTGTCCTGTCCCAGGTGCAGCTGCAGGAGTCAGGCCCAGGACTGGTGAAGCCCTCACAGACCCTCTCCCTCACCTGCACTGTCTCTGGATTCTCCCTAACGAGCTATGGTGTGCACTGGACCCGCCAGGCTTCTGGAAAGGTACTGGAGTGGATTGGAATTATAGGGAGTACTGGAGATGCATACTATAATTCAACACTGAAATCCCACCTCAGCATCACAGGGACACATCCAAGAGCCATGTTTACTTAACATTGAACAGCATCAGAGCTGAGGATATGGCCATGTATTACTGTGCAAAAGACACAGTAAGGGGAAGTCAGTGTGAGCCCTGACAAACTTCTGTGAGGGAGACAGCAGGGTTGGGCTGCAGGGGGCACTCAGGACACCAGGGGGGCGCTCAGAACCCACAGATTCTGTGTTGTGGCCCCAGAAGCAGTTGCAGGTGGTGTTTATCGCTGTTTCCTCTGAGGATCCTGGGCTTCCTCTCCATATAACAGTTTCTCCAAGATTCTCTCTAGACCTATGGTCCTGTGACTACCACTGATGGCTTTGTATTATAACAGTTTTATTAAATTAGTACTGACTTTCTCACATGCACCACAGGAGGCATTTTTCATTTGGAGAAAGAAAAATGCAGAGCGGTTGGTGAGCATGGGGAAACCATCAGCACACAAATACTCTGTGACAATGAAATGTGGAACTTACGTGAACCTTCCTGCATTCCAGGAAGGCCAGCATGTCTGTCGGAGATGTCTTCAGCCAGAACTTTCCTTCAGATGATGCCCGAGTCTCCCAGCAATGGCCCTGCCTTAGTGTCACTGCTGAGCTCAGCCGTGGTCGGGGAGTTGTTCTCAGCTGTGTCTCCAGTCAAATCCATGGTGAATTTCAGGGAGCATCAGCTGGGACCTGTTCCTTGTGCTCCTGGTGTTGGAGGGAAGGAGGGTGCATTCTCAGGACAACAAACTTTATGAATCTATACAAGACAACATGGTTTTATTTCATTTTCTTGGGTGGCACATGAAATAAATATGTGGTCTGCAAACAACTGCAATTTCCACACTGACCCAAATGCACTGTCCCTTAGTTCTGTGAGGTGT
Organism: Myotis nattereri; assembly: GCF_964212035.1. Classification (NCBI taxonomy): domain Eukaryota; kingdom Metazoa; phylum Chordata; class Mammalia; order Chiroptera; family Vespertilionidae; genus Myotis; species Myotis nattereri. Next base: position 16,336,553 of record NC_138096.1, on the reverse strand, counting down.
CCTGCTGGCTGAGTGTAGCCTCTCACAGGAGGAATTGTTAAATGTGGTGAGATTTATCCCTTTTTCCATTGTTTTCTCTCCATGCACAGAAATCTTCAGTGGATTAACTTTGTAAGATTCTTCAAAAAATCCTTTTCTTCTTCAAAGTTGAAAGCAGACATGTGTTTGACTGCTGATTCTCACTGAGGACCTGGTCCTGCCGACCACAGAGCCAGCAGAGAGCAGCCCAGGGCTTCAGTTTATAGAGGCCATTCTTACCCTGGTTGGGGACTTCGAGGTGCTCCCCTGTCAGTTCATGTTGCTCAGATCTACCTGTGGGAGGCAGAATTAGGATGTTGGTTAGGCTGTCACTGCTCAGTTTCACGTATGTGCAAGTGCTAGCTACTCCCTGTGAAGTTCAACAGTTGTGTTTATCAGTCCTCTTATTTTTGTTTCAATTAAAAATTCTCCCCTAACTTTGCAGATGGGTATACATTTAAAAAAATAATTGAAGTAATAACCAAAGCCTCTCAGCATAGGAAAGTGCATCCCACATGTATTCAAGGGGGAATTCTATCAAAATTTCAAAGAAAAAAACAGCATCTTCTCAATCAGTTCTTCTCAAACACTTCCAAGAATTGCAAAACAGGGTAAACTTCCAAACTCGTGTATTGAGATGACCACTACATTCATACCAAAGCAAAATAAGTACACAAACAAAAATGACAGGTCATATCCTTGATGAACATAAATGCAAAAATCCTCAACAATCTTATATAAGTGATAATATCCTAATATGTAAATCAACCAAATGACAGAACAAATGGTGGCTATGACACACACTGGCCACCAGGGAGCAGACACTGGGCTGAGGGACCCTCCCCCCAGCACCCGAGTGTAGCAATGTCGTGCACTGGGCCTCTAGTATGAGATAAAACTTAACATCTTGAAAAGATTATTTACCATCATCAAGTGGTATATTGTCCTAGAATGCAAGGATAGTTCAACCTTTATAAATCAGTAAACTGGATACACCCATCCACAGAATAAAGAAGAAAACTGTATTTTCATGTAAAAAGATATGAAAGGTCATTGAAAATGTTAAAACACCTTTATGATAAAAATTCTCAATACATTTAGTATGGAAGTGGTGTATCTCAACATAATACATGCTGCATTTCAATAGAAAACTGGTAACATTACGCTATGTAGAAAATATTTCAACACAATTCTTCTAACATCAGGACCAAGACCAAGGCACCCGTGACTACTTCTATTGAACAAAACTGGAAATCTTTGTCAGAGTAATGTCGCAAGAAAAAGAAATAAAAAGCCTATAAATCAGAAAGGAGCCAAGAAATTGTCTCTATCTCTATTGCAGTGGTTCTCAACCTTCTGGCCCTTTAAATACAGTTCTTCATGTTGCGACCCAACCATAAAATTATTTTTGTTACTACTTCATAATTGTAATGGTGCTACCGTTATGAATTGTCATGTAAATATCTGATATGCAGGATGGTCTTAGGCTACCCCTGTGAAAGGGTCATTCGACTGCCAAAGGGGTCGTGACCCACAGGTTGAGAACCGCTGCTCTATGGATATGACATGATCTTAGATATAATAAACCCTGAAGACTTCACAAGAAAATTGATAGAACTAGAAAGGTAACTCTTGAAACATGTAAGGTACAAAATCATCACACAAATGGCTTGTGCCCCTGCACACTCTCAACAAAGTGTCTTCATGACTCTAGGAAATATGTGGGGCTGTTTCAGAGAAAGTGAGGAAAGAAAACTTGAATGGGCTTAACCGCAGGGAGATGCCAACCTAATGAAACAAGAATCCTGGATGTGTGAGTTCATCATGTTCCCAGGGAGCTTGTCCTCCTCCCCATGTGGCACTGAGTCAGGTGCAGGTTCCAGTTGATCCTCCCCCCATCATGTGGGGACACGGTGACAGTGGTCCCAAGGGTCACATGCAGATGTCAGGTTTCCAATAATAAGATTTTTATAACCTAAACTTAGTTATTCCTACATTTTTATCCACATTGTCTTAAAAATATCTTAGTTTGGATTGAGTTTTATCTATATCCCCAATGTTTGAAACTGGCTTTACTGTTTCTATAGTTCATGCTTCTGTTTCCCAATGATCCACACAGATGCTCCAATCTCCCCAACAGTTGGTCCACTGGCTCAAGGTTCACAGTCTGTTCTTAGTTCATCCCATGATCACTTTATGTGAAATAAGGCATCGGGTGGAACTTCTGTTTCCTGAACATGACACTCTAACAGGGGTGGGCAAACTTTTTGACTCGAGGGCCACAATGGGTTGTTACACTGAACCGGAGGGCCAGAACAAAAGCATGGATGGAGTGTTTGTGTGAACTAATATAAATTCAAAGTAAACATCATTACATAAAAGGGTACGGTCGGTCTTTTTTGTTTTTCGTTTTATTCATTTCAAACGGGCCGGATCCGGCCTGCGGGCCGTAGTTTGCCCACGGCTGCTAGCCCTTTAATCTCCCTCTAGTTGTGACGGTTGATCACCTCACTGTATTAATACAGGTAAACTTCCAAGGAATCATATTTAAATCTTTGCCCTTTCTCCTATTTTTCTATTACAATAATTTTCATGCTGGATTAGTATGCCATCTTATCCAGACAGGCATTACTGATCCCTCACTAGAAATGCCCCCTTGTCCAGGAGATGATTCAGGGAAGCAGTTGGCTCCAATTGGGAGGAGCTGAGACCCAGGTACCAGAGCTAATGCGCATCAGCCATGAGTGCCCTTGGACACACCACACTCTGCAATGACATCCTTTATGTCAGTGTCCAACCCCAGAGCTCCCTATATAGTAGGAACCCATGTCAATAGGCCCCCCTATACTCACGAATTACAACCCAGCCCCAGGATAACCAGGTGTTCCCATTCCCTGATTAGGAGGGAAACACAGACCATTAATACTGGGGTTTGGATCAGCTGGGTTTTCCTTGCTAAGGACCAGCAGGAGATACTCAGGCCCAGAATTAGGGCAAGTAGCTGAGAACAGGAGCCATGAGGGGCTGAGGACCATCTTTCCCTTGTTTTCAGGGTTTCCCTTCTCTCCTAACTGTTCAGTGGCCCAGGGACACACTCCCCTTGTCAGCTGTGCTCTAAGTGCCCACATTTTCCCTGAGGACAATGATGGTGCAAACACCATTCTCTTTTCTTAGATGAGCTCTTTCGCCTTTCAGGGACCATTCTCTCAGTCAGTTCCCTTCTCTCAGACACACTGAGCACACAGGGCACCTCTCCATCCCTGGGAGAGGGATGTGGTTTCCACAAAAAGAAACACCAGGGAAGTCACACCCTGTGTCTGAGCTCACTCTGTCTGCTCTAGACAAGCCCCCATCTGCCCCAGTGCAGTCCTCCTTCAGACAGGCACAGATCTGCCCCCAGGAGTTCCCCCAACAGTTGCTCAGGCAGTCTGGTCTCCCTGGGGCAGTGCACCCTCTGGCTCAGCAGACACTCAGGATGAGGGTGATGGCCAGGGTTTTCCCCTCACTCTCTCCAACCCTCAGTCTCCTGGACCAGAACCAGCCCAATGGAGGACCCGACTCAGCTCTCAGAATTCCATGTGGAGCAGAGAGAGAGAGGAGCCCAGAGATGAAACCTTCTGCCGCCTGCTGGGCAGCCCTCTGTGTGGGTTCCTGAGAACCATCGGGCTCTGCTCTAACATGTGTCTCAGCTTCCACATGAAGAATCCGCATGGATCATAAAAACCACCTGGACAGGGTCCTGGTCTATACCCACCCCCAGATGTGCCTCCAGTATCCCAGGACAACTTCCCCAAGTATACCCTCTGCCTTCCACTGTCCACATCCTCGCTAGATTTGTCCCAGACCCTGAGCTCCATGGCTAGATCCTTGCTGACTCTCCCTAGCTCTTCCCACAGTGTAAAAAGCAGAGCAGACTCTGTAAAAACCTATCTGCCCCCCTTTATCCACCAGAACCCCACTCACGGGTCCATCCACCTGTTGACTCCCCAGGACAGGTCACAGACAGGATACCTGAAACTGAGCCAGGACATGGTGCCAGGGTTCCCAAGGATCACATGCTGACATTGAGGTTCCCATTAACAACATTTTCCTGACCTAAACTTAGTTATTCCTAAATCATTACCCACATTCTCCCCTAAACAGACTGGGTCATGATGGAGATTCTTCAATATTCCAATGTATAAAACTGGATCTGCAACAGAGTCTAGAAAATAAACATAAAAAAGGAGGCCATGCAGCTGCTACACATCCAGCATCAAACTCCCCTGAAGAAACAGGACCCGGGAGCTCTGTCTGTGTCTCTATAACTCATGTCTCTGGTTCTCAGGGACCCACACAGATGCTCCTCTCCCCCAACACTTGGTTCACTGGCTCCAGGCTCACACTCTGGTCTTAGTTTATCATCTGATCACTTTGTAGTGGAAATAGTGTCAGATGGAACGAAATGTCTCCTGATCATGATACCTCTTGCACTTTTACTTCTTTCTTAGATTATGAGTGTTGATTTCTCTTGATTGTCATTACTGATGAAAGTCAAAGGCATCTCTAATTTTAAACCTCCTCTTTTTCTTTTGTTTCTTTTTTTAAAATATATTTTATTGATTTTTTTACAGAGAGGAAGGGAGAGGGATAGAGAGTTAGAAACATCAATGAGAGAGAAACATTGATCAGCTGCCTCCTGCACACTCCCCACTAGGGATGTGACCGCAACCAAGGTGCATGCCCTTGACTGGAATCAAACCTGGGACCCTTGAGTCCGCAGGCTGATGCTCTATCCACCGAGCCAAACCGGTTAGGGCCTCTTTTTCTTTTTATGGACATTTTCTTTCCTGGGACTTTATACAGGTCTCCTGCAGCAGTTCAGTCAACTGGGGGAGGGCACAGGTCCAGATGTGGGGAGTAATTCTTAACAGGCATGCACCAATGAATGGGCAGTAGTGGACATGTTACACGCAGGGACCATGTCCTTTACATCATTGTCCAACCCAGAGAGCCCTATATAGCAGGAAGAAATGCAAATAGGGCCCCCTCAGCTGATAAAAATCAGCCCAGCCCTGACCCTGCAGCTCTGGGACAGGAGCCCAGCCCCGGATCCCCAGGTGTTTCCACTCTCTGATCAGGACCAAAATCAGACCACTCACCATGGGCTTTGGGCTCAGCTGGATTTTCATTGTTTCTTTTTTAAGAGGTAACTTATGGAGAACAAGAGACTCTGTGCACGTGAGTGAATAGGAGTGAGAGAAACAGTGGATATGTGAGAGTTTCCTGACCAGGATGTCTTTGTGTTTGCAGGTGTCCAGTGTGAGGTGCAGCTGGTGGAGTCTGGGGGAGGCTTGGTGCATCCTGGGGGGTCTCTGAGACTCTCCTGTGTAGCCTCTGGATTCACCTTCAGTAGCAACTGGATGAGCTGGGTCCGCCAGGCTCCAGGGAAAGGACTTGAGTGGGTGGGTATAATTAGTACTGATGGTGGTACCACAAACTATGCAGACTCTGTAAAAGGCAGATTCACCATCTCCAGAGACAACGCCAAGAATACGCTGTATCTTCAAATGAACAGCTTGACAGCCAAGGACACGGCTGTGTATTACTGTGCAAAGCACACAGTGAGGGGACGTCAGTGTGAGCCCAGACACAAACCACTCTGCAGAAGAGGCTTTGACTACCAGGGGGCGCTCAGGGTCCCTGAACGCAAGGACCATCCCAGCAGCAGGTGCAGTTGGGGGTTTGGACTGGTTTCCTGTGTGGTTTCCTCTCCATGTCACATTTCCCTCAGGGAACCTCCCTGGCTTCCTGATTCTGTTCTTACCTCTGAGGTCTCAGAATTAGAAAGTCTGTTGTAAACAGAGACAACTTTCTCACGTGGACAAGTGGCAGAGAGTCTCTTTCAGACACCCTTGTGCCAAGTACCAAATAATAATCAAATCTTCTGCCCAAGTCAGCTAAACCAACCAAGAGGCTCTGCAGACTCAACAGTGCAGCTAGGCTCCACACAACTCAGGGCCCAGTCAATCAGCAGCAGGACACGCATGTGCTGCCCGTGGACACCAGAGTCTTGTGACCCCAAAGTGAAAAAAGGACCCCAGGTGGTGGAGGTCATTGACTTGTCATCATGCTCATAGGACTGAGAGTAGGTGACACCAGGCAGAGGCAGAGGTTCCACAGCAGCTTGGTACAGACGATGAGGCTGACGACAAACACACATCCCAGGGACAGGGAATGTTTATTGTGCACATACTTGAAACCTCTGGGAAGCACAGGAAAGGCCCTTCAAAAGACAGACCTGCTTCCACAGAGCCAGGAAAGGCTATTGGCTCAAGGCTTTTATTTTGTGAGGTGAAGGGGGCGGTGGGGATTATCCTTCCAGGTGCTTGAGTGGTTTGAATCTCCCAATGACATCTAAAGACAAAACCATGGTTTCTCATCAGCTTCCTCCAGCATGGCAGGTGGAGAAGAGGCAAGAATAAGCCATCAGTTGTCAGCAGTGAATCAAAAATAAAATAGAATATGGCTACCGCTTTTACTTAACAACTATACAAAATGTGCAAAAATTGAGATAAAGTGTTATTAAGTGTGTTTGAAAACCAAGTCTACAGAAAATGGAAAGAATTCCATAATTCTAAGTAAGCAAATGAGGATGATGATGATGATGATGATGATGATGATGGTGGTGGTGATGATGATGATGAAGGTGGTGATGGTGATGAAGGTGGTGATGGTGATGATAGAATTAGACAGACATTGTGGTCCAATGTTACCCAAGGTCACCAGTTATTAGAAGGCCTTGTGTCAATTTAGAGTTGGGTCTTTGGGGTTTCAATTTCCCAATGATATCCAAAGAGGAGACACCTGCTTTCCTTTCCTATAAGAAGTCGTTGTGTGTGGGAAAACCACAATGTCTATAGAAAATAAGAAGAAAAATTATAAGTAAGCAATTGGTGATGATGGTGATGATGATGATGAAGATGATGCTCAATGGGGGACCGGAGGGACTTATGTAAACTGCAAACAATACAGATTTTGTGAAAAAAAATCACACACACAATAAAAAATGATGACTACCAATTGAGACAAGGATTTGGTCTAATGACATGATGACTCCTCACACAGATGCACCATCACTATGGCTCCTCCAGTGAGGGGTGTACACCCTTCCCTATAAGTGTTGACAGATTTCATAAATGGCACTCCAATGAATTATGCAGCTTGGTGATTCAGGCTGAGACCAGATCAGTAATGACTCCGAAGTTGTCCAAATGCAGATCCCCTGGGCCTGGAAAGGTGTTACCTTCTGTAACAGAGACACTGTGAAAATATGCATGTAGAAAACATGGATCCTCTTCCCACCAGTGTGCAATGACATGTTCCTTACTTCTCTCTCTCTCTTTTTTTTTTTCTTATCGTACTTCTCTTGATCTCTGCCTGCATGATCTTTAATGATTTTATCTCTAACAAGCTCCTGCTCATCATTATTCAGGTATATCTTACGATGATATAAGCTGTTTTTATCATTCCCTATACTTCCTTCAAGGCTTTCACTGGAGAAGTCTTTCAACCCTATGTCTAGTAACACTCTGACCATGAAAATTAGGCATATTTCTATCATGTGACTTAACACAACTCCAGCCTCCAACCCTCACCCAGTCCACAGTCACATCCAGATTTATGGGTAGTTTCCCAGCAGCGCTCTCATCTGGTACCAGAACCTACTCCAGTCCCTGTAGCTGCTGTGGGATAATCCATATGGACAGTGGAGGCTCAGCATTTTCTGGGGTGTTCTCTGTTATGTCACCCAAAACAGAACCCATCAAAGAAAATTCAGATGAATTGATTACACTTATTCAACATAGTACTGGAAGTTCTAGCCACAGTGATCAGAAAAGAAGCTAGACAAGGAATCCAAATTGGAAAGGAGGAAGTAAAACTGTCATTATTTGCAGATGACATGATATTGTCCATAGAAAACCCTAAAGATTCCACCAGGAAACTACTAGACTTAATAAATGAATTCATCAAGGTAGCATGATACAAAATCAACATCCAGAAAACAATGGCATTTTCATACACCAATAATAAACTCTCAGAAAGTGAAACTAAAAAAATCAATCCCATTTACCATTGTAACAAAAAAAAAATATAAGATATCTGGAAATAAATTTAACCCAGGAGGTAAAAGACCTGTACTTGGAAAACTATAGCACATTGAAAAAAGAAATAGAGGAAGATACAAACAAATGGAAGCACAGACCATGCTCATGGATTAGAAGAATTAACATCACTAAATGTCTATGCTACCCAAAGTGATCTACAGATAAAAATAAATCCCTATTAAAATACCAATGGCATACTTCAAAGAACAAATACTCCATATATTTATATGGAACAATTAAAGATCCTGAATAGTTGCCGCAATCTTGAGAAAAAAGGATGAAGGAGGAGGAATCACAATACCGTATATCAAACTATACCACAAAGCCATTATAACCAAAGCAGCCTGGTACTGGCAAAAGAACAGGCATGTAGCCAATGGATTAGAACGGAAGCCCCAGAAATTGATACACAATGTTATGGTCAATTAATATTTGACAAAGGAGGCAAGAGCATACAATGGAGTAAAGACATTCTCTTCAACAAATGGTGCTGGAAAAACTGGGCAGACACATGCAAGAGAGGACACCAACTTACATCATACACAAGAATAAACTCCAGATGGATAAAAGATTTAAATGTAAAGCATGAAGCTGTAGACATGGTCAAAAAATTTCCAACAAGAATCACGAATGTCCCACCTTCCTTACTTGTAACTGATGACGATGGTATTAACAACAACAACAGCCACACTGTAGCACACAGACGAGCCACACCTCATGAACACCCCACACTCACAGGAGGTGCTTGTCCCTTCTGAGGACAGGAGGACTGTCCAACAGGGACTCCACTCCTTTGTCCCTAAGAGGAGGAGCCAATGCAAATGGGGAGCTCCTTGTGCTGATAAGCCTGGCCCAGGCCCTGTCCCTGCACCTCTGGGAAAGCAGCCCCACCCCCGGGACCTGTAGTCTCCATTCACTCCAGGAGTCAACCCAGAGGAAGCACCATGATGTGTGGCCTGAGCTGGGGTCTCACTCTGATGCTCTTACATGGTAACATTATGGAGAAGCTGGGTGTTGTGTGTGAGTGTGTGTGTGTGTGCCTGCTTCTAACGACAACTCTCCTGTCTGCAGGTGTACAGTGTGAGGTGCAGCTGGTGGAGTCTGGAGAAGGCTTGGTGAAGCCTGGGGGGTCTCTGAGTCTCTCCTGCAAAGGCTCAGGATTCAACTTCAGTGACTATTATATAAGCTGGATCCGGCAGACCCCAGGAAATGGATGGGAGTGGATAGGTTTCATAAGAAACAAAGCCAACGGTCACACCACAGAATATTCTCCATCTGTGAAAGGCAGAGTCACTATCTCCAGAGATGATTCCCAAAGCACTGCCAACCTGCAAATGAGCAGCCTGAGGGAAGAGGACACGGCCATGTATTACTGTACAACAGAGGCACAGTGAGGGGAAGTCAGTTTGAGCCCAGACGCAAACCTCCCTGCAGCAGAGGCTGTGGCCACCAGGGGGCGCACAGGACACACAGACTTTGTGTTGCAACCCAGGAGCAGTTGGAGGTGTTGTTTATGGCTGTTTCCTCTGAGGGCTCTGGGTTTCGAACTCATATAACAGTTTATCCAAGAGTCTCTCTAGACCTAAGCCTCTGTGACTACCACTGATGGCTCTGTGTCTTAACAGTTTTATTATGTTAGTAGGAACACTCTTACATGCAGCACAGGTGAAGTTTCATGTTTACAGAAGAGAAATGCAGAGGGTGAGGGTTCAAGGTGGCTTGGATGTAGGGGGACTTATGCTCACCTCCTCTCCATAACCAACTGGAAATTACAACTACATTGGGGATCATTCACCCTGAATTACCAACGAAAGGCTATCTGAAGAGGAGACATTTAACCAAGCCGCCGGGAGAAGGCACCTTGAAACTGGAAGGAAGGCGGGGGGGGGGGGGGGCACTGAAAAGGGATTGGCCCCTCTCCCCTGGTTGGTAGGCCAAGGTGATGGACGGATAGCTCAGCTGCAGAGGTTCCCCTGAGAGGTGTGAAGCCCAGACCAAGACCAGGACCCACCTGGAGAGCAAGAGGAGTGAATAGGCACCCACATAGCACCCAGCTGTGAAATGCAGGAAGGTTTCTGTCTGCAAAGGAGAGGCAGATTCACTGGAGACAAAGCAACCCCTTTAAAGGGCCAACAAGTAATATGTGTGTTAGCAACCGCTCATGCTGTGCTCCAAGGGAAGGAGGGCAGTCAGAATGCAGCTACCTTAGGTGAGTCAGGATGGGTGGCTTAGGGGAGGAGGTGGGGGAAGATCCAGCAGGACCCCTGTATTGGGCCCTCCTCCATAACCAGCAGCCATCTTCCTTGGGAGGAGCAATCTCCACACAATGGCATCAGCCTGGGGAAAGCAATCCCCCACCTCTGGAACCCTGTCACTTCACCCTGAATCTTAGGCCCTGCTGAGGAGTCAGGTGCATAGGTTTGGGTGTAGGCATCTGGGCATCTTAGGAGGTGTCAGAGCCTGGCTTTGGTGAGGTCATTGACAACACTTTCCCTTTAAAGTCACTGTTGCAGGCTCCTCACAGGAGATCTGATAGAAACAATACCCTGGCTTCTGGGAGACCCCATCTCTGGTCTCCACAGGCCCCACCCACCTGACCCCCAGGGGTTCCAAGGTACCAAGTTCAGAAATAAATCAGGGACAAACTCAGAAAGGTGGCTCAGGAGCAGGGGAACACACCCACCATCTTTCAGGAAGTCTGATGGGCTACTCCCCTTTAGGGAGATCTAGAGCCCATCCTCCTAATTCCACTTGAGGTTCTTTCAGAGACTGAGCATTTTCAGTCACTGAGGTTAACAGCCAGGTGGTAGATGGAGGAGGGTCCAGGGATGCCTTAGGACATTTGCTGACCCGACTCTTGGTCCCATGGTGGCAAACACCAGCCTTGGAGCTCAGCTTGGTCCTTGTGCACAGCCAAGCCCATCAGAGGCATCACAAACTGGGTTACTTGTAACTTCAAACTGGTTGTCAGTGGCTAGGCATAGACAGTACCAAATATCAACCTGCACCTCCCAGAGAACCTCCCAAGAAGCCCTAAGCCAGCCAACCCACTGGCCATACTCAGACAACATTAAAGCAGCATCCAACAAGCCTCACACACAGCATATCCAAAGGGAGATCGCAGCAGGCACTACATACACTGCTGAGGCGAACCGCAATTTTTCTTTTGTCTTACTTTTATTATATTTTCTTTTCTATTTTTCCTTTTATTTTATATTTTTTATTTTTCACTTTTTTCTTTCTTATTTGACTTTCCCCCCATTTTAATTCCTTATTTTTCTTCTTTTTTTTTCATATTTTTTACTTTTATTTTTCTCTCCTTATACTTTTTTTCTTTTTTTATCCTTTTTTTTTTCTTTTTTGTTGTTGTTTTTGCTGGTGGTGGTTTTTTCTGTTTTGTTTTTGTCAACACCTTACATCAGATTCCATGATGTGGTGTTGTTTGAGCCTCATAGTCAGCAAGTCTGAAGGTCAATGCCAGCCATGAATGGGCCAACAGAAATCAAGACCCAATTACAACAGCACGGCCCACATACAGACATCCCAGAGCATTCAGCTCCAGACATCAAGGGAGTGCACCAAGATACCTGCTACATAAGGCCTCCCGCAAAGACTGGGTGTCATAGCAATTCTGTCTGGTACTTAGAAATAAATACAAAGAGACAGCCTTGTTGGGAAGACAAGGAAACAGGCTCCAGAACGAACAAGAGAAATCTCCAGAAAATAAACTAAATTAAACGGAGACAAGCAATTTCTCAGATATAGAGTTATAAGTAATGGTTATAAGGATGCTCAATGAACTTAGTGGGGACTACAATAGCATGAAAAATTACTTAGAAACTATTAATAAGAACCAGTGAGAAATGAATAATGCCGTATCTAACATCAAGCCTGGGGGGATGAAGGGGGAGACATATGTACTACTATTTGTAATACCTTAAACAATAAAAAATAAAAAGAATACACTGGAAGGAATAAATAGTAGGTTGGATGCAGCAGGGGGGAAGAGCCAGCAGGACCCCTGTACTGAGCCCTCCTCCATAACCAGCAGCCATCAGAAATGCACAGAGAAAAAAATTGAAAAGAATGAGGATAGTTTTAGGGAGCTTTGGCACAACATGTTATGAAAAACATATGCATCATAGTGGTATCAGACGGAGGAGACACAGAGTAATTGGTTAAGAACGTATTTTATAAAATAATGAATGAAAATTTCCCTGAACTGGTGAAGGAAAGACACACAAGTCCAGGAAGCACAGAGTCCCAAATAAGATGAACCCAAAGAAGCCCACAACAAGACACAGCATAATTTAAATGACAAAAGTTAAAGACAAAGAGCACATCTTAAAAACAGCAAAAATAGAATCTTAAAAGCAGCTACTTACCTACAAGACAGCTCCCATAAGACTGTCAGCTAATTTCTCAACAGAAATATTTCAGGCCTGAAGGGAAGACAAGGAAATATTCAAAGTGATGAAAAGCAAGGACAAACAACCAAGAGTACTTTACCTAGTAAGATCTTTAGAACTGAAGAAGAAATAAAGAGTTACCCAGACAAGAAAGAGCTAAAGTAGTTTGTCACCACCAAACCAGTATTATAAGAAATGATAACCGGTCTGCTGGAAGAAAGTGAAGGAGGAGGAGGGAGAGTAAAAGAAGAAAAAATGCAGAGATAAAAATATAAAATGCCAATAAATGTGTACCAATAAATCATCACTTTAATTGTAAATGGCTTAAATGCTACAATCAAAAGACTTAAGGTAGCTGATTAGACAAAAAAGCAAGTCTCACATATATGCTGTCTATAAGGGCCACAACCCAGAGTGAAAGAACACAGAGATAAAAGTAAAGTGATGAAAAAAGGAATTTCATGCAAATGGAAATGAAAAAAAATGGGGGTGGCAATATTATATCTGACAAAATAAACTTTGAAATAAAGACTACTAGTATAGTAAGAGACAAACAAAGACACTACATAATAATCAAAGTATCAATACAACAAGAGCATATACCTCTGCTAAACATTTATAAGCACAACATAGGCACACCTAAATATATAAAGCAAATCTTGAACCTAGACATTGTGGCTCAGTGGTTGAGTGCCAACCTATGAACCAGGAGGTCACAGTTGGATTCCCAGTCAGTGCATATGCCTGGGTTGCAGGCTGGATCCCCAGTAGAGTGTATAGAGGAGGCAGCCGAGGAATGACTCTCTCTCATCATTGAAGTTTCTATCTCTCTTTCCCTTCCTCTCCAAAATCAATAAAAATGCATTTTTAAAAAGCAAATTTTGAAGGATGTAATTGGAGTGATTGACAGTAATGTGTTTATTGTAGAGGATTTTAACATTCCCTTGATATCATTGGATAGATCTTTCAGATAGAAAATCCACAAGAAAACACACATCTTCAATGACATACTAGAGAAGATGGAATTAATTGATATATTCAGAGCATTCCACCCCAAAACAGCAGAATGTACATTCTTTCCAAGTGCATATGAAACATTTTATAGGATACACGATATGTTAGTGCACAAAAAATCTAAATCAGTTTAAGAAGATTGAAAACATTTCAAGCATCTTCTCTGTCTATAATGGTATAAAGTTAGAAATCACCACAAGAAAAAAAAAAAAACACAGAGAAACACACACGACATTGAGGTGAAGGAACATGTTACTGAACAATGAATGGGTTAACAAGGAGATCAAGGAAGAAATCAAAATGACCTTAAGACAAAAGAAAATGAGAGCACAGCAACCCCATTCTATGGGACACAGGAAAAGCAGTTATAAGAAGGGAATCTGAACCATCACAGCCTTCCTCAGGAAACAGAAAAAAAGATAAGCACTCTAACTACACTTAAAGGAACTGGGATAAAAAAACCTGGAGTGAGTACTAGAAAGGAAATAATAAAGACTGAAGCAGAAATAAACAAAATACAGTCTTGGCTGGTCCGAGTGCAGTGGTGTCTTACAACAAAATACAGTCTAAAGAAATCTATGAAAGAGCTGGTTATTTGAAAAGATAGACTAGATTGATGAACTTTTAAATGGACTTATCAAGAAATAAAGAGAGATGACACAAATAAATAAAATAAAAGAGAAGTAGCAAGTAACACCAGAGAAAAACAAAGGATTGTAATAAACTACAATGAACAACCATATCCTATCTAATAAAAGAGAAACATGGTAATTAGCGTACAACCGCTACCCTTCCCATTGGCTAATCAGGGTGATATGCAAATTAACTGCCAGCCAAGATGGTGGCCGGCAGCCAGGCAGCTTGAAACTAATATGAGGCTTGCTTGCTTCAGTGACGTAGAAAACCAATCCCCCCCCCCTGCCTTGTGGGGCTCTGAGCCTGCAGTTTGAAACATTGTAACAAATATAGAAGCTAAACAAAACCCCAGAAACCTGCTTTCAGTGAGCCGGGATCTCAGAGCTGGAGTTATACATTGTTTCGATTATAGAACACAAACAAACCAGATACCTGCTTTCAACAGCAGAGGCCTCAGAGCTGGAGCCAAGCCTCAGAGCGAAAGCTGGCCCAGAAGAAAAAAAAAAAAGAAAAAAAGGGGCAGTTGGGAGCTTCAGCCCTCAGCCCCTCACCCAGACTGGCCAGGCACCCCAGTGGGGACCCCCATCCTGAAGGGTGTGTGACCAGCTGCAAACAGCCATCATCCCCTCATCCAGGCTGGCCAGGCACCCAAGTGGGGACCCCCACCCTCACCCAGGACACCCTTCAGAGCAAACCAGCCAGCCCAACTCATGCACCAGGCCTCTATCCTATATAGTAAAAGGGTAATATGCCACCCAGCACCGGGATCAGTGTGACAGGGGGAAGCACCCAAACCCCCTGATCGCCCTGAGGCTCTGTGTGTGACAGGGGTCGGGGCCATAACCTCCCTATCCGCCCTGCTCTGTTTGTGACAGGGGAAGGCTCCCCAACCTCCTGATCAGCCCTGCTTTGTGCCTGATATAGGGGAGCTCCCAAACCCCCTGATTGCCCTGTGGCTCTGTGTGTGACAGGGTGTGGTTCCCCAACCCCCTGATCAGCCCTACTCTGTGGGTGATAGAGGGTGGCGCCCCAACCCCCCCCCCCACGGTCCCTGCTCTGTGTGTGATGGGGTAGAGCCATAACCTCCCCATCGGCCCTGCCCTGAGTGTGACAGGGTGGGGCCCCAACCCCCTGATCAGCCCTGCTCTGTGTGTGACAGGGGGCGGTGCCCCAACTCCCCTATTGGCCCTGCTCTGTGAGTGACAGGGGAGAGCTCCCCAACCCCCCTGATGGGCCCTGCTCTGTGCGTGACTGAGGGTGGCATCGCAACCTCCCAATCTGCCCTGCTCTGTGCATGACAGGAGGCGGAACCCCAACTCCCCAATTGGCCCTGCTCTGAGCCCGACCAGGGGCTGCACCTAGGGATTGGGCCTGCCCTCTGCCACCCGGGAGCAGGCCTAAGCCAGCAGGGTGTTATCTCCTGAGGGGTCCCAGACTGTGAGAGGGCACAGGCCAGGCTGAGGGACCCCCCCACTTCCCCCTGAGTGCACAAATGTTTGTGCACTGGGCCTCTAGTACCAATATAATGGACAACCTGGGAAAAATGGATAAATTCCTAGAAATATATATGCTTTCAAAACTGAATGAGGAAGAGTCAGAAAATCTAAATAGACCAAACCAACCTAAGGAAATTGAAGCAGGAATTAAAAACCTCCCAGCAAACAAAAGTCCTGGACCAGATTACTTCACAGGTGAATCTCACCAGACATTCAAAAGAGACTGAACCCTTATCCCTCTCAAAATATTACCAAAAAATTCATGAGGAGGGAAAACTCCCAAGCTGCCTTCCACTGTCCACATCCTATCTAGATTTGTCCAAGACCCAAGAGCTCCATGGCCAGAGCCCTGCTGACTCTCCCCAGCTCCTCCCAAAGTGTCAAAGGCAGAGGAGACCCTGTAAAAACCCACCTGCCCCTCTTCATCCACCATCACCCCTCTCACAGGTCCATTCATTTGTGGACACCCCAGGAAAGGTCACAGACAGGAAACCTGAAGCTGAGCCTGAACATGGTGACAGTGGTCCCAAGGGTCACATTCAGACATCGAAGTATCCAATAACATTATCCTGACCTAAACTTAGTTATTCTTAAATCATTGCCCTCATCTTCCCCTAAACACACCTGGTAATGACAGAGATTCTTCTATATCCCAATATATGAAATTGGATCTACAACAGAATGTAGAGAATAAACACCACAAAGGAGGCAGTGCAGCTGCTACGGGTCCAGCACTAAACTCCCCTGAAGGAATAGGACCGGGGAGCTCTGTCTGTGTCTCTATAGCTCCCAGGGACCCACACAGAAGCTCCTCTCTCCCCCGGAAATTGGTCCATGGCTCTAGGCTCACACTCTGGTCTTAGTTTACCCTCTGATCACTTTGTAGGGGAAATAATGTCAGATGGAACTTCTCATCTCCTGAACATGAATCTCCTGAACTTTTGGTTATCAAATTTGAAGGTTAATTTCTCTTCGTTTTCATTACCGGTAATTACCAATGGAAATCAAGATTTTCAGTCCTTCTCTTTTTTGTACAGGTGACTTGGAGTAGTTGAATTCAGAGGGAAGTGCACAGGCTCAGATGTGGGGAAGTATCCTATATAATAAAAGCCCAGTGACCAAACAACAGAATGACCTGAAGGACTGCATCCCCTCGCCCTGGCCCACCCAGCCCCTGACTTGCCCCTAACCCCCTAAATCACTGCCAGGCTCCCTGGTGCATGTACATTTAGTGAAAGCTCAGGAAAATAATTATCATTCCCTTCTGTCCTTGACCAGAGTCTCCAGAGGGCTCTGATAATCCTGCAGCCAAGGTGTGGAATTCTCCCTCCATGGCCCACAGAATCAGGAGACCTTCCAAGTTAGCCAGAAAGGTGACCTAAGCATTAACAGGTAGCTACCCTTTGCTGAGCAATGTAGAGTTTGGGTGGAGATTTTGTGAAATTGCTGCACCTTGCAGATTTGGTGAGATTTCAATCTCTCTTTAAAAGTGGCGGCGAAGAGGACCCGTAGGCTTCCAGGAGCAACAGTGAAGGGTAGGCACATTCAAAAACAGAAAAAAATACTTTTAAACAAACAGACATGAAGACCATATTGGGAAACAGAGGGCAGAGTCCCAGGAAGAACAGAAAAATAATTAAAGGGCCATCATCCATCTTGATATACGTTTGCAAACAACACATAAACAACTTCATCTCATGGCACATGAAATGCAAAACAGTTCTGTTGTGGGATTTCTCTTGGCCATCCTAAAGTATAATTAGATCCAGCTGGGGGAAAGCTATAGCCTCCAGCAATAGAACCCATGGCTGGCCCCGCCTGATGGGCCCCCATCAGGGTGAGCCCTCTGGACCCCCACCCATGTATGAATTCGTGCATCTCGCCTCTAGTTTAACCATAAACATGTTCTGCCATTCGGACATGTCAACTCTGGGACAGTGTCATTTGTATCAGCATCCAACCCCAGAGCTCCCTATATGGTAGATGGACATGCAAATGGGGCCCCATTTACCCCTAAAAATGAGCCCAGTCCTGACCCTGCAGCTCTGGGACAGGAACCCAGCCCTGGGGTCCCTAGGTGTTCCCATTCCCTGATCAGGACTGAACACAGACCACTCACCATGAGGTTTGGTCTCACCTGATTTTTCCTTGTGGCTGTTTTAGAGGTAATTTTTCAAGAAAAAGAGACAATGAGTATGTGAGTGGATTTGAATGAGAGAAACAGCGGATGTGTGAGAGTTTCCTGACCAGGACATCTTTGTGTTTGCAAGTGTCCAGTGTGAGGTGCAGCTGGTGGAGTCTGGGGGAGGCTTGGTGCAGCCTGGGGAGCCTCTGAGACTCTCCTGTGCAGCCTCTAGATTCACCTTCAGTAGCTACGGAATGAAATGTGTCCACCAGGCTCCAGGGAAGGGGCTGGAGTGGGTGGCAGTTATATGGAATGATGGAAGTCAGAATTCAGAAATACTACACAGACGCTGTGAAAGA
Organism: Myotis nattereri; assembly: GCF_964212035.1. Classification (NCBI taxonomy): domain Eukaryota; kingdom Metazoa; phylum Chordata; class Mammalia; order Chiroptera; family Vespertilionidae; genus Myotis; species Myotis nattereri. Next base: position 16,318,349 of record NC_138096.1, on the reverse strand, counting down.
CTGGTTCTCCATCTCAGGACAATGCTGAAAACACGCTGTATCTGCAAATGAACAGCCTGATAGCCAAGGACACTGCCATGTATTACTGTGCTAGAGACATAGTGACAGGAAGTCAGTGTGAGCCCAGACACAAACCTCCCTGAGGGAGGGAGCAGGGCTGGGTTGCAGGGGGCACTCAGGACACCAGGAGGTCTCTCAGGACCAGCACAGAGAGCAGCCCCAGGCACAGGGCCAGAGGGAGGTGGGGGAAGGGCCTTCCTGTTGGGCGCAGAGATTTCCTCTCAAACTTTCAGCTGGGTCCAGGTTCCAGTCTTCCTTCTCATATTCTCACTGCAGACAACAATGAAGGAGGGACCCAGGTCAAAAATATGAGGTCAATATCACTGATTGTCTGTTTTCAGGTGACATGCGGGTAGTAACGGGCACTCCCCTTCACCAAGTCTCCTCCAAAAATTCTAAAAGTGACGTTTTTCACTGTCCTTTCTAAGTTTGGCTGATGAGTGTGAACTCCGCAGGTGCTTTGCTGGGATTGGACTGTGTGCACATCTCTGCAATCATTCCTCACTGGTCACAGCTCCCTCAGTGTCAGACTCTCCATGTGCCCTCCCTCTCCTGGTTCCAGGAAAATCACAAGGCCCTTCCTCTGCTGAAAGGCCTGAGCACACTCAAAGCTGGCGGACCTCACCCATCCTCTCTTGGTCCATATTGATCCCCTGAAGAGCTGTCAGGTCAGTGCACCAAACACAGGGAGACCCACATGCATCCACATGAGGGGCCCCTGCTGTCCTGCAGGAAGTAGTGCTAACCCCACAGTGGGGACAGGTGACTCTGAGGGTTAGGATGTGCATCATGGAACTCCTCCCTCCAGCTTTCCTCTTGGATCCAAGGTTTTCTAGCTTCACTGTGGTGAGAAGTGCATCAGGAGCATGTTGGAAGCCGAGGAGCATCCATAGGACACACTGTGTCCATACCGTACTCTTACTACTTGCCCAGGAAACACAGTCACATAGACACACACAGTCACAAACAGAAATAGACACAGGTACACATACAGTCACAAACACAGTCAGACACACACAATCACACACACACACACACACACACACACACACACAGTTTCAAACTTGTTTTTGGGAAAGATGTGCATTCACACATGAGCAGTGGTATAAAACCGTTCAAGTCTTTACACACTGTACTTTATGAATCCTATATACAAATGTGATTATATTTCATTCTCTTGGGTGACATACGAAATAAATATGTGGTCTTCAAGCAACTATTATCTCAACACTGACCACGCCCTGTTAAGGTCAACAGTTGTATTTCTCAGTCCACTTAGTAAGAGCTGAAATTAGGAACTGGAACCCAAATTGGCTAGATTGCCACAAAATTTAAAAAATAATTGAAGTAGTAGTGAACACCTACCAACAAATAGGAGCCAATGACCAAATGAACTCAAGGGTGAATTCTACCAGAATTTCAAATAAGAATTGATATCTTTTTAAATGTTCTTATCTTGAACTCCTCCAAGAATTAAAGAAAGAGGCAACACTTTCAAATTTATTGAGTTGACCATTACACTCATATCAAAGCCAAGTAAAAACATACAAAAATGTCAGGTCAATATCCCTGATGAACATACATGCAAAAACCCTCAACAATATACTAGGAAACTTAATATCAAATTAAAAGACCATTTACCATGATCAAGTGTGATACCATCCTTGTATGCAAGGATGGTTCAAGATATATAAGTCAGAAAATGTGATATATCTCATCCACAGAATGAAGGATAAAGTATACCATCATATAAAATAGATATAGACTAAAGCCTGTACAATTGAAAATGGATTTAGTATTAAAATTCATAGCCCACTGAGTGTAGAAGTGATAGACCTCAATATACTAAAGGCCACATTTGACAAGACAAGTGACATCATATTACACAGAAAATTTCAAATCTTTTCTTCTTACATTAGGACAAATCAAGGGCTTCCCTGTGATAACTTCCATTCATCAAAACTAGAAGTCCCTGTAAGAACAATTAGACAAGAAAAAGAAATTTAAATGTCTAAATCAGGAAGAAACAAATTGAAATGTTTCTCCTTATCTGTATGCAGATTACATGACCTTGTACATAGAAAACCCTAAAAAGTGTATGAGAAGCTAATAGAATTAGAATTAAGGAAAGATATGATACAAAATCAACACACAAATGGCTTGTGCACCTGCACACTCTCAACAAAGTGTCTTCATGACTCTAGGAAATATGTGGGCTGTTTCAGAGAAAAGTGAGGAAAGAAAACTTGAACTGGCTAAACAACAAGGAGATGACAACCTAATGAAACCAGAATCCTGGATCTGAGTGTCCTTGGTCTTGGTTAATCCCTCATTAATGTTCCCAGGGAGGTTTTCCCCCCAATGTGGCACTGAGTCAGGTGCAGGTTCCAGTTGACTCTTATCATATGGGATCATGGTCACATTGGTCCCAAGAGTCACATGCCGACACCAGATTTTCAATAACAAGATTTTCATAAACTACACTTAATTATTCCTCAATAATTAGCCACATCTTACCCTAAATATGCCTGGTAATGACAGAGATTCTTCTACATCCCAACGTATGAAACTGGATCTAAAACAGAGTCCAGAAAATAAACACCACAAAGGAGGCAGTGCAGCTGCCACACCTTTAGCACCAAACTCCCCTGAAGGAAGAGGACCTGGGAGCTCTGTCTGTGTCTCTGTAGCTCATGCTTCTGGTTCCCAGGGGCCGACACAGATGCTCCTCTCTCCCCGAAGAGTTGGTCCACTGGCTCCAAGTTCATACTCTGGTCTTAGTTTATCCTCTGATCACTTTGTAGGGGAATTAGTGTCAACTGGAACTTCCCGTCTCCTGAACATGAATCTCCTGCACTTTTACTTCTTTCTTGGGTTCGGAGGGTTGCTTTCTCTTGGTTGTCATTACTGGTGATTGTCAAAGGCATCTCTCAGTTTAAACCTTCTCTTTTTCTTTTTATGACAATTTTCTCTCCTGGGTCTTTGTACAGGTCTCCTGGAGCATTTGTGTCCACTGGGGAGAGCACAGGCCCAGGTATAAGGAGTAATTCTTCACGGAAAACCCCCTTGAACATGTCACACTCTGGGACCATGTACTTTATGTCGTAATCCAACCCCAGATCTCCCTATATAGCAGGAGAACATGCAAATAGGTCCTCCTCTGCTCATAAAAACCAGCCCAGCTCTGACCCTGCAGCTCTGGGACAGAAGCCCAGCCCCTGGATCCCCAGGTGTTCCCATTCCTTGATCAGGACTGAACACAGACCACTCACCATGGGGTTTGAGCTCAGCTGGGTTTTCCTTGTGACTATTTTAAGAGGTAATTTATGGAGAACAAGAGATACTGAGTATGTGAGTGGATATGAGTGAGAGAAATAGTGGACGAGTGAGAGTTGCCTAATGAGGACTTATCTGTGTTTGCAGGTGTCCAGTGTGAGGTGCAGCTGGTGGAGTCTGGAGGAGGCTTGGTGCAGCCTGGGGGGTCTCTGAGACTCTCCTGTTCAGTCTCTGGGGTCACCTTCAGTAGCTACCCCATGAACTGGGTCCGCCAGGCTCTAGGGAAGGGGCTAGAATGGGTCTCAGGCATTAGTAGTAATGATGTTATATTCTATGCCGACTCTGTGAAAGGCCAATTCACCATCTCCAGAGACAACGCCAAGAACACACTGTATCTGCAAATGAGCAGCCTGAGAGCCGAGGACACAGCCATGTATTACTGTGCAGGAGAGGCACGCAGTGAGGGGAAGTCAGTCTGAGCCCTGACACAAACCTCCCTGAGGGAGACAGCTGAGCTGGGCTGCAGGGGGCGCTCTGGACACCAGGGGGCGCTGACGACCTACAGATCAGAGCATCCACACCAAGAGCAGGAGGAGGAGCAGGTTCAGCCCTGGATCCTGTTTTCTCCAGGACCTTATCCCAAGTCATGTTCTGGGCACAGACAGCTCAGCAGCAAAGAGCTGGTCAGTTTTAATGGAGAAAAGAGGCTGCAGGGTGGCCATTGCCCAGTCCCCTGCACACAGACACGATGGATGTGGGCCCTGGTCAGGGGCAGAGGAGAGATCACCAGGCTTCCTCACCCGCGTGTCCAGATGTGGGCAGAAGTGGAGGAGGGAGGGCGTGGCTTGAAACCTGCCAGGCGTCACCACCAAACCTGGGGGTGAGACTCCTGTGTCCACCTAACAATTGCAATGATGAGGGAAAAGGAGGGACTCATGCATTCGGAGTGGACAACAACCAGCGATGATGAGCAAGTCATTAAGCACAAAGCAGGAGTGAGAGTGGGGTCTGGTTCTCACACTGAGTGAAGTTTCCACTGCCTGATCCTCCCCTTGTACAGAAGGTCAGGGGTCAGCTTCTGCTTCCAGAATTGCAGCTTCTAGAGGGTTCTGAGCATCCTGAGTTAGAGGTCTTGCACTGGAGGGTTCTCTAAGTTGAGGATTCTGAATTGCTCCCCAAGCTTGTAAAGTGTGAACTCAGGGACCAATTGAAGTTTCACGACAGCCTTTATTGTTGTTTTTTGAGGGGGGGTGTGTTTTTGTTTTGTTTTTTGGCTTACTCTTTGTTTTTAATTTCTTTTTTATTTCAAGAAAAATGATTTTAAATGTAATAATATTACATGTAATAAACCAATTATTCATGAAATATTATTTAAATATAATAGTAGTACATGCAATAAACATTAATATTTGAAGAAAAAGGGGTTTTAAGTATAATAATATTACCAAAAGTGTACTAACATAGATCATATCACAAAAGTTGTAATATTAAAAATCTCCAAATAACATCATATTCTAAAATATTTATTTCCTCTGTCTCTATTTTTGTTCATCAGTTTAGGCTCTTTCTTATATACCACAAATGAGTGAGATCATGTGATATTTATCTTTCTCTGACTGTCTTATTTCGCTTAGCATAATGTTCTCCAGGTATGGCATATTCATGCCGTTGCAAATGGTAAGCATGCCTTCTTTTTGACAGCAGCGTAGTATTCCATGGTGTAGAGGTACCACAGTTTTCTAATCCACTCATCTGCTGACGGGCACTTAGGTTGCTTCCAAATCTTAGCTATGGTGAATTGTGCTGCTATTAACATAAGAGTGCATATGTCCTTTCTGATTGGTGTTTCTGATTTCTTGGCATGTATTCCTAGATGTGGGATCACTGGGTCATATGGGAGTTCCACTGTTATTTTTTAGGAAGACAGCCTTTATTGTTAAAACCCATGGTCAGTTCTTTCAGGGAAGTTCAAAATCCCTTCCCCTCATATCTCTTCCTGTTGATGCATCTCAGTTAAGTGATTTAATAGATGATACAACCACTCTGCACTCTGATACCTCCCTCCATCTGTAGTCTTAGCCCATCATGAGCTCACAGTCTCCTTCCCAGATAGTCAGCCTCCAGGTTCCCATCCTCTAGGGTCTCAGGTGGATGCTGGGAGGGAAAGTCCCAGAATGACTCTCTGTGACTGGGAGCAGGTCCGTGTCCACACCTATGTCAGAGTGCCTGCTGGTCCAGAGTCAGTGCCCGTGTCCCTCTGGGAGCAGGGAAGTCCAGCCTCTCAGGACATCTGGGAGACCTTCCTGAGCTGCTCCTTGAGGGAGGGGCTTCCTGTTGGGAGACGTGAGGAGAGAGGAGGGACAGAGTGTGAGCCTGTCTCTTCTGTGTGGCCTGGGCTGTGCACATGGGAAGAAGGTGCTCCCCAGAAAGGCCTGTTCCCTGGAGCTGGGCTGAGACAGAGGTGGCTCCTGCACAGTCACCTGCAGGCCCAGGGACTCCCAATAAAGCACTCCTGCAAAGGGATGCTCCAGCCCCACCTCTGACTCTCCCTGGGGCAAGCCTGATCTGTTCGACCTGCATCTTGGTGTACAGGACCTGCAAAACATGGTCACACGAGTACCTGCTCTTCAAAGTCTGTGTTTGTATTGTGGGTGCATTTGATTGGCTTCCAGAGAAAGTCACACCGAGGCCTAGAATCCCCATGTGGTTCTTGCCCATGTACTATGTACAGGGAGGAGGGACAAATGTGGATTTCATAGCAATGAAAATCATCACAGTGTGTGAGTGAGTGTGTGTGTGTGTGTGTGTGTGTGTGTGTAATTTATTAAATAGACGTGCAGTGAGATTTGTTCGCATGCTGGGATATGCAGATGGCACTTCAATGAGAGGAACCTGAGGACATAAGAGACCCCAGAGCCCCCAGCAGCTTCTGGGTGAGGGGAGGGTGGGCTGTGTCCCTACATCTGGCAGCTCTAGAGAAGGCTCCCTGGTGGCTTCTTAAAGCCCTGGTTTGGGGTCTCTCTGTAGAATATCAGGGTTCAGTGAGGCCAGTTCACTCTGTCCAGAGATGTCAAAATCACATGGTGTCCCTGAGAGAACAATCTGACTTCAGGGTACAGCCTTCACTACTGGACTAGAGATGCTGAGAGGTCAATGCCCTGTGAGTCCAGACAGGATCCTCCCCTACAGAGCCAGAGCTGGGCAGCAGGGGGAGCTCAGGGCCATGGAGCACAGGCTGCTGCCCCAGGAGCAGGTGAAAGGGAGCTGAGCAGGGGTTTCCTCTGAGGCCTTGGGCTTCCTCTATTCATACAAAAAATCCAAACTAAAGTTGGACACAACTGCTGAGGTGATTGTGGATATCCTGTTCTATCAGAGCATTTACCAAACTCAATGAGACATGAGAACCACACACAAGGGGGTGTTTCTATGACTTCAGGATATCTGAATTGTAAGGGGCTGTGACAGGGATGGATTTATTACCTCAGTAGGGGCAGTATATTGGAGACACACTGATCCAGGAAGAAGACATTCAGGTATAAAAGCTCAGAGCTGGTCCAGGTGGCCCCATGTCACCAAAAGGTGGGCCCACAATGAGGAGCATGTCCTGTGGAGGCTGGTTCCTCAGTGGGAGAAACTCTGACTGCACAGATGTCAGGGCCCTGGCAAAGGACTCACCTCCTCCACCCAAGATTAAGACTCGGACACTCAGACTCCCACTGAGCCTGGTCCCTGTGTCAACCATCTTCTCTCAGGTGGGGTCAACTCAGCTATGAAATACTCTTCTTCATGAATATGCAGAAGAGAGGAGGCAGGCTGGATTAAATATGGATGTCAGTGCCCTGAGGGCATCACCCACAGCCACACCTTCTCCTACAGAAGTGCTCACAGCACAGCCGTCACCATGGACTGGAGCTGGAGAACTCTCCTCCTGGTAGCCGTGGCTACAGGTAAGGGGCTCCTCAGTCCCTGGTTTGAGGAAGTAACCAGGGAGAGTAAAGGGGGATTTCCACCCACTCCGATCTCCTCCCCACAGGTTTCCACTCCCAGGTGCAGCTGGTGCAGTCTGGGGCTGAGGTGAGGAAGCCTGGGGCCTCCGTGAAGGTCTCCTGCAAGGCTTCTGGATACACCTTCACCAACAACCATATGAACTGGGTGAGACAGGCCCTGGGAAAGGGCCTGCAGTATATGGGCTGGATCAACACAGACACTGGGAAACCCACATATGCCCAGGACGTTTCAGAAAGATTTGTCTTCTCCATGGACACCTCTGTCAGCACGGCCTATCTGCAGATCAATGGCCTCAAGTCTGAGGACACAGCCATGTATTACTGTGCAAGACACAGTGAGGGGAAGTCAGTGTGAGCCCAGTGTGAGCCCTGCAGGATGCGCTGTGTCTACCAGAGGACGCTCAGGGTCCCTGAACACAAGGACTATCCCAGCAGCAGGTGCAGTTGGAGGTTAGGGCTAGTTTCTTGTGTGGTTTTCTCTTCATGTCACAGTTTTCCTCAGGGAACCCCTGATTCCTGATTCTGCACTTACCTCAGAAGCACTTGAGTTAGAAAAGCCTGTTTTAAAGAGACACAACTTTCTCATGTGGACAAAAGGCACAGAATCTCTTTCAGACACTCTTGTGCCCAAATGACAATCATCTAATTTTCTGGCCCAAATGCCCTGAATCGAACAAGAGGCTCCACTGACTTAACAGTGCAGCTCACCTGAATGCTCGCCTTAAATTGAAAAACGTCACTATTTCTAGCCGTGGCCAACACAGTTATTTGAACCCAAAGCTGAGAAGAAAAACTCCAGTGATGACAGTCATTGACTTGTCATCATGCTCATAGAACAAGAGTTGGTGACACCAGGCAGAGGCAGAGGGAGCCACGCAGCTTGGTGCAGATGTCTAGGCTGATGACGAGCACAAACATTAAGGGGCATGGGATGTTTATTATGCACATGATTGAAATCTCTGGGAAGCAGAGGAAAGGCCCTTAGTCAGAGCTGGTTTGATGAATCCATGAAAGGAGACTGGCTCAGGGCTTTATTTTGTCCAGGTGGTTGGAGATGGTGAAGAATTCTGCTTCCAGTGGGTGGTTTCAATCTCAAAATGACATCTAAAGAGAAAACTATGATTTCTTAACTCAATTCCCATGTCAGGAGCCGGTGGAGAAGAGGCAGCAATGAACCATCAGTTGTCAGAACTCAAACAAAAAAGAAAATAGAGTATGGCTACCCATTTTGCTTACAACTATAAAAAAATAAAAATTGAGATAAAGCTTCCTTATGTGTGTACAAAAACCAGAGCCACAGAAAATGAGAAGAATAATTATAAGTAAGCAAATGATGATAATGATGAAAACTATGATGGTGGTGATGATGATAATGGACTGAGACATGGGTCCTGGTCCATTGAAATTATGGCTCCTTATAAAGACACACCGTCACAATGGCTCCTCCATGAGGGGTCTGCTCTTCTCTGTAAGTGTTGACATATTTTCTACTGGGAGCCCAGTGAATTATGCAGCTTGGGTGATTGCTGATGTGACCAGGTGAGTAATGAGGCCAAAAGTGCCCAAGTGTGAATACCCTGGACCTGGGAAGGTGTTACCTTCTATAACTGAGACACTGTGAGGATGTTCATGTAGGAAACAGGGAATCACCTTTTCACAGGGTACTATTTCTCTTTCTTCCTATCTGCATGATCCTTAACATCTCTATTTCTAAAAATCTCCTGTTGATTATTATTCAAGTATTTTCTCCAATGATAGAAGCTTTCCCATATGCCCTGTACTTTCTACTGAGCTTTTAGTAGAAGAGGCTTTAAACCCGTATGTAGAGTAACTATCTGTTTATGAAAGTCAGGCATATTTCTGATGTGTGATTCAAAATAAATCTTGCATCCTCCCCTTACCCAGATCCAAAGTCAACAATATTCTAGGACATATTGAAAAGATCTTTTATCATGAACAAGTGGAATATCGTCCATAATGCAAGGATTTTTCTATGTATGTAAACACACAGAATGTAGGATGAAAACATTTCATCACACTCTCTGACCCGGCTGGTGTGGCTTCGTGGTTGAGAGTCGACCTATGAACCAGAAGGTCATGGTTTAATTCGTGATCAGGGCACATGCCCAGGTTGTGGGCTTAATCCCCAGTAGAGGGTGTGCAAGAGGAATCTGATCATGATTCTCTCCCATCATTGATGTTTCTATCTCTCTCCCTTCCTCTTGAAAATCAATAATAATATATTTAAAAAAATAAGCTCACACTCTTGGTCCTCAGACTGGTACAGACTGTCCCCTACATGGCCCCTTCCTTCAGACAGACACTCCTGTGCCCCTTGCGATCTTCAATAAACTAAAGGCCCAGTGCACAAAATCTGTTCGCAGGTAGTGTCCCTAGCAGCTTCTGGCTCACGGCCAGGGCCTCCCTTCCCCTGCTGCTGGCCAGGGCCAGGGCCTTCCTTCATTCCACACCTCCCCCTGGTGGTCAGCACATATCATAGCGAGCCATCAAACTCCCAATCTGTTGAATTCCTGAAGGACACTTTGCATAATAGATATATATATATATATATATATATATATATATATATATATATATATGTCATCAACACACACAACCCACTAAATATATTCATCTTACATGTGCATCCTCGATGGTCACCCAGGACATGTGTCAGACAAGTGTCCTGAAGCTGCCGTCAGCCCCCTTCTAAGCCAACCTGCCATGAACCATGGCAATACCAGGTAACTCAATGCTACTCACGGACAGGCCTGTGCAAGGTGAGGGCACAGCTAACATAGAACACTTCTAACAGCAAACACACTTTATGTCAGACACTCTGCCATCTGTAGGACAAGCCCCTGTGATGGCCAAGGTGGGCTGGTGAGCTGAATGTCAAGGTGTCCCTAGTGACCAGAGCTTGTGTAGACAGTGAGATTTCTGTGAAGGTGAAAGTCACAGCACTGACACAAAGCGGAACTGGGAGAGGAACCCTCAGTTGAAATAACTTCAGAGAAAGCTCAAAGTTCAGTAAATGATGGTAAGAGAAGTGTTTACTTAAGAAATTGAACAAGGGGAAGAAAAATTGTACTCCATTGAGTGTAACACAACACAGATGAAAACTAATGATTTCCTGAACCTCTTTCTTATAAAAATACTAGAGGCCCGATGCACGAAGATTTGTGCAAGAATGGGCCTTCCACCCTGGCCGGTTTGGCTCAGTGGATAGAGCATCGGCCTGTGGACTGAAATGTCCCAGGTTCGATTCCAGTCAAGGGCATGTACTTTAGTTGTGGGCACATCCCCAGTGGGGAGTGTGCAGGAGGCAGCTGATCGATGTTTCTCTCTCATCAATATTTCTAACTCTCTATCCCTCTCCCTTCCTCTCATTAAAAAATCAATGAAATATATATTTTTAAAAAAGAATGGGCCTTCCTTCGCCTGAGTGCCGGTACTACTTTTGCTCTGGCCAGAGCCGCTTTTCTACCTTCCCACACTGCCCAGAGGACTGGAGCTGCTGGGGTGGTGCAGAACGCCTGGCATTGACGCAAGTGACCCACCCTGCTCCTGGCCGCTAGGTGCCTGTGTATGCAAATTAACCTGCCATCTTTGTTGGGTTAATTTGCATACTGACTCCTGATTGTCTGGTCGGTGTTGTGAAGGTACAGTCAATTTTCATCTTTCTCTTTTATTAGAGTAGAAGTAGATTTTTTTTATTGATTTCAGAGAGGAAGAGAGAGGGAGAGAGAGATAGAAACATCAATAATGAAAGAGCATATTCTATCAACTGCCTCCTTCACAAACTCTATGGGGATTTAGCCTGCAATCTAGGCATATGCCCTGACCAGGAATAAAACCATGGCCTCCTAGTTCATTGGTCAATGCTCAACAACTGATGCACACCAGCCGAGCTCAGTTTTTCATTATATTCATTCCACTGTCTAAAAGTACCAACTGCCTGGATTGAATACACAATCATTTGCAAAAAATCATCAGGGACTGTGTCCTCATGCTGCTGTCCTCTTCACAGACTAGCCCTAAACTTAACCATGGTCTTCTCGGCCCAGGGCTCTACTGGTCAGAAAGGCAAAGGGTCAGGGTGCCCTGGGGCTCAGTGTGGCCCTAGGGAACCATGGCCCCCACAGTCTTGGCCTGAGATGTCTCCTGAGTGGCGGTGCAGCAGCAGCCTGCAAGGAGAGTCTTCTTTCACAATCCCAGTGCCCTCAGGTGGTGCCCTTTATCACCTTTGGACACTGAAGGCTGCGTGCACACCTGTCTTCAAGCTTCAGTGCTGTTCTCCCTTTCCTTCCTCTGCTTCTGGTCCACACACAGCTTCACAAGCTGCTCTCCTGCGTCAGGAGCGATCGGCCCTGACCAATCCAATCATTTGGATTCTCCTCACACTCTGAACAGCCTTGGTGCAGCCTTCTTTGTAGTGGCCTCATCCATCTGCTGAATATCTGTTCCTTGTCATTAGGCTTGTCTGCAGGCAGGCCCAGTGCACCCTGGGCTATGTCTCCACAGCTCCCTGGCATTGAATGTGCTACATGCCTGGGATCACTTTGATAACATGTGTGAAAATCCGGTCGGACTGTTAACAATATAGAATCCAATCCAATGTATTAATCCATGAAATGAGTCACTACCTCTGGGTTCAGCAGGGTCAGAGCCTCCAGGACACCAGGTGTTTTCAGAACAACCATGGCTGCCCTGCACATGGCTGCGTCCACTGCATCCACCTTTGAGCATCCCCAGCCCTGGCCTTGGCGGCCAACCAGGACACCTCCCACCAAGGTCAAAGCAGCTCCTGACCAGGTCCTCTCCATGACCAGCCTCCTCCCAATCTCTTCTCAACCAGGTTGTGATCTGTAGTCTTGAAGGGGCATCTTTGCACAGCCCACTATTAGCAAGAATCCCATCAAGCTGGTTTAGCTAGAATCCCCCACCCTCAGTATGTGCTTGCCCTGGAGGCCTCATTGGGTTCCCCACCAAACACCCCTCCCCAGGAGATGTCTGTTCACCCTGGCTGGCCCCCAGGTTGAAGGCTGTCAGGGCAACTCACCGGGCCCCCCTGCAGCAGCCCTGCTGTTCCCTCTTAGCACCTGTCCATCCACTGACCCCACCCTCGTCTTGCACCTCAATTCCAACATGGGCTTGTTTAATTCAGACTTGAACCATCTCTCTCTCCTACTGACAACCCCTCTGGACCCTTGCTCTGATTCAGTCTGCCTTCCCCTTCCTTCCTTAACAAGTGTGAGGATGAAGGTGTTCCCTCAACACTCCGCCCACTGAGGGCCTGAGCAGATCAGGACGCATGACAGCCCTGCCTGTCAGAAGGCCAAGCCCAGGAAGTGCCTGCCACAGACTGGGGTCTGGTTGACTTGTGACCATGTGCCCCTTGGCAGGTGGCAGTTCCCACGTGAGTGCCCTGCCAGGCCTGCAGTCTGGGGTCCCATCTCCCTCGCTCCTGGGGGCTCAGACATGTACCTCTCCTCAGGCTCCAGGGTTCTAGGTTATGAACCCTGGGACATCTCCCCTGGAAGGCAGTGCTGGGAATATACAAACTCACCGGGGCAACCCCTCTTTTAACTCAAGAATCCCCTCCCCACCACCCAGCGGGGTGCTCTGGGCTGTCTTCACTCTCAGCCTCCAGCATGGACTGTGCCATCACCCTGGCCATCCTCCTGGCTGTGCACCCAGGTGAGTCACAGACCAGGTGGGTCCCAGATGAGGGAGGCTGGTAATGGGGATCCCAGATACAGCCCGTCCTTCCAAGGCCACGTAACCATCTCCACAGACAACTCCCTCAGCACCAGCTACCTGCAGTGGAGCAGCCTGAAGGCCTCTGACATGGCTGTTTATTACTGTGTGAGTGACACAGGGAGAGAAACCACTTCCTGTGGGCACCAAAACCCTTCACCAGCACAGGGAAGAAGCCCGGGAACCTGCCTCAGAGACATCTCAGATCTGACCCTGGAGGAAGCAGCATTTGCTCTGCCCAAAGGACTGAGAACAGGAGAAGGTCAGCATGGAGGAGCCAGGCCCTGATGACATGATGGGAGGGAATGCTCCTGGGCCCTGACCCTCTTCCTGGGAGGCAGCTGTTGTGTAGAGCTCACTGGGCAGGGGCTCAGCCCCTGGTGCTGGTTGCTCCTTCTCTCAGCTGCTGCACAGGAAACACCACAGACAACCTCAGTGTCCCCAGAGCCTTCAGGGCTTTCTCTCTCCATCCTTGGCCATCTCTCTCCATCCTCCCACACCCGGCTCTCATCTGGAATAATGTGTCTGCTTTATCTTCGAGGTCATAGAAATTCTTCACTCAGTGTTCTCATTCTTGATGTGGTGCTTCTCACAACAAAAATCATCCTTATATTTTTAATACTTTTCTTATTTTTTTTATTTCAAAACATTATTGTTTTTATGGTGTTTGTGTTGTTCTGCTATTTTTGACAAGGTGTTTTCCTGTAACCCGGTGGAATATAACAAGTTCTGACAATAAAATCTCATGTCTCACATGTTCTGTAGATGGACTTCCATTCCTTTTTAGTTTGTCTGCTGGTTCTTTTTTATTTCATCTTCTGCTTGAATTTGCTCCTCATTTGCAGAATGTCCCAATGAAAAGTGTCCGAGTTTTGCCTGGGAATGAAGGAAGAGTGTGTGGTCCCTGGGACTCCTCGGCAATCCCACGCGTGTCTCCTGCATTCCTCACTTGCAAACTCTCAGGGGTGTAGCTGCAGGAAAGCTCCCTCCTCAGCCCAGTCTCTGTCCCTCCTGCTGTGGAAACCAGGAAAGTGTTATCCTCTGTCAGTGGCCATCCTGGGGGAGGGTATGATTAACACATTTTGCTTATTAATGCATCTTCCAAAGTCAGGGAGGATTTTAAAGCAGTACAAGTATTCATTAACAAGCAGACACACACATCAACTATTTGCATGTCATTGGAGACAAGAAGCCACCTTGGTGTTGCTGGTCTATGGGACAGAACTCATTATATTTGCCTTTGGTTTCACTCTGGTTTGGGGAGCTGTGTGAGGAATCACCTTGTTTGCCATGTGCTGTGTTTGTCCTGTGGACGCTCTCAGACACCAAGCAAGGTTTCTCTCATATTCTAGGGAAATCCCAGGAAAAGCACATGCAGGCCATAGAAAGCAGTACAACAGAAGAAGTAAAGAGAAAATATGGCGGCAGTATAGACAGATGTGTCCAGTGCCTTGTCCCAGAGCAGATAGGGTGAGCAGCTGAAATAAGTAACATTCAGCCTGAATTGGCAGAGGAAATTCAGCTGGGAGAGTTTCCAACCGGGAAAGGCAGAGGACTCCTGGAGAAAGGGGACTGTTGGGGTTTTCTGGATTGGGCTCCCCTAACCAGGCAGCCTCCACTGCTGCTGAAATCTCTCCCAGAGTGGCGGGCTCAGCCGAGGAGACTGCGCCATCTTGAGTGGCTGATATCGGAAGCATATACATCCAGGGACCCTGCAACCATGGCTCCCATTGACTACCTAAGAACCGGGAACACCGGATCTCAAGCAGCGCGAATAACTGGACTCAGACTAGCCCTTCTCCTCCTCACAGAAAGGTAAGATTTTGCCTAAAGGTGTGGTTTGTAATTCAGTTTGGAGAGAGGAACGTGCAAGGGGGGAATCTGCCCCCCACAATGTCCACAGCAGTTGGGGCCAGTGTGATCCGTGAGTGTGGAAGGGGTCCTGCAGGGCTGCTGCAGAAGGAAACTCTAAAATATCAGCCCAAAGCTAGACTGGATGCAAAAGGGCAGCCTTGGATTTTGCCAGTGTGCCAGCTGCTTAGTGCCAGTGGAGAGAGAATGTGCGGAAGAGACTTTGGGAGATTTGCACACAGAGCTGGATGGTGGAGTGTTGAGAGCTCACACACCTATTCAGGCTCTTTTTTTTCCTCCTTAAATCTGTGTGTTTGATTATTAAACCCAATACATAGGATTGCCCAATTGGGTTCACTCACAGAGACTGCAGGGGAACGTTGTTTTTGTGGAACCTGGGAATCAGAGCGGGAGTAATGATCAACCAGCTCTGGGGCAGTTGACTCTCCCAAACCACTATTAAGTGCAATAGGGAAAACAAAAACTAAATACTGGCTAGAGAGGACTTATAGCCTCGGAGGTCAATCCAGAAACACTGCCACCCAGGTGCTGAACCACAAACTGACTCTTCTGTAAATACAAATAAAGGCAGTCTGGGAAACAAATACAGCCTGCTTTAAAATCAAGACTGTGGTTTACAACATGGAGGAACAGTGTATCACAGGGAACTTCAACACTTTCCTGAATACCTGACAGGAGTAAGGCATGTCAAACAGAAGAGTAGAGGAAACAAAGGACCTTCACTACTACACATTTTTATTTTTTCACCTTTTACTTAAGAAACTATTTTTTTTCTTTTTCATCACCTGATTTTTCCTTTTCAATTACAACATTTTCATTTTTAACCAGTATTATTATTACTACTACGATTTTACCTTTTTTTTTTTTAAGTGTCATTTTATTTTTTCTTTATTTAATTTGGGATTAGTGTTCTGCATTCTATTTTCATCTTTCCCTTAGCATCATTTTACTCTATCTCAACTTTACCTTTATGCCAAAACTCTCTTCCTCACTTTTCCCCTTTTGTTGTCCTGTTTCTCTTACTCTATTCTTGCTTTAGATTTTCCCTATTCCTTCTTTTTACTCCCTGTCAAAATTTCACCCTACTTATATATCTAATTTTCAATCCCCTGCTCTCAGACTACACCTCTCTCTTCTCTTTCTTCACTATACAATTTTTTTCTTTTTTTCTCTCTGTCATTTTGTTGTTGTTTGCTTGATTGTTGATTATATTGGGTTTTATATGCTTGTTTGTGAGATTATTTCGCTTTTTCTTTTTATTTTTTGTTGGTTCTTTTTTTCCCCCAGTTATTTTTTTGCTTCTGTTTTCCCCTGCCTCGATTGGTATTAGTTGTTGTTTGTAGTTTGCATTCATCTCTAGGCATCTGTTGCTGGAATTTGTTGGGATTAGTCGCTGTTCTATTGGAGTTTTCTCCCCACATAAATAATTTCTTCCCCTCTTCTATTTCATTCTCTTTCTTTTCTCCCTTACTTTTTTTTCTTTTCCCCAATTTCATTTTTGCACTCCTTTTTTTTCTTTTTCTCTTTTTTTTCTTTTTCTCCTCTTTCTTCCTTATCCCCTAATTCTCTTTGCTCAGGTGGTCACCTTTATTTGGGGTTATTATTATCGTGAATACATCTGTGTTCAGTGCTTTGTGTGTTCTGCCTTGTTGTGTTGTATTTTGTGCCTTTAAATCAACAGAGCAGAGAGAGAAATACATAACCAAACATCTGGAGAAGAGAGATCATGGGGAGACAAAGAAACAGCCCACATATGAAAGATAAACAAGCATCACCAGAAAAGGACGTAAACAAAATGGAGGCAATGGAGGCAAGCAACTAGTCAGAGAAAGAATTCAGTGAAATGGTCATAAGGTGGATGAAAAGAATGGAAGACAAATTCAAAAATATGTGTAAGAACCAAGAGCAAATGAAGAAGAACCAAGAAGAAATGAAAAATGACATCACTGCTATAAAGAACTCTATAGAAAGCATCAACAGTAGACTAGAAGAAGCGTAAGATCGCATCAGTGAGCTAGAAGACAAGGTAGGAAAAAACATCCAAGCAGAGCAGCTTCTAGAAAAAAAATTAAAAAGCAGGAGGAGAGCCTAAGAGAACTTTGGGACAAAATGAAATGAAACAACATCTGCATAATAGGGGTACCAGAAGGAGAGAAAGCTGAGCAAGGAATAGAAAACTTGTTTGAAAAAATAATGACAGAAAACTTCCCTGATATAGGGAAGAAAAACTCACACAAATCCAAGAGGCTTACAGAATCCCAAATAAAATGAACCCCAAAAGACTGACGTGAAGGCACATTATAATTAAATTGCCAAACACCAACGACAAAGCAAGAATCTTAAAAGCAGCCAGAGAGAGACAGAAAGTTAACTACAAAGGATCTCACATCAGACTAGCAACTGATTTCTCAACAGAAACACATCAGGCAAGAAGGGAATGGAATGACATATACAAAATCATGTGAAGGAAGGGTCTGAATCCAAGAACACTGTACCCAGTAAGGCTATCAATCAAAATTGAGGATGAAATCAAGAGCTTCACAGACAAAAAAGGACTACGGGAGTTTATTATCAGCAAACCAGCAATGCAAGAAATGATAAAGGGTCTGTGGTAAAAAGAAAAAAAATAGGAAACGAAGAAGGAACACAGGGTAAAGAATAAAAATGGCAACAAACAAGTATCTATCAATAATAACTTTAAATGTAAATGGGTTAAATGCCCCAATCAAAAGACATAGGGTAACTGAGTGGATAAGAAAACATGACCCATATATATGCTGTCTACAGGAAACCCACCTCAGAAAAAAGACGCACACAGACTGATGGTGAAAGAATGGAAAAAGGTTTTTCAGGCGAATGGAAATGAAAAAAAAAAAAAGCTGGGGTGTTGAGTGTGTTTCCTTCCACGACTCGCGTGGAGTAGGGTTCGGTATCTGAAAGAGGAGCTGCACAGCAAATGAGAGAAAAAGACACGAGATAATTTTGCAATATTGGGGGACCAGGCGGCAAGTCCCGAAGGACTTCTCCTCTGCTCAGGCCTCACCAAGCTTTTATTCATCTGGGATGCACCCATAGCATAGCCCTAGGCAGGTGACCCCCTAGTAACAAGCAGACTAGCCCATCAGCAAGGATTTACATAATAATAAATGGGGGAGTAGTTTCAGCTACCACTGTCTGGACAAACAGAGGTGGCGCCTAGCTCAGACCTTTGCTAGGGCTTCAAAGGCACCCAGCCTTCAGGGGGTTTCTCTGTCTATGCTTATCAGATAGTGAAGGCAACAAACAGTTTCCCACACTGGGGTAGCAATACTTATATCTGACAAATTAGATCTCAAAGTGAAGGACATAAAAAGAGATAAGGAAATCCACTTCATAAAACTAAAGGGAGCAATCCAACAAGATGAAATAACTCTGGTAAGCATATACACACCCAATATAGGAGCACCCAAATACATAAGAAAACTTCTGGAGGAGATCAAGGAAGAGATTGACATCAATACAATCATAGTAGGGGACTTTAATACCCCATTATCAGCATTGGACAAATCCTCTAAACAAAAAATCAGCAAAGAAACATCAATCCTAAATGACTCACTAGACCAGGTGGAATTAATTGACATCTTCAGAAAATTTCACCCCAAAGCCACAGAATATACATTCTTCTCAAGTGCACATGGGTCATTTTCAAAGACAGACCATATATTGGGTCACAGGCAAAGTCTCTTAAAATTCAAGAAGATAGAAATCATATCAAGCATCTTCTAAGATGACAATGGTGTAAAACTGAAAATCAACTACAATAAAAACAATCCAAAAAATCAAACACATGGAGACTAAATAGCATGCTATTAAACAATGACTGGGTTACCGGAGAGATCAAACAAGAAATAAAAAAAAACATCATGGCAACAAACGGCAATGACAACACAACAATTCAAAACCAATGGGACATAGCAAAAGCAGTCTTGAGAGGGAAGTTTATAGCTCTCCAAGCCTACTGCAAAAAAAAAAAAAAAACAAAACAAAACAAAACAAAACAAGAAACAATGCTAATAAATTACCTAAC
Source organism: Myotis nattereri (assembly GCF_964212035.1). Classification (NCBI taxonomy): domain Eukaryota; kingdom Metazoa; phylum Chordata; class Mammalia; order Chiroptera; family Vespertilionidae; genus Myotis; species Myotis nattereri. The sequence goes on along the minus strand of NC_138096.1, from coordinate 16,299,308 downwards.
CCTACAACTCAAAGAGTTAGAAAGAGAGCAACAAGAAAAGCCCAGTGTAAGCAGAAGGGAGGAAATAATAAAGATCAGAGCAGAGATAAATGACATAGAGATCCCCCCCCCAAAAAAAAATACAAAAGATCAATAAAGCCAAGAGCTGGTTCTTTGAAAGTAGAAGCAAGATTGATGAAGCTCTAGCCAGGCTCACTAAGAAACAAAGATAAAGGACCCAAATAAACAAAATCAGAAATGAAAGAGGAGAAATAACAATAGACCCCACAGAAATACAAAGGATTGTTAAAAAATACTCTGAACAACTCTACTCCAACAAACTAGACAACCTGGAGGAAGTGGATATATTCCTAGAAAAATACAACCTTCCAAAACTTAGTCAGGAAGAATCTAAAAATCTCAATAGGCCAATAATATGGAAGATATTGAGGCAGTCATCAAAAAGCTTCCAGCAACAAAAGCCCGGGGCCAGACGGCTTCACAGGGGAGTTTTACCAAACAATCAAGGAAGAACTAAAACTTATCTTACTCAGACTATTCCAAAATATTCAAGAGGAAAAACATTTCCAAGCTCATTCTATGAAGCCAGCATCACCCTAATACCAAAACCAGATAAAGACAACACAATGAAAGAGAATTACAGGCCAATATCCCTCATGAACATAGATGCCAAAATCCTCAACAAAATCCTAGCAAATCAGAAAGATCATATACCATGACCAAGTAGGATTTATCCCAGGGGTGCAAGGATGGTACAATATCCGCAAATCAATAAATGTGACACATCACATAAACAAATTGAGAGATAAAAACCACATAGTCATATAAATTGATGCAGAAAAAACATTTGACAAAATCCAACCCGAATTTTTGATAAAAACTCTCAGCAAAGTGGGAATACAAGGTCCATAACTCAACATAATAAAAGCCATATATTACAAACCCACAGCCAACATCATACTCAATGAGAAAAAACTAAAACCATTTCCCCTAAGAACAGAAACAAGACAGGAATGCCAACTCTCACCACTCCTGTTCAACATAGTACTGGAAGTATTAGCCATTGTGATTAGACATGAAGAAGAAATAAAAGGCATCCGAATTGGAAACGGAGAAGTAAAACTGTCCTTATTTGCATATGACATGATATTGTACATAAAAAACCCTAAATACTCCATCAAAAAAACTATTAAACTTAATAAATGAATATGGCAATATAGCAGAATACAAAATTAATGCCAAGAAATCTATGGCATTACTATACACCAATAATGAACTTACGAAAGAGAGACTAAAAAAACAATCCCATTTACCATCACACTAAAAAATTTAAGATACCTAGGAATAAACTTAACTAAAGAGGTAAAAGACCTCTACACAGAAAACTATGAGGCATTGAAAAAAGAGATAGAGGAAGACATGAACAGATGGAAGAACACATCATGTTCATGGATTGGTAGAATCCACAACATTAAAATGTCCATACTACCCAAAACAATTTATAAATTCAATGCACTCCCAATTACAATACCAATGACATATTTCACAGACCTAGAACGAACTCTCCAAAAATTCACCTGGAATAAAAAAAGTCCCTGAATAGCTGCAGCGATCCTGAGAAAGAAGAACAAAGTAGTTGGGATCTCAATACCAAATATCAAGCTGTATTACAAAGCCACTGTTCTCAAAACTGCCTGTTACTGGCACAAGAACAGACATATAGATCAATGGAATAGAATAGAGAACCCAGAAATCGACCTGAACCAATATGCTCAATTACTATTTGACAAAGGAGGCAAGAACATACAATGGAGTCAAGACAATCTCTTCAATGAACGGTGCTAGGAAAATTGGACAGATACATGCAAAAAATGAAACTAGACCACCAACTTACACCATATATAAAAATAAACTCAAAATGGATAAAGGACTTAAATGTAAGATGGGAAACCATAAAAATACTAGAGGAATCCAAAGGCAACAAAATCTCAGACATATGCTGAAGCAATTTCTTCACCGATATAGTTTCTAGGGCATTGGAAACTAAAGAGAAAATAAACAAATGGGACTACATCAAAATAAAAAGCTTCTTCACAGCAAAAGAAACCATCAACAAAACAACAAGAAAGCCCACTGCATGGAAGAACATATTTGACAATGTTATCACCGAAAATCATTTAATCTCCAACATTTACAGAGAACTCATACAACTTAACAAAAGGAAGATAATCCAATCAAAAATGGGCAACGGACCTAAATAGACACTTCTCAAAAGAAGATATTCAGAAAGCCAAGAGACATATGAAAACATGCTCCAAGTCACTGATCATCTGAGAGATGCAAATCAAAACAACAATGAGGTATCATCTCACACCTGTCAGAATGGCTATCATCAACAAATCAACAAAGGACAAGTGCTGGAGAGGATGTGGAGAAAAAGGAACACTTGTGCACTGCTGTTGGGAATGCAGACTGGTGCAGCCACTGTGGAAGACAGTACGGAGTTTCCTCAAAAAGTTAAAAATGGAACTTCCATTTGATCCACTGATCCCACTGCTAGGTATATATCCCAAGAAACAAGAAACACCAATCAGAAAGGATATATGCACCCCTATGTTCATAACAGCACGATTTACCATAGCTAAGATTTGGAAACAACCTAAGTGCCCATCAACGGATGAATGGATTAGAAAACTGTGGTACATATACACAATGGAATACTATGCTGCTGTTAAAAAGAAGGAATTCTTACCATTTGCAACAGCGTGGATGGAACTGGAGAGCACTATCCTAAGTGAAATAAGCCAATCAGTGAAAGAAAAGTACCACATGATCTCACTCATTTATGGATAATAAATACCATTATAAACTGATGAACAAAAATATATTCTGAGGCAGAGCAGCATTAAACAGATTGTCAAACTACAGCATGAAGGCTGGGGTGGATTTGGGGGGTAAGATATCAATCAAAGGACTTGTATGCATGCATATAAGCATAACCAATGGACACAAGACACTGAGGGGGGTGGGTATGGAGGCTGGGGGAAGGTCAAGGGGGAAAAAAGGAGAAAAATGTACTACTCTTTGTAATATTTTGAGATATATATATAAAAGCAGCACAATCCACAGGCACCTGCACCCAGCAGATTTGGTGCCATTTCCTACCCCGCCCTAGGAGATCGTGGAGGGAGTTACTACCACCCACATCACCCTTAGCTTGGGTCCCTGCACCTCTGCCATACAAACCGACCCAGCTTCAAGGAGAAATCCAGGCATGTGTGAAGTGTCACTGTGACCCTGGCTCTGGGCTTGTGTCCCCAGGAACACTGACCTGTGCAGACCCAGGAGGCCCCTCCAAAGGTCCTGTTCCTCCTGCTGTCCCATGTCCGCAGCACGTGACCCACGTGTCTCAGAAATGGGTGATGGTGTGTGCCAAGTGTCTGTGTGACCCACAGTGGTTCCCTGTCCCCAGTTCTGCAGCCTGAGGACCATCTCAAAGAATAGGGACACCAAGTATAGGTCTCCTCATAGATGCCCAGTCTCACAAGAGCTACCCACACTGCCCTGCGGCCCCCCATCCCCAGTTTTGGAATATTATGTGTGTGGATCCACCATCATCCAGGAAAGGGGCCAGAGTGGGCCATTGTGATCTGGACTAAAGGGAACACTCAGCAAGTCCCAAGCCTACAGTGCTGATCAGCATCTCCAGGCACACAACCCAGAACCAAGTGTTCCTGCAGCTGAGCAGTGTGATAACTGAGAATACAGGTGTTTAAGTCTGTTCCCAAGGGCTGTGGTCCAAATCCAGTGGGAGCTGGACACAAGGTCCCTTCAGAGGCAAGGGGGTCAGCTTCAGAGAGCACAAGGCCACCAGGAACCCCAGGATGGCCAGCGGTGGTGGCATTTCACTCTGTCTCTTTGGAGGGATATGGTTGCTGCTCCCAACAGGCACAGAAAGGGTTCAGTCTGGCCTGGGTAGGGTCTGCTTCAGTCTCTATTGAATTCAACATGAGCAGGGAAATTGCAACATTCAAATGATGAAGGCCAGGTAATCAAGGATCACAGCCCCTGGGGGCTCTGGGTCAGAATTTCCAAACAAACAATCACACAGCAGGCTACTGCCCAGAGCATTGGACAGACTCAGCGGGTGCAGAGGCACATGGAGGACAATGACGGATGCCGCGTCTGACCACGGGGCCAGCTGCAGCCATGAGAGTTAACGCTGGCCTCTTAACACCCACATGCAGATGTCCATGCACATCAGGGCTGGAGAGGGTCTCAGGTCCCTGATAACAGAGTTCACAGACAAGTGCTGTGGGAGTCATAATAGTGGTCTTGGGCCCAGCGCAGACCTCAGGTGCATGTGACAGACCTGGAGAACCTGACTCCCCTTAGGTGATGGAGGACTACCTCTCAGGAGAGGCACGACCTTCTCCATAACAGTGAGAACTCTGAGGCCACAGGTGGATCCATCCCTGAAAGGCGGGGGTGCGTAACACCAGAGCACAAATGCTCATCCATGCTCTCATCTCATACCAGGGTTCAGCACCCTCACTGGGCAGGTCCTGCTCTGCTCTTGAGGCAGTTCAGGAGAGCAGCAGGGGCCAGCAGGGAAGGCATAGCCCAAATACTGGGCTCACTGTTACCAGATGTGGTCATTGGACATGTCTCAAACCTGCCTATGATTCTGTATTTAGTTATTAAAATATTTACATAACACGATTCTCCCTGAGGACACTCTCAACTGCATGGAGACACTGCCCTCCTTGCAGGTGTCAAACCCCAGAGCTCCCTGTATAGCAGGAGGACATGTAAATATGGCCCACTCTGCTGATAAAAAACAGCCCAGCCCCAACCCTGCAGCTCTGGGACAGGAGTCCAGCACTGGGATCCCCAGGTGTTCCTATTCCCTGATCAGGACTAAACACAGACCATTCACCATGGGCTTGGCGCTCAGCTGGATTTTCCTTGTGGCTCTTTTAAGAGGTAATTTATGGAGAACAAAAAACACTGAGCATGTTAGTGGATGTGAGTGAGAGAGACAGTGGGTGTGTGAGAGTTTCTTGTAAAGGATGTCTTTGTGTTTGCAGATGTCCAGTGTGAGGTGCAGCTGGTGGAGTCTGGGGGAGGCTTGATGCCACCTGGAGGGTCTCTGAAACTCTCATGTGCAGTCTCTGGATTCACCTTCAGTAGCTCCTGGATGACCAGGGTCTGCCAGGCGCCAGGGAAGGGGCTGGAGTAGTTATGTTGAATGAATCCTGATGGACGTAACACAAACTATGCCAACTCTGTGAATGGACAATTCAACATCTCCAGAGACAATGCCAAGAACATGCTGCATCTGCAAATGAACAGCCTGAGTGCCGAGGACACGGCCGTGTATTACTATACAAGAGACACAGTAAGGAGAAGTCAGTGTGAGCTCAGACACAAACTTCCCTTCAGGAGGATCTGTGACCATCTGGGGGCCCTCAGGGTCCCTGAACACAAGGACCATCCCCGCAACAGGTGCAGTTTGAGGTTTTGGCTGTTTGCTGTGTGGTTTCCCCTTCATGTCACAGGGAACATCTGGAATCCTGATTCTGCACTTACCTCTGATGTCTCTGAGTTAGAAAGTCTGTTGTAAACAGAGACAACTTTCTCATGTGGCCAAACTGCAGAGAGTGTCTTTCAGAGACTTTTCTGCCCAAATGCCAATTCATCATCAAATGTCTGACTTGCATCAGCTGTATCTAACCAGATTCTCTCCTGACTCAATAGGGTAGCTCAGCTCTACACAGCCCATAGTCCCACCAGCCAGAAACAGAACTCATATATTCTGGACAGTGGGCACCAAAAGCCTATGAATGCAAAGCTAGAGAAGGACCCAGGTGGTGACAGTCATTGCCTTTTCATCATGCTCACAGCACCAAGAGTAGGTGAAGCCAAGCAGAGGTAAGGGAATCCACGGCAGCTTGGTATGGACGACCAGGGTGATGATAAACACACACACCAAGGGGCATGGAATGTTTATTATGCTCATAGTTGAAATCTCTGGGAAGCACAGGAAAGTCCCTTGTGGAAGTTAGATATGATTTGATGAATCTAGGAAAGGGGACTGTCTCAGGGATTTTAATTTGTACAGGTGGTGGGGAAGGGGGAGGAATTCTGCTTCAATGGGCTTGTGTGATTTCAGCCTCTTTGTTTATTATTAAGAACTAAACAAACTTTAATATTTCAAGGACATCCCAAATGAGTTACTGGTGAGGTTACAGAAGTTCCCCCTCATGCCACAGCAGCAAGTAATTACCTCTTTGGATTCATAAAAACAATATATTAAAGTATGTCACAAAGTGCAAAAAGACAGTCAACAGAGCAAAACAAACAGCAGGCTGATTGTCCTAACAAGAGGGCAGATTGTCCTTCTGGAGTTCAGTCCTACGAAACAGCTGCCTCAGGAAAAACAGGTCCAAACAAGTGTTTTTATCAATCTGTTACAACTAGTCAAATGAAAATTCAAAGGAAATTAAGGTTTAGATTTCCCATGACTGTAATAAGAACTTATAACAAAGAGAACCTATAACCAAACATCTCATATGTAGGTTGAGCAAGAAATGAGCAGTGAGACTAAGTCAGTGTATCTGACCACGAGGGGCACTTCTCCTGCTGAGCTCTGAGCATCTCCCGCAGGATGATCTGGAATTGCTCCTGCACCAGCATTTCTATCATCTGCTCCTTTGTGTGAATATCAGGTCTCAGCCACTACCTAGCAAGCACTACCAGATACCTGAAGACTTCCCAGGGCCTGGGTGGATCCTCACAGTGGAGCTTTAAGAACATCTTCATTAAGATGAGAGGGTTGACAGGACTCCATCCTGGCCCGTCTCAACATTCTTGACACAGACATTGTCAAGGCTCTTTGGCGGATGCCCAGAAGGCGCTTGTGGAACCTGAGCCTGGGGAGCCACTGCCAGGACATATCCTGGCTCTGTGGCCACCACCTCATTTGGAGGTGACAGTATTTGATCATTCTGGACTTCTCTATCTTTTTGTACCTTTGGGTCTCCTTCAGTCTGCATTCTGGCACTCTGGAAAAGGATGACTCAGGCTCCTGCACATTTACCACTTCAGAGGGAGCTCTGCAGACACCTCACAACTGACTCTGAATAAAAGCTCAACCTCTTTTTGACATCTGGAGAGGAGAACCAATGTTTCCTTTCCGATTCTCATTTGGGTCCAAGTGAGAAGAGGCAGCAATAAGCCATCAGTTTTCAGCAATCAAACGAAAAGTAAAATAAATTATGGCTACCTATTTTACTGAACAACTATAAAAATTGAGCAAATGTTGAGAAAAAGTGTCATTATGTGGGCACAAAAACATCCTCCATCGAAAATGAGACAAATGATTATAAATAATAAAATAATGATGATAATGGTCGTGGTGGTGATGCTGATTGCCGGGACTGACTAGCAGACCCTGAGTGACAGATGAATGGATTACTTTGACACATGTTTCTGTGAAAGAGAGGGCTAAGGGACTGCCTGGCTAAAGGAACCAGATATCCCTGTTCACCTGCCTCCTTAGGCTTTTATTGTAGCAAAAGCTTGAGTTAAAATTAACCTCTAGGTACTATCACCAGGGTCAGTATCCTTGAGAAAGCACCTGCTCCTACAAGGTCTTTTTTAAAGACTGAACACCAGCAGGCTTGGACTTACTAGGAAAAATCAGAGCAGGGACTGCATTCTTCTGCAAGGTCACCCTAGAGGTCCACGACCTTTCAAAGATTCCTCCTTATATATTTTCCAACGAAGTCCTCTGATTCCCCACAGATGATGGTGGAGATGACAGGGGGTGTCGTCTATTGTTCTGGGTAGATCTCTCTCCTATCCAACATCATAAGTTGTTTGGAAAACTTTGTATCAACTTTAAGTTGTGGCCATTGTGGTTTTAATTTCCAATGACATCTAAAGAGAAGATTCCTGAAGCCAAGAGGTCAGAGTGGGACCATCCAGTTTGCAGCTCCATGGAACCATAAAAGACACACTTGGGGCAGACTCAGTGAGCACCAAAGCCCCATCGAAGCAAGTCTAGCCCCAGAGCGGTGTCTCCAGCACAGAAGTTCTCCCACTGAAGACACAGCTGATTCTCACAGCCAATTGGCCTGGAGGTCAATTCCTCACAGTGATAACTACAACAATCAAGGCTTAATTAGGAGAGAACCAAGATGGCGGCATAGGTTAACGCCGGAGTTTGCTGCTTTGAACAACTACTTCAAAAGTGAAACCAAAAAACGGAAGGGACATCACCCAAACCACAGGAACGCTGGCTGAGTGGAAGTCCTACAACTAGGAGGAAAGAGAAATGCATACGGACACTCAGAGGAGGCGCAGTGCTGAAGTCAAATTCTGAGGTGCGGAGTGCGCGGAGCGGGCTGGCGGCGGAGGGCGCGGTTGGCGTTTTCAATCGGGAGGGAGTCGCAGAGCTCCAGATCCGGGCGAGTCTTTAGGGACCCAGACTCAAACGCGAGAAGCGGGACTGTCTGGCTTCGGTCAGAGCGAGTGCAGCTTTCTCTCCGAGCTTTGCAGCCATTGCTGGGACTCAGAGAGGCAGAGCCCCTGGGGACAGGACTGAGAGCCTCCATAACTGCTCTCTCCGGCACACCCTATTGATCCTGTGCGACCCGCCCCGCCCAAGCCCTGCACAGAGGCATTTGCCGGATAGCCTCAGGCAAAGGCTAGATTAGCACCTCCCTAGAGGACAGAAGTTCTCTCACTGCAGACACAGCTGATTCTCATAGCCACTTGGCCTGGAGGTCAAACCCTCCCTGGTATTAGCTACAACAATCGTTTAACTATAAGACTGCGAACAAAGACCACTAGGGGGTGCACCAAGGAAGCATAACAAAATGCGGAGACAAAGAAACAGGACAAAATTGTCAATGGAAGATATAGAGTTCAGAACCACACTTTTAAGGTCTCTCAAGAACTGTTTAGAAGCCGCCGATAAACTTAATGAGATCTACAAGAAAACTAATGAGACCCTCGATCTTATATTGGGGAACCACCTAGAAATTAAGCATACACGGACTGAAATAACGAATATTATACAGACTCCCGACAGCAGACCAGAGGAGCGCAAGAATCAAGTCAATGATTTGAAATGCGAAGAAGCAAAAAACACCCAACCGGAAAAGCAAAATGAAAAAAGAATCCAAAAATGCGAGGATAGTGTAAGGAGCCTCTGGGACTGCTTCAAGCGTACCAACATCAGAATTATAGGGGTGCCAGAAGATGAGAGAGAGCAAGATATTGAAAACCTATTTGAAGAAATAATGACAGAAAACTTCCCCCACCTGGTGAAAGAAATGGACTTACAGGTCCAAGAAGCGCGGAGAACCCCAAACAAAAGGAATCCAAAGAGGACCACACCAAGACACATCATAATTAAAATGCCAAGAGCAAAAGACAAAGAGAGAATCTTAAAAACAGCAAGAGAAAGAAACTCAGTTACCTACAAGGGGATACCCATACGACTGTCAGCTGATTTCTCAACAGAAACTTTGCAGGCCAGAAGGGAGTGGCAAGAAATATTCAAAGTGATGAATACCAAGAACCTACAACCAAGATTACTTTATCCAGCAAAGCTATCATTCAGAATTGAAGGTCAGATAAAGTGCTTCACAGATAAGGAAAAGCTAAAGGAGTTCATCACCACCAAACCAGGATTATATGAAATGCTGAAAGGTATCCTTTAAGAAGAGTAAGAGGAAGAAAAAGGTAAAGATACAAATTATGAACAACAAATATGCATCTATCAACAAGTGAATCTAAGAATCAAGTGAATAAATAATCTGATGAACAGAATGAACTGTTGATTATAATAGAATCAGGGACATAGAAAGGGAATGGACTGACTATTCTTGGGGGGGAAAGGGGTGTGGGAGATGCGGGAAGAGACTGGACAAAAATCGTGCACCTATGGATGAGGACAGTGGGTGGGGAGTGAGGGCGGAGGGTGGGGTGGGAACTGGGAGGAGGGGAGTTATGGGGGGGGAAAAAGAGGAACAAATGTAATAATCTGAACAATAAAGATTTAATTAAAAGAAAAAAAAGGCTTAATTACAACAAGACTGTGCACAAAGCCCACAAGGGGGTGCACCAAGAGTGTCTACCTCAGGTAATTGGGACACTTAGCACAGAAAGGCACTCTATCGACACAGCAAAGCATAAAAAATGCCGAGACAAAGAAACAGGACACAAGCGACAGAATAAGAGGAAAGCAAACTGCTGGATATAGAGTTCAAAACCACACTTTTCAGGTCTTTAAAGAACTGTCTAGAAGCCGCCGATAAATCTAATAAGGCCCTTGAAAAGACTGGTGAGACCGCTGATAAATGTAGTGAGATCTTCAAGAAGACTGGTGAGACCGCCGATAAATGTAGTGAGATCCTCAAGAAATCTAATGAGACCCTCGATGTTGTGATAAAGGACCAACTAGAAATTAAGCATACACTGACTGAAATAAAGAACATTATACAGACTCCCAACAGCAGACCAGAGGATCGCAAGAATCAAGTCAAAGATTTGAAATACGAAGAAGCAAAAAACACCCAACCGGAAAAGCAAAATGAAAAAAGAATCCAAAAATACGAAGATAATGTAAGGAGCCTCTGGTACAGCTTCAAGCGTACCAACATCCGAATTATAGGGGTGCCAGAAGATGAGAGAGAGCAAGATATTGAAAACCTATTTGAAGAAATAATGACAGAAAACTCCCCCTACCTGGTGAAAGAAATAGACTTACAAGTCCAGGAAGCGCAGAGAACCGCAAACAAAAGGAATCCAAAGAGGACCACACCAAGACACATCATAATTAAAATGCCAAGAGCAAAAGACAAAGAGAGAATCCTAAAAGCAGCAAGAGAAAGAAAGTCAGTTACCTACAAGGGAGTACCCATACGACTGTCAGCTGATTTCTCAACAGAAACTTTGCAGGCCAGAAGTGGGTGGCAAGAAATATTCAAAGTGATGAATAGCAAGGACCTACAACCAAGACTACTTCATCCAGCAAAGCTATCATTCAGAAGTGAAGGACAGATAAAGAGCTTCACAGATAAGAAAAAGCTAAAGGAGTTCATCACCACCAAACCAGGATTATATGAAATGCTGAAAGGTATCCTTTAAGAAGAGGAAGAAGAAGAAAAAGGTAAAGATACAAATTATGAACAAATACACATCTATCAACAAGTGAATCTAAAAATCAAGTGAATAAATAATCTGATTAACAGTAAAAAAAAAAAAAAAAGATTCCTGCTTTTATTATTTGATAAAAAGTCAATGTGTGTAGAAAACCACCATGTCTACAAAATATGAGGATGATTATAAGTAAGCAACTGATGATGATGATGATGTTGATGATGAAGAAGAAGAAGAAGAAGAAGAAGAAGAAGAAGAAGAAGAAGAACAACAACAACAACAACAACAACAACAACAACAACAACAACAGAAACAGAGGTGCTGGTCTAAGGAAATGAAGGCTCTGTATATGGACACACCATCAACATGGCTCCTCCAGTGAGGGGCATCCACTCTTCCCTTTAAGTTTTCAGAGATTTCATAAATGAGAGCCAATGAATTATGCAGCTTAGGTGATTCATGGTGCGGCCATGTGACTAATGACCCCAAAAGTGTTCAAGTGCAGATCCCTTGCACCTGGGAGGTTGTTACCTTTCAGAACAGAGATACTGTGAGAATGTGCATGTAGGAAACAGGAATACCTTCCCATAGTTTGCAGCAACACGTTCCTTATTTCTCTTGATCCCTACCTACAGAATCTTTAATGTTTCTATTTCACACAATCTACTGCTCATAGCTATTTGATATGTCCTATGATAATATGAGCTATCTCTATCATGCACTGTACTTCCTTCTGGGCTTCACTGGAAGAGGCTTTAAACCCATATGTCCAGTAACTCTTGGTCCATGAAAATAAGGTATATTTATGTGACTCAAAACAAGTCCAACTTCCTCCCCCCACCCAGTTCCACAGTCACATCCAGATTTATGGGTAGTTTCCCAGCAGTGCTCCCCTCTGGTTCCAGAAGCTGCTCCAGTCCCTGTGGCTGCCATAGCCAATCCACATGGACAGTGGAGACTCAGCATTTGTCAGGAAATTCATGTAAAATCACCCAAAAGAAGTCCCAATAAAGAAAATATTGTTAAATTAGCCTCAGTTATAATTAAAGACTTTTATCCTGTCAAAGATTCCATTGAGTAAATGAAATCAGAAACATATACATAAAGAAGATATTTCCAAATCCTTTATCTCATAATGAATGTATAAAACACACATTAAGGATGTTATATGTTTGTTGGAGATCCCTGAACCCTATGACCAGAGTGATCTCCCAAGGGAAAGGCAGAGGGAGGCTGGGAGTGAAGGATTCCTCTCAGAGTTGAAATTTCCTTTCCTGTGAGAAATTCTATGGTAGGAATTCTCTATACTCACCTTCCTCTGAATCCCAGCGTCACTGATAACACTGGACTGAGAAAACAGCTCAATGCCCTTCCATCATCATTTCAACATATCAATGATTCTGAGTTGTACACATTCATGATCTTTCCTTTTATTTCTTGTCTTTTCTCCACTCAAAGCCATGACTATTTCTGATGTAACTATTTGGGATTTTGGCCATAGGCCATGAGCTTGCCTAAAGGAAGCATTTACACAGGAAGTTGTAGACATAGTCACAAAATTTTCAACATCAAGAATCACAAATATCCCACTTTCCTGTGCTAGGAAATGGTTTCTCTGAGTAAAGGAACATCATAAATTAAAATGTAAGATATTGAAAGTGTATTCCTTTATTTTTATATTTTACACAACGGCGGAATTTATATAAAATTAGATTTGAAAATTTGGAAATTGTGAATATACTAGGGTGTTGAATTCATAAACTGTCAGAACACATACTAATCCCTTTTAGATCTGTTTGAAGTATGCATGAGAAGATAATAGTGTAACTTGCCTCAATTACTCCATATTTCTTCTTATCCTCAGAGAGTTTAGGTTGTGCTTTGACCTTAAACGAATGTATATCATGACCCATGTTGTTTTCTTAGCCCAATTTACATGCTGGAGTGAGGTCAAGAGAGGACATGCTTCCCAGACAGTCCTCAGAAAGACCAGGTAAGCCCAACTTCAGTCCCTACACTTATAGGAAAGGCTGCCCGACATGCAAATTCCTGTTCACACTCCAGGGTAAATCCTCTCCTGGGCTGTGCAGGCTCACAGCTCTCTCCTCACACTGGGCTGCGGTCTCTGGGAAGGCAGAGCTGTGGTCTAGAAGAAGATGAGACTGCTGGGTCTTCTCCTGTGCCTGGTGACAGTCCCCCAAGATGAGGGTCTCAGGGGTCAGACAAGGGTGATGGTATGGCTGTGACTGCACATGACTGACAGGACTGATGCTCCTTGTCCCCAGGTGTCCTGTCCCAGGTGCAGCTGCAGGAGTCTGGTCCAGGACTGGTGAAGCCCTCACAGACCTTCTCCCTCACTTGTGCTGTCTGTGGTTACTCCATCATCAGTGGTTATGACTGAAGCTGGATACACCAGCCACCAGGGAAGGGGCTGGAGTGGATGAGTCTTATAATCTATGATGGAGACACTTACTACAACCCCTCCCTCAAGAGTGGAACCTCCATCTCCAGAGACACTTCAAGAACCAGTTCTTTCTGCGGCTGAGTTCTGTGACCATCAATGACACAGAAGTGTATTATTGTGCAGGACCCACTGTGAAGGGAATTCACTGTGAGCCCAGACACTACCCTCCCTGAAAGACACAGCAAGGGTGGCTGCAGGGATGCTCAGGACACCAGGGGGCTCTCAGCACCCACAGATTTGCACAGGCAGCCCAGGCACAGGGACAGAGGGAGGCTCAGCCTGGATCCTCTGGGAGGCTGGGTTTCCTCCTTATGTGACATTGGCTCCTGGTCCTTATTCAGAGTCATCATTGTGACACAAACAGCTCAGCAGCAAAGATCTCTCAGTTTTTATGGAGAAGAGAGGCTGCAAGGTGGCCATTTCCCATGCTTCTGCACACAGAGATGATGACTGTGGGCCCTGTGCAAGAATAGCAGGGTCTTCCCAACAGCAGCTTCAGAGGCTGAGTCTGATGATGCCCACACACCAGAGGATGAAATGACCTGCAGCTCTGACATAACCTCGGTCTCAGGAGGCAGGGAGGCCTCTCCAGAAGGTGCAATGGCCTCAGGGAGCTGGGAGAGGGACTGGCCCAGGGTGAGCTGTGTCAGGGAGTGAGGACTGGTCGGGGTCCTGTGCTGGGCAGGAGCTGGAGTGGATGGACCCCCTCCAGTGCAGAGAAGAAACCACCAGGCTTCCTCACCCATGTGTCCAGATATGGGCAGAAGTGGAGGAGGGAGGGCAAGGCTTTAAAGCTGCCAGATGTCAGCACCAAACCTGGGGTCAGACTCCTGTGTCCACCAAATAATTGCAATAATAAGGGAAATGGAAGAATTCATGCATTTGAGTTGACAGGAACCAGCAATGATGAGCCAGTCAATAGGCACAAAGCAGGAGTGAGTGTGGGGTCTGGTTCTCACACTGAGTGAAGTTTCCACTGTCTGATCCTCCTCTTGTACAGAAGGTCAGGCTTCAGCTTATGCTTCAAGAATTGCAGCTTTTAGAAGGCTCTGAGTGTCCTGAGTTAGAAGTCCTGCACTGGAGCAGTTCTCAAATGTGTAGATTGTATATTGCTCCATGACCTTTAAGTTGTGAACTCAGGGACCATCTGGATTTCACAACCACCTTTGCTGTTAACACACATGATCAGTTCTCTTCAGGGAGGTTCAAAATCCCTTTCAGTCATATCTCTTCCATTAGATGCATCTCATTTAAGTGATTTAATATAAGATACAACTGCTCTGCACTCTGATCCTCCCTCCATCTGTAGTCTTAGCCCATCATGAGCTCACAGTCTCCTTCCCAGATAGTCAGTCTCCAGGTTCCCTTTCTTCCAGGGTCTCAGGTGGACGCTGGGAGGGCAGGTCCAAGAATGACTCTCTGTGACCAGGAGCAGGTCCGTGTCCACACCTATGTCAGAGCGCCTGCTGGTCCAGAGTCAGGGCCTGTGTCCCTCTGGGAGCAGGTGAGTCCAGCCTCTCAGACCCTCTCTGTGGTCCAGGACCTGGGAGACCTTCCTGAGTTGCTCTCTGTGGGAGGGGCTTTCTGCTGGGAGAAGGGAGGAGAGAGAAGGTAGAGAGTGTGAGCCTTTCTCTGCTGCGTGAACTGGGTTGTGCTCATGGGAGGCAGGTGCTCCCCAGCAATGCCTGTTCCCTGGAGCTGGACTGAGGCAGAGGTGGCCCCTAAATAGTCACCTGCAAGCCCAGGGGCCTCAGTCTGGTAAAAGGAAGTTCTTTACTTTGCAATTATTTCTAAGTTGAAGTTGACATGAATATATTTTCTATTTATATAAAGGGATAAGTGACCATCTGTCTGTCTGTCCATCTGACCAGCCAGTATATATGTAGTACACTGGGAATCCTATATAATAAAGAGGTACTATTCAAATTGACCATCACTCCAACACACAAGATGTCCGCCACCATGTGGTCAAAGGTGGCTGCCACAAGATTGCTGGCAGGGGAGGGCAGTTGGTGGTAACCTGGCTGGCAAGGGAGGGAAATTAGGGGTGACTTGGCAAGCAGAAGGGGGCAGTTAGGGGAGACCAGGCTGACAGGGGAGGGCACTTAGGGGTGATCAGGTTGGCAGGAGAGGGCAGTTAGGGGCAATCAGGCCAGCAGGGGAAGACAGTTAGGGGAGAACTGGCAGGCAGGGAAGGGCAGTTAGGGGTGATCAGGCTGGCAGGGACGCAGTTAGGCATTGGTCAGGCTGGCAGGGGAGTGGTTAGGGGGTGATCAGGCTGGCAGGCATGCAAGTGGCTGGGAGCAATCATCCTGGATTGTGAGAGGGATGTCCGACTGCATGGGCCCATGCATTCGGACATCCCTTGAAGTGTCCCAGATTTGAGAGGGTGCAGGCTGAGTTGTGGTACACAACCACCCCCATGCACAAATTTTGTGCACCGGGCCTCTAGTCCTATATAATAAATGGCTAATATGCAAATCAACCAAATGGCAGAAAGACCAGCAGAACAACCTGTCACTGTGATGTGCAATGAACACCATGGAGCAGACGCTCAATGCAGGAGCTTCCCTGTGGTGGTCAGTGTGCTCCCACAGGCAGAGGTCAGCTCAGCCAGAAGCCTGGCTCATGGCTGGTAAGTGCAGAGGAGGTGGAGGGAGCCTCTCCTGCCTCTGTGGCAGCACTACAGACATCCCTGGGGAGCCCCATACTGCTAAAGCCATGCCCAGAAGCCAATCAGAGCAACTATATGCAAATTAACCCAACAAAGTTGGTGACCAGCAGCCATGGAGCTGGAGCAAGCAGAAGACTTGATTGCACCAGCAAGGAGGAAGCCAAGCTTCCTGACTGCCTTCGCCGGCTCTGTCTTACACTCAAACACAACAAAGTTTCAATTATAGAAGATAAATAAATCCAAGATACCTGCTTTTAGCCAGCCTCCACTGGGAGCTTCAGTGGCTGGGGGCTTGGCCAGACTGCAAACAGCCCTCAGCCCCTCACCCAGGCTGGCCAGGCACCCCAGCAGGGACCCCCACACTGAAGGGTGTGTGCCCAGCCTGAAAACGGCCCTCAGCCCCTCACCCAGGCTGGCCAGACACCAAAGTTGGGACCTCCACCCTGAAGGGGGTGTGGCCAGTCTGAAAACGGCCCTCAGCCCCTCACCCAAGTTGGACAGGCACCCCAGCGGGACCCACACTATGATCCAGGACACCCTTCAGGGCAAACCAGCCAGCCCTCACCCATGCACCAGGCCTCTATCCTGTATAATAAAAGGGTAATATGCAAATTGACCCTAACAGCAGAATAACTGGCAATGACTGGTCACTATGACACACACTGACCACCAGGGGGCTGATGCTCAATGTAGGAGATGCCCCCTGATGGTCAGTGCGCTCCCACAGGGGGAGCTCTGCTCAGCCACAAGCCAGGCTGACAGCTGACAGTACAGCGGTGGTGGTGGGAGCCTCTCCTGCCTCCTCAGCAGCACTAAGGATGTCCTACTGCAGCTTAGGCCTGCTCCCTGCTGGCAAGTGGGCATCCCCCGAGGGCTCCCGGGCTGCCAGAGGGATGTCTGACTGCCAGCTTAGGCCCAATCTCCCAGGTAGCAGGCCTAAGCCAGCAGGTGGTCATTCCCCGAGGGGTCCCAGACTGTGAGAGGACACAGGCCAGGCTAAGCCCCCCCCACCCCCCACGAGTGCACAAATATTTGTGCACCCAGCCTCTAGTTTATTATATTTTTACATAACATATATAAAACGTTTTTATTGTTTTATCTTTATTGTAGACAGTAGTAGAGATATGCTCCCCTATATTCCCCAATTTCCCCCTCTCCATCTGGTTCCCACAAAAACTCAGGTCTTCACCACCTATTGTCTGGCTTATGTACTTATATAAAAACCATGGGTGGTGTTCGTCACATACAGACGAACAGCCACCGACCAAGCGGAAGGAAGTCAGTCCTACAGTGGTTGTCTTGGCAATGGCTGCACCCTCCCCCAAGCTGTTTCCTGGAGCAGTTTCCTGTAAGGGCGGAGTTTGAGGCAGGAACCTGCCCTGGGCATGTGGAGACAGATCTTTCTAAAGTGTGCTGCGCCAGGCCAGCTCAGGGTGAACCTGAGTGGGGCAGCTGAAAGGCTTAGAAAAGACAGACAAGAGAATGAAAGGCGGGTCTTGGTGGAATGCTGGTTCTCTGAGAGAAAGTGACCACACCCATGGCCATGCCTTTAGTTTATAGCAGATGCTATGAGGCAAAGTAAGGGCGTGACCAAGATGTTTACAACATTCTCCTGGGTTTCAGTCCTACTGAACTACATGCACCTGAACTCTATCAAGCCCACATCACTCAGGCACGTGAGGCCATGTGTTCGGACCATAAGTTCAAGCTTACAACTACAGCTGTTGGCTATAAGGGTGCTGGGAGGGCCGGGCCCTCCAAGCTGGGACTTGCACATGGCCATGAGAGGACTGTACCCTCTCATCAGTCCAAGGCTTGAACCTCTCCAAAACACTGTAGCGGCTCCCCACAATAAAGTTTTAAGTCTGTTTCTTTGTTACTAATGTCGTGGCCCCACCCCATAACAAAGAAACAAAGAAAAATTTCCCCATCGAATTTCTGAATATCGTTGCTCCCTCGGGAATGCCATCTCATAAATTAAAATTGAAAGTGGGTGCAATCAACATGCTATTGAGAAATCTCAATAGCAAATGGGATCTTTGTAATGGTACCAGATTTATTATCAAAAGGTTATGACCTAACATTATCAAAGCTGAACTATTAACAGGATCTGCAGAGGGAGAGGCTGTTCTGATTCCAAGAATTAATTTGTCCCCATCTGACACTGGCCTCCCATTTAAATTGATTCGATGACGGTTTCCCATGATGCCAGCATTTGTGATGACTATTAAGAAATCACAAGGACAAACTCTAGACAGAGTAGGCATGTTCCTACCTGAACCCGTTTTTGCACATGGTCAGTTATATGTTGTTTTCTCTCGAGTTTGAAGAGCATGTGATGTTAAAGTTAAAGTACTAAGTATTCCATCACAAGGGAAATTAGTCAAGCACTCTGAAAGTGTTTTCACTCTTAATGTGGTGTACAGGGAGATATTAGAATAAGTTTAATCACTTTATCAGTTATTTTTTGCATCACTGTTGTTTTTATATCATGTTTTTGTTGTTTTCCTATCATGTTTGTCGTTTTTATATCATGTCTCTGTTGTTATATCCTTTCGTTACTGTGTATTTATTAATAAATTTATATATTATGTTCATATACATTTTACTAATTTCATCTCTCACATTTCTGTTATAGAGAAAGGGCAAATAGCAATGTTAAAATATCTCTGCTAATTAATTCCCCTTTTTTATTTATTGCTTAAAGTATTACAAAGGGTATTACATATGTGTCCATTTTATCACCCCGCCCTAGACAGTCCCCTATAATTAAATCCCTTTTTAAAAAACATATATTTTATTGATTTTTTACAGAGAGGAAGGGAGAGGGATAGAGAGTTAGAAACATCAATGAGAGAGAAACATCAAATCAGCTGCCTCTGGCACACTCCCACTCGGGATGTGCCCACAACCAAGGTACATGCCCTTGACCGGAATCGAACCCGGGACCCTTGAGTCCGAAGGCCGATGTTCTATCCACCGAGCCAAACCAGATAGGGCAATTAATTCCCTTTTAATGTGCACAAATTTCGTGAACCGGGCTACTAGTATGGATATAAGCTGTTGTGTTAATCTCCTCCTGCCCCTTTCTGCTCTCTTCCCTCTGAGATTTGTCAGTACGATTCATGTGTTCTTTCCTCTTGTTCTTTTTTATTCATGAGTTTATTTAGTTTATTAGATTCCACCTATAAGTTAGATCATGTGATATTTGTCTTTCTCTAACTGGCTTATTTCCCTTAACATAGTACTCTCCAGTTCCTCCATGCTGTCTCAAAGGGTAAGAGTTCCTTTATTTAGGGGGAGAGAATAGACTATATTTTAATTACGTATGCATCTTTGGGATTTTAGAAAATATTTTATTGTTATCTAAAGATTTTATGTCAAAAGGAACTGCTTTAAGAATTGAAAAATCTGTGTGTGTGTGTGTGTGTGTGTGTGTGTGTGTGTGCTCAATAAGGTAGAATCAGCTGAAAACACAACAACACAAATGTAAATCAGTAACTGTGATTCACGTCATCCACAGAATGAAGGATAAAGTATACCATCATATAAATAGATGCAGAATAAAGCCTTTAAAATCGAAAATTGATTTAGAACTAAAATTCTTAGCATATCAAGTGCAGAAGGGATGGACCTCGATGTAATAAAGGTCACATTTGAAAAGCCACCAAGTGACATCATGTTACACAGAGAAAATGTCAAAGTTATACTTCTTACATCACGACCGAGACAAGGACTCACCTGTGACTACTTCTATTCATCAAAACTAGAAGTCCATGTCAGAATAATTGGACAAAAATAAATCTAACTTTTCAAATAAGAAAGAAACAAGTTAAAATGTCTCTCCTTATCTTTATACAGAGAACATGATCTTGTACAAAGAAAACCTTAAAAATTGTATGAGAGGCTAATAGAACTAGAATTCAGGAAAGATGTAAGATACAAAATCTACACAAAAATGGCTTGTGTTCCTGCACCCTCTCAACAAAGTGACTTCAAAACTCTAAAAATTTGTGGAGCTGTTTCAGAAGAAACTGAGGAAAGGAACCTGGAACTGGATAAATGTCAAGGAGATCACAACCTAATGAAACAGGAACCCTGGGTGCATGTGTCCTCCGTCTTGTTTAATTCCCTATCATGTTCTCAGATAGCTTTCCCTTCAATGTGGCACTGAGTCAGGTTCAGGTTCCAGTTGACCCCCATCATGTGGGAACATGGTGACAGCAGTCCCAAGGGTCACATGCAGACATCAGGTTTCCAATAACAAGACTTTCATAAATTCAACTTAATTATTCCCAAATCCATTCCAACATCTTCCGCTAAACACACCTGGTCATGGAGGAGATTCTTCTATATCCCAGCGTATGAAACTGGATCTAAAACAGACACTAAAGAATAAACACCACAAAGGAGGCAGTGCAGCTGCTACACGTCCAGCACCAAACTCCCCTGAAGGAATAGGACCCGCGAGCTCTGTCTGTGTCTCTGTAGCTCATGCTTCTGGTTCTCATGGACACACACAGATGCTCCTCTCTCCTCCAACACTTGGTCCACTGGCTCTGGGCTCACACTCTGGGCTTAGTTTATCCTCTGATCACTTTGTAGGGGAAATAGTGTCAGATAGAACTTCCCATCTCCTGAACATGACTTCCTGCCCTTTTACTTCTTTCTCAGGTTGTGAGGGTTCATTTCTCTTGTTTGACATTATTGGTGACTGTCAAAGGCATCTTTCATTTTAAAACTCTTCTTTTTCTTTTTATGAAAATTTTATCTTCTAGGTCTTCGTACAGGTCTCCTGGAGCATTTGTGTCCACTGGGGAGAGCACAGGCCGAGGTATTTGGAGTAATACTTCACAGACATGCATGCTTGGACATGTCACACTCTGGGACCATGTCCTTTCTGTCATAATCCAACCCCAGATCTCCCTACATAGCAGGAGGACATGCAAATAGGTCCTCCTTTGCTCATAAAAGCCAGGCCAACTCTGACCCTGCAGCTCTGGGACAGGAGCCCAGCCCTGGGTTCCCCAGGTGTTCCTATTCCCTGATCAGGACTGAGCACAGACCACTCACCATGGGGTTTGGGCACAGCTGGGTTTTCCTTGTGACTCTTTTGAGAGGTAATTTATGGAGAAGAAGAAACACTGAGTATGTGAGTGGGTATGAGTGAGAGAAACAGTACACAGGTCAGCGTTTCCTCACCAGGATGTCTTTGTGTTTGCAAGTGTCCAGTGTGAGGTGCAGCTGGTGGAGTCTGGGGGAGGCTTGGTGCACCCTGGAGGGTCGCTGAGACTCTCCTGTGCAACCTCTGGATTCACCTTCAGTGGCTACTGGATGCACTGGGTCCACCAGGCTCCAGGGAAGGGGCTGGACTGGGACTCACTCATTAATCCTGATGGAAATACAACAAACTACGCCAACTCTGTGAAGGGCCAATTAACCATCTCCAGAGACAATGCCAAGAGCACACTGTATCTGCCAATGAACAGCCTGAAAGCAGAGGATATGGCCATGTATTACTATGCAAGACACACAGTGAGGGGAAGTCAGTGTGAGCTCAGACACAAACCTCCCTTCAGCACAGGCCGTGACCACCAGGGGACGCTCAGGGTCCCTGAACACAAGGATCATGCCAGCAGCAGGTGGAGTTGGAGGTTTGGTCTGGTTTCCTCTTCATGTCACAGTTTCCCTCAGAGAACCTCTGGATTCCTGACTCTGCACTTACCTCTGACATCTCTGAGTTAGAAAGTCTGTTGTAAACAGAGACAACTTTCTCATGTGGACATCCTACAGATAATTATTTTTCAGATACTCTATGTCAAGTACCAATTAGTAATAAAAAATTCTGCCCAAGGCACCTAAGTCCAACCAGAGGCTCTGCTGACTCAGCAGTGAAGCTCAGCCCCACACAGCTCAGGGCCCCAGCCAGGCAGCAGCAGGACACGTGTGTGCTGAACAGTGGGCACTAGAGTCATGTGATCCCAAAGCTATAGAAAAAGGACCATGGTAGTGACAGTCACTGACTAATCGTCATGCTTATAGCACCAAGAGTACGTGACACCAGGCAGAAGCAGAGGGACCCACAGCAGCTTTTACAGATGCCCAGGCTGATGACAAACACACACACTAAGGGACATGGAATGATCATTGTGCTCATAGTTGAAATCTCTTGGAGGCGCAGGAAAGGCCCTTCGGGAAGTCAAAGGTGCTTGGATAGAGGCAGGAAAGGAGGCTTTTATTTTCTGTGAGGTGGGGGGCCAGTGGGCAGAATTCTGCTTCCTTGTGTGGTTCCAACCTCTTGGTGACACATGAAGAGGAGAACAAACCTTTCCTATAAGACTCCCCTTGGGACTAATTGAGAAGAGACAGGATGGAGCCATCAGTTGTCAGCAGTGAAACATAAAATAATATACAGTGTGGCTACCAAATGCACATAATAACCATAAAAATGAGCAAATATGAGACCGAGGGTCATTATGTGTGAACAGCAACCATATCTACATAAAATGAGTAGAAAATGATTGATTATACCAAGGAGGAGAAGGAGGGGGAGGAGGAGGAGCATAAAATGAGGTGGACAATGATGACTATTGACTGAGACAGGGGCCCTGGTCCAATGAAATGAAGGCTTCTCATACAAACACACAATCACTATGGCTCTTCCAGTGATGGGTGTCCACTCTTCCCAATAAATGTTGAGAGATTTCATAAATGGGACCCAAAGAATTATGCAGCTTCCATAATCTATGTTGAAACCAGATCAATAATGATCCCAAAGGTGTCCAAGTGCAGATACCTTGGACGTGGGAAGGTGTTATATTCTAGAACAGAGACAAAGTGAGAATGTGAATGTAGGAAACAGGGATCCCCTTCCCACCGGTTTGCAATGGAACATTCCTTTTTTTTCTTGATCCCTGCCTGCATGATCTTTAACATTTCTATTTCTCACATATTCCTGTTCATTAATATTCAGGCATTTCCTATGATTATACAAGCTGTATCTCTCATGCCCTGCACTTCCTTCCAGGCCTTCACTGGAGGAGGCTTTAAACCCACATGTCCAGTAACTCTCTGTCCTGAACATCAGGGATATTTCTGTCATGTGACTCAAAACAAGTCCAGCTTTCTCCCCTCAACCAGATCTACAGTCAAGTCCAGATTTATGGGTAGTTTCCCAGCAGTGCTCCCCTCTGATACCAGAATCTGTTCCAGTCCCTGTGGCTGCTGTAGCCAATCCACAGGGGCAGTGGAGGCTCAGCATTTTCTGGGGAGTTATTTGTAAAATCACCCCAAACAGTCCCCATTACAGAAAATAATGATGAATTGAACTGTAATAAAATGAAAAAACATTTGTTCCTCCAAATATTGCATCAATGAAATTAAATTATTACCTTAGAAAGAGAATATATTTTTGAATCATGTGCCTGGTGCAGAATGTGTGCATTGCACATTAAGGATGTGGTATGTTAGAGAGAGAGCCCAGCACCCTCTGACCACAGTCAAGGACAATCTCACCTGAGCAGAAGAAGAAATGTTGAACTAGATAAGTAGCTTTCAGGGACAGGGCAGAGGGAGGCTGGGATGAGGGTTTCCTGACAAGGTTGAAGTTCCCTTTCTTGTGAGAAAATGTGTGCTAGGAATTCTCCAATATCCCTTACTATGATCCCCAACATCACTGACAACACTAGACTGAGATATCAGGTCACTTAACAGGCTGCATATATTGTTCAAGATATGAAAGATTCTCAATGGTACACATGCATAGTCATTCCCTTTATCTCTTATCTTTCATCCAGGTTAAAACATGATTATTTCAGATGTGGTTATTTCAGGGTGTCTGCAATATGCCATGGGTTTGCATAAAGGAAGAGTTTCCACAGTGTGTCATAACACATTAAGAGTTCCAACATTAAGAATCAAGGGTCTCCCTTTTTCTTGTGGTTGGGAAGCAGGTATTCATATGAAAGCAGAAATGAAGACAATGTGACAGAAAAAAATGGTTGCGCTTTCTTTTTAAAATATTTTACACCAGGTGAACATAATTAGGGTATAAAATGACAATTATAAATATTTCTTACTTGTAGATATATGTAATTATTAGATTTCAGAAGCTAAACAATTGCTAATCCCTATTAAATTTGTTTGATGAATGAGGACTTAACAATGAAAGCTACTTATCTAGTTCAACATTTCTTCTTCTGCTCAGGTGAGGTTTTCCTTGACCTAATTTCAATGTCTCATGACCCAGGTAGTTCCCTGTCCCTGACTTACATGGTGAGTGAGATTAAGGAAAGAGATTCCCAGACATGAACCCCAAAATGATCAGGGAATAAAGACCTCAGTCCCTCTACTTAAAAGTAAAAGTCTGCCCCACATACAAATTTCTGTTCAAGCTCCAGGGTAAATCCTCTCCTGGGCTGTGTAGGCTCACAGCTCTTTCCTCATACAGGGCAGAGGTCTCTGGGAAGGCAGACCTGTGGTTTAGAAGAAGATGAGACTGCTGGGTCTTCTCCTGTGCCTGGTGACAGCCCCCCAAGGTGAGGGTCTCAGGGGTCAGACAGGGGTCATGGGATGGCTGTGACTGCAGGTGACTGACAGGGACTAATGCTCCTTGTCCACAGGTGTCCTGTCCCAGGTGTAGCTGCAGGAGTTGGGCCCAGGACTGGAGTAACCCTCACAGACCCTCTCCCTCACCTGCACTGTCTCTGGATTCTCTCTTATGAGCTATGATGTGAACGGGACCTGCCAGGTTTTGAGAAAGGGGCTGGAGTGGGTTGGGGTTATATGAGGTTATGGGGGTACAAACTATGACCCCACACAGAAATCCAGACTCAGCACCACCAGGGACACGTCCAAGATCCAGGTTTATTTCCAACTGAAC
Organism: Myotis nattereri; assembly: GCF_964212035.1. Classification (NCBI taxonomy): domain Eukaryota; kingdom Metazoa; phylum Chordata; class Mammalia; order Chiroptera; family Vespertilionidae; genus Myotis; species Myotis nattereri. The sequence continues at coordinate 16,274,114 of NC_138096.1, read as the reverse complement.
AGCCTGAGAGCCAAGGACACGGCCATGAATTACTGTGTGAGAAGGAGTGAGGGGTAGTCAGTGTGAGCCCAGACACAAATCTCCCTGAGGGAGACAACAGGGCTGGGCTATAGGGGGTGCTAAGGACACCAGGGGGCGCACCTGACCCCTGAAACCCAGAAGACAGCCCCAGGAGCAAGGGCAGAGGAAGGTGGAAAAGGAAGGGGCTTCCTGGCAAAAAAATCCTGTAACAATCAGTAATTTCTTCAAATGTAAATGGCTTAAATGCTACAATCAAAAGACTTAGGGTAGCTGATCGGATAAGAAAGCAAGACTCACATCTATGCTGTCCACAACGGACATACTCCAGAACAAAAGAGACACACAGAGAAAAGTAAAGGCTGAAAATAATTTTTCATGCAAATGGAAATGAAAAAAAAACAAACAAAACAAAACTGGGTCAGCAATACTTATATCTGACAAAACAGACTTTGAAACAAAGACTCTAGTAAGAGACAAAGAAAGAGACTACATAACAATAAAAGGAGCAATCCAACAAGAGGGTATAACACTGGTAAACATTTATAAACCCAACAAAGGAGGACCTACATATGTAAAGTAAATCTTGAGTCTGGCCTGTGTGGCTCAGTGGTTGAGTTCTGACCTATGAACCAGGAGGTCACAGTTGGATGCCCAGGCAGGGCACATATTTCAGGCTCTTTCCCCAGAGCAGTCCAAGGTTAGTTGATCAATGATTTTCTCTCATCGTTGAGGTTCCTTTCTCTCTCTCCCTCTCCCTCTCCCTTCCTCTATGAAATCAATAAAAATATATTTTTTAAAAAGCAAATCTTGAAGGACATGAAGGGAGAGATTGACAGGAATACTTTCATTGTATTGGACTTTAACACCCCATTGACTTCAATGGATAGATGTTCCATACAGGAAATCAACAAGAAAACACAGATCTTCAATCACATACTAAAGCTGATGGATTTAATTGAAATCTTCAGACCATCCCACCCCAAAGCAGCAGAATATACATTCTTTCCATGTGCACATGAAACATGAAACATTTTCTAGGATAGACAACATGTTAGTACACAAAGCAAATCTCAGTAAGTTTAAGAAGATTGAAATCATATTGAGCACCTTCTCTGACTATAATGTTATGAAATTATAAGTCAACCACAGAAGAAAAAACAGAACAACACACAAAGTCAGTGAGGCTAAGGAACATGTTACTGAACAATGAATGGGTTATCAGAGAGACCAAGGAAGAACGCAAAGTTACCTTAAAACAAATGAAAATGGCTAGGGTACTGTCTAGGGCGGGGGGATAAAATGGACACATATGTAATACCCTTTGTAATACTTTAAGCAATAAATAAAAAAAAACAAATGAAAATGAGAGCACAGCAAGCCAAATCTATGGGACACAAAGCAAGCAGTTATAAGAAGGAAATCTAAACCAGCACAAGCCTACCTTAGGAACCAGGAACAAGGATACCAATCTAACGCTACACTTAAAGGAACAGGGTAAAAATCCTGGAGTGAGTACAAGGAAGGAAATAATAAAGACCATAGAGGAAATAAACAAAACACAATCTAAGGAAATTAATGAAACTGGGAGCTGGTTCTTTGAAAAGATAGACTAGATTGACAAACTTTTAAACAGACTAGTCAAGAAATACAGAGAGATGACACAATAAATAAAATGAAAAAATAAGAAGGAAGTAACAACTAACACCATAGAAATAGAAAGGGTTATAATAAACTATTATGAACAACCATATATCTACATATTGGAAAACATGGGTGAAAATGCTAAATTTCTAGGAACATATATCCTTTTAAAACTGAATCAGAAACAATAGAGAATCTAAATAGACCAAAGTAACCTAATGAAATCAAAGCAGGAATAAAAAAACTCCCAGCAAACAAAAGTCCTGCATCAGATGACTTCACAGGTGAATCTCACCAGACATTCAAAAAAGCACTAACACCGATCTTTCTCAAAATATTCCAAAATTTCAAGAAGAAGAAAATCTCCCAAGCTGCCTTCCACTGCCCACATTCTCCCTAGATCTGTCCAAGTCCCTGAGCTTCATGGCCAGAGCCCTGCTGACTCTTCCCAACTGTTCCCACAGCATCAAGGGCAGATCAGGCCCTGTAAAAGCCACCTGCACCCCTTCATCCACCAGCACCCCTCTCACAGGTGCATGCAGCTATGGACAGCCCAGGACAGGTCACAGGCAGGAGACCTAAAGCTGAGCCAGGACATGTTGACAGCAGTCCCAAGGGTCACATGCAGACATCAGATTTCCAATAACAATTTTTTTCATAACCTAATCTTCATTATTCCTCAATCATTACCCACATCTAACCCTTAAGCACACCTGGTCATGAGGGAGATTCTTCTATATCCCAATGTGTGAAACTGGATCTACAACAGAGTCTAGAGAATAAACACCACAAAGGAGGCAGTGCAGGTGCTACACATCCAGCACCAAACTCCCCTGAAGGAATAGGACCCGGGAGCTGTGTCTGCATATCCATAGTTCATGCTTCTGGTTCCCAGGGACCCACACAGACACTCCTCTCTCCCCCAACACTTGACCCACTGGCTCTAGGCTCACACTCTTGTCTTAGTTTATCCTCTGATCACTTTGTAGGGTAAATAGTGTCGAATGGAACTTCCCATCTCCTGAACATGAAACTGCTGCACTTTTATTTATCCCATTTGAGGTTAATTTCTCTATCTTTTCATTACTGGTGACTGTCGAAGGAATCCATCATTTTTAATCCTTCTCTTTTTTGTACAGGTGTGATTGGTCCCAATGTGGAGAACATACGCCCAGATGCCGGGAATTAATTAACATACATGCACCCTTGGACATGTCACATTCTTATATGGTGTCATTTGTACCAGCATCCAACCCCAGAGCTTCCTATATAGTAGGAGGACATGCAAATATGGACCCCTCTGCTCATAAAAGCCAGCCCAGCCCTGACCCTGCAGCTCTGGGACAGGAGCCCAGCCCCGGTATCCCCAGGTGTTCCCATTCCCTGATCAGGACTGAACACAGACCATTCACCATGGGGTTTTGGCTCAGCTGGGTTTTTATTGTGGCTCTTTTAAGAGGTAATTTATGAAGAAAAAGAAAGACTGAGTATGTGAGTGGATGTGAATGAGAGAAACAGTGGACGTGTGAGAGTTTCCTGACCAAGATGTCTCTGTGTTTGCAGGTGTCCGGTGTGAGGTGCAGTTGGTGGAGTCTGGGGGAGGCTTGGTGCTGCCTGGGGGGTCTCTGAGACTCTCCTGTGCAGCCTCTGGATTCACCTTCAGTAGCTACTGGATGGGTTGGGTCCACCAGGCTCCAGGGAAGGGGCTGGAGTGGTTATGTCTAATGAATCCTGATGGAAGTACCACACACTATGCCAACTCTGTGAAGGGCCGATTCACCATCTCCAGAGACAACACCAAGAACATGCTGTATCTGCAAATGAACAGCCTGAGAGCAGAGGAAACGGCCATGTATTACTGTGCAAGACACACAGTGAGGGGAAGTCAGTGTGAGCCCAGACACAAACCTCCCTGCAGCAGAGGCTGTGACCACAAGGGGGCGTTCAGGGTTCCTGAACAGAAGGACCATCCCAGCAGCAGGAGCAGTTGGAGGTTTGGGCTGGTTTCCTGTGTGGTTTCCCCTTCATGTCACAGTTTCCCTCAGGGAACCTCTGGATTCCTGACTCTGCACTACCTCTGATGTCTCTTAGTTAGAAAGTCTGTTGTAAAGAGAGACAACTTTCTCACGTGGACAACCTGCAGAGTGTCTTTCTGAGACTCTTGAGCCCAAATGACAATTCATCATCAAATGTCTGACCTGCATCAGCTAAATCTAACCAGAGTTTCTCCTGACTCAACAGTGCAGCTCAGCTCCAAGCAGCTCAGGGTCCTAACAGCCAGAAACAGAACTCGTGTGTTCTGGACGGTGGGCACCAGAAGCCTATGAATACAAAGCTAGAGAAAAAGGACCCCATGTGGTGACAGTCATGCTCATAGCACCAAAAGTAGGTGACACCAAGTAGAGGTAGGGGACCCAAGGCAGCTTGGTATGGATGACCAGGATGATGATAAACACACACACCAAGGGACATGGAATGTTTATTATGCACAGAGTTGAAATCTCTGCGAAGCACAGGAAAGGCCCTTCAGGAAGTCAGACCTGCTTTGATGGAGCCAGGAAAGGGGGCTGACTGAGGAATTTTATTTTGTCGAGGTGGTGGGGCAGGGGGAGGAATCCTGCTTCCAGGGGCTTGTGTGGATTCAACCTCTTATTGACATCTGGAGAGGAGACCCAACCTTTCTGTTCAGATTCCTATGTGGGACAGGAAGGAGCCATCAGTTTTCAACAATCGTACAAAAACAAAATAAAGGATGGCTACATATTTTATTCACAATTATAAAAATTGAGCAAACATTGAGACAAATGGTCATTATGTGTATACAACAACAGTGTCTATTATAACTAAGAAAAATAATTATAAATAGTCATATGATGAAATGGTGGTGGTGGTGGTGGTGGTGATGGTGCTGATGGCCATAGAATTGGACAGGGTCCTGGTCCATTGTCCTGGGAGGGATCTCTCCCCTCTCAAAAACCATAAGTTGTTTAGAAGGCCTTGTAACAACTCTTAGGTGTAGCAGTTGTGGTTTCAATGTCCAATGACATCTAAATGGAAGATTCCTGCTTTCATTATTTGATAAAAAGTTAATGTGTATGGAAAACCACCATGTCGACAAAATATGAGAATGATTATAAGTCAGCAAGCGATGAGGAGGAGGTGGAAGAGGAAGAGGATGTTGATGATGAGGTTGGACTGAGACAGGGCTCTTCGCCTAAAGAAATGAACGCTGTTCAGAGGGTCACACATCACCATGGCTCTTCCAATGAGGGGTGCACACGCTTCCCTAAAAGTGTTGAGAAATTTCACAAATGGGACCTCAATGAATTAGGCAGCTTGGGTGATTCATGGTAAGACCAGATCAGTAATGATCCCAAAGGTATCTAAGTGTAGATCCCCTGCACCTGGGAAGGTGTTACCTTTCAGAAGTGAGACACTGTGAGAATGTGCATGTAGGCAACAGGAATCCCCTTCTCATCAGTTGGCAAGGACATGTTCCTTATTTCTCTTATTCCCTTCCTGCTGAATTTTTAAGTTTTCAATTTCTAAGAAACTCCTGCTCATAAATATTCTGGTATTTCCTCCCGTCTTACAAGCTGTCTCTATCATGCCCTGTACTTCCTTCTGGGCCTTCACTGGAGGAGGCTTTAGAACCACATGTCCAGTAACTCTCCGTCCATGAACATCAGGCATATTTCTGTCATGTGACTCAAAACAGTCCAGCTTCCACCCCTCACCCAGTTTAACAGTCACATCCAGATTTATGGGTAGATTCCCAGCAGCGCCCTCCTCAGGTACCAGAACCTGCTCCAGTCCCTGTGACTGCTGTAGTTAATCCACATGGACAGTGGAGGCTTAGCTTTTCTGGGGAGTTCTTGGTAAAATCACCCAAAACAGGTCCCATTAAAGACAATAATGATGAATTGAACGTTAATATAAGTAAAAACATTTGTGCCACCAAATATTCTATCATGGAAATTAAATAACTAGCTTAGCAGGAGAATATCTTTCTGAATAATGTGCCTGATGGGAGAATGTGTTCATTATACATCAAGGATGTTGTTGTATGTTATGGGGAAAAGCCCGGCACCCTCTGACCACAGTGAGTATCCCCAGACATGAGGCACAGGAAGGCTGGCAATGAGGGTTTCCTGACAAGGTTGAAGTTCCTTTCCCTGTGAGAAAATGTATGCTAGGAATTCTTCACTTTCTCTCATCTGAACCCCAATATCACTGATAACACTAGACTGAGAAATCAGGTCACTAAACAGGCTGCCATATCATTTCAACATATAAAAGATTCTCAATTGTGCACATGCATAATTGCTGCTTTCATTTATTATCTTTTCTCCAGGTTAAAACATGATTCTTTCTGATGTGATTAGTTTGGGATCTTTGACTTTGCACAGTGTGATATAATACAATAAAAAGTTTCAAAATCAAGGATCAAGGATCTCCCTTTCTGGTGCTTGTGAAGCAGTTACTCATATCAAAGTGAAGAAATGAAGAAAACATTACATTAAAGATGGCTGTTCTTTTTAATATTTTTACACTAAAGTAAACATAATTAGAGTATAAAATGACAAGGATAAACATTTGGTAATTGTAGATATATGTAAGTGTTGGATTTTAGAAGCTAAAAAAGTGATAAACCCTATTAAATTTGTTTGAAAGATTAGTGAGAACTTACCAATGTAACGTATTCATCTAGTCCAACATTTCTTCTTATGCTCAGCTGAGGTTGTCCTTGACTGAATTGCAATGAGCTTAATGACCCAAGTGGCCCCCTGTCCCTGACTTACATGGTGAGTGAGGTTAAGAGAAGATATGCCCCCACATGGGCCCCAGAAAGGCCAGAATAGTTTAGCCTCAGACCTCACACTTATAGGAAAGGCTGCCCCACATGCAAATTTCTCTGCAAGCTCCAGTGTAAATCCTCTCCTGGGCTGTGCAGGCTCACAGCTCTCTCCTCACTCAGGGCTGCGGTCTCTGGGAAGGCAGAGCTGTGGTCTAGAAGAAGATGAGACTGCTGGGTCTTCTCCTGTGTCTGGTGACAGCCCCCCAAGGTGAGGATCTCAGGGGTTAGACAGGGGTGATGGGGTGGCTGTGACTGCAGGTGACTGACAGGGCTGATGCTCCTTGTCCCCAGGTGTCCTGTCCCAGGTGCAGCTGCTGGAGTGGGGCCCAGAACGGGTGAAGCCCTCGCAGACCCTCTCCCTCACCTGCGCAGACCATGGAGTTTCCATCACAACCAGTGGTTACTGCTGGTCCTGGATCCGCCAGCCCCCAGGGAAGGGGCTGGAGTGGATGGGGTGCATATGCCATGATGGAAACACTTACTATAGCCCCTCCCTCAAGAGCCGAACCTCCATCTCCAGAGACACATCCAAGAACCAGGTCTCCCTGCAACTAAGATCTGTGACCATGGATGATACAGCTGTGTATTACTGTGCAAGAGACACACAGTGAGGGGAAGTCAGTGTGAGCCAGACACAAACCTCCCTGAGGGAGACAGCAGGGCTGGGCTGCAGGGGGCGCTCGGGACACCAGGGGGCGCACAGGACCCACAGCACAGAAAGCAGCCCCAGGATCTGGGGCAGAGGAAGGTGATGAGGGAAGGGGCTTCCTGTTGGGCTCAAGGATTTCCTCTCAAGCTCTCAGCTGCCTCCAGGGATGGCTCTTTCTTCTAATATTCTCACTGCCGACATTTCATTCTCAGTGCAGAAGGGACATTGTCTGTTTGCAGGAGACACATCAGCAGAGACAGGGACTCTGTCACCAAGTCTTTTTATTTTCTATTTCTCTTTCTCTGCAAGGAGACCATCCTCAGTGCTCTCCTTGTCCTCGGTTTTGGAAACCTTCTCACCAGGAGAGACCCCAGTGCAGCCCAGGTCCCTGTGTGCTGAGCTCAGGCCCCCTGTCCCCACAGACCCACCTTTCCCCATGTTTCCCTCTGACAGTCCCACCTGTTCCCCCTGACAGGTCCACCTGGGCCACAGCGGTGGGGATCCTCCCCCAGAACCTCCTTCCAGCTCTCCATCCTCCCTATCTCATGCTTCCCTCCTGGTCCTCATTCACTTAGGTGGATGAGCAAACCCACCCCAACGTCTGGTTTCAGTGATCAGAAAACTTTTAGTCTGATTGTTTGTTTCCTTCAGAAGGGGACCCTTGTGGTTCCCGATATCTCCCAGCAGATGAGTCAGGATAATCCCCGTGTTAGCACACAGCTCCATCATCCCCACCTTAACCATGTCTGCGAAGTCCTGTCACATAAGGACACCCACAAGCTCCAGCGATGAGAACCCAGATATTCCTGAGGTCAGGGTCCAGCCATCACAGTCCCCTGAGAGTCAGGGTCTCCACTGCCCCTCGGGAACCTGGGATGAGTTTCCTTCCTGGGAACTGGAAGTTGTGTGCATGAGAGTGGAGTGAGCATATGTGTGTGCACATGTTAATTTTTCTAGAATTCAGCCATGACACCTGTCTGTCTGGGATGCACAACACAGTAGTTTGGACCTCACCTGGAACCTGGAACTTGGGTTAAATTTTAAGTCAGTGCTTCCTTATCTGAATGACTGTAGATGTTATGTGGCTATTTCAGGAAAAAGGGAGACAAACTGAACTGGGAAAACAATGAGGAAATCACCACACAATGAAGGGACAATCCTGGAGCTGTGCCAGCTCAGATGTGGTGAATTCTCATTCATGGTAATTCATCTTCCGCCTCGGGGTGGCTTTTCCCATGTTGCACATTGGTACATCCAGTGAATGGGCCTCCGGTCCCAGGGGACGCCCATCATGTACTGACCGGTGACAGCACTGCCAAGTGCCACATGCAGATGCGAGTAGTGACTTAAGAGGAAGCAGATGGTGCTTCTGAAATGAGCTGCTGATGAAGCAGGAAAGCCCAACATGCTCTCCTGCTCCCCGGTTAGAACCATGTCACATGTCCTCATGGACACAGACTCTGATGGTGAATACAAGGCAGAACCCATGAGGGTGACCAGGTTTCTATCAGTGATCTGCATCAAGACCTTACATAATTAAATTCCCAAAACTTAAACTTAATTGCTTCCCAATTATTACCAGCAACTTCACCTAAACAGATCTGGTTATAATGGAGATTCTTTTATGTTCTAATGTTTGAAACTGGATTGACAACAAAGTCTAGAGAATACATACCACAAAGGAGGCAGTACAGTTGCTACACGTCTAGCACCAAACTCCCCTGAAGGAATTGGACCCAGGAGCTCTGTCTGTGTCTCTATAGCTCATGCTTCTGGCTCCCAGGGACCAACACAGACTCTCCTCTCTCTCCCTACACTTGCTCTACTGGCTCTAGGCTCACACTCTGGTCTTGGTTTCTCCTCTGAACACTTTTTAAGGGAAATATTGTCAGATGGAATTTCCCGTCTCCTGAACATGAACCTCCTGCACTTTTACTTCTTTGGAGAACTTTAACTTAAAAAAGAAAAATCTTTCTTTTTTACACGAAGTAACTTATAGGGTTACTTCTTGAACTTTTACTTCTTTCTCAGGTTGTGAGAGTTGCTTTCTCTTGGTTGTTACGACTGGTGACTGTCAAAAGCACCTCTCATTGTAAAACTCTTCTTTTTCTTTTTATGAAAATTTCTCTCCTGGGTCTTTGTACAGGTATCCTGGAGCCTTTGGGTCCACTGGGGAGAGCACAGGCCCAGATGTGTTGAGTAATTCCTCACACACAGCACCCTTGGACATGTCACACTCTGGGACTATGTCCTTTATGTCATAATCCAACCCCAAAGCTCCCTATATATGAGGTGGACATGCAAATCGGGCCCCCTCATAAAAACAGCCCACCCCTGACCCCACAGCTCTGAGATCCCCAAGTGTTCCCATTCTCTAATCAAGACGGAACACAGACTACTCACCATGGGGTTTGGGCTCAGCTGGGTTTTCCTTGTTGCTATTTTAAGAGGTAATTTATTGAGAATGATAAACACTGAGTATTGTGAGTGGATATGAGTGAGGGTAACAGTAGATGTGTGAGAGTTTGGTGACCAGGATGTCTTTGTGTTTGCAGGTGTCCAATGTGAGGTGCAGCTGATAGAGTCTGGAGGAGGCTTGGTCCAGCCTGAAGGGTCTCTGAGACTCTCCTGTGCAGCCTCTGGATTCACCTTCAGTAGCTATGACATGCACTGGATCCGCCAGGCTCCAGGGAAGGGGTTGGAGTGGGTGGCACATATATGGACTGATGGAAGTCATAAATACTATGCAGAATCTGTGAAGGGCCGCTTCACCATCTCTAGAGACAATGCCAAGAACAAGGCGTATCTGCAAATGAACAGCCTGAGGGTCGAGGACATGGCTGTGTATTACTGTGCAAGACACACAGTGAGGGGAAGTCAGTGTGAGCCCATACAAAAACCTCTCTGCAGGAGAAGCTGTGACCACCACGGGGCAAACAGGACCCACAGACTTTGTGTTGCAGCCCCAGGAGCAGTTGGAGTTGGTGTTTATAGCAGTTTCCTCTAAGGGTTCTGGGTTTCCTCTCCACATAACAGTTTATCCAGGAGCCTCTCTAGACCTAAGCCTCTGTGACTACCACTGATGGCTCTGTGTTTCAACAGTTTTGTTATATTAGTAGGAACACTCTCACATGCAGCACAGGTGAAGTTTCATGTTTGCAGGAAGAGAAATGCAGAGGGTGAGGGCGCAAGGTGGTTTTGATGTAGGTGGATTTTACTCTCACCTCCTCCCAGAACCAACTGGAAATTATAACTAAAATGGGACTCAATCACCTTGAATTACCAACTAAAGGCTATCTGAAGAGGAGACATTTAACCAAGGAGCAGGGAGAAACCACCTGGAGACTAGAAGGAAGGGGGGACACTCAAAAGAGGCTGGCCCCTCTCCCCTGGTTGTCAGGCCAAGGTGATAGAGGGATAGTTCAGCTGCAGAGGTTTACCCTGAGAGGTGTGAAGCCCAGACCAAGAACAGGCCCCTGCCTGAAGTTCCAGAGACTTGAATAGGCAACAGCATAGCACCCAGCTGTGATATGCAAGGAGGTTTCTGTCTGCCAAGAAGAAGCAAAACCTGCTGGAGACAAAGCCAGCACTTTAAAGGCTAAGGAACAAAATGTGTGTTAGCAGCCACTCCTGCTGTGCTCCAAGGGAAGGAGAGCGGTCAGAAGGCACCTGCCTGAGGAGAGTCAGGATGGGTGGCTTTGGGGAAGGACATGGGGAAGAGCCTCCAGGACACTGTACTGGGCCCTCCTCCATTCCTCAGCAGCCATCTTTCTTGGGAGGAGCTATTCCCACCCAATGGCATCATCCTGGGGAGAGCAATTCCCCAAGCTCTGGAACCCTGTCACCCGACCCTGCATTCTAGGCCCTGCTGAGGAGTCAGGGACATAGGCCTGGTGTAGACATCTGGGCATCTCAGAAGGTGTCAGAGACTGGCTTTGCTGAGGCCATTGATCCACTTTCTCATGAACCTCACTGGTGCCTGCTCCTCACAGGAGATCTGAGAAAAATGCTCTTTTGGGCTCTGGAAGACCCAATCTCTGGTCTGCATATGCCCCAAATATCTGACCACCAAAGGTTCCAAGGTACCAAGTTCAGGAAAAAATCTTGGACAGACTCAGACAAGTGGCTCTGTAGCAGGGGAACACACCCACCATCTTCCCTGAAGTCTGATCAGTACTTCCTAGAACCCATCCTCTTGATTCCACCTCAGGCTCTTTAAGAGACTGAGCCTTTCCAGGTACCGAAGTTAACAGTCAGTCAGCAGGTGGATGCAGGAAAAGGAGAATCCAGGGGTGCCTTGGGACATTTGCTGACCCTCGCCCTGGGCTCTGTGGTGGTAAACACCAGGCTTGGTGCTCAGCTTGTTTCTTCCTATGCACAGGCAAGCCCAGAAGAGGCACCACAAACTGTGGGTTTCTTATATCTTCAAACTGGTTGCCAAGGGCTAGGCATATACAACACTTAAGATTGTCCTTCGCCCTGACCGGTTTGGCTCAGTGGATAGAGCGTCAGCCTGCAGACTCAAGGGTCCCAGGTTCGGTTCCAGTCAGGGGCATGTACCTTGGTTGTGGGCACATGCCCAGTGCGGGTGTGCAGTAGGCAGCTGATCAGTGTTTCTCTCTCATCAATGTTTATGACTCTCTATCCCTCTCCCTTCCTCTCTGTAAAAAATTAATAAAATATATTTAAAAAAATAAAAAAAGATTGGCCTTCACCAGAGAACCTCCCAGGAGGCCCTAAACCAGCACACACACTGGCCATCTTCAGACAACATTGGAGCAGCATCCAACAACCCTCACACACAGAATTTCCAAAGGGAGATCACAGCAGGTACAACATACTGTGTTGAGGTGAATGCCATTTTTTTTTAATTCTTTTCATTATATTTTGTTTTTCATTTTTTTCCTACTGGCTTTTATATTTCTTACTAGAGGCCCGGTGCATGCATGAAAATTCACGCACTGGAGTGGGAGTCCCTCAGCCCAGCCTGGCCCCTCTCATAGTCTGGGAACCCTCAGGGGCAGGAGGCCACCCGGCAATCATAGTAAGGCAACCCCCCATCACATACATCTCTGCTGCTGCCACTGCCAGCAGCACAAGCCTTCTGGCCCTGGTTACCTGAGCCTCACATTGCCCTGGGCAGCTGGGCAACCACTCTCCGAAGATTGCCTGTGCCCCAGGCAGGGAGCAGGCTTGGCCTTGCCATGCGCCTGCACCCCAGCGGGGCTGAGGGGACTGGGTGCCGCCATCTTGGTCTGTGGGTGCCGCCACCTTTGAGGATGTGAAGTCAATTAGCATATTTCCTCCTTTGTGGTTGTGGGCACCACCATCTTTGAGGGTGGGCAGTCAATTAGCATATTCCCTCCTTATTGGCTGTGGATGCCGCCATCTTTGTGATGGTGTGAGGGTCATTTAACATATTTCGTCTTTATTAGACAAGGTTTTTCTCTTTTCTTACTCTATTATTTCCCATTTACATTCCTTATTCCTTACTCTTCCTTCTTTCCTTTCATATTTTTGCTATTCTTTTTCTTCTTTCCTTATTCTTTTTTACATTTCTTTTGTGTTTGTTTTTATTCATGGTGATGATGGTGTTTTATTCTTATTTTTTTGCATTGTATTGTATTGTATTATGTTGTCAACATCTGTATATCAATTCCATGATGTGGTCTGGTATGAGCCTCACAATCAGCCAGTCTGAAGGGTCAATACCAGCCATGAATGGGACAAGAGAAATCAAGACCCAGTTACAAAAAGAGGACCCCCATAACACACATAGGGATATTTCAGAGCATCAGGCTCAAGAAATCAAGGAGACTGCACCAATGAGGCTCACAGGACACCTACTACCAAAGGCCTCCCCACAAAGACTGGGAGTCATATCAGTTCTATCTGATACATAGAAAGAAACTCAAAGATACAGCCATACTGGGGAGACAAAGAAACAGGCCCCAGAACAAAAAAGAGGAATCTCCAGAAAATGAGCTAAATCAAATGGAGGAAAGCAGTTTTATCATATATAGAGTTTTAAGTAGTGGTTATAAGGATGCTCAATGAACTTATTGGAAACTACAATGGCATGAAAAATTACATAGAGACTCCGAATAAGAACCAGTTTGAAATGAAGAACACCATATCTGCCATCAAGAATACACCAGAAGGAATTAAATGTAGGCTGGATGAAGCAGAGGATCAAAACAGTGATTTGGGAGAAAAAGTAGTGGGAGAGGACATTCGGAGAAGAAAAACATAATGAAAAAGAATGAGGATAGTTTTGGGAAAATTTGGGACAACCTGGAATGAAACAACTCCTGCATAATGGTGGTATCAGAAGGAGGAGACACCGAGCAAGTGATCAAGAAACTATTTCATGAAATAATAACTGAAACTTTCCCTAAACTGGTGAAGGAAAAAAAACACACACAAGTACAGGAATCACAGAGAGTCTTAAATAAGATGAACCCAAAGAGGCCCACATCAAGACACAGGAACATTTAAATGACAAATATTAAATATAAAGAGAGAATCTTAAAGGCAGCAAGAGAAAGGTAGTTAATTAACTACAGGGAAGCTCCCATAAGATGTCAGCTTATTTATCCACAGAAATATTTCAGGCCAGAAAATATTGGCAAGAAATATTCAAAGTGATGAAAAGCAAGAACCTACAACCAAGACTACTTTACCCAGCAAGGCTTTAAAATTGAAGGCAAAACAAAGAGTTTCCCAGACAAGAAAAAGCTAAAAGAGTTTGTTACTATCAAACCAGTATTACAAGAAATGTTAAGGATCTGCTAGAAAAAAAGGAGGAGGAGTAGGAGGAGGAGAAAAATAAGAAAAAATACAGAGGCGAAAACATAAAATGGCAATAAATATGTACCAATCAATCATCACTTTAAATGTAAATGGATTAAATGCTGCAATCAAAAGACATAGGTTAGCTGATTGGATAAGAAAGCAAGACTCACATATATTATGCCCACAATTGATATACTCCAGAATGAAAGATACACACAGAGAAAAGTAAAGGGATGAAAAAATAAATTTCATACAAATGGATATGAAAAAACACCTGGGATATCAATACTTACATCTGATGAAATAGACTTTGAAACAAAGACTACAGTAAGAGACAAAGAAAGAGACTACAGAATAATAAAAGGAGCAATCCAACCAGAGGCCATAACTTTGGTAAACATTTATAAACCTAACAATGGAGGACTTAAATATATAAAGAAAATCTTGAGCCCAGCCAGCGTGGCTCAGTGATTGAGCACTGACATATGAACCAGTAGTAAGAGCTGCATTGGCACTCAGGGCACAAGCCCAGGTTTCAGGCTCTATCCTCATTAGAGGGTATGTAGTGGGCAGCAAATCAATGATTCTCTCTCATCAGTGAATTTTTATCTCCCTCTCCCTTCCAAACTGCGGCTTGCGAGCCACATGCAGCTCTTTGGCCCTTTGAGTGTGGCTCTTCCTAAGTCTTAGGAGTACCCTAATTAAGTTAAAAACAATGTACCTACCTATATAGTTTAAGTTTTAAAAATTTGGCTCTCAAAAGAAATTTCAATTGCTGTACTATTGATAAATGGCTCTGTTGACTAATGAGTTTGCTGACCACTGCCCTACACTTATAAGAAAAAGGATGTCTCACATGCAAATTTCTGTTCAAGCTCCAGGGTAAATCCTCTCCTGGGCTGTGCAAGCTCACAGCTCTCTCCTCACACAGGGCTGAGTTCCCTGGGAAGGCAGAGCCGTGATCTAGAAGAAGATGAGGCTGCTGATTCTTCTCCTGTGCCTGGTGACAGCCCCCCAAGGTGAGGGTCTCAGGAGACAGACAGGGGTCATGGGATGGCTGTGACTGCATGTGACTGACAGGACTGATGTTCCTTGTCCCCAGGTGTCCTGTCCCAGGTGCAGCTGCAGGAGTCAGACCCAGGACTAGTGGAGCCCTCGCAGACCCTCTCCCTCACCTGCACTGTCTCTGGTTACTCCATCACCAGTGATTACCGCTGGAATTGGATCCGCCAGCCCCCAGGAAAGGGGCTGGAGCGGAAGGGGGCATACGTTATGATGGAGACACAAAATACAGCCCCTCCCTCAAAAGCCGAACTTCCATCTCCAGAGACACATCCAAGAACCAATTCTTCCTGCAGCTGAGCTCCGTGACCACAGAGGACAGGGCCCTGTATTACTGTGCAAGACACAGTGAGGGGAAGTCAGTGTGAGCACAGACACAAACCTCCCTGAGGGAGACAGCAGGGCTGGGCTGCAGGGGGCTCTCTGGACACCAGGGGGCGCTCAGGGACCACAGCATAGAGAGCAGACCCAGGAGCAGGGGCAGAGGGAGGTAGGGATGAAGGGCCTTCCTGTTGGGCTCAGGGATTTCCTCTCAAGCTCTGAGCTGCCTCCAGGGATGATTCTTCCTTTTCATATTCTCACTGCGGACAACAATGAAGAAGGGACACTGTCTGTTTTCAGGTGACTTGCTAGCAGCGATGGGGTCTCTCCTTCATCAGGTCTCCTTCACAAATTCCAAAAGTGACTTTTTTCACTAACTTTTCAATGTTGCACTGCTGAGTGTAAACCCCGCAGGTGTGTTGCTGGCACTGGGCTGTGTTCACTGCTCTGCCTCTGTCCCTCCCTGGTCACAGCTCCCTCAGGCTCTGACTCTCCGTGTGCCCTCCCGCTCCTGGTTCCAGGGAGATCGCAGGGCCCTCCCTCTGCTGAAAGGCCTGAGCTCACTCAGGGCTCAGGGACCTCACCCATCCTCTCTGGGTCCTCATTGATCCCTGGAAGAGCTGTCAGCTCAGTGCTCCAAACACAGGGAGCCCCCACATTCACCCACAGCAGGGGCCCCTGTTGTCCTGCAGGAAGCAGTGCTAACCCCACAGTGGGGACAGGTGACCCTGAGGGCTGGGGTGTGCATCAAAGAACTCATTGCTCCAGCTTTCTTCCTGGATCCAAGGTTTTCTAGCTTCACTGTGGGTAAGATGTGCATCGGGGGCATGTTGGAAGCCGAGGAGTTGTCCACAGGACCCCCTGTATCCATACCATCCTCTTACTACTCTCCCAGGAAACAAAAGAGTCACGTAGACACACGCATAGAGTCACAAGCAGTCAGAAACACAGACACACATAGTTACAAACACAGTCACACACAGTCGCATACTCATTTCTGGAAAAGACATGCATTCACACATGAACAATGATACAAAACCATTCATCTCATTACACACTGTACTTTATGAATTCTAAGTAAGAAAACATGGTTATATTTCATTCTTTTGGATGCCACATGAAATAAATATGTGGCCTGAAAGCAACTATTATTTCAATACTGACCACACTCTGTGAAGATCAGCAGTCGTGTTTTTCAGTCCACTTGGTAGGTGCTCAAATTAGGGGTTTGATGCCAACACTGCCAGATTGTTATGACTTAAAACAACAACAACAACAACAACACACAATTCAAGTAATAGTGAAAACTGTCCGACAGAAAATAGCCAAGGGCCAAATGGACTCAAGGCTGAGTTCTACCAGAATTTCAAATAAGAATTGATAACTTTTTAATCCACTCTTCTTGAACTCTTCCAAGAATTAAAAGAAGAGGCAACACTTCCAAAGAGATTTATTGAGTTGAACATTACACTGATATCAAAGCCATGTAAGGACACACAAAAATGACAGATCAGTGTCCCAGAGGAACATAAATGGAAAAATCTTCAATGATATTCTAGAAAACATACCAGCAGACAGAAAGGATAATATACCATGATCAAGTGGGATACTGTACCACCATGTAAGGATGGTTCAACGTATGTAAATCAGAAAATGTGATGCATCTCATCCACAGAAGGAAGGAAAAAGTATACCACCATATAATTAGATACAGAATAAAGCCTTTAAAATTGAAAATCGCTTCAGACTTACAATTTTTAACAGATTAGGTGTACAAGTGATGGAACTCAATAGAATAAAGACCGCATTTGAGACACCAAGTGACATCATGCTACAGAGAAAATTGTAAAGCTTTCCTTCTTACTTAAGGACCAAGACAAGGGATCCCCTGTGACTATTTATATTTATCAAAACTGGAAGTACTTGTCAGAATAATTGAACAAGAAAAGGAAATTTAAAATGTCTAAATCAGAGAGAATCAAGTGAAAATATTTCTCCTTATCTTTATGCCAATGATATGATCTTGCACATAGAAAACCCTATAAACTGTATGAGAAGCTAATAGAACTAGAGTTCAGGAAAGATGTAAGATACAAAACCAATACACAAATGTCTTGTGCTCCTGCACACTCTAAACAAAGTGTCACCATGACTCTGGGAAATATGTGGTCTGTTTTAGAAGAAAGTGAGAAAAGAAAATGTGAACTGGCTCAACATCAAGGAGATGACAACATAATGAAATAAGAATCCTGGACATGTGTGTCCTCAGTCTTGGTTAACCACCCATCATGTTCCCAGGTAGCTTTCCCCCTAGTGTGGCACTGAGTCAGGTGAAGGTTCCAGTTGACTCCATCATTGATGGATATAGTCACATTTGTCCCAAGGGTCAGAAACAGACATCAGGTTTCCAATAACAAGATTTTCATTACTTCAACATAATTACTCCCTCATCTTTACCTACAACTTCAGCACAACATCCTAGTTTTGACTGAGTTTAATCTAAATCATCAATGATAGACAGAGGTCTCATAAATGAGCATATAGAATAAACTCCACAAAGGAGGCTATGCAGCGGCTACACATCAAGCACCAAACACTCCTGAAGGACAATGAACCAGGAGCTCTGTCTGTGTCTCTAAAGCTCATGCTTCTGGCTCCCAGGGACCCACACAGAAGCTCCTCTCTCCCCCATCACTTGGGCCACTGGCTCTAGGCTCACACTCTAGTCTTAGTTTATCCTCTGATCACTTTGTAGGGAAAATAGTGTCAGATGGGACTTCTTGTCTCCTGAACATGAACCTCATGAACTTTTACTTCTCTCTTGCATTATGAGGGTTGCTTTCTCTTGGTTTCAATTCTGGTGACTGCAAAAGGCATCTCTCATTTTAAATCTTCTCTCTTCTTTTCATGAAAATTTTCTCTCCTGAGTTTTTGTACAGGTCATGTGCAGCAGTAAAATCCAGTGGGGAGGGCACAGGTCCAGATGTGGAAAGTAATTCTTAATAAACAGCACCCTTGGAAATTTCACACTCTAAGACCATGTCCATAATGTCAGTGTCTAACTCTAGAGCCCCCTACATAGTAGGAGGACATGCAAATAGGGGCCCCTCTACTCATAAAAATCAGCCCGACCCTCACCTTGCAGGGCTTGGACAGGAGCCCAGCCCTGGGATCCGCAGTGCTCTCATTGCCAGATCAGGACTGAGCACAGACCACTCACCATGGAGTTTGGGCTTGGCTGGGTTTTCCTTGTGGCTCTTTTAAGAGGTACTTTATGGAGAGAAAGAAACACTGAGCATGGAGTGGACATGAGTGAGAGAAACAGTGGACGGGTGAGCGTTTCCTGACCAGGACGTCTCTGTGTCTGCAGGTGTCCAGTGTGAGGTGCAGCTGGTGGAGTCTGGGGGAGGCTTATTGCAGCCTGGGGGGGTCTCTGAGACTCTCCTGTGCAGCCTCTGGATTCACCTTCAGTAGCTACGGGATGAGCTGGATCCGCCAGGCTCCAGGGAAGGGCCTGGAATGGGTGGCAGTTATATGGAATGACGGAAGTCAGAAATACTATGCAGACTCTGTAAAGGGCCGATTCACCATCTCCAGAGACAACGCCAAGAACACATTGTATCTTCAAATAAACAGCCTGGGAGCCCAGGACATGGCCATATATTACTGTGTGAGAGACACAGTGAGGGGTAGTCAGACACAAACCTCCCTGAAGGAGAGGCTGTGACCACCAGTGGGCGCTCAGGGTCCCTGAAAAAAAAAGGACCACCTCAGTAGCAAGTGTAGTTATAGGTTTGGGCTGGTTTCCTATTTGGTTTCCTCTTCATGTCACAATTTTCCTCAGGGAACCTCTGGATTCCTGACTCTGCACTTACCTCTAACGTCTCTGAGTTAAAAAGTCTGTTGTAAACAGAGACAACTTTCCTGCATCCTATCTAATAAAAGAGTAATATGCAAATTAACTACTACTCCCTTACTCCATCACTCCCTCACTCCGTCACAAGTCACGAAGATAGTGGCAGCCACAGAGCTGGAGGAAGAAGGAGGCTTGAGTTGCCCCAGAGATGGAGGAATCCAAGCTTCCTGCCTGCCTTGCCAGCCCTGGGCTATGCTCATGGCTACAAATTTTTAATTATAGAAGATAAATAAATCCCAAATACCTGCTTCTAGCCCATGGGCATGGCCAGCCTGAAAATGGCCATCAGCCCCTCACCCAGGCTGGCCAGGCACCCCAATATGAACCCCCACCCTGAAGGGACTGTGACCAGCCTGAAAACAGCCCTCAGCCCCTCACCCAGGCTGTCCAGGCACCCCAGTAGGTAGCCCCATCCTGAAGGGGCATGGCCAGCCTGAAAACAGCCCTCAGCCCCTCACCCAGGCTGGCCACACACCCATGGGGTGAGGGTCCACACTGGGGGGCTTGACCAGCCTGAAAACAGTCATCAGCCCCTCACCCAGGATGTCCAGGCACCCCAGTGGAACCCCACTCTGATCCGGGACACCCTTCAGGGCAAATCAGCCAGCCCCAACCCATGCACCAGGCCTCTATCTATCCTATCTAATAATAGAGAAACAGGGTAATTAACCGTAACTTCGCTACCCTTCCCATTGGCTAATCAGCAAGATATTCAAATTAACTGCCAACCAAGATGGCAGCCAGCAGCCACACAGCTGAAGCAAACATGAGGCTTGCTTTCTCCAGTGACGGAGGAAGCCAAGGTTCCCCGCCTGCCGCAGCCCAGCTCTGAGCTCCAGATGCAACAATGTTGCAATTATAGAAGCTAAACAAACCCAGATACCTGCTTTCAGCCAGCCACAGCCTCAGAGCTGGAGCTGGCTCTCAGCTCCAGTGACAGCTATAGAAGGTAAATAAATCCCAGAATTAAAAAAAAGAAGAAAAAAGGAGGCTGGGAGCTTCAGTTGCCTACCAGCCTGAAAACGACCCTCAGCCCCTCACCCAGACTGGCCAGACACCCCAGTGGGGACCCCCACCCTGAAGGGGGTGTGACCAGCTGAAAACAGCCATCAGCCCATCATCCAGGCTGGCCAGGCACCCAAACGGGACCCCCACCCTGATCCAGATCACCCTTCAGGGCAAATCAACCTGCCCCCTCCCATGCACCAGGCCTCTATCCTATATAGTAAAAGGGTAATATGCAAACTGACCCTAACAGCAGAAAGACTGGGAATGACTGGTCACTATGACACACACTGACCACCAGGGGGCAGACGCTCAATGCAGGAGCTGCCCTCTGGTGGTCAGTGCGCTCCCACAGGGGGAGCTTTGCTCAGCCACAAGCCAGGCTGATGGCTGCCAGTACAGCGGTGGTGGTGGGAGCCTCCCCTGCCTCCTCAGCAGCGCTAAGGATGTCCGACTACAGCTTAGATCTTCTCCCTGCTGGCAAATGGGCATCCCCTGAGGGCTGCCTGGCTGCCAGAGGGATGTCTGATTGCCATCTTAGGCCCAGTCCCCTGGGGAGCAGGCCTAAGCCAGCAAGTGGTCACCCCCAAGGGGTCCCAGACTGCAAGAGGGCACAGGCCGGGCTGAGGAACTCCCTACCCCCGAGTGCACAAATTTTTGTGCACCGGGCCTCTAGTCCTATATAATAAAAGGGTAATATGCAAATTGACCCTAACAGCAGAAAAACTGGAAATGACTGGTCTCTGTGACACACACTGACCACCAGGGGGCAGACGCTCAATGCAGGAGCTGCCCCCTGGTGGTCAGTGCGCTCCCACAGGGGGAGCTCTGTTCAGCCACAAGCCAGGCTGATGGCTACGAGCACAGCGGTGGTGGTGGGAGCCTCTCCCACCACCTCAGCGTCTCTAAGGATGTCTGACTGCAGCTTAGGCCTTCTCCCTGCTGGCAAGTGGACATCCCTAAAGGGCTCCTGGGTTTCCAGAGGGATGTCTGACTGCCAGCTTAGTCCTGCTTCCCATGGGAAGTGGGCCTAAGCCAGCAGGTGGACATCCCCCGAGGGATCCCAGACTGTGAGAGGACACAGGTCGGGCTGAGGGACCACCCACCGAGTGCACAAATTTTTGTGCACCAGGCCTCTAGTGCACAATAATCAGTGAGTCTCTTTCAACCACTCTTTCGTCCAAATGACAATTATTGATCAAATCTGCTGACCCACATCCCTAAATCTAACCAGAGACTCAGATTACTAAACAGTGCAGCTCACCTGAATGCTGGACAGAGGCCACCGCTGGTATGTGAACCCAAAGTTAGAGAAGAAGGACCCCGGTGGTGCTGGGTATTGAATTGTCATCAGGCTTATAGCTGGGAGAGTAGATGACACCAGACAGATGAAGAGGGACCCACAGCAGCTTGGTACAGATGTCCAGGCTGATGACAAATACACACACCAAGGGACATGAAGTGTTTATTATGC
This sequence comes from Myotis nattereri, assembly GCF_964212035.1. NCBI lineage: Eukaryota > Metazoa > Chordata > Mammalia > Chiroptera > Vespertilionidae > Myotis > Myotis nattereri. Next base: position 16,252,372 of record NC_138096.1, on the reverse strand, counting down.
ACATAGTTGAAATATATGGGAGGCACAGGAAAGGCCCTTTAGGAAGTCAGACCTGATTTTATGGAGCCAGGAAAGGACACTGGCCCAGGGATTTTATTATAGTGAACTGGTGGGGGAGGGGGAGGAATTCTTCCTTCAGAGCCTTGTGTGGTTTCAGCCTCTTATTGACATCTGGAGGCGAGACCCAATGTTCCTTTTCAGATTCCCATGCGAGGCCAAGTGAGAAGAGGCAGGAAGGAGCCATCAAGTTACTGACATCAAATGGAAAAGAAAATGAAGTGTGGCTACATATTTTACTTAACAATTATTAAAATTGAGCAACCTTTGAGATAAACCAACGTCTACTATAACTGAGAAAATTAATTATAAATAGGCAAATGATGATGATAATGGTGGTGGTGGTGATAAGTGTGGTGATGATGACCATAGAATTGTGTAGGGCAGCGGTTTTCAACCTGGGGGTCGAACGACCCTTTCACAGGGGTCGCCTAAGACCATCAGAAAACACATATATAATTACATTGTGATTCATAACACTAGCAAAATTACAGTTATGAAGTAGCAACGAAAATAATTTTATGGTTGGCGGTCACCAAAACATGAGGAACTGTATTAAAAGGTTGTGGCATTAGGAAGGTTGAGAATCACTGGTATAGGGGGCTTGGTCCATTGTCTGGGGTGGGATCTACCCTCTATCAAAGGCCATCAGCTGCTTGCAAGGTCCTGTATTAAATTTTAGGTGAGGCTGCTGTCATTTAAATTCCCAATGACATCAAGAGAGGAGTCACCTCATTTTATAATTTGATAAAAAGCCATTGTGTGTGGATAACCACAATGTCTACAGAATATGAGAATGATTATATAAGTAAACAAATCTTGTTGATGCTGCTGCTTCTGCTGATGATGATCATGATGATGATGGTGAAGACAATGAACTGAGAAATGTGTCTTGGTCGAACGAAATGAAGGCTCCACACATAGACACACCATCACTATGGCTCCTCCAGTGTGGAGTGTCAACTCTTCAATGTGTTGAGAGATTTCATTAAATGGCATCCAAAATTTTCAGGCATCAGTGGTTCATGTTGAGACCATATGAGTAATGATACAAAGGTGTCCAAGTGCAGATCCCCTGGACCTGGGAAGGTGTTACCTTCTAGAACAGAGACACTGTGAGAATGTGCATGTAGGAAACAGGGAATCCCCTTCCCACCAGTTTGCAATAACACGTTCCTTATTTCTCTTAATCCTTAATGTTTCTATTTCTAACAAACTCCTGCTCATCATTATTCCGGCATTTCCTATATTAATACAAGCTGTCTCTATCATGCCCTGCACTGACTTATGAACCTTCACTGGAGGAGGCTTTAAACCTGTATGTCCAGTAACTCTGACCATGAACATCAAGCACATTTCTGTCATGTGACTCCAAACAGTCCAGGTTCCTCCCCTCACCCAGTTCCACAGTCACATCCAAATTTATGGGTAGTTTCCCAGCAGCATTCCCCTCTGGTATCAGAACCTGCTCCAGTTCCTGTGGCTGTTGTAGCCAATCCATATGGACAGTGGAGGCTCGGCATTTTCTGGGGAGTTCTTTGTAAAATTACCCAAAGCAAGACCCATTAAAAATAGTGATGAATTGAACTTTAATAAAAGTAAAACTTTTGTTCCACCAAATATTCCATCAAGGAAATTAAATGACAAGCTGAGCAAGAGAATATCTTTCTTGTGCATGATAGAAGAATGTATGCATTACGCATTAAAGATGTTGAATGTTGGGGCGGGGGGCGGGGGGGAGAGCCCAGCACCCTCTGAACACAGTGAGCATCCCCAGGGACAGGGCCCAGGGAGGTTAGGAATGAGGGTTTCCCGACAGGGTTGAAGCTCCCTTTCTTGAGAGAAAATGAATGCTGGGAATTATCCAATTTCCCTCACTCTTAACCCCAACATTACTGATAACACTAGCCTGAGGAAACAGGTCAATCTTCCAACATCATTTCAACATATGAATGATTTGAAGCTGTACACATACATGATCACTATGTTCATTTCTTGTGTTTTCTCCATTTAAAAATCACGGTTATTTCTGATATAACTAGTTTGGGGACTCTGCAAACAGAAGAGTTTGCACAGGAAGCTGTAGACACAATGATAAAATTTGCCACATCAAGAATCAGGAATGTCCAATCTGCCTGGGATGGTCGCAGGAGTTTCTCAGGTCAACGTAATGTGGTAAATTCACAGACAAGATATTAAAAATGTCTGTCCTTTACTTTTTATTTTTTGCACAAAGATAGAAAGTATTTGTATAAGGTGAGATTTAAAAATTTATAAATTGTGGGTACACTAGGGTTCTGAGATTCAGAAATAGTCTGAACAAATGCTAATTCATTTTGCATCTTTTTGAAAGATGTATGAGAAGGTAAAAGTGTAACCTGCTCATCTAGTCCATTTATTTCTTATGCTCAGAAAGGTGAGGCTGTGCTTTGACCTGAATCCAATGTGTCTTATCCCTTATGTGGTCCCATCTGACTTAGAAGCTGAGTGAAATCAAGGGAAGAGATTCCCCACACCGGCCCCAGAAAGACGAGGAAATTCTGACTTCAGGCCCTACACTTATAAGAAAAGGGCTGCCCCACATGCAAATTTCTGTTCAAGGTCCAGTGTAAATCCTCTCCTGGGCTGTGCAGGCTCACAGCTCCCTCCTCACACAGGGCTGAGGTCTCTGGGAAGGCAGAGCTGTGGTCTAGAAGAAGATGAAGCTGCTGGGTCTTTTCCTGTGCCTGGTGACAGCCCCCCAAGGTGAGGGTCTCAGGGGTCGGACAGGGATCATGGGATGGCTGTGACTGCACATGACTGACAGGACTGACGCTCCTTGTCCCCAGGTGTCCTGTCTCAGGGGTCACTGCAGGAGTCGGGCCCAAGACTGGTGGAGCCCTCGCAGACCCTCTCCCTCACCTGCACTGTCTCTGGATTCTCTTTAACGAGCATTGGTGTACACTGGACCCGCCAGGCTCCAGGAAAGGGGCTGGAGTGGTTCGGGGTTATATGGAATACTGGAAATACAGCCTATAACCCAACACTGAAATCACGCATCAGCATCACCAGGGACAGATCCAAGAGCCAAGTTTACTTAACACTGAACAGCCTGAGAACTGAGGACACAGCCATGTATTACTGTGCAAAACAGCACAGTGAGGGGAAGTCAGTGTGAGCCCAGACACAAACCTCCCTCCCAGGGCTGGGAACAAGGGGGTGCTTCGGACACCAGGGGGCGCTCCTGACACACCAAGCCCAGAGTGTGCAATCCCATGAGCCCATGAGCAGGGACAGAGGGAGGTGGGGAAGGAAGGGCCTTCCTGTTGGGTTCAGGGATTTCCTGTTGAGCACAGGGATTTCCTCTCTAGCTCTCTGCTGTTTCCAGGATGGTTTTTGCTCTGTCTCTGTGGCTCTAATTTCCCGCATTCTCACTGCAGACACCAGAGAAGGGGGTCACACTGCTGTTGGCAGAAGACATATGGGCAGTGACTGGGGACTCTCCTCACCATGATCATGTATTTTCTTTCTTGTCAGAGACCATCAGCAGTGCTCTGGTCAGCCTGTGGTTGGAAACTTTTCCACTAAGAGAGACCCCAGCACAGCCCAGGCAGCTGTGTGCTGACCCACATGCCCACCTGTCCCCACAGGGTCCTTCCTTCTGACAGGCTCACAATAAATAAAACATATACACGCACCAGGGACAGTGGAAGCTGGATGAAACCCATCTGAATTGTGCAAAGGTCCCTTGAGGGCTGCTCCCTGGTCACCTCACCTGTGCAGGAGCCAGGATTTGTTGTTTCTGGTACCACAGGAACAGGAAATGACCTCAGCTCGCTCCCTAAAGGTGTCACACCAGCACTGATGTGAGATGATACACTATCCTGTGTAGTGTAGTGAAATAGGAAAATTTAATAAAGTCTCATTGGAAATAATCTCATTTCAACAAACAGCTCAATTGGAAAATATCTGGGTGAAGGAGACCTCTATACAGCTTTTCATTATTTTTTACTTAAAATCATGGGGTAAAGTTTGACATTTCATAAAGACAGTGTTGAATCCTCTGTAGATTACTCCTTTGAGGGCTCAGACGGGATAATAACCCAGGTGGAGGGTGCTTGTTGATTATGTTGATCTATCTCAGCATTTTCCTAACCTCCATGTTTAGGTTTTATAGTGACTCCCACCTTCACCTTCCATCTCCAGGATGGAGGAGAGCTCCCACACTTCCTCATCGGACTTCTTTGATGGGTTTCCAGGACCTATGAGGACGCAAAGTTTCCACAAGTCATGCACTGCTCCCCTGACCTCTGTGTGTCTCCCTTGGTCTGCTCCTGACACCTCTGGTGACTACAGAACATTTCACCACTAAGGAATGGGACTTGGTGAAACTAAGAGTTTATTCTAAGAAAAGATAAAAAAAGATTGACGAACCATTAGCCAGACCCATCAGGAAACAAAGAGAGAGGACCCAAATAAATAAAATTAGAAATGAAAGCTGAGAAGTAAAAAATGACATCCCATAAATAAAAAAGACTGCAATAAAATACTATGAACAACTATATGCCAATAAGCTGGACAATGTGGATGAAATGGAGAAATTCCTAAAAAAACCCACATTATCCGAAAACTGAAATAGGGAGATCAGAAAACCTGAATAAACCAATAACAACTGAAATATACAAGCAAGAATTAACAAACTCCCAGCAAACAAAAAATTTGGTCTGAATGGTTTCACAGGGGAGTTTTTAAGAATCAAAGAAGAGCTAAACCCTCTATTCCCCAGCTATTCCAAAAAGATCCAAGAAGAAGGAAAAAATCCAAACTCTTTTTATAAGGCCAGCATTACCCTAATTCCAAAACCAGATCACACTACTGAGAAAGATAATTACAGGATGATATCCCTGATGAACAAAGATGCTAAAATCCTCAACAAAATATTAGCAAATCAGATCTAGCAATATATTAAAAAGATCATACACCATCACCAAGTGGGATTCATCCAAGGGATGCAAGGCTGGTGCAATATTCACAAATCAATAAACATGATACATCACATAAACAAATTGAGAAACAAAAATAACATGACCATATCTATAGATTTAGAAAAAGAATTCAACAAAATCCAACATCACTTTTGATAAATACTCTCAACAACGTGGGGAAAAGAGGGAGCATATCTAAACATAATAAAGGTCATGTATGACAAACCAACAGCCAACATCATACTCAATGAGCAAAAATGAAAACCTATAAATTCAACACACTTCCCATTAAAATACCAACGGCATACTTCACAGATCTAGAACGAACTCTCCAAAAATTCATCTGGAATAAAAAAAGACCCCAAATAGCTTCAGCAATACTGAAAAAGAACAAAGTAGGTGGGATGTCAATACCAGATACCAAGATGTATTACAAAGCCACTGTTCTCAAAACTGCCTGGTACTGGCACAGAACAGGCATATAGGTCAATGAAATAGAATAGAGAGCCCAGAAATTGGCCCGAACCAATATGCTCAATTAATATTTGACAAAGGAGGCAAGAACATACAATGGAGCCAAGATAGTCTCTTCAATAAATGGTGTTGAGAAAATTGGACAGATATATGCAAGAAAATGAAACTAGACCACCAACTTACACCATACACAAAAATAAACTCAAAATGGATAAAGGACTTAAATGTACGACAGGAAACCATAAAAATTCTAGAAGAATCCAAAGGCAACAAAATCTCAGACATATGCCGAAGCAATTTCTTCACTGACACAGCTCCTAGGGCACTTGAAACTAAAGAGAAAATGAACAAATGGGACTACATCAAAATGAAAAGCTTCTGCACAGCAAAAGAAACCATCAACAAACAACGAGAAAACCCACTGTGTGGGAAAACATATTTGCCAATGTCATATCTGATAAGGGCCTAATCTCCAAAATTTATAGGGAACTCATACAACTTAACAAAAGGAAGATAAACAATTCAATAAAAAAATGGGCAAAGCACCTAAATAGACACCTTTCAAAAGAGGACATTCAGAAAGCCAAGAGACATATGAAAACATTCTCAAAGTCACTAATCATCTGAGAGATGCAAATCAAAACAACAATGAGGTACCATCTCACACCTGTCAGACTGGCTATCATCAACAAATCAACAAACGACAAGTGCTGGAGAGGATGTGGAGAAAAAGGAACACTTGTGCACTGCTGGTGGGAATGCAGACTGGTGCAGCCACTACTGAAGACAGTATGGAGTTTCCTCAAAAAACTGAAAATGGAACTCCCATTTCACCCTGTGATCCCACTTCTAGGAATAAATCCCAAGAAACCAGAAACACCAATCAGAAAGGATATATGCACCCCTATGTTCATAGCAGCACAATTCACCATAGCTAAGATCTGGAAACAGCCTAAGTGCCCATCAGTAGCTGAATGGATTAAAAAACTGGTACATCTACACGATGGAATACTATGCTGCTCTAAAAAGGAAGGAACTCTTACCATTTGCAATGGCATGAATGGAACTGGAGAGCATTATGCTAAGTGAAATAAGCCAGTCAATGAAGGAAAAATACCACATGATCTCACTCATTTATGGATAATAAAGACCATTATAAACTTATGAACAATAATAGATACAGAGGCAGAGCTGCCTCAAACAGATTGTCAAACTGCAGCGGGAAGGCCGGAGAGGGTTGGGGGGCAGGAGGGAGGGGGGTAAGAGATCAACCAAAGGACTTGTATGCATGCATATAAGCATAACCAATGGACATAAGACACTGGGGGATAGGGGAGGCTAGGGGACTGTCAAGGGTGGGGGGAAAATATGGACACATATGTAATACCCTATGTAATACTTTAAGCAATAAAAAAAAACAGCTGAGCCAATATTAAAAGAAAAAATGAAAACCATTTCCCCAAAGAAAAGGAACAAAACAGAAATGTCCACTTTCACCACTCATTCAACATAGTACTGGAAGTCCTAGCCACAGTGATCAGAAAAGAAAAAGAAATAAAAGGGATCCAAATTGGTAAGGAGGAAGTAAAACTCTTGTTATGCATAGGTGACATGATATTGTACATAGAAAACTCTAAAGCCTCTACCAAAACAAACAAACAAACAAACAAACAAACAAACTAGATTTAATAAATAAATTCTGCAATGTAGCAGGGTACAAAATTAACACCCAGAAATCGATGGAATTTTTAAACACCAATAATGAATTCTCATAAAGAGAAACCAAACCAACAATCCCATTTACCATTGCATCAAAAAATTATGATACTTAATAATAAACTTAACCAAGCAAGTAAAAGACTTGCACTCAAAAAAATTCAGGATGTTTAATAAAGAGTTAGAAGAGAAGACAAGATGGTGGTGATATAGGCAGACACGTCCCAGGTCTTGTCCAGGAGCAAATGGAGTAAGCAGCTGAAACTAATAACACCCACCCCGAATTGGAGAAATTACTCAGCTGGTGAGATGGTTTGCAGCCGGGAAGGGCAGAACTCCCCTGGAAAGAAACACATCAGGCCAGAAAAGAATGGACAGAAATTTACAAAGTGATGCAAAGCAAGGGACTGAATCCAAGAATACTCTATCCAGCAAGGCTATCATTCAAAATTGAAGGGGAAATAAGAAGCTTCACAGACAAAAAAAAAAAAGGTTAAGGGAGTTTATCACCACCAAGCCAGCAAGGCAAGAAATGCTAAAGGGACTGGTGTAAAAGAAAAAATAAAAAGCTCAGAAAGAAAACAGCCACACACACAAAAAAAATTGGCTACAAACAAGTACCTTTCAATAATAACTTTACTAACCTGTTTGGCTCACTGGATAGAGCACCAGCCTGGGGACTCAAGGGTCCCGGGTTTGATTCCGGTCAAGAGCATGTGCCTTGGTTGCAGGCGCATCCCCAGTGGAGAGTGTGCAGGAGACAGCTGATTGATGTTTCTCTCTCATTGATGCTTCTAGTTCTCTATCGCTCTCCCTTCCTCTCTGTGGAAAATCAATAAAATACATTAAAAAAATAATAATAACTTTAAACATCAACGGACTAAATGTTCCAACCAAAAGACATCGAGTTGCTGAAGGGATAAAAAAACATGACCCATACATTTGTTGTCTACAAGAGACCCACCTCAGTAGAAGGGACTCACACAGACTGAAAGTGAAGGGATTGAAAAATATCTTTCAGGCAAATGGAAAGGAAAAGAAAGCTGGGGTAGCAATACTTATATTGGACAAAATAGACCTCAAAGTGAAGGCCATAACAAGAGATAAGGAAGGCCACTTTATAATACTAAAGGGATCAATACAACAAGAAGATATAACCCTGGTGAACATATATGCACCCAATGCAGGAGCACCTAAATACATAAAAAAAACTCCTGGAAGATATCAAAGGAGAGATCAACAACAAAACAATCATAGCAGGGGCTTTAATACACCACTGACATCACTGGATAAATCCTCTAGACCAGGGGTGAGCAAACTTTTTCACTCGAGGGCCACACTGGGTTCTTAAACTGGACCGGAGGGCCGGAACAAAAGCATGGATGGACTGTTTGTGTGAATTAATATAAATTCAAAGTAAACATCATTACATAAAAGGGTATGGTCTTTTCTTTTTTTTAAGTTTTATTCATTTCAACCGGGCCGGATCCGGCCCACGGGCCGTAGTTCGCCCACGGCTGCTCTAGACAAACAATCAGCAAAGAAACAGCAATCCTAAATGACTCACTAGATGAGATGGACTTAATTGACATCTTCAGAACACTTCACCCCAAATCCACGGAATATAGATTTTACTCAAAGGCTCATGTGACAGATTCAAAAATAGACCACATATTGTGTCACAAACAAAGTCTCCCCAAATTCAAGAAGATTGAAATCATACCAAGCATCTTCTCAGACCACAAGGGCATAATATTAGAAATAAACTACAATAAAAACACCCCAAAACACTTGGAGGCTGAATAGCATGTTATTAAATATTGATTGGGTTACCAATGAGATCAAAGAAGAAATTAAAAACATCCTGGAAACTAATGACAATGAAAACACAACAATCCAAAACCTATGGGATGCAATGAAAGCAGTCCTGAGAGGGAAGTTTATAGCTCTACAGGCCTATCTCAAAAAAAAAAAAAAAAAAAAAAAAAAAAAAAAAAAAACACCAAGAAAAAATGGTAATAAATCATCTAACTCTACAACTCAAAGAATTAGAAAGAGAGCAACAAGAGAACCCCAGAGTGAGCAGAAGGAAGGAGATAATAAAGATTAGAGCAGAAATAAATGACATAGAGACCAAAAAATCAATACAGAAAATCAATGAAACCAAGAGCTGGTTCTTTGAAAGGATAAACAAGATTGACAAACTTCTAGCCAGGCTCACCAAGAAGCAAAGAAAGAGGACCCAAATAAACAAAATCAGAAATGATAGAGGCGAAATAACAACAGACCCCACAGAAATACAAATGATTGTTTAAAAAAAATACTATGGACAGCTCTATTCCAACAAACTAGACAACCTGGAGGAAATGGACAAATTCCTAGAAAAATACAACATTCCAAGACTCAATCAGGAAGAATCTAAAAATCTCAATAGGCCAATAACTATGGAAGAAATTCAAGCAGTCATCAAAAAGCTTCCAGCAAACAAAACCCTAGGACCAGACAGCTTCACAGGGGAGTTTTACCAAACATTCAAGGAAGAACTAAAACCTATCCTCCTCAGACTACTACAAAAAATTCAAGAGGAAGGAACACTTCCAAGCTCATTCTATGAAGCCAGCATCACCCCAATACCAAAACCAGGTAAAGACAACACTATGAAAGAGAATTACAGGCCAATATCCCTCATGAACATAGATGCCAAAATCCTCAACAAAATCTTAGCAAATCGGATCCAGCAGTACATCAGAAAGATCATACACCATGACCAAGTAGGATTTATCCCAGGGATGCAAGGATGGTACAATATCCGCAAATCAATAAACATGATACATCACATAAACAAAACAAAAAAAAGAGATAGAAGAAGATATAAACAAGTGTAAAAATATACCATGTTTATGTATTGGTAGAATTGACATCATTAAAATGTCCAGTCGTAACCGGTTTGGCTCAGTGGATAGAGCGCCGGCCTGCGGACTGACAGGTCCCAGGTTTGATTCGGGTTAAGGGCATGTACCTTGATTGCGGGCACATCCCCAGTAGGGGCTGTGCAGGAGGCAGCTGATGGATGTTTCTCTCTCATCCATGTTTCAAACTCTCTATCCCTTTCCCTTTCTCTCTGTAAAAAATCAATAAAATGTATTTCAAAATAAAAAATAAAATAAAATGTCCAGATTACCCAACGCAATCTATAGATTCAATGATATAACTATTAAAAAAGAACAGCATATTTCACAGATCTAGAAAAAATACTCCAAATATTTCTATGAACCAAAACAGATCCAAATTAGCCACAGCAATCTTGAGAAAGAAGAACAAAGGTGGGAGGGATCACAATACCAGATATTGAATTATACTCAAAAGCCATAGTAATCAAAACAGCCTGATACTCAAACAGGAATAAGCATATTGGGCAATGGAACAGAACAGAGTACCCAGAAATCTACCCAAGCCATTATGTTTAATTAATATTTGACAAAGGAGGCAAGAGCATACAATGGAATCAAAACAGTCTCTTTAATAAATGTTGTTGGGAAAATTGGACAGATAAATGTGCAAAAAAATGAAACTAGAACACCAAATTACACCATAAACAGGAGTAAATTAAAAATGGATAAAAGACTTAAATGAAAGAAGGGAAACCATAAAAAGCCTAGAATAAACTATAGATAGCAAAATCTCAGACATCTCTGAAAGAAATGTGTTTACAGCTACATCTCCTAAGGTGAAGAAAACTAAAGAGAAAATCAACAAATGGAACTACATCAAAATAAAAAGCTTGTGCACAGCAATAGAAACCATCAACAAAGTGAAAGGGGATTCCACAATATGGGAGTACAAATTTGGCAAAGATACATGTGATAAAGGGTTAATATCCAAAATAATAAAGAAAGACATACAATGTAACCAAAGGAAGATAAACAATCCTATTCACAAATGGGCAAAGGGCCTAAATAGACACTTTTCAAAAGAGGACATACAGAAGGCCAAGAGACATATAAAAACATGCTTAAAGTCAATAATCATCGGAGAGATGCAAATCAAAACGACAATGAGGTACCATGTTGCACCTGTCAGAATGGCAATCACCAACAAATCAACAAACGACAAATGCTGGTGAGGATGTGAAGAAAAAGGAAACCTTGTCCACTGCTGGTGGGAATACAGACTGTGGGAAACAGTATGGAATTTCCTCAAAAAAATAAAAATGGAACTCCCATTTGACCCAGTGATCCCACTTCTAAGAACATATCTCAAGAAACCAGAAACACCAATCAGAAAGGATATATGCACTCCTGTGTTCATAGCAGCACAATTTACAATAACTAAGATTTTAAACAGCCTAAGTGCTCATCAGCAGATGAGTGGATTAAAAAACTGGTACACCTACACAATGGAATACTACGCTGCTGTAAAAAAAAGAAGGAACTCTTACATTTGCAACAGCATGGATGGACCTGGAGACCATTATGCTAAGCAAAATAAGCCAGTTGGATAAAGATAAATATCACATGATCTTACTCGTCTTTTGGAATATAATAAACAACATAAACTGAAGAACAAAAATAGATCCAGAGACATAGAAACATTGAGCAGACTGTCCAACCTCAGAGGTCAGGCGGGGGTGGAGTGTGGGTAAGAGATAAACCAAAGGACTTGTATGCATGCATATAAGCATAACCTATGGACACAGACAGTAGGGGGGTGAGAGCATGTGCTGAGGGATGAGAACAGCTAAGGAGAGGTCAATGGGAGGGGAGACACATATGTAATACTTTAAACAATACAGACTTTAAATTTAAAAAATAATAAATTAAATAAATAAAGTTTAAAAAAATGGGCAAAAGTCCTAAATACACACTTCTCCAAAGGGAACATACAGATGGCCAAGAGAAATATGAAATCATGCTCAAAGTCACTGATCATCACATTGATGCAAATTAAAATGACAATGAGTTATCTCCTCACACCTACCATCAACAAATCAACAAATGACGATTGCTGGTGAGGATGTGGAGAAAAGGAAACCCTAGTACACTACTGGTGGGAATGCAGACTGGCACAGCCACTGTGGAAAACAGTATTGAGTTTCCTCAAAAAATTAGAGATGGAACTCCCATTTGACCCAGAAATCCCACTTCTAGGAATATATCCCAAAAATCAGAAACACCAATCAAAAAGGATATATGCCACACACTTTACAATAGCTAAGATCTGGAAACACTGCGAGTGCCCTGCCCAGGTGCAGCTGCAGGAGTCAGGCCCAGGACAGGTAAAGCCCTCGCAGCCCCTCTCCCTCACCTGTGTAGTCTCTGGATTCCCATCACAACCCGTGCTTATGACTGGACCTGGATACGCCAAGCCCCAGGGAAGGGGCTGGAGTGAATGGGGTGCATAAATAATAATGGAAACACTTACTACAGCCCCTCCCTCAAGAGCCAAACCTCCATCTCCAGAGACACACCCAAGAACCAGTTCTCCCTGCAGCTGAGCTCCATTACCATCTAGGACATGGCTATGTATTTCTGTGCCAGACACAGTGAGGGGAAGTCAGTGTGAACACAGACACAAACCTCCCTGAGGGAGACAGCAGGGCTGGGCTGCAGGTGGCGTTCTGAACGCCAGGGGTGCTCAGGACCCACAGCACAGAGAACAGTCTTAGGAGTGGGGCAGAGGGAGCAGGGAGGAAAGGGCCTTCCTGTTGGGCACAGGGATTTCCTCTCAAGCTCTCAGCTGCCTCCAGGGAGGATTCTTCCTTCTCATGTTCTCACCGCAGACACAATGAAGGAGGGACATTGTGTTTGCAGGTGACATGCTGGCAGTGGTGAGGACTCTCCTTCACCACATCTTTGTACTTTCTATTTCTCTTTCCCTGCAAGGAGGCCATCCTCATTGTTCTCCCTTCCTGGGTTTGGGAAACCTTCCCACCAAGAGAACCCAGTGCAGTCCTGGCCCCTGTATGCTGAGTTCAGGCCCCCAGTCCCCATGTTTCCCTCTGACAGGCCCACCTGGGCCTAGGCGAGGAGTATCCTCCCCCAGGACCTCCCACCACAGCTCTCCATTCTCCCTACCTCATGCTTCCCTCCTGGTCGTCATTCACTCAGGTGGATGTGTAAACCCATCGCAATGTCTGGTTTCAATGATTAAAAAAATTTAGTCTGCTTTGCTGTGTTTCCCTCTGAAGGGGACCCTTGTGGTTACAGGAATGTCCCAGCAGGTGGCCAGGGTAACCCTCATGTCAGCACCCTTAGCTCCCTCTTCCCCACCTTAACCATGTCTGCAAAGTACTGTCATATAAGGACACCCACAGGCTCCAGCGATGAGGACCCAGATATTCCTGATGTCAGGGTCCAGCCATCACAGTTCCCTGAGAGTCAGGGCCTCCAAGGCCCCTCAGGAACCTGGGGATGGGTTTCCTTCCTGGGAACTGGGAGTTGTGTGTGAGAGAGAGTGAGTGCGCATGTGTGTGAGTGTGCGTGTGTGTGTGTGTGTGTGTGTGCGCAAATGTTAATTTGCACATGTTTGTGACTGTGTGCAGGGTGTGTTCACATGTGTGTTTTAACCTTGCCCTGAGTCTCCCACAGCTCACATAACAAGGACCTTCCCACATGTAAAGAGAACCAGGCTCCAGGGAAAGCCCAGCCCAATAGCCTCAGAGCTTTCATTTTGGTGAGATGGTAGGAGAGGAGAGGAATTCTGCTTCCAGGGGCTTGTGTGGTTTCAATCTCCCAATGACATCTAAAGACAAAACCATGGTTTCTTATCAGATTCCTGGTGTGTGGCATGTGGAGAGGCAAAAATAAGACATCAGTTGTCAGAAGTCAAACAAAAAATATGAATAGATACAGAATAAAGACTTTACATTGAAAATTGCTTCAGAATTACAGTTATTAACAGATTAGGTGTAGAAGAGATGGCCTCAATATAATAAAGGCCACATTTGAGAAGCCAACAAGTGACATCATGCTACACAGAGCAAATTTCAAAGCTTCTCTTCTTACTTCAGGACCAAGACACGGCTCCCCTCTGACTACTTCTATTTATCAAAACTAGTAGTCCCTGTCAGAATAATTAGACAAGAAAAAAGAAATATAACATGTCTACATCAGAGAGAAACAAGTTAAAATGTTTCTCCTTATCTGTATGCAGATAACATGATCTTGTACATAGAAAACCCTAAAATCTGTATGAGCAGCTAATAGAACTGGAATTGAGGAAAGATTTAAGATATAAAAGCAACACACAAATGGCTTGTGCTCCTGCACCTTCTCATCAGAGTGTCTTCATGACTCTATGGGGCTGTTTCAGAAGAAAGTGAGGAAAGAAAACTGGAACTGGCTGAAAAACAAGATGACAACCTTATGAGACAAGAACCCTGGATGTGTCCTTGGTCTTGGTTAATCCCCCATCATGTTCCCAGGTAGCTTTCCCTGAAATGTGGCACTGAGTCAGGTGCAGGTTCCAGTTGACCAGCACCATGTGGAGACATGGTGACAGTGGTACCAAGGGTCACATGTGTAAGAGTTTGGCTGGTAACTGGACTGTGCAAGAATTCACCACTAAATGGAGAGATACAGAGAGGATTTTTATTTTATTTTCCAAAAAGAGAAAGATCTCCTGTATCTCTCACTAGTTGATAAGGGCAGGGAACAAAACCTGGCTTCCACTTTACAAGAGTAATGGCTGCTGTCGATGGTGACAAGGAAGGAAGAAGGACTTGGGACTGAAGTTGGGCAGATACCAGGGGGATTTTCTTGAAAAGTTACATTGTGTCACTTTCCAGCAGACAGTCTGGCAGATGTCTTAGAGAGGTATCTCTCAGTACTTTCCCCAAGCCTGTAACATGCTTAGAGCACAAGGTGTGAGGGTTTACAAGGAGGCTTGTTTGAAGAGGAGAGGTGACGGGAACTTTCCACTAACCAGAGACTCCTTAGTGGGAATGAACCCAGAGTTCTGAAAACAGCAGAGAGGAGGGCGATGCAAGAATGTAGCCTTGAGAGTAGCTCCACTTGTACCTTAGTTTGAACAGAGGGGCTGTTTGAATCAGAAGAGCTAACAATTTTGGTGATCAGAAGATTCTAATAAATTATGGTGGCCACTGGAATGAAACAGAAAGGCCCTTTCCCTGTCCTTACAATCAGTTTTCAAATCACAACATTTTTATGCCCTAAACTTAATTATTTCTAAACTAGAGGCCTGGTGCATGAAAATTCATGCACTTGGGGAGTTCTTCAGACCAGCCTCCACCCTCTTACAATCTGCAACCCCTTGGGTAGTGTCTCTAGGCCTGGCCTGAAACCAGGGCCTATCGGGGCTTTCCTTCTCCCTGCTTCAGGCAGCTGGCCCCACTGCCGCTGCTGCCACTGCTTGCCCTCTGTATAGTGCTGGCCCCCTCCGCTGCCACCAGTGGCCTCCCTCTGCAGGCAACAGGCTGGGGTGTGATGGCTTCCCTGGGCTGGGCCTCCCTCTGCTGGGCAATCGCTGGCTGGCTGCACACCTGCCACAGAGTCACTGCTGGTGGCCTGGGCCTCCCTCTTTCTTTGCTTGGGGGCAAGGCCAGCCCAGTGAGGGCCCGTGGTGATTCTGGTTTCTGGTCATTCCGTTCATTATGCTTATGGTGGCTGGCCTTTTATTATATAGGATCATTACTGATATCTTCATGAAACACACCACGTTATCACTGAGATTCTTCTATATCCCAACGTATGAAGCTGGATTTACTACAGAGTCTAGAGAATAAACACAACAAAGGAGTCACTGCAGCTGCTACAGGTCCAACACTAAACTCCCCTGAAGGAATAGGACCCGGGAGCTCTGTCTGTGTCTCTATAGCTAATGCTTCTGGTCCCCAGGGACCCGCAGATGCTCCTCTCTCCCCAACACGTGGTCCACGGCTCCAGGCTCACACTCTGGTCTTAGTTTATCCTCTGATCACTTTGGAGGGGAATTAGTGTCAGAGGGAACTTCCCGTCTCCTGAACATGAACCTCCTGGGCTTTTAATTCTTCCTCCAGTTGTGAGGGTTGGTTCACCTTGGTGTGTTCATTGTTGATGACTGTGAAAGGCATCTCAGTTATATTTTGACCCCTATCTTCTTGTATCAATTGTTCAAAATTGTATTTTGATGCACAGTATGAGAAATGAACTTTTAAAATAACTGAATTTTATGGAAAATGAAGAGAAAATAAATTAGACCCATGTTAAAGTAAAAGATCAGTGAAATGTCCAAAGTTAAAGATATGAGATCCATAGATAAACTTTGACTCCACAGTCTTATTTAGAAGTTGTATTCCTGCCCTAACCAGTTTGGCTCAGTGGATAGAGCATCAGCCTGTGGACTGAAGAGTCCCAGGTTCCAATCCTATCAAGGGCATGTATCTTGGTTGCAGGCATATCCCCTGTAGGGAGTGTTCAGGAGGCAGCTGATTGATGTTTCTCTCTCATCAATGTTTCTAACTCTCTATCCCTCTCCCTCCCTCTCTGTAAAAAAAATCAATAAAATATATTTTTAAAAGAATAGAAATAAGAACACTCTTTAAAAATTAAAAAAAGGAAGTTGAAGTCCTTCAAACAATGTTGCTATGAATTGGTCCAGAGCATAACAACAGATAGGAAAGCTTAACAAGGGGGGTGATCAGGGACACCCCTTGGTGCTACTTTGATGGTGTCATCCACATGCAGCATCAATTCTGCTGCTTTAGCTACACTCAGATGAACCTCCCACTTCACTTGAAAATGTCCTGCGATGCTCAGCACTGCCATCACCAATAGCACCTTTCTTCATATCCAGTTCAGCAGCTGTATTGCCTTCATGATGGACAGCAAAGAGCTGTGACGCCAGATCTGCACTGTCACAGCCTGCGTTGGCAGCTCTAACAGTAGACAACATTCTCAGTGCTTGAGCCTAAGAATCCATTGCAACAGCTTCTTTACCTGGTGTTTACTGGCAGCTGTGACACAGTATGAGCTCTCAGCAACTCAGAACAGCCTCCGCCATAAACTATTCTAGAAGCCTTCACAGTGTGTGCAAGAACACAGAGGGCATCATGCAAAGATCTTTCTGCTTCATCTAAAATGTGTTGAGTGGCACCACGAAGAACAATAGTCTGATCCTCACCAAGGGCTACCCCAGAAACCTGAATGAGCGTTTCTTCTCCAATCATGACTTCCTCAATGAGCTTCCAACTTCCAAGCTTCACTAGTTCTGAGTGGTCAAAGGTAGAGGCAATTTTACCACCTGTGACAAGAGCCAGGAGTTCTACATGTTCAATAGCCATACCCCAGCATCACCAAAAACCAGCTCAGAATAATTAGAAATTTATTGCCTGTTAATACCTTAAACTTTCTCCTTGATTTTTTTCCTGTTCTACTTGTTTTATTTTAGCAATCTTTGCTGTAGAATCAACCCTTACACAGGAACCAGATATCTTTATTTTGTTTGTATCCATACCAGTATTTACAATAAGAATTTTAGCATTTTCAATTCCTTTTGGTTGATTAACTCCAATGTTTTATATCCAACAGAAAGCCTTTATCTAAATAGGAATCCACCAGACTTCCTCCTAACTTGTTGATGACATGAATTGCCTCCAGATTACCAGAGCCCTTCAATCAGAGAACATCTTCTACAACAGCTAACTTTGTAGAGTGATCTTTGTGATAAGTAAGAAGTTTTAAGGATAATGTTGTTCCTGCAATGCTCATTAAATCTTGGCAGGATTTATCTTCATCAGAGCCATGATCAACTGCCGAATTTAACAGAGCCTGTCTTGCTGCCTTTATGGATTCTCTCCAACCCGCAATGATGGTCTGAAGATGAGTCTTTTTTGAAATTAAATATTCTGCTTCCCTTAGTCATTCTGCTGCTAAAATAGGAACAGAGGTAGTGCCATCTCCAACTTCATCATCCCAAACCCTTGCCATACCAACAAACATTTACCTTTTGGATTATCAACACCGATGATTTTTTAGGATAGCTGCAGCATCATTGATCACCATAGAAAGGCATCTCATCCACTGCTTCCCAGGATTGTGTCCATGCCTTTGGGTCCCAAGGTGCTCTAGACCAAGTCTCCCATAGCGATGGACCAATAAAGGAAGACAGACAGGCTGTCCCTGCTTCATCAGCGCCAGCCTGGAAGGTGTTGACAGGTGCCAGGGGAAGGGAGGCCATGGTTCCAAAGAGATGGACAATCATGCTTCTCCCTCTCAGCTCACAGCCTGGATCCCAGGGCAGAGAAGACAGATGTGACACCACAGGCTGGGCACAGGGGGCAGGGCCTTGGCAGCTAAGAGCAGAAGGGTTGGTCTCTATTTTCTTATGTGACCACGTCTGATTTTCCCCACAGGGTCTACCACTATCACTCCAATGTGATCTGTTTCCCTCCACAGTTGCTAATTTCCACAGCGTCACAGCTCATTTTCCCAGTAGACTCACTCCTTCCTTCCTGGGAATGAGATCACCTGAGTAACCCACACACACCCACATAACCACAGACACACCTGGTACATTTCCTTCTCTGTGCTCAATAGCGTGTTCCAGTCTCCATCCAGGCACACCTTTCCCCTCTGGCCAGGTTGGACCCGGGTCATCTGTAAACACCAAGGGACTGGGGGCGCTGATGAGAATGGCCACACACGGTCTGGATGTCAGGTGCTCTCTCCTCTACTGCCCTGGGCCAGGCCATCCCCCATGTCCAGGTTCTCACCAAAAGCCCAGCGTATTCTCCTTGAACTGCTCTTGGGGCTCTTTAGGAAGCTGCATCCAGGAGTTAGAGTTTATGATTTAATCATCCAACAAATTTATTGACCAACCAGGTGGTAAGACTTTGCACTCAAGAACTTGTTCATGAAAAAATGGAGGAAGTGATCTTTCAGAAGCTAAAAGGAATGGATGAAAATCACCCCCTGCAGAGGCGGGCCCACTTCCTCATCTCCCAGAGCAAGGAGGGCTGTTCTGTTCTCTCCACTGCGACTTACTCATATGATCTCAGGCACAGTCTTAGAATTCACAGGCATAAGGTCTCAGGGGCTGTATTTAAGGGGCCCAGTTGCTGGACAGGGAACTGTCCTCTGTTTATGGTGAGCTTGTCACTGTGCTCACCGCTCCCTGCAGCTCCACTGCCAACAGTCACGTAGGCTCCCCCACAGATATCAGAACACATGTTCCTGAGATAAACAGACACTGCTGTATTGCATGGTGGACACGCCCCGATGCTGAGGGTGCACACCAGGCTGTGTTAGAGCACCTCCCATGTGCAAGCTGAGACCTGGCACTAGAGGCCTGGGCTGCAGAGGGTTATGCTCCTCAGGTTCTCCCCCGAGGCAGCTGCCTGTGGCCCAGGGCGTCCTTGCAGAGAACCACCTGCATACAAGTAGCAGGACTGGGGCTGCCACTCTTTCAGAAATACCAGGGAAGGCTTCGCCATGGCAGACATGCCTGCCTTGTCTTAGGAAGCTGGTTCAGACACCTGTCCTTAGACTGTGAGGCTCAGAACAACAACTAGGGGGCACTGTCATCTCCACAATCCTGTCCCAGGATGTCTCCTGAGAGGTTTTATCTGCAACATGCACTGGGGAACCTTAAAAGTACCACTTTCCATCCTGGAGGAGTATGTCTACCACTATTCACAGACAATCTTCTAGAGAATGTGCAGACCAGCCACGTGCCCCTGAGTCCTGGCCCAGGCACCCTGGTCCACCCTCCCCATATGACCACAGGGAGGGAGGAGCCCCCTGATGGCTCAGACAGGTCCTCAGGGAAAGACATGCAAATGTGGCGCCTCCCTTGCTCATGAAAGCCTGCCAGGCTGGGTCTCTGCAGATCCTGGAGAGGAGCCTCCTGTGTGAGCCCCTCAGTGTCCACATCATGGGGTCTGCGCTCATCTGGGCTGCCCTTCTCTTTGCTGTCAAAGGTGCGTCCCTGTGCATCAGGCTCATGGGAAATAAGTCACACGGGGCAGTTCTCAGTCTGTTTCTCTGTTTGCAGGTGGCCTGTGCCAAGTTCAGCTGGTGGAGTCTGGGGGAGGCGTGGTGCCACCCGGGGGGTCTCTGAGCCTCTCCTGCAAAGCCTCTGGATTCACCTTCACTAACTACAGCATGAACTGGGTCCGCCAGGCTCCAGGGAAGGGGCTGCAGTGGGTGGCAGGAGTGAGTAAACCAACTGGAAAGAACCAGTGGTATGCTCCTGAAGTTCAAGGAAGATTCACAATCTCCAGGGACAACCCCACGAGCACAGTTTCTCTTAAAATGACCAAGCTGACATCTGAGGACACGGCCGTGTATTACTGTGCAAGAGGCACAGAGAGGGAAAGTCAGTGTGAGCTCTGACACAAACCTCCCTGCAGGAGATTCTGTCACCACTAGGGGCCGCTCAGGACACATTGAACACAGCTAAGAGCCCAGGTGCAGGTTTAGATTGTCCTTAAGGGTGGTTTTCTGTCAGGTGTGGGGTTGCCTCTTCACCATCTGAATTACAGAAATTTATTGTAGGAGGAGGAAAACTTTGTCACACCCACAAAAGGCAGAGGCAAATGCCTTTGCTTACTCTTGTCTCTAAATGCCAATTAATCATGAAATCTTCAGACCCAGGTCCCCTATATCTATCAAGAGGCTCTAGTGACTCAACAGTGCTGCTCACCTGAATGCTGGACAGCGTGCACCACAAGTATGTGAATCCAAAGCTACAGAAGAAGGACCCCCAGTGGTGATGGTCATTGTCTTGTCATCATGTCATTGAGCCAAAAGTAGGTGACACCAGGCAGAGGCAGAGGGAGCCACAGCAGCTTGTTACAGATGTGCAGGCTGATGACATACACTCACACCAAGGGGCATGTAATGTTTATTATGCTCATAGTTGAAATCCCTGGGAAGCCCAGGAAAGGCCCTTGAGGAACTCAGACCTGCTTTGATGGATCCAGGAAAGGAGACTTGCCCAGGGCTTTTATTTTGGTAAGGTTGTTGGTATGGGGAGGAATTCTGCTTCCAGGTTGTCATTTCAATTTCACACTGACATCTAAGTATAAAACTGTGATTTCTTATCTGATTTCCCATGTAAGGGGTAGGTGGACAAGAGGCAGCAATAAGCCATCAGTTGTTAGAAGTCAAACAAAAAAGAAAATAGAGTAATGTTATGTATTTTACTTCAGAACTATACAAAATGAGAAAAATTGAGATAAATAGTCCTTGTATGTGTACAAAAACCAGGTCTAAAGAAAATGAGAAGATCATAAGTAAGCAAATTACGGAGAAACCAAGATGGCGGCATAGGTAAACACCGGAGTTTGCTGCCTCGCACAACAACTTCAAAAATACAACTAAAAGACAGAATGGACATCATCCAGAACCACAGGAAGGCTGGCTGAGTGGAAACTCTACAACTAGAAGGAAAGAGAAAAGCATACTGAGACTCAGAGGAGGTGCGGTGAGGAAGTAAAACACTAGGGTGCAGAGGTGCATGCGGAGCGGGCTGGTGGCTGAGGGTGCAGTTGTCATTTTCAATCGGGAGGGAGTCTCAGGCTCTGGGCTCCAGTTCCGGGCAAGTCTCTGGGGACCCAGACTCATGCGGGAGAGGCGGGACTGTCTGGCATCGGTCGGGGCTCGAGGGCAGCTTTCTCTCCAAGGGGCTTGCAGCGATTACTGGGACGTTGAGAAGCAGAGCCTCTGAGGGCAGGACTGAGAGAAGCCATAACTGCTAGCCCGCCCTGTTGATCCCGTGGGACCCGCCCCGCCCAAGCCCTGTAGGGAGGCTTTTACTGGATAGCCTCAGGCAAAGGCTAGATTAGCACCTCCCTAGAGATCCAGGAGACAGGAAACCCAGAGGTCAGAGTGGGACCATCCAGTTTGCAGCTCCATGGAACCATAAAGGACACACTCAGGGGACAGACTCAGTGAGCATCAAAGCCCCATTGAAGCAAGTCTTGGCCCAGAGGGGTGTCTACAGCACAGAAGTTCTCCCACTGCAGACACAGCTGATTCTCACAGCCAATTGGCCTGGAGGTCAATTCCTCCCAGTGATACCTACAACAATCAAAGCTTAACTACAACAAGACTGTGCACAAAGACCACAAGAGGGTGCACCAAGAGTGTCCTCCTCAGGTAATTAGGGAGGCTGAACAACTGGGCCCTAGAGGACACTTAGCACAGAAAACCACTTTATCAACACAGGGAAGCATAAAAAATGCGGAGACAAAGAAAAAGGACACAAATGACAGAAGTGGAGGAAAGCAAACTACTAGATATAGAGTTCAAAACCACACTTTTAAGGTTTTTCAAGAATTTTCTAGAAACTGCTGATAAACTTAATGAGATCTACAAGAAATCTAATGAGACCCTGGAGGTTGTGATAAAGAACCAACTAGAAATTAAGCATGCACTGACTGAAATAAAATATATTATACAGACTCCCAATAGCTCCAGGCTATATCCTCTCCTGGACTGTACAGGCTCACAGCTTTCTCCTCCCACAGGGCTGAGGTCTCTGGGAAGGCAGACCTGTGGTCTAGAAGAAGATGAGACTGCTGGGTCTTCTCCTGTGTCTGTTGACAGCCCCCCAAGGTGAGGGTCTCAGGGGTCAGAGAGGGGTCAGGAGATGGCTATGAATGCATGTGACTCACAGGACTGATGTTCCTTTTTTCCAGGTATTCTGTCCCAGGTGCATCTGCAGGAGTGGAGCCCAGGACTGGTGAAGCCCTCACAGACCCTCTCCCTCAACGGCAGTGTCTCTGGATTCTCCCTAACCAGCTATGGTGTACACTGGACCCACCAGGCTCCAGGAAAGGGGCTGGAGTGGGTCTGGGGCTGTATGGACTGGTGGAAGTACCAGCTATAACCCAGCACTGAAATACTGCCTCAGCATGACCAGGGACACAACCAAGAGCCAAGTTTGTTTAACACTGAACAACATGAGAGCTGAGGACACAGCCGTGTTTTTCTGTGCAAGAGACACAGTGAGGGGAAGTCAATGTGAGGCCAGACACAAACCTCCCTAAGGGAGACAGGAGAGTTAGGCTGCAGGGGCGCTCAGGTCACTAGGGTGCACGCAGGACCCACAGATTCTGTGTTGCAGGCCCAAGAGCAGTTGCAGGTGGTGTTTATGACTGTTTCCTCTGAGGGTCCTGGGCTTCCTCTCCATATAACAGTTTCTCCCAGATTGTCTCTAGACCTATGGTCCTGTGACTACCACTGGTGGCTTTGTATTATAACAGTTTTATTAAATTAGTACAGACTTTCTCACATACACCACAGGAGGCATTTTTCATTTGGAGGAAGAAAAATGCAGAGTGGTTGGTGAGCCTGTGGAAACCATCAGCACACAAATCCTCTGTGACAACGAAATCTGGAACTTGTGTGAACCTCCCTGCATTCCAGGAAGGCCAGCAAGTCTGTCGGAGATGTCTTCAGCCAGAACTTTACTTCAGATGATGCCCGAGTCTCCCAGCAATGGCCCTGCTTTAGTGTCACCACTGAGCCCAGCTGTGGTCTGGGAGTCATACACAGCTGTGTCTTCAGCCAAATCCATGGTGGATTTCAGGAAGCATCAGCTGTGACCTGTTCCTTGTGCTCCTGGTGTTGGAGGGAAGGAGGGTGCATTCTCAGGACAACACACTTTATGAATCTATACAAGAAAACATGGTTTTATTTCATTCTCTTGGGTGGCAGATGAAATAAATATGTGGTCTGCAAACAAGTGCAATTTCCAAACTGACCCAAATGCACTGTCCCTTAGTTCTGTGAGGTGTCCTAATAGCTGAGTGTAGCCTCTCACAGAGGGAATTGTTAAATATGGTGAGAAGACTTGTTCCTGTTTCCATTGGTTTCTCTCCATGTACAGAAATCTTCAGTGGAATAACTTTGTAGGATTCTTCAAAAAAATTCCTTCCTTCCTCAAAGTTGAAAGCAGACATGTGTTTGCTGATTCTCAGATAGGAGCTGGTCCTGCCCACCACAGAGCCAGCTGAGAGCAGCCCGGGACTGCAGTTTATAGAGACAGTTCTTTCCCTGGGTGGGGACTTGGAGGTGCTCCCCTGTCAGTTCATGTTGCTCAGATCTATCTGTGGGATTCAGAATTAGTATGCAAGTTAGGCTGTCACTGCTCAGCTCCATGTATGTGCAAGTGATGCCTACTCCCTGTGAAGTTCAACAGTTGTGTTTATCAGTCCACTTATTTGTTGCTTCAGTTAGAAATTTCCCCCTGACTTTGCAGATGGCTATACATTTTTAAAAAGTAATTGAAGTAATAACCAAAGCCTCTCAGCAAAGGAAAGTCACGTGTATTCAAGGGTGAACTCTATCCAAATTAGAAGGAACAAGCAGTATTTTCTCAATCAGTTCTTCTCAAACACTTCCAAGAATTGCAAAAGAGTGTAAACTTCCAAACTCCTTTATTGAGGTGACCACTACATTCATACCAAAGCAAAATAAGTACACAAACAAAAATGACAGGTCATATCCCTGATGAACATAAATGCTAAAATCCTCAACAATCTTATATAATAAAATTCTAATATGTAAATCAACTGAACAGTGGAATGACTGGTTGCTATGACATGCACTTACCACCAGTGGGCATACTCTCAATGCAGGAGCTGCCCCTTGGTAGTCAGTGTGCTCCCACAGGGGGAGTTCCACTCAGTCAGAAGCCAGGCTCACAGCTGGAAAGCATAGCATCAGTGGTAGGAGCCTAAGACTGCAGTTGGACATCCCCCAAGGGGTCCCAGACTACAAGAGGTCACAGGCCGGACTGAGGGACACCTCCCCCACTCAGGGCAGCAATGTTGTGCCCTGGGCCTCTAGTATAAGATAAAACTTAATAACATCTTGAAAGCATCATTTACCATCATCAAGTGGGATATTGTCCTAGAGTGCAAGGATGGTTCAACCTTTATAAATCAATAAACTGGATACACCCATCCACAGAATAAAGGAGAAAACTATATTGTCATATAAAAATATATAAAAAAGGTCATTGAAAATGTTAAAATACCTTTATTGCTGGAAGCCGATCCATCCTTGCTGCTTGGCACAGTCGCTGCAGGGAAGAAACATCTGCACAGTATATGTTTCAAGGGACCTGGTGTATATGGTATACGGTTCTTAATATGTTTGTTCCCCTTCTTAGCGCTATGTGTTTTAACCAAGGTCACCTCTCCAAGAAAGGTTGTTTCCCCAAGTGGGGATTTTTTTCTGGAGTTAGGGATTAACAGGACTAACTAAGGGAATAAATCAGTAAAACCCCTTAACTAAGTGCCAGGAGGGTAGTTAATCACTTTAACTATGAACAATCACGCTTAAGCTACATAATCTTTACTTAGGATAATCTCCTTCAGTTACTTCCTTGTAGCTTAACAGAACAATAGAGTAGTGACTTTGGGATGGAGATAACAAACACCCTAACCTTTGGAATAGAATGGATAGGATTAAAATCAACTGGTATAAATACAGATGTAACAGGAGAATAAAGACAGAACCTGGCTAGAGAACCTGGCTGGAGAACCTGGCTAGGCTGCTGATCAACTGAACGCTGTCTCCATGTTATTCCTTCTTCTCCAAATCCGTCCACACTTTTGGGAACCCCTGGACCTGCTGGGGCTGGACCCCAACACTTTATGATAAAAATTCTCAATAAATTTAGTGTAGAAGTGGTGTACCTCGATATAATACATGCTGCCTTTCAACAGAAAAATGGTAACATTATGCTACATAGAAAAAATTTCCACACAATTTTTCTGACATCAGGACCAAGACCAAGGCAGCCCAGTGACTGCTTCTATTAAACAAAACTGGAAGTCCTTGTCAGAGAAATGTGGATAGAAAAAAATAAATCTGTAAATCAGAAAAGAGCAGATAAATTGTCTCTCTTTATCCCTATGGATATGACATGATCTTAGATATAGAAAACCCTGAAGACTTCACAAGAAAATTGATACAACTAGAAAGGTACCTCCAGAAATATGTAAGGTACAGAATCAACACAGAAATGGCTTGTGCCTCTGCACACTCTCAACAAAGTGTTTTCATGGCTCTAGGAAACATGTGGGGTTGTTTCAGAGGAAAGTGAGGAAAGAGAACTTGAATTGGCTTAACAACAAGGAGATGACAATGTAATGAAACAAGAATCCTGGACGTGTGAGTCCTCAGTCTTGGTTAATCCACCCTCATGTTCCCAGGGAGCTTCCCCTTCAATGTGGCACTGAGTCAGCTGCAGGTTCCAGTTGACCCCCCCCCACCCCCATCATGTGGGGATACAGTGACAGTGGTTCCAAGGGTCACATGCAGATGTCAGGTTTCCAATAACAAGATTTTCATAACCTAAACTTAGTTATTCCTACATTTTATCCACATTGTCATAAAAGAATATCTTAGTTTTGATTGAGTTTCATCTATATCCCCAATGTTTGAAACTGGCTTTACTGTTTCTCTGTATCATTCATGCTTCTGTTTCCCAATGATCCACACAGAGGCTCCAATCTCCCCCAACACTTGGTCCACTGGCTGTAGGTTCAAGGTCTGTTCTTAGTTTATCCTCTGATCACTTTATGTGAAATAAGGCATATGGTGGAACTTCTATTTCCTGAACAAGACACTGCCATGCTTTAATCTCCCTCTGGTTGTGATGGTTGATCACCTCACTATGTTATAATACAGGTAAACTTCCAAGGTATAATGTTTAAATCTCTACCCTTTCTCCTATTTTTCTATTACATTAATTTTCATGCTGGATTAGTACACCATCTTATAGAGTCAGGCAGTACTGAGCCCTCACTGGGAAAGCCCCTTTGTCCAGGAGTTGATTCAGGGAAGCAGTTGGGTCCAATTGGAAGGACCAGTGACCCAGGTACCAGGGCTAATGTTCCTCAGCCATGAGTGCCCTTGGACACACCACACTCTGCAATGACATCCTGTATGTCAGTGTCCAACCCCAGAGCTCCCTATGTAGTAGGAGAACATGCCAATAGGCCCCCCTCTGCTCGTGAATTACACCCCAGCCCCGGGATCCCCAGGTGTTCCCATTCCATGATCAGAAGTGAACACAGACCACTTACCATGGGGTTTGGATCAGCTGGGCTTCCCTTGCTGTTACTTTAAAAGGCAATTTACGCCGAAGCTGGTTTGACTCAGTGGATAGAGCGTCGGCCTGCGGACTGAAAGGTCCCAGGTTCCACTCCGGTCAGGGGCATGTACCTGGGTTGCGGGCACGTACCCAGTAGATGTGCAGGAGTCAGCTGATCGATGTTTCTCTCTCATCAATGTTTCTAACTCTCTATCTCTCTCCCTTCTTCTCTGTAAAAAATCAATAAAATATATTTTTTTAAAAGGCATTTTATGGAGAATGAGAGACACTGAGTATGTGAATGAATATGCGTGAGAGAAACACTGGACATGTGCCATCTGCCTGACCTGCAGGTCTCTTTGAGCCACAGATCTCCCTCCAGGGAGAGGGAGGGGCTGAGCTTCAGGAGATGCCCAGGTCCACCAGGAGGGGGCAGGCACCAGGGGGGCGCTCTGGACACCACAGAGCTCAGGAACAGCAGGGGGCACTCAGGCCCAGAGTCGGGGCATGTAGCTGGGAACAGGCAACATGAAGGGCTGAGTATCATCTGCCCCTGGTGGTCTGGTTTCCCTTCTCTTCTTGCTGTTTAGTGGCTCAGGGACATGCTCCCCTTGTCATCTGTGCTCTAAGTGCTCACATTCTCCCTGAGGACAACAAAGGTGTGAACACCATTCTCTTTTCCTAGATGAGGTCTTTACCATCTCAGGGACCATTCTCTCAGTAGGTTCCCTTCTTTCTGACACACTGAGCACCTGGGGAACCTCTCCATCCTTGGGAGAGGGATACAGTTTCCACAAAGAGAAACATCAGTGAAGCCACACCCTGTGTCTGAGTTCACTCTGTCTGCTCCAGACAAGCCCTCACCTGCCCTCGGGCCCCCCTCCCTCAGACAGGCACAAATCTGCCTCAGGGCAGCCCTCCTTCAGACAGGCGCAGATCTTCCCCAGGGCCCCCTCCCTCAGACACCCACAAATCTGCCCCAGGGCAGCCCTCCTTCAGACAGGCACAGATCTGCCCCAGGGCCCCCTCCCTCAGACACCCACAGATCTGCCCCAGGGCCCCCTACCTCAGACACCCACAGATCTGTCCCCAGGAGCTCCCCCTAGAGCTGTCTAGGCAGTCTCATCTCCCTGGGGCAGTTCACACTCTGGTTGGGCTGGCACTCAGGATGAGGGGGATGGCCAGCGCTTGCCCCTCACTTTCTCCACCCCGCAGTCTCCTGGACCAGAACCAGCCCAATGGAGGTCCTGACTCAGCTCTCAGAATTCCATATAGAGCAGAGTGAGAGCGGAGCCCAGAGATGAAACCCTCCACGACCTGCTGGGCAGCCCTCTGTGTGGGTCCCTGAGAGCCATCGGGCTCTTCTCTAACATGTGTCTCAGTTTCCACATGGGGAATCCACATGGATCATGAAACCAGCTGGACAGATTCCTGGTCTACACCCACCCCCAGCTGTCCCTCCAGTATCCCAGGACAACTGCCCCAAGATCACCCTCTGCCTTCCACTGTCCACATCATTCCTAGATCTGTCCCAGACCCTGAGCTCCATGGCCAGAGCCCTGATGACTCTCCTGGCTCCTCCCACAGGGTCCAGGACAGAGAAGACCCTGTAAAAATTTACCTGTCCCACTTCATCCACCAGCACCCCTCTCACAGGTCCATCCACCTGTTGACACCCCAGGACAGGTCACAGACAGGAGACCTGAACCTGAGCCAGGACATGGTGACAGCGGTCCCAAGCGTCACATGCAAACATTGATGGTTCCAATAACAACATTTTTCTGACCCAAATATGTTTATTCCTAAATCATTACCCACATCCTCCCCTAAACACGCTGGGTCATGATGGAGATTCTTCTATATCCCAATGTATGAAACTGGATCTACAACAGAGTCTAGAGCAGTGATGGTGAACTTATGACACACGTGTCAGAGGTGACACGCGAACTCATTTTTTTGGTTGATTTTTCTTTGTTAAATGGCATTTAAATATATAAAATAAATATCAAAAATATAAATCTTTGTTTTACTATGGTTGCAGATATCAAAAAATTTCTATATGTGACAGGGCACCAGAGTTAAGTTAGGGTTTTTCAAAATGCTGACACACCGAGCTCAAAAGTTTCGTCATCACTGGTCTAGAGAATAAACACCACAAAGGAGGCAGTGCAGCTGCTACACGTCCAGCACCAAACTCCCCTGAAGGAACAGGACTCGGGAGCCCTGTCTGTGTCTCTATAGTTCATGCTTCTGGTTCCCAGGGACCCACACACATGCTCCCCCAGCACTTGGTTCACTGTCTCTGGGCTCGCACTCTGGTCTTAATTTATCCTCTGATCACTTTATAGGGGAAATGGTGTCAGATGGAACTTCCTATCTCTTGTACATGAACCTCTTGCAATTTTACTTGTTTCCCAGATTGGAGAGTTAATTTCTCTTGGTTGTCATTGCTGGTTACTGTCAAAGGCATCTCTGATTTTCAATCCTTCTTTTTTTCATTTTATGACAGTTATCTCTCTGGAATGTTTGTACAGATTTCCCAGAGCAGTTGGGTCCCGTGGAGAAGACACAGGTCCATATGTGGGGAATTATTTTTTAATATGTTTTATTTATTAAACAGAGAGGAAGAGAGAGGGATAGAGAGTTAGAAACATCGATGAGAGTGAAACATCGAACAGCTGCCTCCTGCACACCCCCCACTGGGGATGTGCCCGCAACCAAGGTACATGCCCTTGACCGGAATCGAACCTGGGACCCTTCAGTCCTCAGACCGACACTCTATCCACTGAGCCAAACCAGTCAGGGCAAGGGGAATTATTTTAACATACATGCACCCTTGGACATGTCACACTCTGGTACCTTGTCATTGTATCAAATTCTAACTGAGAGCTCCCTATATAGCAGGAGGACATGCAAATAGGGCTCCCTCTGCTCATAAAAAAGCAGCCCATCCCTGACCCTGCAGCTCTGGGACAGGAGCCCAGCCCCAGGATCCCCAGGTGTTCCCATTCCCTGGCCAGGACTCAACACAGACCACTCACCATGGAGTTTGGGCTCAGCTGGGTTTTCCTTGTTGCTATTTTAAGAGGTATTTTATGGAGAACAAGAGACGCTGAGTATGTGAGTGTATGTGGGAGAAACAGTGGACGTGTGAGAGTTTCCTGACCAGGATGTCTCTGTGTTTGCAGGTGTCCAGTGTGAGGTGCAGCTGGTGGAGTCTGGGGGAGGCTTATTGCAGCCTGGGGGGTCTCTGAGGCTCTCCTGTGCAGCCTCTGGATTCACCTTCAGTAGCAATTCCATGAACTGGGTCCGCCAGGCTCCAGGGAAGGGGCTGGAGTGGGTGGCAGTTATATGGAATAATGGAAGTCAGAAATACTATGCAGACTCTGTGAAAGGCCGCTTCACCATCTCCAGAGACAACTCCAAGAACACGCTGTATCTTCAAATGAGCAGTCTGAGAGCTGAGGACACAGCCGTGTATTACTGTTCAAGATACACAATGAGGAGAAGTCAGTGTGAGTCCAGACACAAACCTCCCTGCAGCAAAGGCTGTGACCACCAGGGGCGCAGGGTCCCTGAACACAAGGACCATCCCAGCAGCAGGTGAAGTTGGAGGTTTGGGCTGGTTTCCTGTGTGGTTTCCTCTTCTCGTCACAGTTCCCCTCAGGGAACCTCTGGATTCCTGACTCTGCGCTAACCTCTGAAGTCTCTGAGTTAGAAAGTCTGTTGTAAACAGAGACAACTTTCTCAAATGGACAAAAGGCAGAGTCTCTTTCAGAGAATCTTGTGCCCAAATGACAATTAATGATCTAATATTCTGACCCAGGTCACCTAAATCTAACGCAGGCTCTGATGATTCAACAGTGCAGCTCAGCCCCACACAGCTCAGGTCCCAGCCAGCAGCAGGAGACCTGTGTGCTGGACAGCAGACACCAGAGGAGTGTGACTGCAAAGCTAGAGAAGAAGGACCCGGGCGGTGAAGTTCATTCACTTGTCATCACTCTCATAGCACCAATAGCAGGTGATGCCTTCAGGAGGAAGTAGAGGGCCGACCAACCATATCTTGGAATGGATGTGCAGACTGATGATGTTCTCACACAGAGGGACCTTGAAAAAGTTTATCACTTCATGGAGGTGTCTGTTGGGAGCAGGGCAGGCTTTTCAACAAGTAAGTCATGATGGGGTCCCCCAGGTAAGGACACTCATTCATGTTTTTATTTTGCATCAGTGATGGGGCCTGGGAGGATCCTGCTCATGGGAGGGGATCATGTGGGTTTAATGTCCCTCTTTCTTCAGTTTCCCAGGTGGACAGGAAAAGAGAGAGGGATGAACCTTAACATGTCAACGTCAAACATAAAAAATAGAGCCTGATTGCTTATTCCACTGACACCGATAAAATCTGCGTGAGCACAAGCAGCTACCTACTACTGTGGGTAGAAAACAGTTCTAAGTCTTCAAACAGGAGAATAATGAGCACCTGTGAGCACTGATAAGGAAAAAAACCCCACAGGATTATCCAGAGGCCTTAAGTCAAGGTAAACTGTGGACACTGCCAACACTCCAAGGTCATCAGCTTGTTCTAAAGACTTGGGTCAGTTTTCTGCTTCCACAGACCAGGTGTCGGGTGATTCCTCCACGTTCTGTGTGGAGTAGGGTTCGGTATCTGAAAGAGGAGCCGCACAACAAATGAGAGAAAAAGACACGAGATAATTTTGCAATATTGGGGGACCAGGCGGCAAGTCCGGGAAGACTTCCACTGATGCTCAGGCCGTTCCAACCTTTTATTTGGTCTAGGGTAGCCCTAGGGTGAGGAGGTTTGTTTGTGGTAGCCCTAGGGTAAGGAGGTTTCAATGACACAGGGATCAGCAGACAAATTCCAGGAATAGATTAAGTATCTGATTAGCTCATCAATAGGTTTCTGGGAGTAGGCAGGGTATCTGATTAACAATAATCAACAAGAATCTACATAAGTATCTAAGGAATTAAGGGAACTAAGGTGGGGATGCTTCAACTATTATTACCTAAATTAACTGAGTGGTTCCTAGATTAACTGGGTGGTGCACAGTCCTCACCTTTGCTAGGATTTTCAAGCCCTGACCTTTACTAGGACTTTGAAGGGCTACTAGCTTTTGGGGGTCTCTGTCTAAACTCAGCTAGTGAAGACGATGAATGGTCTCCGGCACCAGGAGCTCCCTCAGGGTGACGAGGATCCTCAGGTGGGGAGCTCTATTGGAGCATCCTCCCAACGGGTGGGGTCATGATTGGATCCTTTAGTTGCTGCTACGGATGATGCATGTGTCCTTCCAATACTCACACATTAAAATCTAATACCCAAGGAGATGGTGTTAGGAGGTGGGGGGGGCTGGGGACCTGCTTACATTTTGAGGGTGGAGTTATCATGAGTGGCATTAGTGCCTGTTAGGTGGCTCAGAAGGCAGTGTAGGAAATAAAGAGAGCCGAGTCAATCAGAAAAGAAAGAAAAGGAAAGGTTTTATTCTTTGTCCCCGGGCGAAACCCACCAGCCCAAAGGTGGGGCCAGTGAATTTGTGCCAGCAGGGAAGGGGGGTTTCTTTTTATACAGGTGTTTAATGAGGGGCAGGGACATGAGCTGAGTAAGTTCCCACTGTAGGGGCCAGCAGGGTATTCAGGAAGGAGTCAGTATCAATGTGGGGGTCGTCGTGGATACCAGGGAGGAGCCGGTATCTGTGTCTGGCACACTGATATGTTAGAAATTCCAGGGTGGGTCAATTATCTCCCCACCCATCTGCATGCATCTGATCCTGGGCTCCCTCCAACCTAACAGTGCCCTTAAAGCAGAGGGCTGGGGAAGCTCTCTTTGTCCCTCCACCTTCTGAGATTACAGAGAAATATCAGACCCTAGGATGTGGGTCCTCACCAGAAACCCCACCATTAGAACCTGAATTAGAGGAAGAATTCTTGCTAGTCTGGGTCTGCGGGGCTCCTCGGACACCTGCAGAATCTCCCAAGTCCTCTCCAAGTCCAGGAAAAGCTTCAGCAGGCCCGTCGCGCCCACTGCTGGTCCAGGGGCGCCAATGCAATCCCCCCTACTGCAGCCTCCTATGGGGAAGGCAGAGCCAGGTGCCTGGACTTCCCCAGTTCTGGGTAAACCCGAGGGGGGAAGGTCAAGCAGGGAGCGCTGTCTGGGAGAAGGCAGGGGCTGAAAGGTCCTCATGGATGCCAACGGACCATTCAAATGAAGGAGGCCAGCTTGGTCTTTCCTGGGCACAGTCAAGCACAGAAGACACAGCCACAAATGGTGGATCACGCGTATCTTCAAACTGACTGCCAAGGGCTGGGCATAGACAGGATCTAAGATCTGCCTGCACCATAAAACCTCCCAAGATGCCCACCAGCACACCCACTGGCCATCTTCAGACAACATTGGAGCAGCATCCAACAAGCTCCACACACAGCATATCCAAATGGAGATCACAGCAGGCACTACATACTCTGCTGAGGCAAACCTCAATTTTATTTTGTGTTACTTTCATTATATTTCCTGTTTTTATCTTTTCCTTCACTCTCTTTTATTTCTTATTTTTATCTTTTCTTTCCTTATTCTACTTTTCTCTTTTCCCATTTTCATTCCTTATTCCTTATTTTTCCTTCTTTCCTTTCATATTTTTTTACAATTCTTTTCACTTCTTATACTCTCTTTTTTTCTTATTCTGTTTCTCTTTTCTTGATTTTTGTTGTTGCTTTTTCTGGCAGTGTTTTTTTTTTTGTTTTGTTTTGTTTGTTTGTTTGTTTTTCATGTTTGTTTTTTTAAATTGTATTGTTTTGTATTGTGAGCACCAGTATATCAGATTCCATGATGTGGTCTGGTTTGAGCCTCAGAGTCAGCCTGTCTGAAGGTAATGCCAGGCCTGAATGGTCCAACAGAAACCAAGACCCAATTACAACAGGAAGGCCCACAAAACCCACATAGGGACATTCTAGAGCAGTGGTTCTCAGCCTGTGGGTCTCGACCCCTTTGTAGTCAAATGACCCTTTCACAGGGGTTGCATAAGACCATCCTGCATATCAGATATTTACATTGTGATTCTTAACAGTAGCAACATTATAGTTATGAAGTATCAATGAAAATAATTTTATGGTTGGGTCACAACATGAGGAACTGTATTTAAAGGGCCAGAAGGTTGAGAACCACTGTTCCAGAGCATCCAGGCAAGATACAAAGGGGACTGCAGCAGTGTGTTTCACAGGACACACACTACCTAAGGCCTCCCCACAAAGACTGTGAGTCATAGCAGTTCTATCTGATACATAGAAAGGAACACAAAGAGATAACCTTGTTGGAGAGACAAGGAAACAGGCCCCAGAACAAATAACAGGAGTCTCCAGAACACAAGCTAAATCATATGGAGGCAAGCAATTTATCAGCTATAGAGTTCTAAGCAATAGTTACAAGGATGCCCAAGGAACTTGGTGAGAATTATAATGAGCTTACTTGGAACTACAATGGCATAAGAAAATTACATAGAAACTATGAATAAGAACCCATTGGAAATTAATAAAACCATATCTGACATTAAAAATACATTGGAAGGAATAAAAAGTACATTTTATGAAGCAGGGCATCAAATCAATGATTTACAAAAAAAAAACTAGAAAAAAACGCACAATCAGAGAAGAAAACAAAGAATTAAAAAAGAATGAGGATAGCACGGCAGGCATGGCTCAGTGGTTGAGTGTCAACCTATGAACTAGGTTTGATTTCCGGTCAGAACATATACCTGGATTGCCGGCTCCATCCCCATGCAGGAGGCAGTGATCAATGATTCTCTCTCATTATTGATTATTCTATCTCTCTCTTCCTACATCTCTGAAATAAATAAAAATATATATTTTTAAAAAGACCAATGACAATTTTAGGGAACTTAGCAACACCATTGAGTGAAACAACATCCACATCTTGGTGATATCAAAAAGAGAAGACACAGAGCAAGTATGGAAATCCTATCTGAGGAAATAATGACTGAAAATTTCCTTAAACTGGTGAAGGGAAAGACACATAGTCCAGAAAGCACAGAGAGTTGCAAATAAAATGAACAAAAAGAGGACCACAAAACATGTAATTTAAATGACAATGGTTAAAGGCAAAGAGATTATCTTAAAAGCAGCAAAAGAAAAGTAGTTAATTATTTATAAGGCAGTTTCCATAAGACTATCAGCTGATTTCTCAACAGAAACATTTCAAACCAGAAGAGATTGTCATAAAATATTCAAAGTGATGGAAAGCAAGAACCTACAACCCAAGACTATTTTACACAGCAAGGCCAACATTTAGAATTGAGGGAGAAATAAAATTAAAAAAAAAAATCCCATACAACAAAAAGCTAAAGGAGTTTGTTACCACCAAACCAGTATTACAAGAAATGATAAAGGGTCTGCTGGAAGAAACAAGAGGAGGAAGAGTACAGGGAGATGAGAAGGAGGAAGAGGAGGAGGAGGAGGAGGGAGAGAAAAGGAAGAACAATGCAAAGGTAAAGGCATAAAATGGCAATAAATATGTACCAATCAATAATCACTTTAAAAGTAAATGGCTCAAATCCTACAATCAAAAGATGTAGGATAGCTGATTGGTAAGAAAGAAAGACCCACATGTATGTTGTCTACAAGGGACACACTCCACAATGAAAGGTACACAAGGGTAAAAGTAAAGGAATGAAAAAAGAAATTTCATGCAAATGGAAATGGAAAAAAAAAACTGGGGTAGCAATACTTAGTAGTATATCTGACAAAATAGACTTTGAAACAAAGACTATAGTAAGAGACAAAGGAAGACCCTACATAATAATAAAAGGAGCAATCCAACAAGAGGATATACCTCTGGTAAACATTTATGCACCCAACAAAGGAGCACTTAAATATATAAAGAAAATCTTGAGACTGACCAGTGGGCTCAGTGATTGAGCATGGACTTATGAACCAGGAGGTCACAGTTGGATTCCCAGTCAGGGCACATGCCTGGATTGCAGGCTCTATCCCCAGTAGGGTGTATGTAGAAGGCAATCAATCAATGATTTTCTCTCAACATTGCCATTTCTACTTCTCTCTCCCTCTCTGTTCCTCCCTGAAATCAATAAAAATACATTAAAAAAAAAAAAACTCTTGAAGGACATAAAGGGAGTGATTGACATTAATATGCTCATTGTATCAGACTTTAACACCCCATTGGCATCAATGGATAGATCTTCCAGACAGAAAATCAACAAGAAAACACAGATCTTAAATTACATACTAGAGCAGATGGATTTAATTGAAATCTTCAGAGCATTCCAACTCAAGCAGCAGAATATACATTATTTCCCGGTGCACATGAAACTTTTTCTAGTATAGACCACATATGAGTACACAAAGCAACTCTCAATAAGTTTAAGAAGATTGATATCATGTCAAGCATCTTCTCTGACTATCCTATATAATAAAAGGCTAATATGCAAATTGACCAAAATGGCAGAACAACCAGAACAACTGCTCAACCAGTCACTGTGAAGTGCACTGACCACCTCTCGGTCCCTTTCCCTGACCAGCTAGCTCTGATTGCCCAATGGTGAATGGGGAATCAGGGGTAGGTGGTGAGGGATGCCAGTGGTGCCAGGGCAAGGCCCCCTGCCCTGTCAGTAACCCCCACACACAGAGGGTGACCCGCAGCAGGGGCAGGGCAGGCAACCAGGAGAGACAGCCAACCTCTTGGTATTTCCCCCTGGCAGGCTCCGATGGTGAATGGAGAACTGGGGGTGGGTGGCAGTGGGGGTTGGGGCCGGTTGCCGGCAGCCTGAGAAGATGGCCTTGATCACAGGTCAGGCCTAGGCACTATACTCTCACATGAATTTCATACGCTGGGCCTCTAGTTCTATATAATAAAAAGCTAAAATGCATATCAACCAAATTGCAAAATGACTGGTCACTATGATGCACACTGACCACCAGGGGGCAGATGCTCAATGCAGGACCTGCCCCTGGTAGTCAGTGTGCTCCCACAGGGGAGTGCCACTAAGCCAGAAGCCGGGCTCACAGACGGCAAGTGGAGCGGTGGTAGCAGGA
Organism: Myotis nattereri; assembly: GCF_964212035.1. NCBI lineage: Eukaryota > Metazoa > Chordata > Mammalia > Chiroptera > Vespertilionidae > Myotis > Myotis nattereri. Next base: position 16,215,038 of record NC_138096.1, on the reverse strand, counting down.
GCCTCTCCCACTTCTGTGGGAGCACTAAGGATATCCAACTGAATCCAGTTGAACATCCCCTGAGGGCTTCCAGACTGCAAGAGGTCAGGCTGAGGGATCCCCCCACCCCCACGAGTGTAAAATTTCATGCATCAGGCCTCTGGTAATAGTATAAAATTAGAAACCACCACAACAAAAAACACACACAGAGAAACACACAGTATCATTGAGGCAAAGAAACATGTTACTGAACAATGAACAGGTAATCAATAAGTTCAAAAAAGAACTCCAAGTTACCTTAAAACAAATGAAAATAAGAACACAACAACCCAAATCTATGGGATACACCACAAGAAGTTATAAGAGGGAAATCTGAACTATCACAAGCTTACCTCAGGAACAGGAAAGACTTAATAATCTAACTCTACACCTGAAGAAACTGGGGGAAAAAGCCTAGAGTGAGCAGAAGGAAGGAAATAATAAAGACAATAGCAGAAATAAACAAAATACAGTCTAAAGAAATCTGTGAAACCAAGAGCTGGTTATTTGAAAAGATAGACTAGATTGACAAACTTTTAAACAGATTTGTCAAGAACTAAAGAGAGATTACACAAATAAATAAAATAAAAAATAAAAGAGAAGTAGCAACTAACACCATAGATAAAAGGATTCTAATAAACTACTATGAACAACCATATACCAACACAGTGGACAGCATGGGCAAAATGGATAAACTCCAAGAAACATGTATGCTGTCAAAACTGAATCAGGAAGAATCAGGAAATCTAAATAGACCAAATTAACCGAATGAAATCAAAGCAGGAATCAAAAACCTCCCAGAAAACAAAAGTCTTGGACCAAATGACTTCACAGGTGAATCTCACCAGACATTCAAAGGAGACCTAACCCTCATCTCTCTCAAAATTTTCCCAACAAATTCAAGAGGAGGGAAAACTCCCAAGTTGTCTATCCACACTCTCCATAGATTGGTCCACACTTTGAGCTTTACATACAGAGCCCTTATGACTCTCCCCAGCCATTCCCACAGCATCAACTACAGAGCAGACCCTGTAAAACCCAAATGGCCCCTTTCATCCACCAGCATCCCTCTTAAATGTCTGTCTCTCCGTGGACTCCCCCCAGGACTGGTCACAGACAGGAGACCTGAAGCTGAGCCAGGTTATGGTGACAGTAGTCCCAAGGGTCACATACAGACAATCAAGGTTTCCAATAACAACATTTTCCTGAACCAAATATGGTCATTCCTAAATCATTATACACATCTCCCCCTAAACACAGTTTTCTCTTCTGGTTCTTCTTTATACAGTCTCGTGGAGCATTTGGGTCCACTGTGGAGGGCACAGGCCCAGGTGTGGGGAGTAATTGTTAGCAGACATGCACTCTTGGACATGTCACACTCTGGGACCATTTCCTTTATGTCAGCGTCCAACCCCAAAGTAACTATTATATAGTAGGAGGACATGCAAATAGGGCCCCTTCTGCTCATAAAAACCAGCCCTGTCCTGATCCTGCAGCTCTGGGACAGGAGTCCAGCCCCAGGATCCCCAGGTGTTCCCATTCCCTGAACAGGACTGAACACAGACCACTCACCATGAGGTTAGAGCTCATCTGGGTTTTCCTCATTTCTCTTTTAAGAAGTAGTTTAAGGAGAATAAGAGACACTAAGTATGTGAGTGGAAGTGAGTGAGAGAAACAGTGGATGTGTGATAGTTTCCTGTCCAGGATAGCTCTGTGTTTGCAGGTGTCCAGTGTGAGGTGCAGCTTCTGAAGTCTGGGGGAGGTGTGGTGCAGCCTGGAGGGACCCTGAGACTCTCCTGTGCAGCCTCTGGATTCACCTTCAGTATCTACTGGATGACCTGGGTCCTCCAGGCTCCAGGGAAAGGGCTGGAGTGGGTTTCTACTATTAGTCGTACTGATGGTAGTACATAATACTCAGACTTGGTGAAGGCCTGATTCACCATCTCCAGAGATAACACCAAGAACTTGCTGTATCTGCAAATGAATAGCCTGAGAGCCGAGGACATGGCTGTGTATGACTGTTCAATACATATAGGGAGGGGAAGTCAGTGTGAGCCCAGACACAAACCTCCCTGCTGGAGGAGCTGTGACCATCAGGGGGCACTCAGGTTTCCTGAACACGAGGACCATCCCAGCAGCAGGTGCACTTGGAGGGTTGGGCTGGTTTCTTGTGTGGTTTTCTCTTCATGCCACAGTTTCCCTCAGGGAACCTCTGAATTCCTGATTCTATGTTTACCTCTGATGTCTCTAAGTTAGAAATGTCTATTATAATCAGAGACAACTTTCTCACTTGGACAAACCACAGATTGTCTCTTTTAGACATTCTTGTGCCAAGTACCAATTAATGATGAAGTCTTCTGTCCAACTGAGATAAATGCAAACAGAGACACTATTGATTCAACACTGCAGCTCAGCCCCACACAGTTCAGGGTCCCAACCAGGCAGCAGAAGGCATGAGCGTCTTGGACAGTGGGCACCAGAGGAGTGTGACCCCAATGCTAGTGAAGAAAATCCTTGGTTGTGAAAGTCATTGACTTGTGATCATGATCATAGCACTGAGAGCAGGTGACACCAGACAGAGGCATAGGAACCCCCAGCAGCTTGGTCATGTGTTCAAAAATCAGGTCTACAGAAAATGAGAAGGATATAAGTAATCAAGTGAGTATGATGAAGGTGATCATGATGATGATGATTTCATTGGTGATGGTGGCTATGGTGGTGGTTATAGAGATGATAGAATTGGACACTGGTTTTAGTCCAATGTTTTGATAGGAATATGTACTTTATCCAAGGTCATCAGGTTTAAGAAGACCTTGTGTCAATTTACAGTTGGGTCATTGGCATTTCAATTTCCCAGTAACACCCAAAGAGTAGACACCAGCTTTTCTTTCCTATAAAAAGCCATTGTGTGTGAACAACCCCAATGTCTATAGAAAATGAGAAGAATGATTATAAGTAAACAAATGGTGATGATGGTGACAATGATGATGATCACTTCAAAGGCCTGAGACAAGAATCTTGGTCTAATTAAATGACGGCTCCTCATATGGACACACCATCACCATGGGTCCCAGTGAGGGGTGTACACTCTTCCCTGCAAGTTTTTGAAAGATTTCATAAATGCGGCCACACTGAATTATACAGCTTGGATGATCCATTGTGAGACCATGTGACTAATGACCCCAAAAGTTTCCAAGTGAGAACCCCTGGACCTGGGAAGGTGTAACCTTCTAGAACAGAGACACTGTGAGAATGTGCATGTTGGAAATAGGGATCTCTTTCCCACCAGTGTGCAATGAAATGTTCCTGATTTTTCTTAATCCCTACCTGCATGATCTTTAATATTTCTGTTTCTAACAAATTCCTGTTCACTATTAGCCGGGTATTTCCTATGATGATACAAACTGTCTCTATCATGCCCTGTACTTCCTTCTGGGCCTTCACTGGAGGAGGCTTTAAAACCATATGTCCAGTAACTCTCTGTCCATGAACATCAGGCATATTTCTATCATGTGACTCAAATAAGTCTAGGTTCCTCTCCTTACCCAGTTGCACAGTCACTTCCAGATTTATGGGACGCTTCCAGGCAGCACTCCCCTCTGGTGCCAGAACCTGCTCCAGTCCCTGTGGCTGCTGTAGCCAATCCCCATGGACAGTGCAGGGTCAGCATTTTCTGGGGAGATCTTTGTAAAATGACCCAAAACAGATCCCAATAAAAAAGACAATATTAAATTAGCCTTGGTCAAAATTAAAGAGTTTTGTCCCATCCAAGATTCCATTAAGTAAATTAAAACATAAACATAAATATTTCTCAATCAAATGTCTTACGGGAGAGTCTTATATAATAAAAGCCCAGTGACCAAAATGGTGGAAAAATGAGAATGACCAGAGACCAGACCAACCGTGGCCCCTTACCCCAGTTGGCTCCGCCCCCCAGTGAGCAGTTAGCAGCGATGAGTCAGGAAGGCAACTGGTTGGAGGTGATGAGGCAAGCAGGTGAGTGGATAGGAATGATCAAGTGGGAAGATAGAGGCAGTTAGGGTCAATCAGGCAGGCAGTCGAGTGGTTAGGGGTGATCAGGCAGGCAGCCAGAGGTGGTCAGGAGTGATCAGGCAGGTAGGCGAGTAGTTAGGGGCATCAGGCAGGCAGGTGAGCAGTTAGGAGCCAGTGATCCCAGATTGTGAGAGGGATTTCTGACTGCCAGTTTAGGCCTGATATGGGATTGGGCCTAACCCAGCAATCAGACATCCCCTGAAAGGTCTTGGATTGTGAAAGGGTGAAGGCCAAGCTGAGGGACAGCCCCCTTCCCCCACATGCATGAATTTCATGCACTGGACCTCAAGTTAATAAATAATACATTAAAGACATTATATGTTTGTGGGAGAGCCCAGCAGTGACCACAGTGACCTCCCAGGGGAAGGGCAGAGGGAGGATAGGAGTGAAGGATTCCACTCAGGATCGAAGTTTCCTTTCTTGTGAGAATTCTATGGAAGGAATTCCCTTCTCTCACCTCCCTCTTAACGCCAACATCACTGATAACTCTAGGCAGAGAAAACAGGTTAAACTCCTTCCATTATCATTTCAACCTATGAATGATTCTTAGTTGTATACATACATGATCACTGCTTTTATTTCTTGTCTTTCCTCTGCTTAGAGCCATGACTATTACATTTCTGATGTAACTACTTAGGGGTCTCTGACATTGTCCGTGAGCTTGCATATCCAATAGTTTGCACAGGAAGCTGTAGACACAATCACAAAATGTCCAACATCAAATATCATGAATATCCCACCTACTGTGTTTGGGAGATAGTTTCTCAGATCGAATTAACATCATAAATTAAGACATAAGATATTGAGTATGGCTGTCATTAATTTTTTTACAAAGGTAGGAATTATTTCTATTAAATTTTATTTAAAAATATGGGAATTGTGGATACAATAAGATTTTGAGATTCAAAACTCATCTGAGCAAATGCTAATCTCTTGTAAACCTGTTTGAAAGATGAATAAGAAGTAAAAAGTATAACTTACTCATCAATTCTAACATTTCCTCTTAGGCTCAGGAATTTTAGGTCATTCTTTGACCTAATTCCAATGTGTCTCATGACCCAAGTGGTACGTGTCTTTGACTTACATGATGGTCAAGGGAAGAGATGCCCAAAGAGGGGCTCCAGAATGACCAGGGCAGCCCAACCTCAGGCCCTAGACTTTTAGGAAAGGCTGCCCCACATGCAAATTTCTGTTCAAGCTCCAGTGTAAATTCTCTCCTGGGCTTTGCAGGCTCACAGCTCTCTATTCACACAGGTCTGAGGTCTCTGGGAAGGCAGAGCTGTGGTCTAGAAAACTATGAGGCTGCTGGTGACAGTCTCCCAAGGTGAAGGTCTCATAGGTCAGACAGCATCATAGGATGGCTGTGACTGCACGTGACTGACAGGGAATGATGCACCTTGTCCCCAGGTGAACTGTTCCAGGTGCAGCTGCAGGAGTTGGACTGAGGACTGCTGAAGCCCTGGCAGACCCTCTCCCTCACCTGTGCTGTGTCTGGGGACTGAGTCACCAGCTATTACTACTGGCACTAGATCCCCAGCACCCAGGGAAAGGTTTCAGTGAATGGATTACTGGGAAGGGCACAAGCTACAACCCAGCTTTCCAGGGTCACATCTCCATCAGTGCTACATGAACAGTGTTGGGAGCCATTAAAGATATTGGCTTAAACAAAGCCATCTTAAGAACTATAAGTTTCTGGTTCCTCCAGAAACTCCTAATTACCAGAAACCACCTGTGTCTTGCAAATTGGCCAGCAGTTACAGATAAACTACCCTCACATAGCTACTAAATCACACATCTCCACTGATAAACACACAGCCATCCAGAGCCTGCTAAATCACACATCTCCGCTGATAAGCACAGCCATCAAAAGCCTAATAAATCTCTAACAAAAGGTTACTGCCCATAGACCCCTTTACCCACCCCCCTTCCCTAAAACAGTATATATTCTGCTGCTGTGAGAATAAAGTTTGAGGCTTGATCAGAACTTGTCTTGCCTCCATTCTTTCGTGTCCCTTGTTTGTCTCATTCTCCTAGGGTGTCTCTTCATTCCCCCGTTGTTGTCCCGCGGGCCAGGACAGTCTGGCGCCCAACGTGGGGCGTTGGGGACCCCCTGCGAGAACGTCTGCTTGAAGCGCCTGGCCAGGCACCCCATAGAGTCGCCGCGCAGTATTGACTCGTGAGTGAAGACTCGGCATCTTGATCGCCATGGTTTCACCCGCCCGTGAGACAGATCGTTGTGAAGGTGAGCAGACGAAACTTTTCAAACAAGAATTTCAAAATACCTCTTGAGAGCCTTCACCCTCTTTGGCACCCCCTTTGGCTGGCCTTTTTAGTTTTCTTGATCTCCCTCCAGTCCACTAATAAGCACTTCACCTCGCCGTTCGGGGAAGAGTGAAAGGTACCCGACACCGGCAGTGAAAACTCTGAATCACTGGGAAAAGTAATTTTTCTCTGGCCCGACCTGTGTCGCCCTCTCTGGCAAACTCTGAGCTCGCTATGTCTTAGTGGTTGCCATCCTGGTAGGGGGCTTATACATCCCAACCTATGACACGCGAGCAGAGGCCGTAAGGTAAAAGGAGAGCGGTTACATAAGGATCACCAGAGATTTAAGAAATTCCCAGCTGACCTGGCACGGGGTTTATACGTCCCAGAGGCTTACGTGGAGGAGGAAATCTTGAGAACTACCCAGCCAAAATAATGGGCAACTCATTGAACTCTCATGAGGTATTTCTAGGTGGGCTCAAGGAATCCCTCAGGACACGGGGAGTAAGGGTTAAGAGAAAGGATCTTAGACAATTCTTCTCCTTTATTCATGAGACCTGCCCATGGTTCCCCCTAGAGGGCACTATTGACCATAGACGATGGAAAAGAGTAGGCGATGCCCTTCAGGATTTCTATCAAACCTTTGGACCTGAAAAAATCCCTGTCTCCGCCTTCTCGTATTGGAATCTTATCCGGGACATCCTTAAAGTCCACCCTAAAGACCCTGACATCCAAGACATAATAAAAACAGCAGAAACGGCCCTTAGGGATAGCTCCCGGCCACCCTCTGCCTGCCCTTCAGTATCTGTTGATATCCCCGAGGAGCCCATGGCACTCTCCAAAGAAATCACTAAATCTCAGCCTGACAAAGAATCTCCAGACATCTGTAATAAACCTGAACCCCCTCCCCCTAAAATCTCAAGTATCTATCCTTCCCTCACCTCCCAAAGACATCTGGAGGACCACCTGTCTCTGGAGGATGAGAAAACCTTAGAAGATCAGGCCGCCCATTATCACAATAATAAAGACCCCTGGCGTTTTACAGCGCCGGCTCTTCGTAGCACCTCTAATAAATCCTTTAGGCCCCCTCCTTACAACCCCGACCCCTCACTAAACATCCCTATCTTTCGAATTCCAGCCCTGGAACCATTCCACGGCCCCTCCCCCTCCCCTGATCCTATCCGGCAAGCTAAAATCTCCCTAACCCAGGAAATTTCCTCACTAAAGGAAATTCTACAGCAAAAACGCGAACACGTCCAACTTGTCAAAGAAATCCGAGCCCTCGAGGCTGAACTCACATCCCTAAGCCCCAATCAACCCACCCAGCCTCCTAAAAAGCCCACAAAAAATCTAAAATCTAAAACTCCTGTCCTCGCATTTCCAGTTACCCGTAGTCACAACTCAGGACCTCCTCCGGAGGACGTACCTCTCCCCGAGGAAGAGGGGGAGGAGGACTCCCCTGACTCGCAAAACCGAGACCAAAATTCTACAGATGAAGCCTCTGATGCAGAGGACCCCATTTCAGACCAGGATCAAACAAAAAACCAAGCTAAAGGCCAAAAATACCGTCGCTTAAACCTAAAACATTTAAAAGATTTAAAAGCGGCTGTAACCAATTATGACCCTACTGCCCCTTTCACCCTAGCCTTAATCGAAAGCCTGAGCGATGGATGGCTGATCCCTAACGATTGGTTTTCCCTGGCTCGAGCCACGCTAGCAGGAGGGGAGTATGTCCTATGGCGAACAGATTTTGTGGAAAACTGCCGCGAGACCGCGCAGCGCAATAGTGAAAGTAAGACCTCTCGCTCATGGACTAGGGATAAGCTACTTGGGCGCAGCCCCTACGACACCAATGAAGCTCAAGCAGCCTTCCCCCCCCGGCCTTTTAGCCCAAATCCAAAACGCAGCCCTTAAGGCTTGGCGGCGCCTTCCGCCTAAAGGCTCAGCTACCACCTCCTTAGCAAAAATCCGCCAGGGCCCTGATGAACCGTACAGTGATTTCGTCAGCCGCTTAACTGACGCGGCTGAACGACTAGTCGGGGAAGGAGAAACAGAAAGTGCTTTTATTAAACACCTGGCCTATGAAAATGCTAACCCGTCTTGCCAGGAAACTATACGACCCCATCGCTGCGGCAGTCTCTCTGATTATATCAAACTCTGCTCAGGTATAGGAACCTCCCATGCCATTGGACTAGCCATAGGGGCTGCGCTTAAGGACTTTACCAAGGATAAGCAACAAAAAACTTGTTTTAATTGTAAGCAGCCAGGACATTTTGCTCGTGAGTGCCCGGCAGGGATACAGCCCCGCGCACTCCCTAAAACAATTTGCCCTGGATGCCGACGCGGCTTACATTGGGCCAATGAGTGTCATTCCAAAACAGACATTGAAGGTACACCACTTCTACCAAAACAGGGAAACTCCCAGAGGGGCCAGCCCCTGGCCCCACCATCAGAACAGAACCTAGGGGCAGCCAGGTTCCTTCCCCAAGCGCAAACACAGAAACGAACCTTCCCCGCGCAGGCATCAACTCCCTCTGCCAAGCCACTCCGGGAAGCGCAGGATTGGACCTCTGTTCTGCCTCCAACACAATACTAACCCCCGAACAAGGGATTCAACTTATCCCTACAGAGGCTTATGGACCCCTACCCCCTGGAACATTTGGCCTAATCTTAGGACGAGGAAGCTCTACGTTGGCTGGCCTCCACATTACCCCAGGAGTTATTGATAATGACTATACGGGACAAATTACTCTCCTGGCATCAGCCCCGACAGGCCCTATATCTATCCAAAAAGGAAAAAGAATAGCTCAGCTCATACTACTCCCCTTAGATTCCACAAATAAAAGCAATAACAAAAACCCCAGATTAAATGCTGCCTTTGGCTCCTCTAATACCTATTGGGTACAACAAATTACTCCTGAAAGACCTTTACTTACCCTTAAATTAGATGGGAAATCATTTAAAGGATTAATTGACATGGGGGCAGATGCCACTGTCATTGCTGCCCATCTCTGGCCAACTTCTTGGCCCACTACAACTACTATAACTCACCTCAAGGGTATTGGCCAATCTACCAATCCTAAACAAAGCTCAAAGGTCTTAACCTGGACCGACGATGAAGGCAACTCTGGGCAGGTACAACCCTATGTAGTCCCCAATCTTCCTGTTAATCTATGGGGCCGTGATATACTATCTCAGTTAAAACTCATTATGTGTAGTCCTAATGAAATTGTAACTCAATTAATGCTCAATTAGGGCTATCTCCCTGGGCAAGGACTTGGAAAAAACAATCAAGGCATCAAACACCCTATCTCAGTTGATTGCAACATTGATCGCTCAGGACTAGGAAGTAAAAATTTTTCATAACGGCCATTGACTTCCCTGTACCCCATGCAGACAAAATCAAATGGAAGTCCGATTCCCCTGTGTGGGTAGATCAATGGCCTTTAACAAATGAAAAACTTTCGGCTGCCACTAGGTTAGTACAGGAACAACTGGCTGCCGGACATCTAGAGCCCACTACTTCTCCTTGGAACACCCCCATTTTCGTAATAAAAAAGAAAAGTGGGGCGTGGAGACTCCTCCAAGATCTCAGAGAAATCAATAAAACTATGTTTACCATGGGAGCCCTCCAGCCTGGCCTCCCCTCTCCCATAGCTATCCCAGCTAATTATTTCAAAATCATTATCGATCTTAAAGATTGTTTTTTTACCATCCCCTTGCATCCCCAGGACAGGGAACGCTTTGCATTCAGCCTCCCAGTCACTAACTTCAAAGGTCCAATGCAACGATATCAATGGAAAGTCCTCCCCCAAGGCATGGCAAACAGCCCCACACTCTGTCAAAAATTTGTTGCCCAAGCCGTAGACCCTCTCAGGACACGATGGCCCTATATCTATATTATCCATTATATGGATGATATCCTCTTAGCAGGAGCTTCCACCTCCGAGGTACTCAAATGCAGCCAAGAATTAACCCACCACCTCACTTCCTTTGGGTTCCAAATTGCCCCTAATAAAATACAGCTTAAAGATCCCTACTATTACCTAGGCTTTGAGTTAAACTCCAATAAAATCACCACACAGAAAATTCAACTAAAAACCTCGCATTTACACACCCTTAATGACTTTCAAAAATTCTTAGGCGATATCAACTGGCTTAGACCTTATCTCAAACTCACCACTCATGACTTAAAACCCCTCTTTGGTATTCTACCAGGAGATCCAGACCCGTTGTCCCCCCGTACTCTCTCCCCAAAAGCAAGAGAGACTCTCCACATAATTAACAAAGCCATACAACAACAACAAATAACATTCATTTCATACAATAAACCCTTCACCTTCATTATTTGTGCTACACCCCATACTCCCACTGGACTTTTATGGCAAGATAACCCCCTCTTGTGGGTTCACCTACCCTCTTCCCCATCTAAAGTACTTGTCTCATATCCCTCCCTAGTTGCTCTCCTCTTAAAAATTGGCAGAGAAAAAAGCCGACACCATTTTGGAAAAGACCCTGATCAACTCATTCTTCCCTACACTAAAGAACAAATAAACTGGCTCTCACAAAATGAGGATGATTGGGCTATATCTCTCGCCTCGTTCCAGGGAAAGATTGATAACCATTATCCCCCTCATAAGCTAATCCATTTTGCCCGTTTACATCCATTTATATTTCCTAAAATCACCTCAAAAATACCACTAAAGCAAGCTTCCCTGGTATTTACAGATGGGTCCTCTAGTGGTATAGCTGCTTATATCATTGACAACCAACCTTATACCACCCCATCCCCCTTCAAGTCCGCACAACTTGTTGAATTATATGCAATCCTCCAAGTATTCACAAAATTACCTAACACCCCCTTTAACCTCTACACCGACAGCGCTTATATAGCACTCTCAATATCCTCACTAGAAACAGTGCCCTATATCAAGCCATCTACTAATGCAGTCCCACTCTTCCACCAGCTCCAGGCCCTTATCATAGCAAGAAATGTTCCCTTTTATATAGGGCACCTAAGGGCTCACACTGATCTCCCCGGCCCTCTCTCTCATGGCAACGCCCTCGCAGACAGACACACTCGCCTCACATGTTCCCTTTCTATAGACCTGATTTCTAAAGCCAAGCAATATCATAGCCTCCACCACGTAAATGCCCATACGTTACGCCTCCTGTTTAAAATCACCAGAGAACAAGCCAGGCAAATAGTTAAAAATTGTCCAGGATGTGTTACTCTCCTCCCTCTTCCTCACCTAGGAGTCAACCCCAGGGGCCTACTTCCTAGTGAAATTTGGCAGATGGATGTCACCCATATATCTGAATTTGGCAATCTTAAGTACGTCCATGTGTCCATCGATACCTATAGTGGATTTATCTTTGCCTCCCTTCATAGTGGTGAGGCTTCAAAGAATGTTATAGCCCATGTCCTCCAATGCTTAACTACTCTCGGGAAACCACAAACAATAAAAACAGATAATGGACCCGGGTATACCTCCCAGGCTTTTAAAAACTTCTGCCTTCAATTTAACATTAAACATATCACTGGAATTCCTTACAATCCCCAAGGCCAGGGAATAATTGAACGGGCTCACCAAACCCTCAAAAATACCATAAATAAACTCAAATCAACTAACATATATCCCACCAAAGGTTCTCCTCGCAATCTCCTATCTCATGCCTTATTTACCTTAAACTTCCTCCAACTTGACAAGGAAGGAAAATCTGCTGCAGACCGGCTATGGCACCAAGAGACAAAAAAACAATATGCTAAAGTCATGTGGAAAGATCCCATGACCGCCAGATGGCATGGCCCTGATCCAGTTCTCATTTGGGGACGCGGATCTGCATGTGTCTATGACACGCAAGAGGAAGGACCACGATGGTTACCTGAACATCTAATTAAACCCATTAACCCCTCGAAATAATACATTCATCCAGGGGAATAGTCCCTGAGAACGATTTTTCCCTTTCTCTTTCAGGTAGCCGAAGCCATTTGGCATCGCCGGTCAAGGTAATTGCCCCTTAAAAATGCTCTGGTATTCTCTACCCTGGTACTTTTGGATAGGAATTCTCCTTGGCTTTTTACTTATATTCATCTCAGTCCTCCGTGAGTGTAGGCGCAACCCTGATCTGATACCTGGAGGAAGACACTTTTGTCCCTGTTGGGCCACTGATGTATAAACCTCCTACAATTATAATGTTCCCTCGGACAGTTATTATTCTCTCCGTCCTGCTCCCTACTGCCCTTGGTGGGCTGCAGTCCCCCCCCGAACTTAGCTGAACTATCCAAAGTGCTTTTTGGGCCTCCCTGCGACTGCAGGGGAGGTCACACTGCGGTGACACCCTGGACACACCAATACACCCGAACAGCTGATTGTGGCTCCGTTACTGCTTACCTTATCTCTGAGCCTTTAATGGCAGGAGGATACAAATCAAGCTGGAAATGTGTAGAAAAGCCCAAAATCATACCCCCGATTAATGATAGGCCAGGGCCTTGTCCCTCGGACTGCCAAACAGTCACTCAGATGCACTCTACCTGCTATAACACCGTTCAACAGTGCACTAATTCAGAGGGCAAAATACAACTCACCGCTATTCTACAAAGAACATATAGTGGCTCATTTGGAGGCGAATATGATCACTCCTCCAGCAGGGGACATTCTAAATATGCCCAAGCCTCTTGCCGCGGCAAAATTGGCAAACCCGTTTGCTGGCCGCTGCAGGCACCTATCCACGTGTCTGATGGCGGCGGACCGACAGACAGGGTTAGGGAAGCCATAGTTCAAAAACAAATTGAAGAAATTTCCAGAAATATGTATCCCCCTGTAAATTACCACCCCTTGGCCTTACCCAAGTCTCGAGGCGTAGATCTCGACACCCAAACCTCTGACATATTAAAAGCCACATTTCAAGCTTTAAATACTACCAATCCCTCCCTCGCAGAAGACTGCTGGTTATGTATGACTCTTGGCACAGCTATGCCCCTTGTCATACCGGATAATAATGCTACCGCAATCACTTCCTATAACAATTGTACCCTTAGTTTACCCTTTAGAACTCAGCCTATTGCATTCAACTTGTCATCATGTTTACAAAAAGAACCCAAAAATAATAGCTATGATTTAGATGTAGGATTCGTCAGCTTTACAAATTGCTCTTCTATTAGTAATTATAGTTCACCCCTCTGTCCCGCTCCAGGACGAGTATTTGTATGTGGGGGAAATATGGCCTACACGGCCCTACCTACAAATTGGACAGGATTATGTGTACAGGCCAGTATTCTCCCGGATATTGACATCATCCCAGGAGGAGAACCTGTCCCCCTGCCTAGCCTTGATTACATCGCTGGACGCAGTAAGCGGGCTGTTCAATTTATCCCTTTACTTATTGGCCTAGGAATTTCTGGAGCTGTAGCTACTGGTACAGCTGGGCTAGGAACAGCATTGCATACCTATAACAAATTATCTAACCAGCTAATTGATGATGTCCAAGCTCTCTCAGGCACTATCAATGATCTCCAAGATCAGATAGATTCCTTACCTGAAGTAGTACTACAAAATAGAAGAGGGTTAGATTTGCTCACAGCAGAACAGGGAGGAATATGCTTGGCTTTACAGGAACGCTGCTGCTTCTATGCCAACAAATCCGGGATCGTCCGAGACAAGATAAAGAAGTTACAAGAAGATCTAGTGAAAAGACGGAAAGAATTATTCGAGAACCCCCTTTGGAGCGGATTGAACGGACTCCTGCCCTACCTGCTTCCTATTCTCGGCCCCCTTATAAGCCTTCTCCTAATCCTAGCTTTCGGCCCCTGGGCTTTTAGGAAATTAACAGACTTTGTAAAACAGCAGGTTGATAGCGTCCTGGCCAAACCCATTCAGGTACACTACCATCGTCTAGCCATGTTAGACAGTGAATGTGATTATAATGACTGCTAAAACTCCCTCCCTGCAGGGACAGCATGACGCCAGAGGGATGCTTGCCTACTCCCCATAGAAGGAGAAAGGCATGGGCACCGACCTGGGTGCACGGCAAAGCACTGCAAGGGAAGGTCACAAAAATTTTCGACCTCCTCTGGATTTCCCTGTGAGCACACCTGGTTTGCATAGAGGTTGGTATCCATACATAACTTTCGGCTCTGCCTCTCCTCCCCAAAAGATACCAAGAGCCACTGACGGTGGGACCCCACCATCCCACGGGAGGAACCAGGTCCCTACTCCCCCAGTCGGTTAAAGCCCACCCTTAATAAAGAAAAAGGGAGGAATTGTTGGGAGCCATTAAAGATATTGGCTTAAACAAAGCCATCTTAAGAACTATAAGTTTCTGGTTCCTCCAGAAACTCCTAATTACCAGAAACCACCTGTATCTTGCAAATTGGCCAGCAGTTACAGATAAACTACCCTCACATAGCTACTAAATCACACATCTCCACTGATAAACACACAGCCATCCAGAGCCTGCTAAATCACACATCTCCGCTGATAAGCACAGCCATCAAAAGCCTAATAAATCTCTAACAAAAGGTTACTGCCCATAGACCCCTTTACCCACCCCCCTTCCCTAAAACAGTATATATTCTGCTGCTGTGAGAATAAAGTTTGAGGCTTGATCAGAACTTGTCTTGCCTCCATTCTTTCGTGTCCCTTGTTTGTCTCATTCTCCTAGGGTGTCTCTTCATTCCCCCGTTGTTGTCCCGCGGGTCGGGACAGAACAGGAACCATTTCTCCTTGCAGCTGAGCTCCGTGACCACCAAGGATATGGATGTGTATTACTGTCTGAGAGACATAGTGAGGGGAAGTCAGTGTGAGCCCAGACACAAACCTCCTGAGGGAGACAGCAGGGCTGGGCTGAAAGGGACACTTGGGAGAACAGGGGGCGCTCAGGGCTCACAACACTGACAGCAGCCCCAGGAGCAGGAGCAGGGGTTGGGGGATAGAAGAGCCTTCCTGTTGGGTGCAGGGATTTCCTCTCAAACTCTCAGCTGCCTCCAGGGAGGATTCTTCCTTCTCATAGTCTCACTGCAGACACAATGAAGGAGGGACATTGTTTGCAGGAGACATGTCAGCAGTGACAGGGACTCTCCTGCACAAGTCTTTGTGTTTTCTATTTCTCTTTCTCTGCAAGGAGCCCATCCTCAGTGCTCTCCTTGTCCTATATTAGGGAAATGTCCCCACCAAGAAAGACCCCAGGATGCCCAGGCCCCAGTGTGCTGAGCTCAGGCCCTCTGTCCCCACAGACCCACCTGTCTTCACATTTCCCTGTGACAGACCCACCTGTCCCCACGTTTCCCTCTGACAGGCACTCCTGGTGCCAGGAATGGGAGGCAGTGCAGCTGCTACATGTCCAGCACAAAACTTCCCTGAAGGAATAGGACCCGGAAGCTCTGTCTGTGTCTCTATAGTTCATGCTTCTGGTTCCCAGGAACTCACACAGATGCTCCTCTTCTCCCAGCACTTGATCTATGGACTCTAGGCTCACACTCTGGTCCTAATTTACCCTCTTATCAGTTTGTAGGGGAAATAGTGTCAGATGAAACTTCCATCTCATGAACATGAACTTCCTGCAAATTTACTTCTTTCTATGGTTGTGAGGGTTGACTTTTCTTTGTTATATTTACTGGTGACTTGTCAAAGGCATCTTTAATTTTAAATTTTCTCTTTTTTAATGAAAAATTATTTTATTCCTGGGTCTTCATACAGTTCTTCTGCAGCAGATGAGTCCAGTGAGGAGGACACAGGTCAAGATCTGGGGAGTAATTCTTAATAAAAGTCACCCTCAGACATGTCACACTATAAGACCATGTCCTAATGTAAATATCTAACTCTGGAGCACCCTATATAGTAGGGGGACATGAAAATAGGGTCCTCTCTGCTCATAAAAAGCAGCCCAGCCTTGACCCTGCAGCTCTGGGACAAGAGCCCAGCCCCGGGATCCCCAGGTGTTCCCATTCCCTGATCAGGACTGTACACAGACCACTCACCATGGGATTTGGGCTGAGATGGGTTTTTCTTGTGGCTATTTTGAGAGGTAATTTATGGAGAATAAGACACACTGAGTATGTGAGTGACATGAGTGAGAGAAACAGTGTACGGGCCAGCATTTCATGACCAGAAAGACTTTGTGTTTGCATTTGTCCAGTGTGAGGTGCAGGTGGTGGAGTCTGGAGGAAGCTTGGGGAAGCCTGAGGGTCTCTGAGACTCTCCTGTGCAGCCTCTGGATATGCCTCCAGTGCTACTACATGAACTGGGTCCGCCAGACTCCAGGAAAGGGGCTAGAGTGAATTTGTGCTATTATTGGTAATGGTGACAGCACATACTATGCAGACTCTGTGAAGGGCCGTTTCACCATCTCCAGAGACAACGCAAAGAACACGATATATCTGCAAATGAACAGCCTAAGATCCTAGGACACGGCTGTGTATTACTGTGCAACAGACACCATGAGGGGAAGTCAGTGTGAGCCCAGACACAAACCTCCCTGCAGGAGAGGCTGTGACCACCAGGGGGCGCTCAAGGTCCCCGAACACAAAGACCTTCCCAGGAGCAGGTGCAGTTGGAGGTTTGGGCTGGTTTCCTGTGTTGTTTCCTCTTCATGACACAGTTTCCCTCAGGGAACCTCTGGGTTCCTGATTCTGCACTTACCTCTGAGTCTCTGAATTAGAAACGTCTGTTGTAAACAAAGAGAACTTTTCCATGTGAAATAACTGTAGAGTGTCTTTCAGACAATCTTGTGCCCAAATGACTATTGATAATCAAATATGCTTATCCACGTCCCCTAAATCTAACCAGAGGGTCTGCTAACTCAACAGTGCGGCTCCACAGAGCCCAGGATGCCAGCCCGCCAGCAGCAGGACACGTGAATGTTGGACAGTGGCACATGAACACAAAGCTAGAGAAGAAAGACCCTGTTCATTGACTTGCCATCACTCCCATAGCACCAATCACAGGCGACACCATGAGGAGGAGGTAGAGGGACCCACCGTGCCTTGAAATGGATGTCCAGACTGATATCCCACAGGCCGGGGCACCTTGAAAAGGTTTATCTCTTCATGGAGGTGTCTGTTGGGAGCAAGGCAGGCTTTTCAGCCAGTCAGACATGGTTTCCGGCTGACATGGCTCAGTAGTTGGGCGTCAACCTATTGACCAGGAGGTTAGGGATTGATTATTGGTCCGGGCACATGCTCAGTTTGTGTTCTTGATCTCCAGTGTGGGGTGTGCAGGAAGCACCAAATCGATGGATGATTCTCTCTTATCATTGATGTTTCTATCTTATCTCTCTCTCCTCCTCTCTGAAATCAACATAAAAAAGAAAAAATATATTTGGATCCCCCAGGTAAGGACACTGGTTCAGGGTTTTATTTTGGACAGTACTGGGGGCGGGGAGGGTCCTGCTTACAGGAGGGACTTGTGTGGATTCAATGTCCCACCTGCAGGACACAAGGGGGCATCCCCGCTTTCTCTTAGTTTTCCACGTGCCAAGCAAGAGAGAGGAATGAACCTTAATTTGTCAGCATCAAACATCAAAAATAGAGCCTGGGAAAGAACCAAGATGGCAGGGTGGGTAAAAGCCTATATTCACCTCCTCCCACAACCACTTGAAAATTACAACTAAAATACAGAACAATCCTCATTCAGAACAGCCTGAATGCTGGAAGAATGGAAGTCCTACAACTAGAGAAGGAGAGAAGAAAGCACATTGAGACGGGTAGGAGGGGTGGAGGTGTGGAATGGGCCCAACACCAACCTGTCCCAATTTTTTAATCAGGAGGGAGATCATCTCTGTAGAGGCTGCCTGTGGTGAGCATGGGGTCCCAGCCCCACACCCAGACCCCCAACCCAGGGTTGCAGAGCTGGGAAGAGAAGTCCCTGTCACTTTGGGTTGTAAAAACCAGTCAGCGTTTGAGGCTGAGTGACAAGGAGGCTGCTGGAATCATAGGTGTTCCTCTTAAAGGGCCATTGCAGGAAATCAGAGTGTCCTACTTATTCCACGCTCCTGGGTCAGGGGTCTCAGACTCATACGTGGAGTAATTTGATAATCTGGCATGGGGGCAGGAACTCAGGGGTGGCTTTCTCCAAGACTAGGGTGCTCACAGGGGTCACTGTTCCTGTGCTGGGACCTCCCCTGTCCCTGGGCTGACTGGCAGCCCTATTTGAGTCTCCATCAGCATAGAGCATACTGTTTGCTCCATCCTGGTGATCGCCTGAGACCCTTCCCCATCCAATTTTCAGCCTCACCAAGCTGCTGGAAGCAACTTTTTCAAATGAATGGCCTGTCCTGGCTCAGGCTTCAGACTTTGCTAAAACCTCTCAAATAAGCTGCAGCTGGGGACAGCATGCCCAAAGCCACCCATAAAAGGCCCAAGACAGAGCACTAGCACCAGCCTGACATGATGCTTCACCTCTAGGCCTCACCTAGGCACCTTGAAGCCCAATACAAATAGGAAATAGCTGCCACCTGCAGATCCCTCTACATCTCTGTAGAACCCAGCACCCTGTGACCACAGTGACATTCAGAGGAATGGCAGAGGGAGGCTGAGTGAGGAATTTCTCTCAGGGTTGAAGTTTCCTTTCCTGCGAGAAATTCTATGCTATGAATTCTCTACATGCACCTCCCTCTGGACCCCAACATCACTGATAATGTTAGACTGAGTAAACAGGTCAATCTTCTCCCATCATCATTTCCACTTATGAATGATTCTGAGTTGTACACATACATGATCACTGCTTTTATTTCATGTCTTTTGTCCACTTAGAGCCATGACTCTTTCTGATGTAACTATTTGGAATCTCTGCAGTAGGCCATGGGCTTGCATAAAGGAAGATGGTGCACAAGAAGCTGTAGACACAGTCAAAAAATTTCCAACATCAAGAATAACAAATGTCTAACGTCTCAGTGCTTGGGATGTTGTTTCTCAGATCAAAGTAACATAGAAAATTAAGATATAAGATATTGAAAATAGCTGTCCTTTATTTTTAATATTTTGCACAATGATAGGAATTACTAATATAAAATTAGATTCAAAAATGTGAAAATTGTGGATTCAATAAGATTCTGAGATTCACAAATAGTCTTAAAAATGCTAATCATTTTTACACCTGTTTGAAAGATTCATGAAAAGTTAAAAGTATAACCTACTCATCAAGTCCACCATTCCCACTTACGCTTAGAAAGTTTAGGCTATTTGTTAACTGAATTCCAATGTGTTTCATTTACCATGTGGTTCCCTGTCTCTGACTTACATTCTGAGTGAGGTCAAGGGAAGAGATGCCCAAAGAGGGGCCCATGAATAAACAAGGCATCATGACCTCAGGCCCTACACTTATAAGAAAAGATGCCCCACATGAAATTTCTCTTCAAGATCCAGGGTACATCCTCTCCTGGGATGTGCAGGCTGAGGTCTCTGGGAAGGCAGAGCTGTGGTCTAGAAGAAGATGAGACTGCTGGGTCTTCTCCTGTGCCTGGTGACAGCCCCCCAAAGTGGGGTCTCAGGGGTCAGCCAGGGGTCATGGGATGGCTATGACTGCAGATGACTGAAGGGACTGATGCTCCTTGTCCCCAGGTGTCCTGTCCCAGGTGCAGTTGCAGGACTGGTGAAGCCTTCACAGACCTTCTCCCTCACCTGCACTGTGTCTGGATTCTCTTTAACCAGTTATTCTGTGTACGTGACCCATCAGCCCCTGGGAAAGGGGCTAGTGTACGTTGGATGCATATGGGGTGATAGAGGTCAGCACTGAAATCCAGACTCAGCATCACCAGGGACACCTCCAAGACCAAGTTTGCTTAACACTGAACAGTCTGAGAGCAGAGGACAGGGCCATGTATTACTGTGCCAGAAACAGTGAGGGGAAGTCAGTGTGAGGCCAGACACAAACCTCCCTGAGGGAGACAGCAGGGCTGGGCTGCAGGGGGTGCTCTGAACACCAGGGGCGTTCAGGACCCACAGCACAGAGAGCAGCCCCAGGAGCAGGTGCAGAAGTAGGTGAGGAGGGAAGGGCCTTCCTGTTGGGCACAGGGATTTCCTCTCAAGTGCTCAGGTGCCTCCAAGGATTATTCTTCCTTCTCATATTCCTACTGCAGACAACAAGGAAGAAGGGACATTGTCTGTTTGCAGGTGACATGCTGGCAGTGACAGGGACTCTTCTTCACCAAGTCTCCTTCACAAATTTTAATGGTCTTTTTTCACTGTCTTTTAAACATTTATCTGATTATTGTGAACTCCGCAGGTGGATTGCTGGATTGGGCTGTGTGCACAGCTCTGCATTTATCCCTCAGGGGTCACAGTTACCCTCAGTGTCTGACTCTACCTGTGCCCTCCCCATCCTGGTTACAGGGCTATCAGGGCCCTCCCTCTGCTGAAAGGCCTGAGCACACTCAGGGCTCAGTGGCCTCACCCATCCTCTCTCAGTCCACATTGATCCATGGAAGAGCTGTCAGCTCAGTGCACCAAACACAGGGAGCCCCACATCCACCCACACAAGGGCCCCCGCTGTCCTAGAGGAAGCAGTGCCAACCCCACAGTGGGGACAGGTGACTCTGAGGGCTGGGATGTGCATCACCAATCTCTTCCCTCCACCTTTTCTCCTGAATCCAAGGTTTTCTAGCTTCACTGTGTGTGAGATGTGCATCGGGAGCATGTTGGAAGCCTAGGAGCATCCATGGGACCCCCTGCATCCATACTGTTCTCTTACTCCTTGCCCAGGAAACACAGAGTTATATAGACACATAGTCACACACACAGATTCATACACACAGACACAGAGACACACATACACACAGTCACACACACAGACACACACAGAGTCGCACACTTGTTTTTGGAAAACACGTGCTTTCACACATGCAGTGATACAAAACAGTTCACGTTGTTACACACTGTACTTTATGAATCCTATGTAATAAACAGTGGTTATATGTCATTCTCTCGGATGTCATATGAAATTAATATGTGGTCTGAAAACAACTATTATTTCAACATTGTGAGGATCAACAGTTGTATTTCTCAGTTCACTTAGTAGTTGCTCAAATTAGGGATTTGACCCCAACTTTTCTACATTGCTATGGTTTTTCTAAAATAATAGAAGTAGTAGTGGAAAATCTACCAACAAATGAAAGCCAAGGACCAAATGGACTCAAGGGTGAATTCTACCAGAATTTCAAATAATAATTAAAAACTTTTTATTCAACTCTTCTTGAACTCTTCCAAGAATTAAAAGAAAGGACAATGGTTACAAACAGATTTATTGTGATGACTATTACACTCATATCAAAGCCAAGTAAAAATATACAAAAATTACAGGTCAGTATCCTGTTGAACATAAGTTCAAAAACCCTCAACAATATACTAGGAAACTTAGCTTCACACTGAAAGTAATCAACTGAGATACTGTCCTAGTATGCAAGGATGGTTCAATGTATGTAAACCAGTAAACTTGATAAACCTCATCCAAAGAATGAAGGGTAAAGTATAGAACTATATAAATAGATATAGAATAAAGCATTTAAAAATTAAAATCTCTTCAGAATTAAACTTCTTAGCAGATTAGCTGTAGAAGTGATGGAACTCAATGTACTAAAGGCCACATTTGAGAAGCCAACAAGTGACATCATGTTACACAGAGAAAATTTCAAAACTTTTCTTCTGACATTAGGACCACGACAAGGGATCCCCTGTGATTATTTCTATTGGTCAAAACTAGAAGTTCTTGTCAGAATAATTAGGCAAGAAAAAGAAATTTAAAATGTCTAAATCAGAAAGAAACAAGTCAAAGTGTTTCTCCTTATCGGTATGCAGATGACATGATTTTGTACATAGAAAACCCTAAAAACTCTATGAGAAGCTAATAGAACTAGAATTCAGAAAAGATGTAAGGTATGAAACCAACGCAAAAATGGCTTGTGCCCCTGCACACTCTCAACAAAGTGTCTTCATGACTCTAGGAAATATGTCATGTAATACATGGCCTTGACCTCTGCTCTCAGGCTGTTCAGTGTTAAGTAAACTTGGTCTTGGAGGTGTCCCTGGTGATGCTGAGTCTGGATTTCAGTGCTGGGTTATACTTTGTACCTCTCGGAAATACTCTAGGAAATATTCCCTCACTTTCAGAGGAAAGTGAGGGAATAAAACTTGAATTGGCTTAAAAACAAGGAGATGACAATGTAATGAAACAAGAGCCCTGGAAGTGAGTGTCCTCGGTCTTGGTTAATCCCCCATCATGAACCCAGGGAGCTTCCCCCGCAATGTGGCACTGAGTCAAGTGCAGGTCCCAGGTGACCCCCATCATATGGGAACATAGTGACAGAGGTCCCAAGGGTCACATGCAGACATCAGATTTCCAATAACAAGATTTTTATAAATTCAACTTAATTACCCCTTCTTTCCCCTCATCTTTACTGCGAAATCCTAGTTCCGACTGAGTGTCATCTACATCACCAATGATAGAAACAGGTCTCACAAGTGATTCTAGAAAATGAAACAGAAATGAGGTCAGTGCAGCTGCTACATGTCCAGCACAAAACTCCCCAAGGGAATAGGACCAAGGAGCTATATCTGTGTCTCTATAGTTTATGCTTCTGGTTCCCAGGGACCCACACAGAAGCTCAACTGTCCATGATCACTTGGTCCACTGGCTCCAGGCTCACACTCTGTCCTTACTTTGTCCTCTGTTTACTTTACTTTGTAGAGGAAATAGTGTCACATGGAATTTTCAGTCTCCTGAGCATAAATTTCCTACACTATTACTTCTGTCACAGGTTGTGAGGGTTGATTTCTCTGGCATTTCATTACTGGTGAAAGTCAAAGGCATCTCGCAGTTTAAACCTTCTCTTTTTATATGTACATCAATTTCCACTCTTGGAAAATTTCTACAGGTCTCCTGCAGCAGGTGGGTCCAGTGGGGAGGGCACAGGCCCAGGTGTGGAGAGTAATTTTTCACAGATAACACCCTTGGACAAGTGACACTCTGAGACCATGTCCTTTATGACAGAATCCAGCCCCAGAGCTCCCCATATAGGAGAAAGACATGCAAATAGGGTCCCTTCTGCTCATGAAAAACCAGCCCAGCCCTGGCCCTGCAGCTCTGGGACAGGAGTCCAGCCCCGGCATCCCCAGGTTCCCACTCTCTCATCAAGACTGAACACAGACCACTCACCATGCGGTTTGTGTTCAGCTGGGTTTTCCTTGTGACTCTTTTAAGAGGTAATTTATGGAGAACAAGAAAGACTGAGTATGTTAGTGGATGTGAGTGAGAGGGAAAGTGGGTGTGTAAGATTTTCCTGACCAGGACGTCTTTGTGTTTGCAGGTGTCCAGTGTGAGGTGCAGCTGGTGGAGTCTGGGGGAGGCTTGGTGCTGCCTGGGGGGTCTCATAGACTCTCCTGTGCAGCCTCTGGATTCACCTTCAGTAGTTACTGAATGCAGTGGGTCCATCAGGCTCCAGGGAATGGGCTAGAGTGGCTTGGTGAAATTAAAACTGATGGGAGTATCACGGCACCTCTGTGAAAGGCCGATTCACGATCTCCAGAGATAATGACAAGAACATGCAGTATCTGCAAATGAACAGCCTGAGAGCTGAGGACACAACTGTGTATTACTGTTCAACAGACACAGTGAGGGAAAGTCAGTGTGAGCCCAGACATAAACTTCCCTGCTGCAGAGGCTGTGACCACCAGGGGCACTCAGGGTTCCTGAACACAAGGACCATCCCAGCGGCAGGTGCACTGGGAGGTTTGGGCTGGTTTCCTGTGTGGTTTCCTCTTCATGCCACAGTTTCCCTCGGGGAACCTCTGGATTCCTGATTCTGTGCTCATATCTGAAGTCTCTGAGTTAGAAAATCTGTTGTAAAGTGAGACAACTTTCTCTCTTGCACAAATCACAGAGAGTCTCTTTCAGACATTCTTGTGCCTGTATGACAATTCATTATCAAATCTGACCTACATCAGCTAAATCTAACCAGAGTCTCTACTGACTCAATAGTACAGCTCATCTCCACAGCTCAGGGTCCCAGCCAGTCAGCAACGGATTTCATGTGTTCTGGACAATGGGGAGCAGAAGCCTATGAATGCAAAACTAGAGAAGAAAGACCCCAGGTGGTACATTCATTGCTTTTTCATCATGCTCATAGCACCAAGAGTAGGTGACACCAAGCAGAGGTAGGGAGACCCACAGCATTTTAGTACAGACGACCAGGGTGATGATAAACACACACACCGAGGGACATAGAATGTTTATTATGCACATAGTTGAAATCTCTGTGAAACACAGGAAAGGCCCATCAGGAAGTCAGACCTGCTTTGATGGAGTCAGGAAAGGAGACTGGCTCGGGGATTTTATTTTGTAGAGGTGGAGGAGGAGCATAATTCTACTTACTGGGGCTTATGTGGATTCAACCTCTTTTTGACATCTGGAGAGGAGACCCAACTTTTCTTTTTATATTTCCATGTGGGGCCAAGTGAGAAGAGGCAGGAATGAACCATCAGCTTTCAGCAATCAAGCAAAAAATAAAATAAAATATGGCTATTTATTTTACTGAACAATTATAAAATTCAAGCAAACATTGAGAAAAATGGCCATTTTTTGGTACAAAAACAACCTCTTTAGAAATTCAGACAAATGATGATAAATAACAAAACGATGATGATAAAGGTGGTGGTGGTGGTGATGGTGATGATACTGATGACCACAGAACTGGACAGGGGTTATGGTCCCTTGTCTTGGGTGGGATCTCTCCCTTATCCCAAACCATAAATTGTTTGGAAGCCTTGTATCAACTTTTAGATGTGGCCATTTTGGTTTCAATGTCCAATGACATCTGAAGAGAAGATTTCTGCTTTTATTATTTGATAAAAAGTCAATGTGTTGGGACAACCACCGTGTTTACAAACTATGAGAATGATTGTAAGTAAGCAACTGATGATGATGATGCTGTTGATGATGATGATGGACTGAGGAAGGGGTCTTGTTCTAAAGAAATGAAGGCTCCTCATACAGAAACACCATCACCATGGCTCCTCCAGGGAGGAGTGTCCACTGTTCTCTGTAATGTTGAGGGATTTCAATAATGAGAGGCAATAAATTATGCAGCTTGGGTGATTCATGTTGTCACCACGTGAGTAACGACCCCAATGGTGTCCAAGTGCAGATTCCCTGCACTTGCGAAGGTGTTACCTTTCAGAAAAGAGACACTATGAGAATGTGCATGTAGGAAACAAGGAATCCCCTTCTAAGCAGTTTTCAAGGACATGTTCCTTATTTCTGTATGATCTTTAAAGCTTCTATTTCTAACAAACTCCTATCATAATTATTCGGGTATTTCTTATGATGATATAAGCTGTCACTATCATGTCCTGCAATTCCTACTGGGCCTTCACTGGAGGATGCTTTAAACCCAGAGGTCCAGGTATTCTCTGTCCATGAAAATCAAGCATATTTCTCTCCAGTGACTCATAATAAATCCAGCTTCCTCCCCTTATGCAGTTAAAAATCACATCTCGATTTATGGGTAGTTTCCCAGCAGTGCTCCCTCTGCTCCACTCCCTGTGGCTGCTGTAGCCAATGCACATGAAGAGTGAACGCTCAGCATTTTCTTGAAGTTCTTTGTAAAACCACCCAAAACAAGACTCATTAAAGAAAACATTGTTAAATTAGCCCTGGTTATAATTAAAAACTTTTTCCCCATCAAAGATTCCATTGAGTAAATGAAATCAGATCTTTCCAAATCATATGTCTCATATGAGAAGGTATAAATTATATATTAAGGATGTTATATGTTTGTGGGAGAACTGAGCACCTTTTGACCACAGAGACCCCCAGGGGAAGAGCAGAGGGAGTCTGGAAGTGAGGGATTCCTCTCAGGGTTGAAGTTTCCTTTCCTGTGAGAAATTCTATGTTCAGATTCCTCTTCACTTACCTCCCTCTGGACCCCAACATAGCTCATAACACTAGACTGAGAAAATAGGTTATTCTCCTTCCATCATCAATTCAATACTAGAGGCCCAGTGCATGAAATTCGTGCATGGGGTGGGTTGTCCTTCAACCCGGCCTGCACCCTCTCCAGTCTGGGACCCGCTCGGGGGATGTCTGACTGCCAGTTTAGGCCCGAAGGACATCCATCTCACAATCTGGGTCTGCTGGATCCTAACCGCTCGCCTACCTATCTGCCTGATTGCCCCGAACCACTTCTGCTTACCAGCTTGATTGCTCCCTAACCACTCCCCTGCTGGCCTGATTGATGCCTAACTTCTACCCTGCCAATCTGATCGCCCCCAACTGCCCTCCCCTGCTGGTCTTATCTCCACCAACTGCCCTCCCCTGCTGGCCTGGTCAACCCCAACTGCTCTCCCTTATGACCTGGTTGCCACCAACTGCCCTTCCCTGTCAGCCCGATCATCCCCAACTGCCTTCCCTTGCCAGCCTATTCGCCACCAACTGCCCTCCCCTGCTAGCCTTTTTGCCCTCAACTGCCCTCCTCTGCCAGCCATCTTTGTGGTGGCCATCTTGTGATGACATTGTGTGATGCCACTTAGGCTTTTATTATATAGGAGATGAATGATTCTCAGTTGTGAACATACATGATCACTGCTTTTATTTCATGTCTTCTTTCCACTTGAAGCCATGACTATTTCTGATATAACTATATTGGGGTCTCTGCAATAGACCATGGGCTTGCATAAAGAAAGAGTTTTCACAGGAAGAATTAGACACAATCACAAAGTTTTCAACATCAAGAATCACAAATATCCCACCTTCATGTGCTTGGGCAATGGTTTCTCCAAATAAAGTAACAACATAAATTAAGATGTAAGATACTGAAAGTGAATGTTCTTTATTTTTATATTTTACACAAGGGTAGAATTTATATAAAATTATATTTAAAAATTTGGAAATTGTAGATACACTCGTGTGTTGAATTTAGAAACGGTCAGAACAAATGCTAATCCCTTTTACATCTGTTTGAAATATGCATGAGAAGATAATAGTGTAACGTGCTCAATTACTCCCTATTTCTTCTTAAGTTCAAAGATGTTAGGCTGTGCTATGACATTAAACCAATGAGTGTCATGACCCGTGTGGTCTGCTGAGCCCAATTACATGCTGAGTGAGGTCAAGGCAAGAGATGCCCCCACACAATCCTCAGAAAGAAGAGGCAAGCCCAACCTCAGTCCCTACACTTATAGGAAAGGGGGCCCCACATGCAAATTTCCGTTCAAACTCCAGGGTAAATCTTCTCCTGGGCTCTGCAGCTTCACAGCTCTCTCCTCACACAGGGCTGAGTTCTCTGGGAAGGCAGAGTAGTGGTCTAGAAGAAGATGAGGCTGCTGGGTCTTCTCCTGTGCCTGGTGACAGCCCCCCAAGGTGAGGGTTTCAGGGAACAGGCAGTGGTCATGGGATGGCTGTGACTGCAGGTGACTGACGGGGACTGATGCTCTTTGTCCACAGGTGTCCTGTCCCAGGTGCAGCTGCAGGAGTTGGGCCCAGGACTGGTGAAGCCCTCACAGAGCCTCTCCCTCACCTGCACTGTCTCTGGATTCTCTTTAACGAGCTATGTTGTACAATGGACCCGCCAGGCTCCGGGAAAGGGGCTGGAATGGGTCGGAGGTATATGGGGTAATGGAGGTACCTACTATAACCCAGCACTGAAATCTCGACTCAGCATCACCAGGGACACGTCCAAGAGCCAAGTTTACTTAACACTGAACAGCCTGAGAGTCGAGGACACAGCCGTGTATTTCTGTGCAAGAGACACAGTGAGGGGAAGACAGTGTGAGTTCAGACACAAACCTCCTTGAGGGAGGCTGCAGGGCTGGGCATAAGGGGGAGCTTTGGACACCAGGGGGCGCTCCTGACTCACTAAGCCCAGAGTGTGCAACCCCAGGAGCAGAGGCAGAGGGAGGTGAGGAAGAAAGGGCCTTCCTGTTGGGCACAGAGATTTCCTCTCAAGCTCTCAGCTGCATCCAGGGATGGTTCTTGCTCTTTCTCTGTGGCTTTAACTTCCTGCATTTTCACTGCAGACACCAGAGGAGGAGGTAACACTGCTGTTGGCAGAAGACATATGGGCAGTGACTGGGGAATCTCCTCACCATGTTCTGTATTTTCTGTTTTGCTTTCTGGACAGAGACCATCCTCTGTGCTCTCATCAGCCTGTGGTTGGAAACTTTCCCACAAAGAGAGACCCCAGCACATCCCAGGCAGCTGTGTGCTTAGCTCAGGGTCTGACCCACATACCCACCTGTCCCCATAGGGGCCCTTCCTTCTGACAGGCCCACAATAAATAAAACATATGCACATACCAGGGACAGTGGAAACTGGATAAAACCCACCTGAATGGTGCAAAGGTCCCTTCAGGGCTGCTCCCTGGTCACCTCACCTGTACAGGTGCCAGGATTTTCTGTTTCTGGCACCACATGAGCAGGAAATGACCTCAGTTCTCTCCCTAAAGGTGTCATACCTTCACTGATGTGAGATGATACACTGTCCTATGTAGTGTAGTTTAATAGGAAACTGTAACAAAGTCTCATTGGAAATAATCTCATTTCAACATGCAGCTGACTGGGCAAATATCTTGGTGAAGGAGACATCTATACAGTTTTCCATTATTTTTTTACTTAAAATCATGGGGGTAAAGTTTGATATTTCATAATGACGGTGTTGAATTCTCTGTAGATTACTCCTTTGAGGGCTCAGACAGGATAATAACCCAAGTGGAGGGTGCTTGTTGATTAAGATGATCTATCTCAGCATTTTCCTAACCTCCATGTTTAGGTGTTATAGTGACTCCCACCTTTAACTTCCATCTCCAGGATGGAGGAGAGCTCCCACACTTCCTCATCGTACTTCTTTGACGGGTTTCCAGGAGCTATGAGAACCCACTATATCTGCAAAGCTTTCCCAAGTCATGCACTGCTCCCCAAACCTCTGTGTGTCTACCCTGGTCTCCTCCTGACAGCTCTGGTGACTACAGAACCTTTCACCACTAAGGAATGGGACTTGGGGAAACCATGTGCTGGTTCTTTGAAAAGATAAAAAGTTTGACGAACCATTAGCCAGACCCATCAGGAAACAAAGAGAGGAAACCCAAATAAGTAAAATCAGAAATGAAAGCGGAGAAGGAACAACTGACACCCCGGAAATAAAAAGGTTTGCAATAAAATACTATGAACAACTATATGCCAACAAGCTGGACATGTGGATGAAATGGACAAATTCCTAGGAAAGCACAATTTCCCAAAACTGAAACAGGAAGAATCAGAAAACCTGAACAGGCCAATAACAACTGAGGAAATAGAAGCAGGTATCAACAAACTCCCAGCAAACAAATGACTTCACAGGGGAGTTTTTTTTATTATTGTTTTATTGCTTAAAGTATTACAAAGGGTATTACATGTGTGTCCTTTTTTCCCCCCCGCCCTTGACAATCCCCTGGCCTCCCCTATCCCCCAGTGTCTTATGTCCATTGGTTATGCTTATATGCATGCATACAAGTCCTTCAATTGATCTCTTAACCCCCTCCCTCCTGCTCCCCCAACCCTCCCCGGCCTTCCCCAGGGGAGTTTTACAAAACATTAAAAGGAGAACTAAACACCATACTACCCAAACTACTTTAAAAAATTCCAAGAAGAAGGAAAACATCCAAACTCATTTTATAAGTCCAGCATTATCCTAATTTCAAAACCAGATCACACTACTGAGAAAGATAATTACACGCCAATATCCCTGATGAACATAGATGCTAACATCCTCAACAATATTAGCAAATCAGATCCAGCAATATATTAAAAAAATCATACACCATGGCCAAAGGGGATTCATCCCAGGAATGCAAGGCTGGTACAATATTCACAAATCAATAAACACGATACATCACATAAACAAATTGAAAGACAAAAATAACATGACCATATCTGCAGATTTAGAAAAATCATTCAACAAAACCCAACACTCACTTTTGATAAATACTCTTATGTTGAGCATATCTCAACATAATAAAGGACATGTATGACAAACAAACAGCCAACATCATAGTCAATGAGCAAAAATGAAAAGCAGTTACCAAAAGAAAAGGAACAAAACAGAAATGTCCAGTTTCACCAATCTTATTCAACATAGTACTGGAAGTCCTAGCCACAGCAATCAGACAAGAAGGACAAATAAAAGGCATCCAAATTGGAAAGGAGGATGTAAAACTCTTATTAGTCATAGATGACATGATATTGTACATAGAAAACCCTAAAGGCTACATCAAAAAAAAAAAAAAATACTAGATTTAGCAAATGAATTCTGCAATGTACCAGGATACTAAATTAACACCCAGAAATCAATGGAATTTTTAAACACCAATAATGAATTCTCAGAAAGAGAAACCAAACCAACAATCCCATTAACCATTGCATCAAAAAATTGTGATACTTAAGAATAAACTTTAGCAAGCACGTAAAAGACTTGTACTCAGAAAAAGTCAGGGTGCTTAATAAGGAGATAGAGAAAGATATAAACAAGAGGGAAAATTTACCATGTTCATGGATTGGTAGAATTAACATCATTAAAATGTCCATATTACCCCAAACAAATCTATAAATTCAATATAATCCCTATTAAAATAACAACAGCATATTTCACAGATCTAGAAAAAATACTCCAAAAATTTATATGGTGCCAAAAAAGATTCCAATTAGCCACGGTAATCTTGAGAAAGAATAACAAAGGTGGGAGGGATCATAATTCCAGATATTGAATTATACTCCAAAGCCATAGTAATCAAAACAGCCTGGTACTGGCAAAGGAATAGGAATACAGATCAATGGAACAAAACAGAGAACCCAGAAATCTACCCAAGCCATTATGCTCAATTAATATTTGACAAAGGAGGCAAGAGCATACAATGGAGTTAAAACAGTCCCTTCAATAAATATTGTTGGGAAAATTGGACAGATAAACATTCAAAAAAATGAAACTAGACCACCAAATTACACCATACACAGGAGCAAACTCAAAATGGATAAAAGACTTAAATATAATAAAGGAAACCATAAAAATCCTAGAAGGAACCATAGGCAGCAAAATCTCAGACATCTTGCATAGCAATGTGCTTACAGATACATCTTCTAGTGCAAATAAAACTAGAGAGAAAATCAACAAATGGAACTACATCAAAATGAAACTTCTGCACATCAAAAGAAACCATCAACAAAATTAAAAGGGAGCCTACAGTATGGGAGAACATATTTGGCAAAGATACATGTGATAAATGGTTAAGCCAAAATATACAAAATAATATCCAAAATAAGAAACCCATACAACTTATCCAAAAGAAGATAAACAATCCAATTAAAAAATGGGCAAATAACCTAAATAGACACTTTTTTAAGAAGACCAAGAGACATATAAAAACCTTCTCTAAGTCACTAATCATCTGAGAGATGCAAATCAAAACAACAAGAGGTACCATGTCACACCTGTCAGGCTGGCTATCATCAACAAATCAACAAACGACAAGTGCTTGCGAGGATGTGGAATAAAAAAGAACCCTCATGCACTGGTGGTGGGAATGCAGACTGATGCAGCCACTGTGGAAAACAGTATGAAGTTTTCTCCAAAAATTAAAGATGGAATAGCCATTTGACCCAGTGATCCCATTTCTAGAAATATGTCACAAGGAATGAGAAATACCAATCAGAAAGGATATATACACCCCTATGTTCATACCAGCAAAATTTACAATAGCTAAGATCTGGAAACAGCCCAAGTGCCCATCAGTAATTGCTGCATAAAAAAGCTGTGGTGCATTTATACCATGGAATACTATGCTACAGTAAAAAAAAAAAAAAAAAAAAAAAAAAAAAAAAAAAAAGGATTTCCTACCCTTTGGAGCAGTATGAATGGACCAGGAGAGTATTATGCTAAGCAAAATAAGCCAGTCAGAGAAAGAAAAATATCAAATGATCTCACTAATATGTGGAATCTAATGAACAAAATGGATCCAGAGACCTAGAAGCATGGAAAAGATTGTCGAATCTGAGAGGGAAGGCTGGAAAGGATGGGTGGGTGGGAAGTGATCAACCAAAACCTCACATGCATATATGTATAATCCATGGACACAGACAATAGGATGGTGAAGGCTTGGGGTAGCGGGTGAGGGAGAGCTAGAAGTGGTCAATGGAGAATAAAAGAGGACATATGTAATAATTTCAACAATAATTTTTTTAAAATATATATTTTGTTGATTTTTTACAGAGAGGAAGGAAGAGAGATAGAGAGTCAGAAACATCGATGAGAGAGAAACATCGATCAGCTGCCTCCTGCACATCCCCCACCGGAGATGTGCCCGCAACCCAGGTACGTGCCCGTGACCGGAATCGAACCCGGGACCCTCCAGTCCGCAGGCCGACGCTCTATCCACTGAGCCAAGCCGGTTTCGGCAACAATAATTTTTTTAAAGAAAGAATTAGGACTTGTACCCACTGGGCATGTATGGGCCCTGTGTCCTCAATCTTCTCTCAGGTGGTTTAAGACTTCAGCTGAAATAATCTGCCTCATGAATATGCAAAAGAGAGGGAGTAGACTAGGTTAAATATGGATAAGTCTGTGCCCTGAGGGTATCACCAACAGCCACACCTTACCCTACAGAAGTGCTCACAGAACAGTCCTCACCATGGACTGGAGCTGGAGAACCCTCCTCCTGGTTACCCTGGCGACAGGTAAGGGGTTCCCCAGGCCCCGGCCTGAAGAGGGGACCAGTGAGAGTCAAGGGGGATTTCCACTCACTTCTGTCTCCTCCCCACAGGTGTCCACTCCCAGGTGCAGCTGGTGCAGTCTGGGGCTGAGGTGCGGAAGCCTGGGGCCTCCGTGAAGGTCTCCTGCAAGGCTTCTGGATACACCTTCACCAGCTATGCTATGAGCTGGGTGCGACAGGCCCCAGGAGAGGGCCTAAAGTATATGGGCTGGATCAACACAGACACTGGGAAACCCACGTATGCCCAGGGCTTCTCAGAAAGATGTGTCTTCTCCATGGACACCTCTGTCAGCACGGCCTATCTGCAGATCAATGGCCTCAAGTCTGAGGACATGGCCATGTATTACTGTGCAAGACACAGTGAGGGGGAAGTTAGTGTGAGCCCAGACACAAACCTCCCTGCAGGATGGGCTGTGACCACCAGGGGGCGCTCAGGGTCCATGAACACAAGGACCATCTAAGCAGCAGGTGCAGTTGGAGGTTTGGGCTGGTTTCTTCAGTGGTTTCCTCCCCATGTCACAGTTTCCCTCAGGGAACCCCTGGATTCCTGACTCTGCACTTACCTCGGAAGCGCTTGCGTTAAAAATGTCTGTTGTAAAGAGACACCTCCCACCAAGGCCGAAGCAGCTCCTGACCAGGGCCTCTCCATGACCAGCTTTGGTCAGCCTCCTCCCAATCTCTTCCCAACCAGGTTGTGATCTGTAGACTTGAAGGGCCATTTCTGCACAGCCCACTATTAGCAAGAATCCCATCAAGCTGGTTTGACTAGAATCCCCCAACCTCAGTATGTGCTCACCCTCGAGACCTCATTGGGTTCCCCACCCAACACGACCCCCTCCAGGAGATGTTTGATCACTCAGGCCAGCCCCCCGCCTGAAGGTTGTTAGGGCAAATCACCCCCCACCTCCGCAACCCTGCTATTCTCTCTTAGCACTTGTCCATCCACTGACCCACCCTCTCCCTGCACCTCAATTCCAACATGTGCTTGTTTCATTCAGACTTGAACCATCTCTCTCTCCTACTGACAACCCCTCTGGACCCTCCCCTGATTCAGTCTGCCTTCTCCTTCCTTCCTTAACAAGTGTGAGGATGAAGGTGTTCCCTCAACGCTCCGTCCAGTGAGGGCCTGAGCAAATTAGGACACACAGCAGCCCTGCCTGTCAGTAGGCCCGCCCAGGAAGTGCCTGCCACACACTGGGGTCTGGTTGACTTGTGACCATGTCCCCCTTGGCAGGTGGCAGTTCCCAGGTGAGTGCCCTGCCAGGCCTGCAGTCTGGGTACCCATCTCGCTCCCTCCAGGGGTCTCAGACATGCACCTCTCCTCAGCCCCAGGGTTCTTGGTTATGAACCCTGGGACATCTCCCCTGGATGGCAGGACTGGGAATATGCAAACTCACCTGGGCGACCCCCCCCCCCTTTTAACCCAGGAATCCCCTCCCCACCTCCCAGCGGTGTGCTCAGAGCTGTCCTCACTCTCCACCTCCAGCATGGGCTGTGCCACAGCCCTGGCCATCCTCCTGGCTGTGCTCCCAGGTGAGTCACAGACCAGGTGTTGGGGTCCCAGAGGAGGGAGGCTGGAGGTGCCCTGCCCTGAGTCCTGCTCTCCCATGCAGGTGTCTGCACTCAGGGGTAGCTGGTGCAGTTGGGGGCGAGGCGAGAACACCTGGGGAGTCTCTGAGGATCTCCTGCAGGACTTCTGGCTGCAGCTTCTCCTGCTGCTGGTTCCACTGGGTGTGCCAGATGCCAGGGAAGGGCCTGGAGTGGATGGGATGGATCTGGTCTGGTGATGGGGATACCAGATAACGCCCATCCTTCTGAGGCCATGTCACCATCTCCATGGACAACTCCATCAGCACCAGCTACCCGCAGTGGAGCAGCCTGAAGGCCTCTGACACGGCTGTGTATTACTGTGCGAGGGACAGCGAGAGAAACCACATCCTGTGGGCACCAAAACCCTCCACCAGCGCAGGGAAGAGGCCCGGGCACCTGCCTCGGGGACCCCTCAGATTCTCCCCTGGAGGAAGCAGCATTTGCTGTGCCCACAGGACTGAGAGCAGGAGAAGGTCAGCGTGGAGGAGCCAGGCCCTGATGACAAGATGGGAGGGACTGCTCCTGGGCCCTGACCCTCTTCCTGGGAGGCAGCTGTTGTGCAGAGCTCACCCCTGGGCTGGGACTTGGCCCCTGGTGCTCGTCGCTCCTTCTCTCAGCTGCTGCGCAAGAAACTCCAGACAACCTCAGTGTCCCTAGCGTCCTCAGGGCCATCTGTCTCCATCCTCCCACACCTGCTCTCATCTTGGATAACGTGTCTGTTTTATCTCCCAGGTCATAGAAATTCTTCACTCAGTGTTCTCATTCTTAACGTAGTGCTTTTCACAACAAAAATTGCACTTATTTTTTTAGTACTTATCTTATTTTTTTTTTTCACAACATTATTGGTTTTATGGGGTTTGTGCTGTTCTGCTATTTTTGACAAGGTTTCTTCCTGTAACTGGGTGGAATATAACAGGTTCTGACAATAAAATTCAATGTTTCACACATGCTGTAGATGGACTTCCATTCCTTTTATACAGTTTGTCTGCTGGTTCTTTTTTATTTCATCTTCTGCTTGAATTTGCTCCTCATTTGTGGAATGTCCCAATGAGAAGTGTCAGAGCTTCAGCTTGGGATGAAGGCAGAGTGTGGTCCCCAGGGCTCCTTCAAACAGGGAGAAAGGGTTGTTTCATATGGGGCTGGACACTTGAATTTATTCGGAACCGGTTTCATGTCCAGGACGAAGCTGTTGTGTGGCTCCTGTTGAAGTCTGTGATGGCTGATGCTCTAATGCACAGATGAACCTCGGCAATCGCACGTGTGTCTCCTGTGTTTCTCACTTGCAGCCTCTCAGGGGTGTGGCTGCAGGAAAGCTCCCTCCTCAGCCCAGTCACCATCTCCCTTGCTGTGGAAACCAGCAAAGTGTTATACTCTGTCAGTGGCCGTCCTGGGGGAGGGTATGATTGATGCATTTTGCTTATTCAAATATCTTCCAAAGTCAGGGAGGATTTTAAAGTGGCACAAGTATTCATTCCCAAGCAGATGCACATATCAATTATTCACATGTCATTGGAGACAAGAAGCCACCTTGGTGTTGCTGGTCTATGGTCAGAACTCTTTATATTTGCTTTTGGTTTCACTCTGGTTTGGAGAGCTGTGGGAGAAATCACCTTGTTTGCCGTGTGCTGTGTTTATCCTGTGGACGTTCTCAAACACCAAGCAGGGTTTGTCTCATAGTCTAGGGAAATCCCAGGAGAAGCACACGCAGGCCGTAGAAGGCAGCACAGTCCACAGGCACCTGCACCCAGCAGATGGGGTGCCATTTCCTACCCCTCCCTAGTAGAGCCCTGGAGGCAGTGACCACCCACTCCACCCTTAGCTTGGGTCCCTGAACCTCTGCCGATGCAAACGACCCAGCTTCAAGGATAAATCCAGGCAGCTTTGAAGTGTCACTGTGTCCCTGACTCTGGGTTTGGGTCCCTGGGAGCACTGACCTGTGCAGACACACGAGGCCCTTCAATGGCTCCTGTTCCTCCTGCTGTCCCGTGTCTGCAGCACGTGACCCATGCATCTCAGAAGTGGGTGATGGCGTGAGCCAAGTGTCTGTGTGACCCATAGATGTTCCCTGTCCTCAGTTCTCCATCCTGAGGACCATCTCAAAGAATAGGGACACCACGTAGAGGCCTCCTCATAGATGCCCATTCTCACCTGAGCCACCAACACTGAGCCCACCCCCAGTTTTGGAATATTCTGTGTGTGGATCCACCATCACCCAGGAAAGGGGCCAGAGTCGGTCAGTGTGACCTGGACTAAAGGGATCACTCAGCAAGTGCCCAATCTACAGCGCTGATCAGCATCTCCAGGCACACAACCCAGAACCAAGTGTTCCTGCAGCTGAGCAGTGTGACAACCGAGGATGCAGGTGAGTAAGACTGTTCCCAAGGGCTGTGGTCCAAACCCAGTGGGAGCCGGACACAAGGTCCCTGCAGAGGCAGGAGGGTCAGCTGTAGAGAGCACAGGGCCCAGCAGGAACCCCAGGATGGCCAGTGGTGGTGGCATTTCACTCTGTCCCTTTGGGGGATATGGTTGCTGCTCCTAACAGCCATGGCCCCTGGAGGCTCTGGGTCTGGGTGTTCCCAAAAAACTATCACACAGCAGCCTACTCCCCAGAGCATTGAATAGACTAAGTGGGTCCAGAGACTCAAGGAGGGGCAATGATGGATTCCACGTCTGATCCCAGGGCCAACTGCAGCCATGACAGTTACCACTAACCTCCTAACACCCACATGGAGATGTCTATGCACATCAGGGCTGGAAAGGGTCTCAGGCCCCTGATAACAGAGTGCACAGACAGGAGATGTGGGGATCACGATAGTGTTCCTGGGCCCCACACAGACCTCAGGTGGGTGTGACAGACCTGGGGGAACCTGACTCCCTTTAGGAGTTCGGGGACCACCTCCCAGGAGAGGTACGACCTTCTCCATAATAGTGAGGACTCTGAGGCCACAGGTGGATCCAACCCTGAAAGTGGGGGGTGGGGGATTAACACCAGAGCACAGATACTCATCCATGCTCTCATCTAATACAAGGGTTCTGCACCCTCACTGGGCAGGTTTTGCTCTGCCCTGCAGTCAGATCAGGGGAGCAGCAGGAGCCAGTGGGGAGGGCTCAGTCCAGACGCTGGGCTCACTGTTACCAAATGTGGTCATTGGACATTTCCCAAACCTTCCTATGATTCTGAATTTAGTTATAACAATATTTTCAGAATATGATTCTCCTCCAGGCACTCTGAGCTGCATGGAGACACTGCCCTCCCTGTAGGTGTCCAAACCCCAGAGCTCCCTATATAGCAGGAGAACATGAAATAGGGCCCCCTCTGCTCATAAAAAACAGCCCAGCCCTGACCCTGCAGCTATGGGAAAGGAGCCCAGCCCCGGGATCCCCAAGTTCCCATTCCCTGATCAGGACTGAACACAGACCACTCACTGTGGGCTTTGGGCTCAACTGGGTTTTCCTTGTGGTTCTTTTAAGAGGTAATTTATGGAGAACAAGAGACACTGAGTATGGTAGTAGATGTGAGTGAGAGAAACAGTGGATGTGTGAGAGTTCCCTGACCAGGATGTTTTTGTGTTTGCAGGTATCCAGTGTGAGGTGCAGCTGGTGGAATCCGGGGGAGGCTTGGTGTCACCTGCAGGGTCTCTGAGACTCTCCTGTGCAGCCTCTGGATTCACCTTCAGTAGCTACTTGATGCACTGGGTCCACCAGGCTCCAGGGAAGGGGCTGGAGTGGTTATGTGGAATGGATCCTAATGGAAGTACCACAAATTATGCCAACTCTGTGAAGGGACGATTCACCATCTCCAGAGACAACGCCAAGAACACGCTGTTTCTGCAAATGAATAGCCTGAGAGCTGAGGACACGGCTGTGTATTACTGTACAACAAACACAGTGAGGGGAAGTCAGTGTGAGCCCAGACACAAACCTCCCTGCAGGAGGAGCTGTGACCACCAGGGGGCCCTCAGGGTCCCTGAACACAAGGACCATCCCAGCAGCAGGTGCAGTTGGAGGTGTGGGCTGGTTTCCAGTGTGGTTTCCTCTTCATGTCACAGTTTCCCTCAGGGAACCTCTGGATTCCTGACTCTGCACTTACCTCTGACATCTCTGCGGTAGAAAGTCTGTTGTAAAGAAAGACAACTTTCTCACTTGGACAAACTTCAGAATGTCTTTAAGAGACTCTTGAGCCCAAATGCCAATTTACCACCACATGACCTGTATCCGCTAAATCTAACCAGAGTCTCTCCTGACTCAACAGTGCATCTCAGCATCACACAGCTCAGGGTCCCACCAGCCAGAAACACAACTCATGTGTCCTAGACAGTGGGCACCAGAAGCCTATGAATGCAAAGCTAGAGAAGAAGGATCCCGGTGGCAACAGTCATTGACTTGGCATCATGCTCATAGCACCAAGAGTAAATGATGCCAAGCAGAGGTAGGGGACCCACGGCAGCTTGGTATGGATTACCAGGGTGATGATAACACACACAACAAGGGGCATGGAATGTTTATTATGCTCATAATTGAAATCTCTGGGAAGCACAGGAAAGGCCCTTTCGGAAGTTAGATCTGATTTGATGGATCCAGGAATGGGGACTGACTAAGGGATTTTAATTTGTCCAGGTGGTGGGGTGGGGGAGGAATTCTGCTTCGAGGGGCTTGTGTGGTTTCAACATTATTATTATTATTATTATTATTATTATTATTATTATTAAGAACCAAACAAACTTTAATATTTCAAGGACAACCCAAATGAGTTACTGGTGGGGTAACAGAAGTTCCCACTCATGCCACAACAGCAAGAATCAATTCTGCAAGTTAAAGTAATTACCTCTTTCGATTCATAAAAACAATATATTAAAGGATGTCACAAAGTGCAAAAAGACATTCAGCAGAGCAAAACAAACAGCAGGCTGATTGTTCTAACAACAGGGCAGATTGTCCTTATGGAGTTCAGTCCCAGGAAACAGCTGCCTCAGGAAAAACAAGTCCAGACATGGGTTTTGATTGATTCGTTACAACTAGATTCAAAGAAAATCGAGGTTTAGATTTCCCATGACTGTAATAAGAACTTACAACAAAGAGAAATTTTAACCAACCATCTCATATTTAGGTTGAGCAAGAAATGACTAGTGAGACTCAGTCAGGGTATCTGACCATGACAGACACTTCTGCTCCTGAGCTCTGAGAACCTGCCGCAGGATGATCTGGAATTGCTCCTGCACAAGCATTTCTATCATCTGCTTCTTTATGTGAGTATTGGGTCTCAGCCACTGCCTAGCAAGAGCTACCAGATGCCTGAAGACTTCCCTGGGCCTGGATGGACCCTCATAGCAGAGCTTTCTGAACATCTGCTTGAAGGCGAGAGGGGTGACAGGACTCCTGCCTGGCCTGTCTCAACATTCTTGACACAGACTTTGTCAAGGATCTTTGGTGGATGGCCAGAAGGCACTTGTGGAACCTGGGCCTGGGGAGACGCTGTCAGGACATCTCCTGGCTCCTTGGCTGCCATCTCATTTGGAGGTGACAGTATTTGATCATTCTGGACTTCTCTATCTTTTTGTGTCTTTGGATCTCCTTCAGTCTGCATTCTGGCTCTCTGGAAAAGGATGACTCAGACTCCTGCACATTTGCCACTTCAGAGCTCACAAGAGCAGACACCTCACAAACGACTCCGAGAAAAAGCTCAACCTCTTTTTGACGTCTGGAGAGGAGAACCAACGTTTCCTTTCAGACTCCCAATTGAGTCCAAGTGAGAAGAGGCAGCAATGAGCCATCAGTTTTCAGCAAATGAAAAATAAAATAAAATATGGCTACCTATTTTACTGAACAATTATAAAAATTGAGCAAATATTAAGAAAAAGGGTCATTATGTGGGTACAAAAACAACCTCCATAGAAAATGAGGCAAATACTTATAAATAACAAAATAATGATGATAATGGTCATGGTGGTGATGCTGATTTTCAAGACTGACTAGCAGACACTGAGTGACAAATGAATGGATTACTCTCACACATGTTTCTGTGAAGAGAGGCTAAGGGATTGCCTGGCTAAAGGAACCAGACAGCCCCATTCACCTGCCTCCTTAGGCTAATATTGTAGCAACAGCTTAAGCTAAAATTAACCTCTAGATACTATCAGCAGGGTAAAGTATCCTTGAGAAAGCACATGCTCCTACAAGGTCATGTCTTAAGACTAAACACCTGGGGGCTTGGACTTATTTGGAAAAGTCAGGGCAGGTGCTGCATTCTTCTGCAAGGTCACCATAGAGGCCCACGGCATTTCGAAGATTCATCCTTACAGATTTTCTAACCAAGTCCTGTGCTTCCCCACAGATGGTGGTGGTGATGACCATAAAATTGGACAGGGGTGTGGTCCATTGTCCTGGGTGAGATCTCTCTCCTATCCAAAACCATACTTTGTTTGAAAAACTTTGTATCAACTTTAAGTTATGTCCATTGTGGTTTTAATTTCCAATGACATCTAAAGAGAAGATTGCTGCTTTTATGATTTGTTAAAAAGTCAATGTGTGTGGACAACCACCATGTCTACAAAATATGAGAATGATTATAAGTAAGCAACTGATGATGATGATGACGAAGATGATGATGATGGACAGAAACAGAGGCCCTGATCTAAAGAAATGAAGGCTCCTTATACGGACACACCATCATCATGGCTCCTCCAGTGAGGGATGTTCACTCTTCCCTGTAAGTTTTGAGAGATTTCACAAATGAGAACCAATGAATTACGCAGCTTGGGTGATTCATGGTGTGGCCATGTGAGTAATGACCCCAAAAGTGTCCAAATGCAGATCCCTTGCACCTGGGAAGGTGTTACCATCTAGAACAGAGACACTGTGAGACTGTGTATGTAGGAAACAGGAATCCCCTTCCCACACATTCCTTATTTTCCTTGATCCTTACCTGCATGATCTGTAAAGTTTATATTTCTTACAAACTCCTGTTCATAATTATTCAGGTATTTCCTACGATGATACAAGCTGTCTCTATCATGCCCTGCACTTCCTTCTGGGTCTTAACCTGAGGACTTTTAAACCCATATTTCCAGTAACTCTGTATTCATGAACATCAGGCATATTTCTGTCATGTGACTCAAATCAAGTCCAGCTTCCTCCCCTTACCCAGTTCTACAGTCATGTCATGATTTATGGGTGGTTTCCCAGAAATGCTCCCCTCTGGTACCAGAGCCTGCTCCTGTCCCTGTGGCAGCTCTAACCAATCCACATGGTCAGTGGAGGCTCAGCATTTTGGGGGGAGTTCCTTGTGTTACCTTGTGGGACACAGTGAGGGGAAGTCAGTGGGAGCTCAGATACAAATCTCCCTGAGGGAGAAACTGTGACCATCAGGGGCCACTCAAGGTCTCTGAACACAAGGGCCATCCCAACAGCAGGTGTATTTGGAGGTTTGGGCTTCTGTCTTGGGTGGTTTCCTCTCCATGTCACAGTTTCCCTCAGGGAACCTCTCTGGATTCCTGATTCTGCACTCACCTCTGAAGTCTCTGAGTTAGAAAAGTCTGCTGTAAACAGAGACAACTCTCCCACATGGATAATCTCCAGAGAATGTGATTCAGACACACTTGTGCTAAAATGACTATTAACCACCAAATCTTCTGACCCATGTCATGTAAATCTAATAAGGGACTCTGCTGACTCAACAGTGCAGCTCACCTGAATGCTGGACAGCAGGCACCACAAGAATGTTACCCAAAGCTAGTGAAGAAGGACCTCAGGTGGTGGTAGTTATTATCTTGGCATCATGCTCATAGCACCGAGAATAGGTAACACCAGGCAGAGGCAGAGGGACCCACCACATCTTGGTGCAGATGTGAAGGCTGATAACAAACACACACACACAAAGGATAAATGGAATGTTTATTATGCACATAATTGAAATCCCTAAGAAGCACAGGAAAGGCCCTTGAGGAAGTCAGACCTACTTTGCTGGAGCCTGGAAAGGAGACTGGCTTGGGGCTCTTATTTTGGTGAGGTGTTTGTGGATGGGGAGTAATTCTGCTTCAAGGGGGTGGTTTCAATCTCACAATGACTTCTAAAGAGAAAACTATGATTTCTTTACCAATTTCCCATGTTGGGGGCATATTGAGAAGATGCAGCAATGAGCCATCAGTTGTTAGAAGCCAAATGAAAAAGAAGGGTATGGCTATATATTTTACTTAAAAATATACAAAATGAGCAAAAATTGAGAAAAAGAGTCCTTAAATGTGTACAAAAACCATGTCTAAAGAAAATGAGAAGAATAATTATAAGTAAGCAAATGATAATGAAGATGGTAATGATGATGGTGGTGATGGTGGTGGTGGTGGTGGTGGTGGTGGTGATGGTGATGATGGTGATGAAGGTGATAATAGAATTGGAAAGGAATCTTGGTCCAATGTTTTGGTGGGAATCTATACTTTACCACCAATATGTCAACGGCTTTTTCAACGGCCTGTGTCAGCTTACAGTTGGGCCATTGGGGTCTCAATCCTTAATGGTATCCAAAGAGTAAATGCTTGTTTTATTTTCTGATAAAAAGAAATTGTGTATGGGCAACCACCATATCTATAGAAAATGAGAATGATTAGAAGTAAGCAAACTGTGATGATGAAGAAGAAGAAGAAGAAGAAGAAGAAGAAGAAGAAGAAGAAGAAGAAGAAGAAGAAGAAGAAGAGGAAGGAGAAGAAGAAGAAGAAGAAGAATACAATGAAGATGCTGGACTGAGACAGGAAACGTGGTCTAATAGAATGATGGCACCTCATACTGACATACCATCACCATGGCTCTTCAGTGACTGGTGTCCACTCTTCCCTGTAAGAGTTGTCAGATTTACAATGTGAACCCCATGAATTAGGAAGCTTCCTTGATTCATGGTGAGACCATGTGATTAATGAACCCAAAAGTGTCCATGTACTAATTCCCCATAACAGGGAAGGCGTTACCTTTTAGAACAGAGACACTGTGAGAATATGCATGTAGAAAACAGGGAATCCTCTTCTTACCAGTTTGCAATGACAAGTTTCTTATTTCTCTTGATACCTACCCACATGATCTTTAACATTTCTACTCATAAACTCCCGTTTCGAATTATGCATGTGCTTTTTATGATGATACAAGCTGTCTCTATCACACGCTATACTTCTTTCTGGGCCTTAACTAGAGGAGGCTTTAAACCCACATGTCCAGTAACTCTCTGTCCATGAACATCAGGCACATTTTTGTCATGTGACTCAACACAACTTCCTCCCCTCAAACAGTTCCACAGTCACGTCCAGATTTATGGGTAGCTTCCCAGCAGTGTTCCTGTTTGGTACCAGAACCTGCTCCATTCCCTGTGGCTGCTGTAGCCAATCCACATGGACAGTGGAGACTCAGCATTTGTCGGGGAGTTATTGTAAAATCACCCAAAAGTGGTCCCATTAAAGAAAATATTGTTAAATTAGCCTCAGTTATAATTAAAGGCTTTTACCCTGTCAAAGATTCCATTGAGTAAATGAAATCAGAAACATATACATAAGGAATCTATTTCGAAATCCTTTGTCTCATATTGAATGTATAAAATACACATTAAGGACATTATATGTTTGTGGGAGAGCCCAGCACCCTGTGACCACAATGATCTCCCAGGGGAAAGGCAGAGGGAGCTTGAGAGTGAGGGATTCCTCTCAGAGGTGAAATTACCTTTCTGATGAAAAATTCTATGGTAAAAAATCTTTACACTCACCTGCCTCTGAGCCCCAATATCGCTGATAACACTAGACTGAGAAAACAGGTCAATATCCTTCCATCATCATTTCAACATATGAATGATTATGAGTTGTACACATTCATGATCACTGCTTTTAATTTTTATCTTTTCTCCACTCAAAGCCATGACTATTTCTTATGTAACTATTTGGGGTTTCAGCCACAGGCCATGGGCTTGCCTAAAGGAAGCATTTGCACAGGAAGATGTAGACACAGTCACAAAATTTTCAACATCAAGGATTACAAATACCCCACTTTCCTGTGCTTGGGAATGGTTTCTCTGAATAAAGTAACATAAATTAAGATGTAACATACTGAAAGTGGCTATCCTTTATTTCTATATTTTACACAAATGTAGAATTTATATAAAATTAGGTTTAACAATGTGGAAATTGTGGGTACACTAGGGTGTTGAATTCATAAACTGTCAGAACAAATGCTAATCCCTTTTACATCTGTTTGAAAGATGCATGAGAAGATAATAGTGTAACCTGCTCATTT
The DNA here is from genome assembly GCF_964212035.1 of Myotis nattereri. Taxonomy (NCBI): domain Eukaryota; kingdom Metazoa; phylum Chordata; class Mammalia; order Chiroptera; family Vespertilionidae; genus Myotis; species Myotis nattereri. Next base: position 16,170,134 of record NC_138096.1, on the reverse strand, counting down.
ACTCCATGTTTCTTCTTATGCTCAGAGAATTTAGGCTCTGCTTTGACCTTAAACCAGTCAGTCTCATGATCCATGTGGTCTACTGAGCACAATTTACATGCTGAATGAGGTCAAGGGAAGACATGCCCCCAGACAGTCTCAGAAAGACCAGGTCTGCCCAACCTCAGTCCCTCCACTTATAGGAAAGGCTGTCCCACATGCAAATTTCTCTTCAAGCTCCAGGGTACATCCTCTCCTGGGATGTGCAGGATCACAGCTCTCTCCTCACACAGGGCTGAGGTATCTGAGAAGGCAGAGCTCTGATCTAGAAGATGAGACTGCTGGGCCTTCTTCTGTGTTTGGTGACAGCCCCCCAAGGTGAGGGTCTCAAGGGTCAGACAGGGGCTATGGTATGACTGTGAGTGCAGGTGACTGACAGGGATTAATTATCCTTGTCCCCAGGTATCCTATCCCAGGTGCAGCTGCAGGAATCTGGCCCAGGACTGGTGAAGCCCTCCCAGACCTTCTCCCTCACCTGCATTGTCTCTGGTTACTCCATCACCAGTGGTTATGACTGGAGCTGGGTCTGTCAGCCCCCTGGGAAGAAGCTGGAGTGGATGCACGCCTCCAGGGGCAGAAAAGAGACCACGCGGCTGCCTCACCAATGTGTCCAGATGTGGGAAGAAGTGGAGGAGGGAGGGTGAGGCTTGAAAGCTGCCAGACATCAACACAAAACCTGCGGTGAGACTCCTGTGTCCACCTGACAATTGCAATAATAAGGGAAAGGGAGAGACTCATGCATTCAGAGTGGACAGCAACCAGGGATGATGGGCAAGTCAACAACCACAAAGCAGGAGTGAGATTGGGACTTGGTTCTCACACTGAGTGAAGTTTCCACTCTCTGATCCTCCCCTTGTACAGAAGGTCAGACATCAGCTTCTGCTTCCAGAATTGCAGCTTCCAAAGTGTTCTGAGCATCCTGAGTTAGACGTCTTGCACTGGTGTGGTTCACAAAGGTGTGGATTCTGAATTGCTCTGTGAGTTGTAAGGTGTGAACCAAGAGACCACCTGAATTCACAATTACTTTTGCTATTAACACACATGATTAGGTCTCTTCAGGGAGGTTCAAAAGCAATTTCCGTCATATCTTTCAGTTGATGCATCTCAGTGAAGTGATTTAATAGAAGGTACAACTGCTCTGCACTTTGATCCTCCCTCCATCTGAAGTCTTAGCCCATCATGAGCTCACAGTCTCCTTCCCAGAGAGTCAGCCTCCAGGTTCCCGTTCTCCCAGGGTCTCAGGTGAACTCTGGCAGGGCAGGTCCCTCAATGACGCTCTGTTAGCCGGAGCAGGTTCCTGTCCACACCCATGTCAGAGCACCTGCTGGTCCAGAGTCAGTGCCCATGTCCCTCTGGGAGAAGCTGAGTCCAATGTCTCAGAGCCTCTCTGTGGTCAAGGACCTGGAACACCTTCCTGAGCTGCTCCCTGTGGGAGGGGCTTCCTGCTGGGAAAAGTGAGGAAAGAGGAGGGACAGAGTGTGAGCCTGTCTCTGCTGCATGACCTGGCCTGTGCTCATGGGAGGCAGGTGCTCCCCAGCGAGGTTTGTTCCCTGCAGCTGGACTGAGACAGAGGCAGCACCTGCAGGCCCAGGGGCCTCTCATGTCAAGGGAAGGGAAGTTAATTACTTTGCAATTATTTCTAAGTCAAAGTTGACATGAAAATATTATTTTATATAAAATTATGCTTATTCAATTTTGCAATGTTGAGTCTATCTAGTGGGTGGCTTTGGACTTGGGGAGATGTTTGTATATAATGTTAATCCATTTTATGAATGAAATGAATGACCCATAAAATTAAAATAGAGTGATATATTCATCTACTCCAGCATTTATTTTTTATATAAAATATATAACATTTTTATTTTTTTATCTTTATTGTATACATCTCTTCTCAGCCTTTTGGTTAAGATCAAGTGTAGTATCTTTATTGTATACAGTATTACAGATGTTCTCCCCTATTTTCCCCATTTGCCCTCCTCCACCTGTTCTTGTGCCAACCCAGGCTTTAACCACCTATTGTCTGGCATATTCTATATAATAAAGAGGTAATATGCAAATTGACTGTCACACCCTCACACAAGATGGCCACCCCCATGTGGTCACAAGATGGCCAGAGGGGAGGGCAATTAGGGGTACCAGGCCAGCAGGGAAGGGCAGTTGGGGGCGACCAGGCTTGCAGGAGAGGGAGGGCAGTTGGGGGTGACCAGGCCTGCAGGGAATGGCAGTTGGGGGGGACCAGACCTGTAGGGTAGGGCAGTTGGAGGCAACCAGGTCAGCAGTGGAGGGCAGTTGGGGGCAATCAGGCCAGCAGGGTGGCAGTTAGATGTGAATCAGGCTTACAGGGGAGTGGTTAGGGAGTGATCAGGTTGGAAGGCAGAAGCGGTTAGGTGCAATCAGACAGGCAGACAGGCAAGCACTTGAGAGCCAGCAGTCCCAGATTGTGAGAGGGATGTTCGCCTGCAGTTGGCCATCCTATGAGGGGTCCCAGATTGGAGAGGGTGCAGGCTGGGCTGAGGTACACCCCACCAGTGCACTAATTTTGTGCACCAGGCCTCTAGTCTATAATAATAAAAGCCTAATATGCTAATTTGGCCAAATGTCCATCCAGATGACCTTCTGGATGAAGCCTGGGCTTCGAGAGAAGCATGAGTCCCAGGTGTCTGCCAGAGGCCAGAGAAAGCCTGGGTCCCAGATGCCAGAGGGAAGCCTGTGCCGGCAGCCGGGGGAAGGAAGGCCTACTCTTGCATGAATTTTATGCATCAAGCCTCTAATATGCATATAAGTGTCTGGTATTCGCTGGCACCCTGCCCCAGGGCGAAAGGACCCCCTCCCTCTCTTGGGCCGGTGAGAAGCTGACCTGTCCACACTGACGTCTGAAAACCACCCCACCCCGGTGAAAAATTCCTGCCGGACAAACGGCTCCCGGAAAATGACCAAACCGCAGGACAGACCGCAGTTTCACCTGACCCTGGAAAGCCCCGACTGCCACCAGTTTCGGCCAGCAACAATTACCTCAGAAAAGTATAAAACCTTGCCCCTGCCCAGGTTTGGCGCGGCTTCTCCGGCTCCCCTCTCTGAGCCGGTGAACCCGCCCGTGTGCTCCCAATAAAGCCTGTTCAATCTGGTCTCTGTTTGGACTCACGGTTTTTCCTCGCGGCGGCGTAAAACCTAAGATTTGGTGCCGAAACCCGGGAGTGGGTCTCGGACTCGGACGATCCTCGCCCCGGTCTCCTCTTACGACCTGGGAAGCAGTGGGCAGCGGCAGCTCGCCCGGGCTAACTCCCAGACTCTGAGGTGCCGGGTCCGAGTCGATTGGCCGGTCCGGCTCACTTCCCCGGTTGGCCGCCCCGGACCTCGGCCAGGACTTCCCCGGACTCCATCTCCAGTAAGTCACACGGGAAACCTCCCTCCCTTCCTTCCTGCTCTCCGAGATCCGTCCGGAGCCTCTCGTCCTAAGTCGCGGCCGTGCCGAGAGAACTCCTCCGCCCTCAGAGGGCCACTGTCCGGTCTCTGAGGACAAAGGAGACGTCCTTGGTCCTCTTCAGACCCCAACCCAGAACCGGGACTCTGTACCAATCGGTGGGACGCCTCCCTTGGTGCTTTGTCTCTAATCTCGGGGAGCGGGAAACCCCTCAACTATGGGAGTCTCAGAGTCCAGGCCGGATCCTAAGACACCTCTAGGGTGTCTCCTTAAAAATTTCTCCAAATTGGGGTACACTCAGACGCTCAAGGCCAAACGCTTAGTTTCTCTCTCACAACAACAATGGCCTCAATATCCTCTAGATAACCAGTCCCGCTGGCCCCCAACTGGCACCTTTGACTTTAATGTTCTAACAGACTTGGATAATTACTGCCGGCGCACGGGCAAAGATTCTGAGGTCCCCTACGTCCAGGCTTTTTGGGACATACGTTCCCGCCCCGACCTCTGTTCTCCCTGCTCAACCCGTCAGATACTCCTAGCCATCAGCAACCCTCCTCTTCCCACTGCTCCGCCTTCTCCCAAAAATCCCGACCCACCTGCCGCCCCACCTCCCCCAAAGACCTCTGATTCAACCGATAACCCTGACCTCATTGACCTCCTCTCCTCTCCTCCTCCTTACCGTCCCCCTGACCGAGCCGTTCGTCCCCCGACTTCTCCTGCCGTCCCCGAAACCCCCTCTGTCCCTTCTCCTCCCCCGGGATCCCCGGCTCAGGAACCCGAACCTCAACCGTCCTCGCCCTCCTCTCCGGTTGCCTCTCACACCCGCTCACATTCTTCAACTCCGGCCCCTCTTTGCCCCCTCCGCGAGGTGGCGGGGGCCGAAGGTCTGGTCCGGGTTCATGTCCCCTTCTCACTCCAAGATCTCTCCCAAATTGAGAAACGCCTAGGATCGTTCTCTGCTGATCCGACCTCATATATAAAAGAATTTCGATACTTAACTCAGACATATGATTTAACCTGGCATGATGTACATGTCATCCTTTCATCCTCCCTCACCCCGGATGAGCGCGAACGTATCATCGCCGCGGCTCGACACCAGGCTGACCGGGACCATGAAGTAGATCCCACTGTCCCCATAGGAGAGCAGGCTGTTCCCCGGGAGGATCCTTTATGGAATTACCAGATCGGGCAAGGCTCTAACATCCCTAACCGTAACACCCTGCTAAGATACCTCCTCAGAGGGATGGATGCTGTCTCCAACAAAGTAGTAAACTATGATAAATTAAGAGAAATCACCCAACAAGCTGATGAAAACCCTGCCCTTTTTCTTAACCGCCTTCAAGAAGCCCTCATAAAATTCACCCGTCTTGACCCTAGCTCCTCCAACAGGGCTACTGTCCTGGCCTCACACTTTATTTCTCAATCTGCTCCCGATATCAGAAAGAAACTCAAAAAGGTTGAGGAGGGCCCTGAAACCCCCATACAGGATCTGGTAAAAATGGCCTTTAAAGTCTTTAATGCCCGGGAGGAGACGGCAGAAGCCGCCTGACAGGAGCGGCTCCGTGAGAAGGTATCCCTTCAGACCCAGGCTCTGGTGGCGGCTCTGCGGCCGGCGGGGGAACCGGGTCGGCGCCAGCCCTCAAAGGGTGGGCTCCGATCCCCACCAGGGGCATGCTTCAAATGTGGTAAAGAAGGCCACTGGGCCAAGTCGTGCCCCCAGCCCCGGCCGCCAACAAAGCCCTGTCCTCTGTGCAAACGCTCTGGGCACTGGAAGTCGGACTGTCCGACCCTGGCTCGGCCCTCTACATCTCCATGTGGGGGGCTTGAGAACCAGGTATACCCAGCAATGGAGCTCCTCGGGCTGGCGGACGAATGAAGTAGCCCTGGCTCCACGACTCCGGTGACCCTCGCGGAGCCCAGGGTAGTTCTCCAGGTAGCGGGTAAGTCTATCTCCTTTTTGGTAGACACGGGGGCTACCTACTCGGTCCTCCCCTCTCATTCGGGCCTTAGCATTCCTTCCCAGATCTCAGTTACGGGGATAGATGGGTCCCCCTCAACCCCCAGGCAAACAACTCCTTTAGCCTGCCAGTTCCAAGACCGCCTTTTTTCACACTCCTTCCTCATTATCCCAACTTGCCCTGTCCCCCTACTGGGGCGGGATATTTTAACTAAACTCCACGCATCCATAACCTTCTCCTCCTCGGACCACCCCCTCATAGCTGTTCTCCTGGACTATATGTCCGACGCCCCCTCCCCTCCTTCACACCCTCTTCTACCTGAAGTAAACCCTGGGGTCTGGAATATTGAAACTCCCTCTGTGGCCAGGCATCATACACCAGCCCTTGTAAAACTGAAAATTCCTCATTCCTATCCTAACCGCCCCCAGTTCCCCATCTCTCGCACTCACCGGATGGGACTTAGCCCCATAATCACCAAGCTAAAGACCCAGGGGCTCCTCATTCCCATCAACTCCCCCTGTAACTCCCCCATCCTCCCAGTTAAAAAACCCAACGGGCAGTATAGACTGGCTATACAGAATGTTCTCTCCCGCCCCACAGCAAAACCTTCCCCTCTGCCTGCCCTAATAAACACCACCTTCCACCTCCTCTCCAAACTGAACCCCTCCTTCTCGACCTCGTGCTGGATATGCCTGTCCCTGACCCGAACTCTGGTTTCCGCAACCCCCCTCCCTAACACACTCATAAACAACCTTACTTTCGCCCCAGGCAGGCTTCAACGCACACTGTACAATATATCCCTCTTTGGCACCGAAGACATGACTTGCCTCGTCAACCATACCCAACAATTGACAACCATACCGTGCACCTCTAATACCTCACTTCCCCCTGCAAATTTTTGCCCTCCACCGGGGATCTTCATCCTCTGCGGAACAACGGCCTATACGTGTGTCCCCGAGAACCTCGAACAAGCCCCCTGTCTCTATGTCTTCCTAACACCAAATCTCTCTGTTAGAACTGAAGGCAAGCTAGAATCATCTCTCACCCCGGCCTTCCCTCATTCAGGCAAGAGAGAGCAGCTCTTGTTCCCCTTCTTGTGGGGACAGGGGTCCTAACAGCTGTGGGAACCGGGGTCGGAGGGATTTCTTCCTCAGTACACTTCTATCACAAGCTCTCCACAGAATTCTCTGAAGACATAGCTCTCATAAGTGACTCCATTGAATCCTTACAAAGGCAGATAGACTCGCTGGCAGCTGTGGCTCTGCAAAACCGCAGGGCCCTTGATCTCCTCACCGCCGAGAAGGGAGGTACATGTATTTTCCTCAGGGAAGAATGCTGTTATTTTGTCAATGAATCAGGAATAATAAAGGACCATATAAAAACACTAAGGGACAGAATTAGTCAGAGGTGGAGGGAGGAAGCTGGAGGGATGGCATTCTTCAGCTCCCTAGCTCCCTGGCTCCTCCCTCTCCTGGGGCCGCTAACATCCCTACTCCTAATCCTTCTCTTTGGCCCATGCCTCATGAAATGTCTTACTAGCTTCCTCCAAAACAGGATACAAGCCCTCACGAATGCGAAGGTTGGAGAACTGTACCTAGCCCTCAACTCGGGGGCTCTCTCAATCGGCCCTTATGCTGAAACACCCATGTCTGCAAGTAAACAGCCCCAGCCTACATGCAGGGATGCTGTGTAACCTGTTTTCTTTTCTTTTCTTTTTTTTTTCTCTTCCCCCGCCCCCCTACGGCATCTGCCTAGCGACACAGAACATTCGGAGCCTCTCTATTCCCCCCAGCGCCCCTAGTCAGCAGGAAGCAGCCAGATGATCACGTCGTCCTCTTATCCCATCATAGAGAGTCCGGAATGTCTGGTATTCGCTGGCACCCTGCCCCAGGGCGAAAGGACCCCCTCCCTCTCTTGGGCCGGTGAGAAGCTGACCTGTCCACACTGACGTCTGAAAACCACCCCACCCCGGTGAAAAATTCCTGCCGGACAAACGGCTCCCGGAAAATGACCAAACCGCAGGACAGACCGCAGTTTCACCTGACCCTGGAAAGCCCCGACTGCCACCAGTTTCGGCCAGCAACAATTACCTCAGAAAAGTATAAAACCTTGCCCCTGCCCAGGTTTGGCGCGGCTTCTCCGGCTCCCCTCTCTGAGCCGGTGAACCCGCCCGTGTGCTCCCAATAAAGCCTGTTCAATCTGGTCTCTGTTTGGACTCACGGTTTTTCCTCGCGGCGGCGTAAAACCTAAGAATAAGTTCTTGGGTTAATCTTGTCCTGGTCCCTCCTTCTTACTTCTCTCTGAGATTCCTCAGTCTGATCCATGTGTCCCTGCCTCTGGTTCTATTTCATTCATCAGTTTATTATTACATTAGATTCCACCTATAAATTAGATCATGTGATATTTTTCTTTCTCTGACTGGCTTATTTCCCTTAGCATGATACTCTCCAGTTCCTCCATTCTGTCTCAAAGAGTAAGAGTTCCTTTCTTTAGAGGGGGATAATACACTATATTTTATTTATTAATTGATATATTGTCCCGACCCACGGGACAACAACGGGGGAACGAAGAGACACCCTAGGAGAATGAGACAAACAAGGGACACGAAAGAATGGAGGCAAGACAAGTTCTGATCAAGCCTCAACTTTATTCTCACAGCGGCAGAATATATACTGTTTTAGGGAAGGGGGGTGGGTAAAGGGGTCTATGGGCAGTAACCTTTTGCTAGAGATTTATTAGGCTTCTGATGGCTGTGCTTATCAGCGGAGATGTGTGATTTAGCAGGCTCCGGGATGGCTGTGTGTTTATCAGTGGAGATGTGTGATTTAGCAGCTGTGTGAGGGTAGTTTATCTGTAACTGCTGGCCAATTTGCAAGACACAGGTGGTTTCTGGTAATTAGGAGTTTCTGGAGGAACCAGAAACTTATAGTTCTTAAGATGGCTTTGTCTAAGCCAATATCTTTTAATGGCTCCCAACAATTCCTCCCTTTTTCTTTATTAAGGGTGGGCTTTAACCGACTGGGGGAGTAGGGACCTGGTTCCTCCCGTGGGATGGTGGGGTCCCACCGTCAGTGGCTCTTGGTATCTTTTGGGGAGGAGAGGCAAAGCCGAAAGTTATGTATGGATACCAACCTCTATGCAAACCAGGTGTGCTCACAGGGAAATCCAGAGGAGGTCGAAAATTTTTGTGACCTTCCCTTGCAGTGCTTTGCCGTGCACCCAGGTCGGTGCCCATGCCTTTCTCCTTCTATGGGGAGTAGGCAAGCATCCCTCTGGCGTCATGCTGTCCCTGCAGGGAGGGAGTTTTAGCAGTCATTATAATCACATTCACTGTCTAACATGGCTAGACGATGGTAGTGTACCTGAGTGGGTTTGGCCAGGACGCTATCAACCTGCTGTTTTACAAGGTCTGTTAATTTTCTAAAAGCCCAGGGGCCGAAAGCTAGGATTAGGAGAAGGCTTATAAGGGGGCCGAGAACAGGAAGCAGGTAGGGCAGGAGTCCGTTCAATCCGCTCCAGAGGGGGTTCTCGAATAATTCTCTCTGTCTCTTCACTAGATCTTCTTGTAACTTCTTTATCTTGTCTCGGACGATCCCGGATTTGTTGGCATAGAAGCAGCAGCGTTCCTGTAGGGCTAAGCATATTCCTCCCTGTTCTGCTGTGAGCAAATCTAACCCTCTTCTATTTTGTAGTACTACTTCAGCTAAGGAATCTATCTGATCTTGGAGATCATTGATAGTGCCTGAGAGAGCTTGGACATCATCAATTAGCTGGTTAGATAATTTGTTATAGGTATGCAATGCTGTTCCTAAAAAAAGGTCAAGAGAGGTCAATACCGAATGCTTAAGTGCCTTCCCCAGGAGGGAATAAATCCTTTCACATTCTCAAAATATCCAAGGTAAATATTAATTTGTAAGTTTGTTTGGGATAAATGCACAATATACTATTGTAAAGCATCAAAAACTAATAAAACTTTGTAGAATAATACCATGTAAGAATATTTTTTGCTCTAGGTCATGACAATTCAATTTTAAATTGGCTGTCTTGAGGTTTGGAATGAGGGACCTAGTTTGCAAAAAAAAGCATTTTACAGAAGCAGAGACAGCATGCTATCTAAATTACAGTTCTGGGTAAACACATTATCTAGAGTCCTTGGGTAACCTAGGTTAAACTTAGGCATGTTATCTGAATTACAGTTTTTACCTGAATTAATTGTTACCATACTTCACTTTACCATGCCCCAGGTGGTCTCTGGGCTGTTGGTTGTCTGCTTTGTCTTCCTCCTGTTGGATTACACTAGGAGAACTTTAACTTAAAAAAGAAAAATCTTTTTTACACCAAGTAACCTATAGGGTTACTTCTTGGATCTTACCTGATAGTGCCGCAAGGCCATGTATTCCAAGTCAGAGTCATTAAACATTTATGGTGACTGTACTTATTTTCAGATCTGGTATTTTAACAGCAAATCATTAGATTATCCTGTAAATATTAGTGGAAGATATTTCAAAATATTAAAATTTCTCCTTTTTATTAAATTTAAAATAATGTTTTTAAACAGCGTTCCCTTTTGGTTTATTTGCATGTACAGAGGGATAATGGGAAGCCTTCAGTAACTTTTTCAGAAGAATTTACTTTACTAGGATTCAATTGCTTACAAAGATTAGTAAATTTAGTAAAGTTTTATGTCTGATACACAAGGTGCAAATGCTGCTTCACCTCCAGCCTAATTTAAAATGCAGTAGTGAGGAGCTTTTGTATTTTAAATTATATCTTAAAATTTCACTGCTGTATTTTAAGCAATATTAAGCAAAATAACGTGTTTTGCCCTTTCTCAGAGGCAAAAACTTAAAATATATTTATTAATTTTTATTTGATAAAGCTTTCCATGTGATTTCAAGTATAGTTTTGAAATCCAACTTGAAAAGACCATTAAATATATATATATATGATTTAAAAATTATATACTTATTATTATTAAGAGATATTAATTAAATTTAAACTCATTTCTCAATCAGTAACATTAAGACTAAACTTTAAAAATGCAAGACATAATCAACCAACAGATTTAATACTGTCCTCTAGATTTTGTATGAGGCATACTCAGATCTCATTTAATTCAGTATTATGTCATTTCAAGATACCTAGGTGTAAACTCCAAGTTCTTAAATTTCCCAGCAGCTTTGGAAAACCACACTTGAGGCTGGCAAGGCAGGCCTGGCCCAGCCTTTGATTTTAAAAGGACCATAATTTTTTCCTCTGGGGAAGGTCAAGAAACAAGGTTTAGCTACATTGTTTTCTGCCCCTTGCTTGCCGGTGGGAAGTTTCAAAATTGGCCTGGGGGAGGAAGGGAGGGGCTGTATTCCCTGGAAGAACAGGTTTGGCCTACCCTGGACCAATCAGATGTAAATTAACCACATTCTTTAAGAATTTGCTACAGGCGGGAAGCAGCCCCTTTCTCCATCAGAAAGGTGTGGCTAGCCTTTTTAATTAACAAAGGGCCGGTTTTTTACTGGGCTACTTGATTTTTAAAATTAAGATATTTTTAATAATTCTTGGGGTTCGAATTCAATTATTTTAAGGCATTTACTTTAGCAAATTTTTGTAACAGAGATAATTTTACTGATTTTTCTTTTAGAGGTCTTAAAGTTAGCTTTGGAGTAGCTTCATTAACATTATTATGGGAAAATACCAATCTTGTTGCTAGAATTTCTACCCTGGGTCAAGTTCGCCATTTTATTTAGGAAATAATCAGTCTTGGGTTTTATTCTGCACATTTGTAAAGAGATTCTAGCTTAAAACTCTATCTAAATGTCCAAAATCGGAACTTGCGCGCATCAGTTTCAAGCCAGGTTTTCTCTTTACACGTGAACAGAAATCCCAGACGCATTTTAAATTTTTGTAAAACTTTTCAATTACGAGAAGGAGACTTTAAATTAGAATACTGGGGAGGGGGTGTCCATATTAGATCGCCATGTGCTCCCTTTTTCTTTCCACCACATCCTGCTTTGGGGGAAGTTTCAGCAAATAACTCAGATGGCGTATTTTCCCCAAAGTCATGCTTAATAGAAAAACAGATTTTAAAATGTTTTTCCTTTTTCGCTTTCCAAAGTAATAGCTAGCACCCAAGGTGACCTTGGCTAGACTTTGCACTTCCCGACATGTTCTCAGGTAGTTCTTAAACAGAACATTGAGTAATCTCATTGCAGGAGAGCTTGTAACTCTGCTCTTTCTTGCCACCTTTGAATCTCTCCACACCAGAGGCGGATTCAACAGCGGGATTTCATTTCTTATTACAGATTTTAGATTCCAAATACAAATTAAGATAAGAGAACACATTAAGATGACCATGGCACTATTTTTTTAGCCTGATTTTAAGGAGTACCTTTTAATATTCCAATTTCTTTATAATTTGGCCTTTTTGCACAGGTGATTCTATTAACAGCAAATTAAACATTTCAGGATTAGGGCATGGAGGTGAGGGAGCCATGAAGGCCATTTCTCCCATTTTTTTTTTTTCTTTCTGCTCCTCTTAAGGAGCGGAGGGTGCAAGAGGGAGGAGATCTATCCTCCTTGACCTCTCCTAAAGCCTCTAGGAAATGAAATGCCATGTTCCACAAGGGGAAACAATTTTTGGCAAGTTCTGATTAACTTTTTGGCAAACTTTTAAGATCTAATGTACCTTTTTCAAGCAAAACAAAGGTTATATTCTATAATAACATGTAAAAACTGTAAAAGATTTCCTCCTAAAATTTTAACACTTTAAACATGCAAATCAAAAGTCTGTAATAAACCATGAGCAAAGGTCAGTGACAAAAGTGAAAAAATTCCTTAAATCTTTCTTTTTAACCCGAAATCCTCGAGCCTTGAGGGACTCCCTGAGCCCCCTGAGAAATGCTTAAATCTTTCTTTTTTAACCTGAAAATCTCGCGCCTTGAGGGACTCCCTGAGCCCCCTGAGAAATGCTTAAATCTTTCTCTTAACCCTTGTTAGGTTAGGTGGCTCAGGAGGCGGCGCAAGAAATAGAGTCCAGTGAATCAGAAAAGAAAGGAAAGGAAAAGGTTTATTCTGCGTCCCCGGGAGACCCACGTACCCCAAGGAAAGGGCACGTGGATTCACGCCAACAGGGAGGGGGGCGCTTTTTTTATACTGCGGTTGGGTGAGGGGCGGGGACATGAGCTGAGGAATTCTCTGCTGCAGGGAATGGGCGGAATATTCAGGATGAAGATCTTATCTGTGTGGGGGTATGTGAATTCAGGGAGAAGCCGGTATCTGTGTCTGGCACCTTGATCTGTGAGAAATTCCAGGGGAAGTCCATTATCTTGTCATGTCTGCATGTATCTGATCCTGGGCTCTCTCCGACCTAACATCCCGGCCTTTTGGTGATAAGGGACGGCGACTTGTTCTGGCTGCTTCCAGCTGACCACGGGCGGCGAAGAGGGGGGCAGTTAAAGGCCAGGGTTTGGCAGAGGCAGGTCTGAGGGGAGCGGAGCGTAGGGATGGAGCAGGAGCTGATTCACAGTCACTCGTGACATCTCCGCGATCCGGGAGTGGATGAACTTGAGGAGGCAGGGGGCTAGGAGAAAAAAGACACAGATGAGAATCAGGGGCCCTATCATGGGTAGGACCCAGGTGGCTAAGGGGCTTTGGAACCAGCCGGAAGGAGAGTTGTCCTGGAAGTGTCCTGCATGTAGTTCTTCACTCAGCTTAGTCAGGGTCTGTACGTTTACGTTTTGCTACTCCGGACTCATTGATGTAACAACAGCATTCTTCCCTAAGGAATATACAGGTTCCTCCTTTTTCTGCAGTCAGAAGGTCTGAGGCGAGCTGGTTCTGCAGGGCTACTTGGGCTACTGATGTCACTTGTCACTGTAGGGAGGCTAAAAAGAGGCGGTAGTAGACTCCAGGACTAACTGGAGCTTGTCATTAAAGTACTGAGCAGTGACCAGACTGTTCCCGAGGGCCCCCCAGTGAGGCCTACTGAGGCAGCAATACTCACCCCTAACATGACAGGGGGGAAGGCAGCCCGGCAGGTCCAGGGATGGGATGGAGGGAGCAACCAGTGAGCTCCGACTCTCCATACAAGGTTAGTTGGGGAACTACTGTGACCACGAAGCAAGGCCCGGGGTCAGAGGAGTTCATGCAGTTCCTTAAGGTGCCGATGCACCAAAAGAAGGTACCTGGGCTGGCCTTGGTGAGACTGGCTGCGATGTGGTATGATAGTCTCTCCTGTGGCAACCCCATAGGTGTTGACATCTTGATTACATCTGGCTGGGTTCCGCTGCCGGGTGACTTGTTTGCTGTTCTGGTGGTGGGTTTCACAGACCTTGAACCTCCACACATAAGCGGGTGGGGGTGGGTGTAGGTTGCTCAGGGCCAGGAGGAGAAGGAGGAGGGGAGGGCGGTTAAGGCAGACCTTAGTTGGGCCCAACACCTCACATTTATAGAAGTCATGCTGCTCCGGGGTCCTCTTGAGTCTGGAGAGGTGGTGCCAGGACAGGTCGTCAAGCTGGGGTCGCCAAGCAGCTTGGCCGCGGTGGAGACTGTGAGGATTACAGTGTGAAGTCCCATCCACCTAGGCTCCAAGGCTTGTGGTTGTAGGTTCTTAAGGAGGACCGAGTCACCAGGGTGAAGGGCTGGACTTGGGAGTCCTGGTCGGCCGGCTCTGGCTTGGGCAGAAACCTGTTCTCGTGTTCTTGGAGCAATTGCCTGGTTAAAGACAGATATGGGAGATACGTACCCAGGAGAGGGGGATCAGTAAGAAGACGGTGGTTGAGCAAGAAGAGCCAAAAGGGCTCAAGAAAGTGGGGCTCCTTGGTGTAGCCGGAGTTTGGCCAGGGCCATGGGCAGGAGGTCCTGCCAGGAGCTGCGAATTTCTAGAGAGAGTTTAGTTAGATGGTTCAATAGGTTGGAATTGAGTGGCTATGATGAGGGATCGAGCCAGTGACAGAAATTCAGCAGGATGTAGAAGACGAAGGACTGATGTCAGAGAGTAGATGGAAAGTTGTGTTGATGAGGGTGGGCATAGGAGTAGGTCCAGGGTTTGTAAATAGAGAGTGACACTAGAGGATTTCCCATCCAGACAGTAGAATTGATGATTCCCTCATCATTCCGTGTCTGTTTCACCTGAAAATATGAAAAACCTGAGCAAAATTGGAGGGTCCCTTGCCAGGTAAGAGCCTGTGAGGAATGATGGGTCATCCGGTCCTGGATGGTGTCGCCGAATCTTCTTCGGGGATGGTGGGAGGCACTCGGTGAGCCCCCACATACACCGCACACATCTGGGGCTCGGCGCGGTGCAGGGACAGCCAGGAGGGAGGAGGAAGGACAGGAGGAGGAGAGAAGGCAGAAGGAACTGTGGGGGGAGGGACGGGGAACGCAGAGAGATGGAGAGAGGCTTAGAGAGAGACTGAGAGAGAGAGAGACTTGGGCAAATTTCCCAGTTCGCTGGCAGAAATTACTGAGATCGGTGTGACCTTAAAGTCAGGGTCCCGTTTTCATACTGAGGACGCAGGTCCGGGGCAGGCCCAGCGTTTAGCCAGATCAGCGAGCAGGCACCCTAGAGGTGTGCTCAGGTCAGGTTTGGAATTTGGATTCCCCCTGTGCTTGATCCCCGTGGCCTGTAGCTGGGCTAAAGGCTGGCGTCCCAGCGGTTTAACCCACGCTACGGAGGGAGGGAGGGACCGTGGGCGGGGTAGAGGCGTCCCTGCTACCCCCCCAGGTCCGGAGGAGCCTTCCTGGAAGGGTCCGGAGAGGCAGTCTCTGACGTGGCCACGTTTTACGGACAGAGATGCCGGAGGGCGCGGCCACCTGGGACCAGCACGGGGGTGGGGTGGGACTCACCGCTGATGCTGCCAAACTGGTTAAAGTTGCTGAGCTGAAGAGATGAGGTCCTGATGGGTCCAGAGCCACGAGGAGGGAGAGGCAGGCACCCAGAGCCGTGGAGGGACGGCCAAAGGGAGTGCTCGCGCCACCCGGGTTTCAAGGCACCAAATGTTAGGTTAGGTGGCTCAGGAGGCGGCGCAAGAAATAGAGTCCAGTGAATCAGAAAAGAAAGGAAAGGAAAAGGTTTATTCTGCGTCCCCGGGAGACCCACGTACCCCAAGGAAAGGGCACGTGGATTCACGCCAACAGGGAGGGGGGCGCTTTTTTTATACTGCGGTTGGGTGAGGGGCGGGGACATGAGCTGAGGAATTCTCTGCTGCAGGGAATGGGCGGAATATTCAGGATGAAGATCTTATCTGTGTGGGGGTATGTGAATTCAGGGAGAAGCCGGTATCTGTGTCTGGCACCTTGATCTGTGAGAAATTCCAGGGGAAGTCCATTATCTTGTCATGTCTGCATGTATCTGATCCTGGGCTCTCTCCGACCTAACAACCCTTACTCCCCGTGTCCTGAGGGACTCCCTGAGCCCACCTAGAAATACCTCATGAGAGTTCAATGAGTTGCCCATTATTTTGACTGGGTAGTTCTCAAGATTTCCTCCTCCACGTAAGCCTCTGGGACGTATAAACCCCGTGCCAGGTCAGCTGGGAATTTCTTAAATCTCTGGTGATCCTTATGTAACCGCTCTCCTTTTACCTTACGGCCTCTGCTCGCGTGTCATAGGTTGGGATGTATAAGCCCCATACCAGGATGGCAACCACTAAGACTTAACGAGCTCAGAGTTTGCCAGAGAGGGCGACACAGGTCGGGCCAGAGAAAAATTACTTTTCTCAGTGATTCAGAGTTTTCACTGCCGGTGTCGAGTACCCTTCACTCTTCCCCGAACAGCGAGGTGAAGCGCTTATTAGTGGACTGGAGGGAGATCAAGAAAACTAAAAAGGCCAGCCAAAGAGGGTGAGGGCTCTCAAGAGGTATTTTGAAATTCTTGTTTGAAAAGTTTCGTCTGCTTACCTTCACAACGATCTGTCTCACGGGCGGGAGAAACCGTGGCGATCAAGATGCCGAGTCTTCACTCACGAGTCAATACTGCGTGGCGACTCTATGGGGTGCCTGGCCAGGCGCTTCAAGCAGACGTTCTCGCAGGGGGTTCCCAAGTTGCCACGTTGGGCGCCAGACTGTCCCGACCCGCGGGACAACAACGGGGGAACGAAGAGACACCCTAGGAGAATGAGACAAACAAGGGACACGAAAGAATGGAGGCAAGACAAGTTCTGATCAAGCCTCAACTTTATTCTCACAGCGGCAGAATATATACTGTTTTAGGGAAGGGGGGTGGGTAAAGGGGTCTATGGGCAGTAACCTTTTGCTAGAGATTTATTAGGCTTCTGATGGCTGTGCTTATCAGCGGAGATGTGTGATTTAGCAGGCTCCGGGATGGCTGTGTGTTTATCAGTGGAGATGTGTGATTTAGCAGCTGTGTGAGGGTAGTTTATCTGTAACTGCTGGCCAATTTGCAAGACACAGGTGGTTTCTGGTAATTAGGAGTTTCTGGAGGAACCAGAAACTTATAGTTCTTAAGATGGCTTTGTCTAAGCCAATATCTTTTAATGGCTCCCAACAATATATTATTTGTTTTTAGAGAGAGAAGGGGGAACAGAGAGGGATACAGAGAGCAAAACATTAATGATAGAGAAACATACATCAGCTGTGTCCACGTGGGAGGTGGGGGACTCGGGTGCTCATGGGGAAATTAATCATCAGGGTGGAGCATCAAGAATAGACACACCCTTAGCCAGTCCTGGAACAAGGAGTCCTGAGAACACAGGGTGCCCCTCCCAAAGCTGGTCTCAATCACCGTCCAATGTGCCCCACCAACCAGGTGACCTCAGAGAGTAACCTCACCTGACAGCTGACAATGCTGCTGCCTCCTCCCCTCCCAGTGCTGAGCTGTGTTCCCTGCTTCATGAGAGGGGTCTCCAGGGGCCTCCCAGAAACACACCCCTGCAGCAAAAGGTCACCCAGCCCCACCTCTGACTCTCCCTGGAGCAAACCTGACCGGTTCCTGCATCTGGATGCACAGGACCTGCTAGAACATGGATACACAAGTGCCTGCTCTTCAAAGTCTGTGTTTCTATCCTGGGTGCATTTGATCGGCTTCCAGAGAAGTCACATCCAGGCCTAGAATCCACGTGTGGTCCTTGCCCATGTGCTATGCACAGGGAGGAGGGGCAAATGTGGATTTCATAGCAAAGAAAATCATCACAGTGTGTGTGTGTGTGTGTGTGTATGTGTGTGTGTGTGTGTTTGATTTATTAAAAAGAAGTGCAGTGAGATTTGGGCACATGCCAGGATGTGCAGATGGGACCTTCAACAAGAGGGACCTGAGGACATACTAGTAAGAGCCCCCAGAGCCCCTAGAAGCATTTGGATGAGGGGAAGGTTAGCTGTGTCCCTGCATCTGGCAACTCCAGGAAAGGGCTCCCTGCTGAATTCCTAACGCTCTGGTTTGGGGTCTCCCTGCGGCACGATTGGGTCTCAATAAGGCCAGGTCATGCTGTCTACAGATGTCAAAATAACACAGTGTCCCTGAGGGCACATCCTTCACCACTGGACTAGAGACACTGAGAAGTCAATGCCCTGTGAGCCCTGACAGGACCCTCCCTTGCAGAGCAAGGGCTGGGCAGCAGGGGGCACTCAGGGCCCAGGATCACAGGCTGCTGCCCCAGGATCAGGTGCAGAGGGAGCTGGGAGGGATTTCCTCTGAGGCCTGGGGTTTCCTCTCTTCATACAAACAATCCAAACTGAAAGTTGGACAAGACTGCTGAGGTGACTGTGAATATCCTGCTCTATCAGAGCATTTACCAAGCTCAATAAGACATGAGAACCCCACACAAAGGGGTGTTTCTATGGCTTTCGGATATCTGAATTGTAAGGGACTGGGGCAGGGATCGATTTATTACCTCACTAGAGGCATCATTTTGGAGACACATTGTTTTAAGAAGAAGACATTCAGGTATCAAAGCCCAGAGCTGGGTCAGGTGGCCCCATGTCACCCAAAGGTGGGCCCACAATGAGGATCATGTCCTTTGGGGGCTGGTTCCTCAGTGGAGGTGCTTTGTCTGCACAGAGGTCAGGGCCCTGGCAGGGGAAACACCTCCTCCAACCAGGATTGGGACTTGGACCCTCAGACTCTCACTGAACCTGGTCCCTATGTCATCCATCTTCTCTCAGGTGGGGTTAAGACCTCAGCTATGAAATACTCTACTTCATGAATATGCAAAATAGAGGAGGTAGACTAGGTTAAATATGGATAAGTGTGTGTCCTGAGGGCATCACCCACAGGTACACTCTCCCCTACAGAAGTACTCATACCACAGCCTCTCACCATGGACTGGAGCTGGAGAACCCTCCTCCTGATGGTCATGGCTACAGGTAAGGGGGATCCTCAGTACCTGTGTTAAGGGGGGGGGCCAGCAAGAGTAAAGGAGGATTTCTACCCACTCTTGTCTCCTCTCCACAGGTGTCCACTCCCAGGTGCAGCTGGTGCAGTCTGGGGCTGAGGTGAGGAAGCCTGGGGCCTCTGTGAAGGTCTCCTGCAAGGCTTCTGGATACACCTTCACCAGCTATGCTATGAACTGGGTGAGACAGGCCCCGGGAGAGCGCCTAAAGTATATGGGCTGGATCAACACAGAAACTGGGAAACCCACATATGCCCAGGGCTTCTCAGAAAGATTTGTCTTCTCCATGGACACCTCTGTCAGCACGGCCTATCTGCAGATCAATGGCCTCAAGTCTGAGGACATGGCCATGTATTACTGTGCAAGACACAGTGAGGGGAAGTCAGTGTGAGCCCAGACACAAACCTCCCTGCCGGAGATCCTGTGACCACTAGGAGGAGCTCAGGGTCCCTGAACACAAGGACCATCACAGCAGCAGGTGCAGTTGGAGGTTCCAACCGGATTCCTGTGGGTTTTCTCTTCATGTCACAGTTCCCCACAGGGAACCTCTGGATTCCAGATCTGCACTTACCTCTGACTTCTCTGATTTAGAAAAATTTGTTGTAAATAGAGACAACTTTCTCACATGGACAAACTGCAGAGCCTGCCCCTAAGACACTCTTGTGCCCACACAACCATTAAACATCAAATGTTCTGACCCAAGTCACCTGAATCTAACCAGAGGCTCTTCTGACTCAACAGTGAAGCTCAGCTGCACAAAGCTCAGGTCCCAGTCAGGAGCAGGATATGTGTGTGCTGTACATCTTGCCCCAGAGGAGTGTGTCCCCAAACGTAGAGAAGAAAGACTCTGGTGGTGACGGTCACTGACTTGTCGTCACTCTCATAGCACCAATAGCAGGTGACACCATGCAGAGGAAGTAGAGGAACCCATTGTACCTTGCAATGGATGTGCAGCCTGATGATGTTCACACACAGTGGGATCTTATCACTTCATGGAGGTGTCTGTTGGGAGCAGGGCAGGCTTTTCAACAAGTAAGTCATGAGGGTTCCCCAGGTAAGAACACTCGTTCATGTTTTTATTTTGGGTCAGTGGTGGAACCTGGGAGGATCCTGCTCAAGGGATGGACTCATCTGGGTTTAATATCTCTCTCTTCAGTTTCCCATGTGGACAGGAAAAGAGAGAGGGATGAACCTTTACATGTCAGCGTCAAATGTAAAAAATAGAGCCTGACTACTTATTCCACTGATGCCTATAAAATATGAGTAAACACAAGGAGTTACCCACCATTGTGGGCAGAAAACAGTTCTAGGTCTTCAAACAGGAGAATAATGAGCACCTGTAAGCAATGATAAGGAACAATAACAGGATTAACCAGAGGCCTTAGGTCAAGGTCAAGGGCGGACCTCATTCTGCAAGGTCATCAGCTTGCTCTGTAGGACGTGGCTCAGCTTTCTGCTTCCACAGACCAGGAGCTCCCTCAGGATGACAAGGACCCTCAGGTGGGGAGCTCTAGAGGAGCAGCCTCCCAACTGGGTGGGGCCATGATTGATCCTTGAATTGCTGCTATGGGCACAATGCATGTGTCCCTCATTCTCACATTTAAAACCTAAAACCCAAGGTGATGGTGTTAGGAGGTGGGGTCTGGGGGCCTGCTTAGGTCTTGAGGGTGGAGTTCTCATGAGTGGGATTAGTGCCCTAAAAAAGAGGGCTGAGGAAGCTCCTGGCCCAGTTGGGACATCATTGTAAATTATACAGGGTATAATTGATGATGGTGGTATTAACAACAGCCACACTGCACCACACAGATGAACCACCCCTCATGAACTTCTCCGCACTCACAGGAGGTGTTTGTCCCTCTGAGGAAAGAGGACTGTACCCCAGGAACTTCCACTCCTCTGTCCCTAAGAGGAGGAACCCATGCACATGGGGAGCTCTTTGTGCTGATAAGCCTGGCCCAGCCCCTTCCTCCTGCACCTCTGAGAGAACAGCCCCACCCAAGGGACCTGCAGTTTCCATTTATGCCAGGAGTCAACCGAGAGGAAGCACCATGAAGTGTGGGCTGAGCTGGGCTCTTGCTTTGATGCTCTTACATGGTAACATTATGGAGAAGCTGGGCCTTGTGAGTGTGTGTGAGTGTGAGGGTGTGTGTCTGCTCCTAATGACAATTCTCTTGTCTGCAGGTGTCCATTGTGAGGTGCAGCTGGTGGATTCTGGGGGAGGCTTGGTGCATCCTGGGGGGTCTCTGAGAGTCTCCTGCAAAGGCTCAGGACTCACATTCCGTGACTATTATATAAGCTAGATCTGTTAGACCCCAGGAAAGATATTGGAATGGATAGGTTTTATAAGAAACAAAGCCAGTGGTCACACCACAGAATACGCTGCATCGGTGAAAGGCAGATTCACTATCTCCAGAGATGATTCCAAAAGCACTGCCGACCGGGAAATGAGCAGCCTGCGAGCCAAGGACAAGTCCCTGTATTACTGTGCAAGAGGCACAGTGAGGGGAAGTCACTGTGAGCCCAGACACAAACCTCCCTGCAGTACAAGCTGTGACCATGAGGGTGCGCGGGGTAGTTGAACACAAGGACCATTCCAGCAGCAGGTGCAGTTGGAGGTGTGGGCTGGTTTCCTGTGTGGTTTCCTCTTCATGTCACAGTTTCCCTCAAAGAACCTCTGGGTTCCTGACTCTGCACTTACCTCTGAAGTCTCTGAGTTAGAAAGACTGTTGTAAATATGGACAACTTTATCACATTGACAATAGGTAGAGAATTCCTTTCAGACATTCTTGTGCACAAATGGCAGTTAATCATCAAATCTTCTGACCCACGTCCCCTAAATCTAACAAAAGTCTCTGCTTACTTAACAGTACAGCTCACCTGAATGCTGGACAGTGGCCACCACAGGTATGTGAACCCAAAGTTAGAGAATATGGACCCAAGTGATACTGGGTATTGAATTATCATCAGGCTCATAGCACAGAGAGTAGGTGACACCAGGAAGAGGCAGGGGGACCCACAACAGCTTGGTGCAGATTTCCAGGTTGGTGACAAAGACACACACCAAGGGACATGGAATGTTTATTATGTACATGGTTGAAATCTCTGGCAAACACATGGAAAGTCCTTTAGGAAGTCAGACCTGCTTTGATGGAGCCAGGAAAGGAAATTGGCTCAGGAATTTTATTTCGATGAGCGGGGGAGGAGGGAAGGGAGGAATTCTTTCTACAGGGGCTTGTGTGGTTTCAACTTCTTATTGACATTTAGAGAGGAGACTCAACATTCCTTTTTAGATTCCCACATGGGGCCACCTGAGAAGAGGCAGGAAGGAGCCATCAGTTTCCTGCAATCAAATGGGGGAAAAATAAAGTGTGGGTACATATGTTACTTAACAATTATAAAAATTGAGAAAACATTGAGTTAAACTATCATTATGAGTGTACAAAAGCAACTTCTACTATAACTGAAAAAATAATTATAAATAGGCAAATGATTATGATAATGGTGGTGATGATGATGATGACCATAGAATTGTATAGGGGGCTTGCTCCATTGTCATTAGTGGGATGTTGCCTCTAGCCAAGGCCATCAGCTGCTTGCAAGGCCTTGTATCAATTTTAGGAGAGGCCATTGTCATTTCAGTTTTCAATGACAGCAAGAGAGGAAGTGCCTGCTTTCATTATTTGACAAAAAGTCATTGTGTGTGCATAACCACCATATCTACAGAATATGAGAACAATCATAAGTGAGCAAATTATGGTACTGCTGCTGATAATGATGAGGATGGACTAAGACAGGGGTCCTGGTCCAATGACATGAAGGCTCCTCATACAGACACAACATCAGCATGGCTCCTTCAGTGAGGGGTGTCCACTCTTCCCTGTCAGTGCTGAGAGATTTCACAAATGCAATCCAAAATTTTCAGGCATCAGTGATTCATGATCCGACCATGTGAGTAAGGACCCCAAAAGTGTCCAAGTGAGAATCCCCTGGACCTGGGAAGGTGTTACCTTCTAGAACAGAGACACTTGAGAATGTGCATGTAGGAAACAGGGATCCCCTACCCACCAGTTTGCAATTACACATCCCTTATTTCTCTTGATCCCTGCCTGCATGACCTTTAATGTTTCTATTTCTAATAAACACCTACTCATCATTATTTCATAAGATGATACAAGCTGTCTCTATCATGCCCTATACTTCCTATGGGGCCTTTACTGGAGGAGGCTTTAAACCCATATGTCCAGTAACTCTCTGTCCATGAACATCAGGCATTTTTTGTCTTGTGACTTAAAATAAGTCCAGCTTCCTCCCCTGACCCAGTTCCAAAGTCACGTCCAGATTTATGGGTAGTTTCCCAGCAGCGCTCCCCTCTGGTACCAGAACCTGCTCCAGTCCCTGTGGCTGCTGTAGCCAGTCCACATGGACAGTGGACCCTCAACATTTTCTTGGATGTTCTTTGTAAAATTACCCAAAAGTGGTCCCAATAAATAAAATATTGTTAAATTAGCTGTGGTTAAATTTAAAAGCATTTATCCCATCAATGATTCCATTGTGCAAATGAAAATACAAACATAAACATAAAGAATGTATTTCCAAACCATACATCTGATGGGAGAATGTACACATTATGCATTAAGGTTGTTATTTGTTTGTGGGAGAGCCCAGCACCCTCTGACCACAGTGACCCTCCATGGGAAGGACAGAAGGAGGTTGGGAGTGAGTTCTTCTCAGGGTTGACGTTTCCTTTCTAATGAGATGTTCTATGTAGGAATTCTCTCTTTTTTTTTCTTCTTTTTTTTCTGGTAGGGTGGGGTGGGGTGGTGGTGGTGGTGGTGGTGGGGTGGTGGTGAGGAATTCTCTTCACTTACCTCCCTCTGAACCTGACATCACTGATAACACTAGACCAAGAAAACAGGTCAATCTCCTTCCATCATCATTTCAACATATGAATGATTCTACTTTTATTTATTGTCTTTTCTCCACTTAAAGCCATGGATACTTCTGATGTAACCAACTTGGGGCCTCTGCAATAGGCCATGGGCTTGCATAAAGGAAGAGTTTGCTAAGGAAGCTGTAGACACATTCACAAATTTCCCAGCATCAAGAATCAAGATTGTCCCATCTGCCTGTGACTGGAAGGTATTTTCTCAGGTCCAAGTAATGTCATAAATTAAGATATAAAATATTGAGAATGACTGGCTTTTACGTTTTTGAATAATTGTAGAAAATAATTGTATAAAATTAGATTTAAAAATTTGGAAATTGTGGATACACTAGGTTGTTGAGATTTAGCATTGGTCTGAACAAATATTAATCCCTTTAACACCTGTATGAAAGATGCATGAAAAGTTAAATGTATAACCTACTCATCTAGTCCACCATCTTATGCTCAGAAAGTTTAGGAAATTCTTTGACCAAATTTCATTATGCTTCATGACCCAGGTGGTCCCCTGTCCCTGACTTACATGCTGAGTGAGGTCAAGGGAAGAGATGGCCTTATAGGGATTCCAGAATGCCCAGGACAGCCTGACCTCAGTTCCTGCACTTATATTAAAGGCTGCCCCACATGCGAATTTCTGTTCAAGCTCCAAGGTAAATCCTGTCCTGGGCTGTGTAGGCTCACAGCTCTCTCCTCACACACGGCTGAGGTCTCTGGGAAGGCAGAGCTAAAGATGAGACTGCTGGATCTTCTCCTGTGCCTGATGACAGCTCCCCAAGGTGAGGATCTCAGGGGTCAGATAGGGGTCATGGGATAGCTGTGACTATAGGTGACTAACAGGACTGATGTTCCTTGTCCCCAGGTGTCCTGTCCCAGGTGCAGCTGCAGGAATCAGGACCAGGACTGGTGAGGCCCTCACAGGCCCTCTCCTTAACCTGCACTGTCTCTGGATTCTCTTTAACAAGCTATAAGGTACACTGGATCTGCTAGTCCCTGGGGAAGGTGCTGCAGTGGATAGGGCACATAAATAATAATGGAGACACATACTACAGCCCCTCCCTCAGGAGCCAAACCTCCATCTCCAGAGACACATCCAAGGACCAGGTCTCCATGTAGCTGAGCTCTGTGATCACTGAGGACACTGCCATGTATTACTGTGCAAGAGACAAAGTGAGGGGAGTCAGTGTGAGCCCAGACACAAACCCTCCTGAGGGAGACAGCAGGGCTGGGCTGCAGGGGATGCTCAGGACTACAGCACAGAAGCAGCCCCAGGAGCAGGGGCAGAGGGAGGTTGGGAGGGAAGGGCCTTCCTGTTCGGCACAGCAATTTCCTCTGAAACTCTCAGCTGCATCCAGGGATGAGTCTTCCTTCTCATATTTTCACTGAAGATAACAATGAAGAAGGGATATTTTCTGTTTGCAGGTGACATGTCAGCAATGACAGAAACTCTCCTTCATGAAGTCTCCTTCACAAATTCCAAAGGGGGAGAAAGGAAGATGGCAGCGATATAGGCAGACGCATCCCAGGTCGTGTCCCGGAGCAAATGGAGTGAGCAGCTGAAACTAGTAACACCCACACCGAATTGGTGAAATTGCTCAGCTGGTGAGACGGTTTGCAGCCGGGAAGGGCAGAACTCCCCTGGAAAGGTAAAAAAAAACAAAACAAACAAACAAACAAAAAAAAGGGATTTGGGCGGGAAAGTTTGCCAGACCTCTGAGCCCAGAGAGTCGGAGGGAGACTGCATGGCAGACAGTCGAGTCCCTTGGGACAGGCACAGCCCCTGACTGGGGAAAGGAGAACCGCAGGATTCCTGGCGCCGCCGGGGGAGTTGAGAGCTGGGTTCTGTGATCACAGAGGACTGAGCCTAAAGGGGGCAGCCTGAAGAGCTGACCAGACCATGCAGTGCCGGTAAGAGAAGAAGCTTACAGAAACCAAGCCTTCCCTGGTTCCGCGGCCAGCGTTTGTTTGTTTTCACTGAATCCTGTTCATGGGACATTTCGGATACAGACACTCACCTGTGCTGAAGAGAGGGAGAGTGTGCTGAGGAGTGGAATCTGGGGAGAGACTGAGGAGAGAGGGGGAGCCGGGAGAGGGGCAGCGAATTGAGTGCTGAGACACCCCTGAGCCCAGGACTGGGGCAGCCATTCTCTCCAGAGAGTGAGACTCCTCCCCCCAGCCCCCAGGCAAGGAGCACAGCCACACAATATTCCACCCTGAATGAGATCAAGGATTAAAATAACCTGATCAGTCCCTGGGAGTTAACAGGGTCTTACCTATAGAGGGATTTTCAATCCCAGGAACAACACAGCGCTGGTAACTAACTATTACGCAGCCAGCTCTGGGCAGTGAACTTCCACTGGACAGAGAG
Organism: Myotis nattereri; assembly: GCF_964212035.1. NCBI lineage: Eukaryota > Metazoa > Chordata > Mammalia > Chiroptera > Vespertilionidae > Myotis > Myotis nattereri. Next base: position 16,144,069 of record NC_138096.1, on the reverse strand, counting down.
GCCTTATAGCCTCAGAGGCCAACCCCAGAACACTGCCACCCAGAGGCTGACCCACAAACTGACTCTTTGCTAAACACAAAATAAGACAGTCTGGGAAACAAATGTGGCCTGCTTTAAAATAAGGACTGTGGTTTACAACACAGAGGAACAGTGTATCGCAGGGAAACTCAACACTCTCCTGAATACCTGGCAGGTCTAAGGCGAGCCACACTGAAGAATAGAAGAACCAAGGGACCTTCACTACTGCAATTCTTTTTTCCACCTTTTAACTAAGAAACCAATTTTTTTTCTTTTTTTTTCTTCTTCTTTTTTTTTCTTTTTTTTCTTCTTTTTCCATCACATGATTTTACCCTTTTAATTACTAGCTTCTTATTTTTAACCAGTATTATTACTGCTACCATTTTACCATTTTTTAAAGTGCCATTTTATTTTCTCTTTATTTTATTTTGGGATTAGTGTTCTCCATTCTATTTTCATCGTTATATTATTGGTTGTTTCTAGTTTGCATTAATCTCCAGGGAGCTGTTGCTGGAATTTGTTGGTATTAATGGCTATTCTATAGGAGTATTCTCCTCATATAAAAAGTCTCTTCCCCTCGTCCACTTCATTCTCTCTTTCCGCTCTTTTTTTTTTCTTTTCTTTTCTTTTCTCGCTTTTATTTTCCCCCCTCCTTTTTCCCAATTTCATTTTTGCACTCCTTCTTTTTTTGGTCCCTACTTTTCTTTTCTTTTTTCTCTTTTATCTTTTTCTCTTCCTTCTTCCTTGTCCCCTAATTCTCTTAATTTGGGTGGTCACCTTTATTTGGGGTTATTAATATCATGAATATATTTGTGTATAGTGCCTGGTACGTGGTGCCTTGTTGTGTTGTATTTTGTGCCTTTAAATCAACGCAGCAGGTCCAAGCAACAGCAACCTCCTGAGCACCACACCCTCTGCTGAGGAACAGCAGCTGTACGTGAAACCTCGCCCCACCAGCCAGAAGAGCCACCACAGCTGTGAAGAGCACCCACCAGAGGAGCTGCTGCCAACTGAAGAGCAGCTGCTACCGCCACCGCCCAAAGAGCAACCACAGACCAAGGAGTCACTGCCACCAAGGGAGCAACCACTGAACGACTCAACGTCTAGATATGTCAGTGAGATCAAACATGGGTAGACAAAGAAACCCCCAAAGGAAAGAGAAGGAGGACTCTCCAGAAAAGCAGCTAAGTAATACAGAGGCATGCAACATGACAGAAAAAGAATTCAGAATAAGGGTCCTAGAGTGCATAAACCGGATGGAGGAAAAAAATCGACAACCTCTGCAAGAAGCAAGAATAAACAGATGAAAAAATCAATAACATATGGAAGAAGCTAGAAGGAACAGATGAAAAAATCAACAACTTAAGTAAGACCCAAGAAGAAATGAAGAGTGATATAGCTGCAATGAAAAACTCCATTGAAAGTATCAACAGTAGACTAGGAGAAGCGGAGGACCGAATTAGTGAATTAGAAGACAAGGAAGCAAAACACACCCAAAATGTACTGCAATTGGAGAAAAAAATTAAAAGACAGGAGGAGAGCCTAAGGGAGCTTTGGGACAACATGAAACGAAACAACATACGAATAATAGGAGTACCAGAACAACAGAAGGATGAACAAGGATTAGAAAACCTATTAGAAGAAATAATATCAGAAAACTTCCCTGAGGTGGGGAAGAAAAAAGTCACACAAGCCAAGAGAGTCCCAAACAAGGTGAACCCGAAAAGACCCACACCAAGACACATTATAATTACCATGGCAAATGTTCAGAACAAAGAGAGAATCTTACAGGCTGCAAGAGAGAGACGGAAAGTTACATACAAGGGATCTCCCATTAGATTGTCAAATGATTTCTCAACAGAAACACATCAGGCCAGAAAAGAATAGATAGAAATTTACAAAGTGATGTAAAGCAAAGGACTGAATCCAAGAATACTCTATCCAGCAAGGCTATCATTCAAACTTGAAGGGGAAATAAGAAGCTTCACAGACAAAAAAAAGGCCAAGGGAGTTTGTCACCACCAAGCCAGAAATGCAAGGAATGCTAAAGGGTCTGGTATAAAAAGAAGAAATAAAAAGCTGAGAAAGAAAACAGCCACACAAAAAAAGAAATGGCTACAAACAAGTACCTTTCAATAATAACTTTAAACGTAAACGGACTAAATGCTCCAACCAAAAGACATCGAGTGGCTGAATGGATAAAAAAACATGACCCATACATCTGCTGTCTACAAGAAACCCACCTCATTAGAAGGGACTCACACAGACTGAAAGTGAAAGGATGGAAAAATATCTTTCAGGCAAATGGAAAGGAAACGAAAGCTGGGGTAGCAATACTTATATCGGACAAAATAGACCTCAAAGTGAAGGCCATAACAAGAGATACGGAAGGCCACTTCATAATATGAAAGGGATCAATACAACAAGAAGATATAACCCTGGTAAACATATATGCAACCAATCCAGGAGCACCCAAATTCATAAAAAAACTCCTGGAAGATATCAAAGGAGAGATCGACAACAATACAATCATAGTAGGGGACTTTAATACACCACTGACAGAACTGGATAAGCCCTCTAGACAAACAATCAGCAAAGATACAGCAATCCTAAATGACTCACTAGATCAGATGGACTTAATAGACATCTTCAGAACACTCCACCCCAAAGCCAGGGAATATACATTCTACTCAAATGCTCATAAGACATATTCAAAAATAGACCATATATTGGGTCACAAGCAAAGTATCCCCAAATTCAAGAAGATTGAAATCATAAAAAGCATCTTCGCAGACCACGATGGCATAATATTAGAAATAAACTAAAATAAAAACAACCCAAAATACTCAAACACCTGGAAGCTGGATAGCATGCTATTAAATATTGATTGGGTTACCAATGAGATCAAAGAAGAAATTAAAAACATCCTGGAAACTAATGACAATGAAAACACAACAATCCAAAACCTATGGGACACAATGAAAGCAGTCCTGAGAGGGAAGTTTATAGCTCTACAGGCCTATCTCAAAAAAACAAGAAAAAATGGTAGTAAATCATCTAACTCTACAACTCAGAGAATTAGAAAGAGAGCAACAAGAAAAGCCCAGAGTGAGCAGAAGGAAGGAGATAATAAAGATCAGAGCAGAAATAAATGACATAGAGACCAAGAAAACAATAAAGAAAATCTATGAAACCAAGAGCTGGTTCTTTGAGAGGATAAACAAGATTGACAAACCTCTAGCCAGGCTCACCAAGAAGCAAAGAGAGAGGACCCAAATAAAATCAGAAACGATAGAGGCAAAATAACAACAGAACCCACAGAAATACAAATGATTGTTAAAAAATACTATGGACAGCTCTACTCCAACAAACTAGACAACCTGGAGGAAATGGACAAATTCCTAGAAAAATACAACATTCCAAAACTCAATCAGGAAGAATCTAAAAATCTCAACAGGCCAATAACTATGGAAGAAATTGAAGCAGTCATCAAAAAGCTTCCATCAAACAAAAGTGAAGGACCAGATGGCTTCACAGGGGAGTTTTACCAAAAATTCAAGGAAGAACTAAAACCTATCCTCCTCAGACTACTACAAAAAATTCAAGAGGAAGGAACACTTCCAAGCTCATTCAATGAAGCCAGCATTACCCTAATACCAAAACCAGGTAAAGACAACACAATGAAAGAGAATTACAGGCCAATATCCCTCATGAACATAGATGCCAAAATCCTCAACAAAATCTTAGCAAATCGGATCCAGCAGTACATCAGAAAGATCATACACCAGGACCAAGTAGGATTTATCCCAGGGATGCAAGGATGGTACAATATCCGCAAATCAATAAACGTGATACATCACATAAACAAATTGAAAGAAAAAAACCACATGGTCATATCAATTGATGCAGAAAAAGCATTTGACAAAATTCAACACCCATTTTTAATAAAAACTCTCAGCAAGGTGGGAGTAGAAGGATCATACCTCAACATAATATAAGCCATATATGACAGGCCCACAGCCAACATCATACTCAATGGACAAAAACTAACACCATTTCCCCTAAGAACAGGAACAAGACTGGGATGCCCCCTCTCACCACTCCTGTTCAACATAGTACTGGAAGTGTTAGCCATTGCAATTCGGCAAGAAGAAGAAATAAAAGGCATCCAAATTGGAAAAGAGGAAGTAAAACTGTCCTTATTTGCAGACGACATGATATTATACATACAAAACCCTAGAGACTCCATCAAAAAGCTACTAGACTTAATACATGAATTTGGCAATGTAGCAGGATACAAAATTAACACCAAGAAATCTGAGGCATTTCTATACACCAATAGTGAACTTTCAGAAAGAGAGATTATAAAAACAATCCCGTTTACCATTGCACCAAAAAAATTAAGCTACCTAGGAATAAACTTAACTAAAGAGGTAAAAGAGCTCTACTCAGAAAACTACAGGATGTTGAAAAAAGATATAGAGGAAGACATAAACAGATGGAAGAACATACTGTGTTCATGAATTGGTAGAATCAACATCATTAAAATGTCCATACTACCCAAAGCAATCTATAAATTCAACGCACTTCCCATTAAAATACCAACGGCATACTTCATAGATCTAGAACGAACTCTCCAAAAATTCATCTGTAATAAAAAAAAGACCCCGAATAGCTGCAGCAATCCTGAAAAAGAACAAAGTAGGTGGGATCTCAATACCAGATATCAAGTTGTATTACAAAGCCACTGTTCTCAAAACTGCCTGGTACTGGCACAAGAATAGGCATATAGATCAATGGAATAGAATAGAGAGCCCAGAAATCGGCCCGAACCAATATGCTCAATTAATATTTGACAAAGGAGGCAAGAACATACAATGGAGCCAAGATAGTCTCTTCAATAAATGGTGTTGGGAAAATTGGACGGATATATGCAAGAAAATGAAACTAGACCACCAACTTATACCATACACAAAAACAAACTCAAAATGGATAAAGGACTTAAATGTACGACAGGAAACCATAAAAATTCTAGAAGAATCCAAAGGCAACAAAATCTCAGACATATGCCGAAGCAATTTCTTCACTGATACAGCTCCTAGGGCACTTGAAACTAAAGAAGAAATGAACAAATGGGACTACATCAAAATAAAAAGCTTCTGCACAGCAAAAGAAACCATCAACAAAACAACGAGAAAACCCACTGTGTGGGAAAACATATTTGCCAATGTCATATCTGATAAGGGCCTAATCTCCAAAATTTATAGGGAACTCATACAACTTAACAAAAGGAAGATAAACAATCCAATCAAAAAATGGGCAAAGGACCTAAATAGACACCTTTCAAAAGAGGACATTCAGAAAGCCAAGAGACATATGAAAACATGCTCAAAGTCACTAATCATCTGAGAGATGCAAATCAAAACAACAATGAGGTACCATCTCACACCTGTCAGACTGGCTATCATCAACAAATCAACAAACGACAAGTGCTGGAGAGGATGTGGAGAAAAAGGAACACTTGTGCACTGCTGGTGGGAATGCAGACTGGTGCAGCCACTATGGAAGACAGTATGGAGTTTCCTTAAAAAACTGAAAATGGAACTCCCATTTCACCCTGTGATCCCACTTCTAGGAATATATCCCAAGAAACCAGAAACACCAATCAGAAAGGATATATGCACCCCTATGTTCATAGCAGCACAATTCACCATAGCTAAGATCTGGAAACAGCCTAAGTGCCCATCAGTAGATGAATGGATTAGAAAACTTTGGTACATCTACACGATGGAATACTATGCTGCTCTAAAAAGGAAGGAACTCTTACCATTTGCAACGGCATGGATGGAACTGGAGAGCATTATGCTAAGCGAAATAAGCCAGGCAATAAAGAAAAAATACCACATGATCTCACTCATTCATGGATAATAGAGACCATTATAAACTTTTGAACAATAATAGATACAGAGGCAGAGCTGCCTCAAACAGATTGTCAAATTGCAGCAGGAAGGCCGGGGAGGGTTGGGGGGCAGGAGGTAGGGGGGTAAGAGATCAACTAAAGGACTTATATGCATGCATATAAGCATAACCAATGGACATAAGACACTCGGGGATAGGGGAGGCTAGGGGACTGTCTAGGGCGGAGGATAAAATGGACACATATGTAATACCCTTTGTAATACTTTAAGCAATAAAAAAAAAAAAACAAATTCCAAAGTGACTTTTTTTCACTGTCTTCTCAACTTATCGTTGATGCGTGTAAAGTCTGCAGGTGGGTTGCTGGTATTGAGCTGTGTGCACAACTCCCCCTTGGGGGACACAGCTACCCTCAGTGGCTGACTCTCCATGTGCCCCCCTCCTAATTTCAGGGAGATCACAGGGCCCTCCCTCTGCTGACAGGCCTGAGCACACTCAGGGCTGGTGGACCTCACCCATCCTCTCTGAGTCCACATTTATCCATAGAAGAGCTGTCAGCTCAGTGCACCAAACACGGGGAGCCCCCACATTGTCCACAAGAGGGGTCCCTGATGTTCTGCAGAAATCAGTGCTAACACCCTGGTGGGGACAGGTGTTTCATTCTCTTGGGTTGTGCATCATTGATCTCCTCCTTCCACTTTTCCTCCTGGATCCAAGGTTTTCTAGCTTCATTGTGGGTGAGATGTGCATCGGGAGCATGTTGAAAGCCTAGGAGCATCCATGGGACCCCCTGCATCCATACTGTTCTCTTACCCCTTGCCCAGGAAACACAGAGTTACATAGACACGTAGTCACACACACACACAGTGTTACTCGCAGTCACACACACAGTCACATGCAGACAGACACATACTCGTTTTTGGAAAAGACGTGGATTCACTCATGAGCAGTGGTACAAATGCTTCATGTCATCACATACTGTACTTTATGAATTCTATATAAGAAAGCACGGATATTTTTCATTCTCTTGGGTGACATATAAAATAAATATGTGATCTGCAAGCAACTATTATTTCAACACTGATCACACCCTGTGAAGATCAACAGATGTATTTCTCAATTCACTTAGTAAGAGCTCAAATTAAGAACCTGATCCCAAATTGGCTAGATTGCTATGAATTTAAACAAATAATTTCTGTGGTAGTGAAAAACTTCCAACAAATAAAAACCAATGACCAAATGGAATCAAGGGTGAATTCCACCAAAAACTCAAAAAAGAATTCATAACTTTTTAACCAATCCTTCCTGAATTCTTCCAATAATTAAAAGATGATTCACTTCCAAAGAGATTTATTGAGGTGACCATTATACTGATACCAAAGTCAAGTAAGGACACACAGAATTACAGGTTAATATCCCTGATGAGCATAAATGCAAAAACCCTCAAAAATATATTAGGTACCACATTGAAAGGATCATTAACCATGATCCAGTGGGATATTGTGCAAGGATGCAAGGATCGCTCAATGTTTGTGAACCAGTAAATGGGCTACCCTCATCCACAGATGAAGGATAAGGTATACCATGATATAAACTGATATAGAATAAAGCATTTAAAATTCAAAATCTCTTTATATTAAAATTCTTAACAAATTAGTTGTAGAAGTGATAGACTTTAATAAGGGCACATTTGAGAAGCCAACAACTGACATCATGCCACACAGAGAAAATTTCAAATCTATTCTTCTTGCATCAGGCCCAAGACAAGTGTGCCCCAGTGACTGCTTTTATTGAAAAAGCTAAAAGTCCTTGTCATAATACTTAGGCAAGAAGAAGAAAAACAAAACATATGAATTACAGTGATAAATGTCTCTCTTTATCTCTATACATATAACACTTTATTGTATACAGCAAACCCTAAAAACTGCACCAGAAAATGGAAAGAACTAGAAAGTGAACTCAGGAATGATACTAGGTACAACATCAAAACACAAATGGCTTGTGCCCCTGCACACTCTCAACAGTGTCTTCAAGACTCTAGGAAATATGTGGGGCTGTTTCAGAGGAAAATGAGGAAAAAAAACCTTGAACTGGCTAAACAATGAGGAGATCACAACCCAATGAAAGAACCCTGGATGTGTGTGCTAATCCCCCATCATGCTCCCAGGTACCTTTCCCCACATTGTGACAATGTCCCACCAGGTGCAGGTTCCAGTTGACCCCCATCATGGATGGACGTGGTTACATCGGTCCCCAGGGTCATAAACAGACATCATGTTTCCAATAATGAGTTTTTAATAACTTAAACCTATTTACTCCCTAATATTACCTACATTTTCACCACAACATCCTACTTTTGACCAAGTTTCATTTGTATCATCAATGATAAAAATTGGTCTTACAAATGAGTCTAGATAATAAAAATCACAAATGAAGCAATGCAGCTGCTACACATTTAGCTCCAAACTCGCCTGAAAGAATAGGACCCAGGAGCTCTGTCGATATCTCTATAGTTCATGCTTCTAGCTCTCAGGGACCCATGACACCCACTCTGATGATCTACTCTCCCCCAACACTTGGTCTACTGGCTCTAGGTTCACACTCTGGTCTTAGTTTATCCTCTGATCACTTTGTAGGGGAAATAGTGTCAGATGGAGATTCCTGTCTCCTGAACATGAACCTTGCGTACTTTTACTTCTTCCTCAGGTTGTGAGGGTTGGTTCACCGTGGTGTGTTCATTATTGGTGATTTTCAAAGGCATCTCATTTATATTTTTACCTCTATTTTATTTTTATTTTTTAACTTTTCAAAATTTTATTTTGATGCAGAGTATGATAAATGGACTTTTAAAACAACTGAATTTTATGGAAAATGAATAGAAAATAAATTAGAACCATGTTAAAATAAAAGGTCAGCTAAATGTCTAAACTTAAGGATATGAGCTCCATAGATAAACTTTGATTCCACAGTCTTTTTAAGAAGTTTATGTCCTTTGAACAACATTGCTATGAACTGATCCAGAGCATAATGGCATACAGGAAAGCTTAACAAGGGGGGTAATCAGGAAACCTTTCCTTGGTGCTGCTTTGATGATGTCATCCACATGCAAAATCACCTCTGCTGCTTCAGCTGCACTCAGAAGAACCAACACTTCACTTGGACACTGTCTGTGATACCCAGGATTGCCATCAGCAATAGCACCTTCCTTCATATCCAGTCCAGCAGTTGTATTGACTTCATAATGGGCAGCTCAGAGCTGTGCCACCAGATCTGCACTGTCACAGTCTGCATTGTCAGCTCTAACAGTAGGCAACATCCTCAGTGCTTGAGCCTAAGAATCCATTGCAACAGCTTCTTTACCTGGTGTTTCTCAGCAGCTGTGACACATCATGAGACATCAGCTCAGAACAACCTCCTCCATAAACTCTTCTAGAATCCTTCACAGTGTGTGCAAGAACACAAAGAGCATCATGCAAAGATATTTCTGCTTCATCTAAAATGTGTTGCACCATGAAGAGCAATAGTGCAAGCCTCACTCAGAAACTTGAATGAGTGTGTCTACTACAATCCTGACTTCCTCAATAACCTTGCAACTTCCAAGCTTCATTAATTCTGGTTGGTCAAAGTTAGAGGCAATTTCACCACCTGTGACAAGAGCCAGGCATTCTACACCTGCAAAATCTGCATGTTCAATAGCCATAACCCCAGCGGGATAAAGAAGGTGTTCAGGATAATTATAAATTAATTTGATGTTAATAATGCAGTTTATTCCATGCTTAAGAATATGTTCAACTTTCTCCTTCATTGATTCTTTTTCTGCTTGTTCTATTTTGGCAACCTTTGCTATAGAATCAACTCTTATGCGGGAACCAAATATCTGTATTTTGTCTGTACTCATACCAGTGTTTGCAATAAGAATTTTAGCATTTTCAATTCACTTTGATTGATTTACTCCAATTTTTTCATCCAACAAAAAGCCTTCATCAAATAGGAATCCAACAGATTCCCCCTAGCTTCTTGATAACATGAATTGCCTCCAGATTACAAACCTTTCAATCTGAGAACAGCATCTACAGCTAACTTAGTAAAGTGATCTTTGTGATGAGTAAGAAGTTTTGAGGATTATGTTGTTCCTGCAATGTTCATTAAATCTTGGAGGAGAGACCTGGGGGATATATTCTCTGATGATCTGGTTACTGCTTTTATTCTCCAGGAGTAAACACCCTCCTGAAGGACTCCCTGCCTCCTCCCTTTATGCCTTACATTTCCTTTCACACCACCCCTAGAGCAGAGGTTCTCAACCTGTGGGTCGTGACCCCTTTGGGGGTCGAACGACCCTTTCACAGGGGTCGCATAAAACCATCAGAAAACACATGTAGATATGCCCACAAGCAGATATGCCCACATACGAGTACCCAGCATGATGACATCAACAATGAAAATACATCCTGCATATCAGATATTTACATGATGATTCATAACAGTAGAAAAATTACAGTTATGAAGTAACAATGAAATAATTTTATGGTTGAGGGTCACAACAATATGAGGAACTGTATTAAAGGGTGACGGCATTAGAAAGGTTGAGAACCACTACCTTAAAGAAAGGCACTTACTTCCTCTGCCCCATTAATCAGTCAGAAGGAGGCCTTAATATTTACTTTGGTCTCTCCTCCAGGAAATGTTGCATTTTAAGGAGGCAGTTGGGAATGTCATTGGGCAGTGACCAGAGAAATGTTATTGCAGCCCCAGCAACCAATAAACCTTGGGCTATGCTGGAAGCCGGTCCATCCTTGCTGCTTGACACAGTCGCTGCAGGGAAGAAACATCAGCACAGCATATGTCTCAAGGGACCTGGCGTATATGGCATACTGTTCTTAATATGTTTGCTCCCCTTCTTAGCGCTATGTGTTTTAACCAAGGTCACCTCTCTGAGAAAGGTTGTTTCCCCAGGTGGAAATTTTTCCCTGGATTTAGGGATTAACAGGACTAAGGAAGGTAATAAATCAGTAAAACCCCTTAACTAAGTGCCAGGCAGGTAGTTAATCACTTTAACTCTGGACAATCACACTTAAACTACATAATCTTTATTTGGGATAATCTCCTTCAGTTACTTCCTTGTAGCTTAACAGAACAATAGAGTAGTGACCTTGGAATGGAGATAACAAACACCCTAACCTTTGGAATAGAATGGATAGGATTAAAATCAAATGGTATAAATACAGATGTAACAGGAGAATAAAGACAGAACCTAGCTGGAGAACCTGACTAGAGAACCTGGCTAGGCTGCTGATCAACTAAATGCTGTCTCCATGTCATTTCTTCTTCACCGACTCCATCCACACCTTTGGGAACCCCTGGACCTGCTGGGGTTGGACCCCAACAGGGCTGTGCTAACAAAGACACAGTCTTCTGTCAGGAGCTTCTGTTGGATGACACACACAAGGGCTTTAATCTAACATGTAAGACCTTGGTAGAACTGGTTTGTATTTTGAATTTCTATAGGTTAATAAAATAACATCCGAAAGGAAAAATACATGGAGTAAGACTAACAATGCAGATTAAATGTAAGTGAACTTAAAGGAGTATTATAGAAACTCTCCAAAATGGAACACATTACATTTTCCAGAAAATAGCCCAGTATCAGGCATGTAAGAGACAATAAAAGCAGTCAAACATATATACATGCAGTGGAATTCCAGAAAGGGGGGAGAAAGCACCAAAAAGAATGGTTGATGCCCTAGCTGGTTTGGGTCAGTGGATAGAATGTCGGCCTGCGGTCTAAAGGATCCCAGGTTCAACTCCAGCCAAGGGCACATGCTCAGGTTGTGGGATTGACCTCCCCTCAGTAGGGTGCATACAGGAGACAGCCAATCAATGATTCTCTCATTGATGTTTCTATCTCTCTATCTCTCTATCCCTCTCCCTCTCTGAAATAAATAAAAATATATATTAAAAAAAGAATGGTTGAAGGAATTATGGCAAATATTTACAGAATTTGGTGTAAATTATAAAGAGATCAAAGGACACCAAAGTACCTCAAGAAGAAAAAGAATAAACAAAATTAAAACAAGGCACATTAAAATCAAACACTTAAAAACCAATGAAAAAGATAAAATACCTAAGAGTGGCAAAGAAAAAATAAACACACACACACACACACACACACACAAATTAAAGAACAAGATTTAATAAAAACATCAAAGTTCACAACAAAAACTACCAAAACCAGAGAACAATGGATGAGGACTCTAAAGTCCTGAAGGAACATTAAAAATTCATGAACTTTGAATTCTAAAGTAACTGAAAATGTATTTCAAAATTGGATGTAAATGAAATGACAAAATATCAAATTTTGTGAGATGCAGGTAGGGCAGTCCCTAGAGGAAAATGTATAGATTAAATGCTTATTTTAGAAAAGAATAAAGACCTTTAAATCAATTATCTGAGTCTCCACTTTAAAAAGTTAGAAAAGGACGCTGGTTCTTGCTGCCTCCCACAACCACATGAAGATTACAACTAAAATACAGAGCAACCATCATTCTAAACCACCTGAAATCTGGCTGAATGGAAGTCCTACAACTAGAGAGGTGTGGAAGAAAACACACTGAGACTGGTAGGAAGGGAGGAAGCATGGAACAGGCTAGTCAGACACCCACATGTAGTGTATGTTTAATAGGAGGGATATCTCGGCCTGGAGGCCTTCCGTGAGAAGCAGAGTCTCAGTCCCACACCAGACCCCCAACCCAGGTTTCCAGAGCTGTGGAGAGAAGTCCTCATAACTTCAGGTTGTAAAAACCAGATAGTGTCTTTGAGTGATCCTGAGGCAGCTAGAGATCTAGGCTGTTCCTCTTAAAGGGTGGGCACAGGGACTTATAGGGTCCCACTTCCTCTGAGCTCCAGTGGCAGTGGTGGAATTTGGTGACCCAGAGACATACAGGGAAAAACTGGACTGTCTGGCATTTAGGTCAGGAACTTGGGGTAGCTTTCTCCTGACAGAAGTGCTCACGGGGGTCATTGTTTCTGTCCTGGGACCTTCCCCATTGCATAGTTGCTTTGAAGCCATATATGAGTTTCCATCAATGTGGCTCCCACAGTTTGCTCTGCCCTGGTGATTCCCTGAGAACATGCCCCATCCATATTTCAGTCCCACCTACACTGTTTGCAGCAGCTTTTCCATGTGAGTGGCTTGTCCTGGCTCAGGCTTCAGACTCTCCTAAAATCTCTCTAACAAGCAGCAGCTGGCATCAGCATGCCCCATATCAATCAATAAGTGGTTCAACACCCAGCACTAGCAGCAGCCTGCCTTGCTTCACAACTTGTCCTCACCTGGGCACTCCCAAGCCAAAAACAAGTAGCAGCCATCTGCAGATAACCCTGTAGCTCCTGGTTGGCAGTGGCTGACTTTGCTCCTCCCAGGAGGCCCTAGAACCATTGCACCTGGTGGACACCAGATTACAACTCCACACATACAGGAGGAGGAGAAAAAAGAGGGAGAATAGAGAAGGAGGAAGACGAATAGGAGGAGAAGGAAAGAGGAAGAGGAGGAGGAGGAAGAATAATTAGAAGAAGGGATAAAAATATGAACAAAAAATGTCAATAAATACTTATCTATCAGCAGTTGCATCTAAAAACCAAAATAAGCCAACAAAGAACCGAATGAAAAAAATAAACTATTGAAAAAAATAGAACCTGAGGCATGAAAAGATGGAACAGACTGAAAACACTCAGAGGGAAGTGGGCGGGAGGGTGAAAAGAGATGAACCAAAGAATTAATATGCATATATGCATTGTTTATGGACATAAATAGGAAGGCCTGGGATGGGGCAGGAACAGGGTGGAGGGTTGATATGGGGAGAAAAAAAGGGGAACAATAGTAATACACTCAACAGCAAAGATTTTTTAAAAATAAATTAGAAAAGGAAGATCAAAATCAACTAAAATCAAGCAGAAGGAAGGAAAAATGAACAGAGATTAATGAAATCAAAACAAAAAAATAATAGAGAAAAATGAATAATGCCAAAAGCTGAATCTTCTAAAAGGTCAATGAAACTAATCAAATGTTCACAAGACTTTCAAAGAGACCAATTGCCAATATCAGAAAATAATTAGGAGATATAAACACATTCCCCAATGCATTCTTATGAGACTGGCATTCTTTGTGCAGTCAGTACAAAAAAATAGTAAACTACTGATCAAAATTTCTTATTAACATATTTACTAAAATCCTCAACAGAATATTAGTAAATCCTACCAGCAATATAAGAAAACCATACTGCATACATGGCAAAGCATGAATTATCCCAACAATTCTAAGCTGATTCATCAACCAATGTAATCCAACAGATCAACTGTGTAAAGGAGAAAATTCACGTAGTCATAAAAATTGATACAGAAAAGTGTGTGACAAAACACAGAATTCATTTGTGATAAAAACGCTTAGAGAACTTGGGATAAAAGGGCACTTCTTCAATCTGATCATGGGATTCCTGTAGCTACTATCATACTTGATTGTAGGAAATTAAATGATTCCCCCTCAGATGGGGGGAATCGTTTTTTTTTTTGGACAAAAGGAAATTCATTTTATTACAACAGCGCTCACATCTGCATCAGAATAACCAAACCACCCATCCATCCAGCAGAAGAAAGAAAGAAGCTGAGATTTAAGGACACTTGCTTCTTTTGAACTTCAGGAGCAGGAGCAGGTCGGTTCTCATAAAGCTCCTGCCAATATCATGCAACAGGATACGGAGACCGGGCAGACTGGGGGGTCGGGGGAGGTGACCCATGGGCCTTCAAGAACTTCTCAAGTTGTTTCATCTTCTTATCTTGGGCACGGTTTTCCCGGTGCCTTGCTGCCAGACTCAGGAGCATGCTTTTCACCCTATTTTGGACATTTTTTTCTTTTCTTTTTTCTTTTTCAGTCCAATTTTATTTTACATTATAATACATATGCATAATTTAGCAAAACTTGGGCTGTTTGTTTTTTTAAAATTGACTTTTAGAGAGAAACATCGATTTGTTGGTCCACTTATTTATGCACTCATTGGCTGTCTTGTATGTGCCTTGACTGGGGATTGAACCTGCAAACTTGGTGTATCTGGACAATGCTCTAACCAACTGAGCTACCCAGCCAGAGCCAATATTCTTATGATTTCAGAGAGAAGGAAGAGGGATAGAAACATCAGTGATGAGAATCATTGTTCGGCTGCCTCCTGTATGCCCCTACTGGGGATCAAGCCCACACCCAGGCATGTGCCCTTGACCAGAATCGAACCCGGGACCCTTCAGTTCACAGGCCGATGCTCTATCCAGAGCCAAACCAGCTAGCTAGTCATAGGGGATTTTAAAGGGCACAGTACACAATGCAAAAATTTGATTATATGCCAAAATCAACTTCTCAAAATATAATATTTATCCATATTTAAATTGAACAATTAAATCAAATTTTTGAAAATTTAGGATGTTTCCTAAAAATATAGGAACTCTCTTGAGTAACAAAACTTGAGACATGACAATTTATGAGTAGGGATCAGAGGACTGAACCAACAGTGGTGAATTTGCATTTTTCTCCGTAAGTTTTATACTAATTCTTTCCATTTTAGGATTAAATCTTTAAAAACTAGTTAAAAATAATTATCAAGTCACACACAAATCATGACCAGTTGGATATATTTCAACAGCAAATTTGAAACTCTTACCACTTCTACTCAACATTGTACTTAACTTTTTAACAAATGAAATAAGACAAGAAAAATGCATAGAGACATTCATATGTGAATGGAAGATACAAGCGTCCCTACCTGCAGGTGACATAGTTATCTATAAAGAAAAAAAAAACCAAACAACAACAACAAAAAACACACACACACAAAAGAATCGACTTGAAAATCACGGGTCAAAACACAGAAATGGATCAATTTGAAGACTTAACTTAACTGCGGTGGTGTTGCCTGTGGCAGGGGTGGGGAGTTGTCAAAGCAGCAGATAAGAGACAGAACTGAGTTCTTGTGGGAAACCATCCACAGAAACACAGCTTTTCACAGAGGTGCAGCCTCAAGGAGGAACTTGGCAGCACCACTTGTCACCCAGAGTTCACCCTAAATCCCTGGTGACTGGAGGGGCCTCATGTGTTTGCTCATTGACCTGATCCCAGGGAACATGAGATCTCCAGCCTCTTTATGACAGAAAGTAGGTTTGCACCTGGGAGCCTGGAGCCCCCTGAGGTCTGGCTGCCCCCTTCCTCCCACAGAAGCGGTGAGAGGGTGCCCCCTAGTGGCCACACTTCAGAGTAGGTTCCAAGGTCCCTAGAAAACACACTGGTGTGTAAAGCTGATGAAGCACTCAGTGAGCTTTTAAACTGACATTGAAACTTGCATGCATTTTAGAGGGAAGGGAGGGAGGAAGTCCCTGTCTCTTCCTGGCACCTGGGAAAACAGACTTTTTCCTAATTTAGGTTTGCATTTCCCTCAGCCCTCATGGGCTCTGACCAGCTGGCTTCCGGCGGTTCCCCCACAGCGAGGCCCAGCATCAGCCTGCAGGAGAGGGGGTCTGGGTAGTTCTTCCTCATTAAGTCTCTGGAGAGAGATTCCAGCCCAGCTCCCCATGCACCCCTGTACCCTGGCACTTGGTGCTGCCCTTCTGGGGGCCTCTCCCTCCTAGTTACCCTCGTCCCAGCAACACAGACAGCCCCCAGGTCTGTTAGTCTACCTGGCAGGACCCTGGCTGCCTTCATAATGTGTTGGGGTCTCCACATTGTTAACTATACATGGTGGGAGGGGCCCTAACCCATGGGGCTCAGTGGATAGAGCATCAGCCTGTGGACTGAGGAGTCCTGGGTTTGATTCCCATCAAGGGCACGAACCTCACATGCAAGTTCCATCCCTGCCTGAAAGAAGCAAATAATCACTGTGACTCTATCAACTCTCTGTCTCTCCCCGTCCCTTCCACAATCTCTAAAAATAAGTGGAAAACATCCCCATGTGAGAATTGACAAAACTAACTGAATAAAGAAATCTTATTTTAAAAACAATAGAAAAAGAAAGAAAGAAAGAAAGAAAGAAAGAAAGAAAGAAAGAAAGAAAGAAAAAGTAAGCCTGTGTTGCTCATTGGTTGAGCATCAACCTATGAACCAAGAGGTCACAGTTGTATTCCTGGTCAGGTCACATACCTGGGCTACTGCCTGGATCCCCAGTAGGGGGTGAGCCAGAGGCTACCACTGGAGGATTCTCTCTCATTATTGATGTTTCTATCTCTCTCTCTCCTCCTTTCCTCTCTGAAGTAAATAAAATATATTTTATAATAATAATAACAAATGAAAAGGAAGAGAGAAGTAAGGCTTTGTGGTGTTAGACCTGCCCATGTCCCACCCTCTTCCCAGCATGATTGCACTTTCCAAGTGTTGTTGCCCATCTTCCCAGAAGGAAGAAGTGACCACAGTCCCAGATTCCTGTGTTCATCTGTCCTCATCTGCCTGGGGCTGTGAGAGGATGACACAGGTGGCCACTCCCCTCTGAGAAGGGAGGTGCTCACCTGCCACCAAGGATGACTTGGTGCCTAAACTTTCTACCCAGGATTTTGCTTTCAAGAGCAAACATTCCTTTTTTATATTTTTAATCCTCACCCAAGGATATTTTTCCCTTGCTTTTCAGAGAGAGAGTGGAAGGGAGGGAGGCAAAGAGAGAACCATTGATGTGAAAGAAACACATCAATGGGTTGCCTCCTGCACGTGCCTTGACCAGGTCAGGGCCAGAGAGGATCCTGCAATCCAGGTATGTGCCCTTGACCAGAATTGAACTTGAGACCCCTTTGTTCCCAGGCCAATGCTCCATCCACTGAGACAAACTAACAAGGGCCATGACTCCATTTTTTTAAAATAATTTATTTATTTATACTCTATAATAAAAGCGTAATATACTAAGTGTCCAGTCATCCAGTCAGCCATTCAACCAATCAAAGCATAATATGCTAATGATATCTAAGGCTGCTCAAAGCTTGCTTATGATGTGCACTGACCACCAGGGGGCAAGCAATTGACCAGTCGACCAATCACTATGATGTGCAGTGACCAACAGGAGGCAGACAGTTGACTGGTCAACCAGTGGCTATGATGTGCACTGACCACCAGGGGGCTGATTCTCCCACCGGTAGGTTAGCTTGCTGTTGGGGTCCAGCCAATGAGGACTGGGATGGGCAGGACATGCCCTGGAGTCCCCCCCCCCACCCCACCCCATGGTCCCTCCCCAGCTGGCCGACCACCTGCATCTCTCCCTGGCCCTGATCCTGCACTGATGAGATCCCTCATCCTGTCCTGTGCCCCCTAGCAATCCAGGACCCCTCAGGGGATGTCAGGGAGCTGGTTTAAGCCCTATCCCCCAGGCCAGGCCAAGGGACACCACTGACGCACAAATTTGTGCACCAGGCCTCTAGTTTTTAATAACTTTTTATTGTTGACAATATTACATATGCCCACTCCCCCCCCCCCCCCCCACTCTCCAGTTGATCCCCTCTAGGGCACCCCCACCACCTGCAAGGTCTCCATTTTTAAATGATGGAAATTCTCCCACTTTGAGAGTCTGGGAAGCGTATAATAATTACGCTTTGATTATAGAATGTAAAGGACCTTTACACACAAACAGACGGGGAACTGAGTGAAATGTCTGGCTTCAGGAAGGCAGCTGCGGGTTTCTGACAGTGCCCTTAGTTTTGAAATGAAAGCTGCAGCCAGCCCAGCCTCTCCTGCCTCATCATGTGTATACATTCGAGTTTTATGTAAGATCCGATTGGGGAAAATATCAAAAAGAATCTTTCACCCTTAAATAAAAATATTGTTCCATTGCAAATTCTTATTCCCAAACCCCAGAAAGGCAACATGGCCCACAGCAGGTGAAGGAGGGCAAGAGGAAGCCCATCCACCTGCCTCAGGGGCAGTCGCCTAAGTCCTCATCAAACCCCAAGGATGAAGAATCTCATTCCTGGAAGCTGCCTCCAAAGGAATGGTGTCAGTGTGACCAGTCTCAGAAAGGAGGGAGGAGAGTCAGTCAGGACAGGACCCCTTCTCACCAGCATCCTTGAATCCTTTCCCATCTGGGGTCGCCCTTAGGATGACAAGATCAGGCATGCAGCCCAGGGTCCCAGCTGTACCCTTATATCCTGACTCCATGCAAATGGGGTTCTCCTCCTGCTCATAAAAGAGGGCCCTTGCTCAGCATGTTGGGGAGACACCCAGAACCCAAGTGCCTGAGACAGGACCCCAGCAGCCCCACCATGGACTTGGTGCCAAGCTGCATTTTCCTCCTGATCATTCTTCAAAGTTATTCTCAGGAGTGGGGAGCACTGATACCCATGCCTGTGCCTGTTTTTGCCTCCATGTGATTCTAAGTCCACCTTGTGTCCCTGTGTTTGCAGGTGTCCAGTGTGAGGTGCAGCTGGTGGAGTCTGGGGGAGGCTTGGTACCACCTGGGGGGTCTCTGAGAATCCTGTGCAGCCTCTGGATTCACCTTCAGTGGCTACTGGATGAGCTGGGTCCGCAGGGCTCCAGGGAAGAAGCTGGAGTGGGTCTCAGACATTGTGGTGATAGTAGTACCGCATACTATGCCGCCTCTGTGAAGGGTCGATTCACCATCTCCAGAGACAACGCCAAGAACACGCTATTTCTGCAAATGAACAGTCTGAGAGCTGAGGACACGGCTCTGTATTACTGTGTGAGAGAGACACACAGTGAGGGATGTCAGTGTGAGCCCAGACACAAACCTCCCTGAGGGAGGCAGCAGGGCTGGGCTGCAGGGGGCGCTCATGCCACCAGGAGGCGATAAGGATCAGCAAACCCAGGTCCTAGCTCAGAAGCTGTCCCTGGAGGGTTGTGAAGGCTTCCTATTGGGGTCAATGCTTTCTTCCCTGGGGCAGTTCCTGCTTCCTTCTTTGTGTCTTTATTTAGATTCTCTGCAGGCAAAAAAAAGTAGGAAGTGGCTGTGTTTTCAGATCTACACTCTTTTCAGATCTGTGCTCTTCCTGTCACCACATCCCTGATGGTCGCTCTCTGGGCTGACAAGGAAAACACTGTAGGGATTCCTGTCCCCCCAGTGAGAGCGATGTCCTCCAGCCTCCAACGCAGTGAGGAGGGGGGAATGAAGAGTCCAGGTCCCAAACCTCACGTGAAGATGATCAGCCCCTTGCGCTGCCCTGTGAGGAGCCCTTTGGAGCAGTTAACTGCTTGCTTCTCACTGACATGTCTGCACATGGAGGTTTAGGGCCCAACCCCTGTGTGTGCTTCTGGCTCCGTGAACCTGGGAGGCGGACCTAGGGTTCAGGGTGTCCTGGGATGGAGGCAGGAAGGAGGCCCAGTGACAGGGCCTGTCACAGCCCTGCTGGGCTTTGTTCAACATGTATCTCAGAACCCGGTCCCTGAGGACACATCCCAACACCTGTCCCGCTGCCTCTAGAGCAGTGGTTCTCAACCTTCCTAATGCCGCGACCCTTTAATACAGTTCCTCATGTTGTGGTGACCCCCCAACCACAAAATTATTTTCGTTGCTGCTTCATAACTGTAATTTTGCTACTTTTATGAATCGTCATGTAAATATCTGATATGCAGGATGTATTTTCATTGTTACAAATTGAACATAATTAAAGCATAGTGATTAATCACAAGAACAATATGTAATTATATATGTATTTTCCGATGGTCTTAGGCGACCTCTGTGAAAGGATCATTCGACCCCCAAAGGGGTTGCGACCCACAGATTGAGAACCACTGCTCTAGAGAATCCACCTGGATCCTGAGAACCTGCTGAAAGGGGACATGGTCCCCACCCACCTCTGCTGTGCCTCCAGGCTCAGCAGACACCACCCCATCCTCACCCTCTGTCCTCTGCTGCCCACATTCTCACCCTATCAGGCCTGCACAGGACGTCCCCTGTGGCTGCGCTCTGTCCTCTCCTTCCCACCCTGGTAGTTTATGCCTTAAATGCACCCCCATGCCATCCATCCCCTCATGCCCATCTCCTGTGCCAATCCCTCCCTGAGAGGCCAGGGCCAGGTATACTCAGGCATATGGATGGAACTTCCGGACTTTTCGTGGGCTTTGCAAAAAGCCCCATGTGTTGGGATGGGGGCCATGAGACCACGCCTAAAGGCCTGGCCTGTCACCAGGGCTGATAACCCCCTCCAGGGTTGTGTATTGTTCATGGTTTATGGCCTCTGTAAAATATGAATATTTAGGTTAAGCAGGTCTTGCAAGCCTAGATAATTAAGGAAGGGGCAACTAGACTATAGACTAGTAGGAATGTGCATTAGGGATACTGACTAACTAGTTACAGAGTCAGGCTGCTGGTCACCCCCCCCCAAAAAAACCTTCTTTTCTTCATCAAGCCCACATGCAGTGCCACGTGTGATATCAGGCTGTGGGGGGCCCCACCTGTGTCAGGTGGAAACACAGCTGAACACTGACCTCAGAGCACCTCCAACAGCTCACACCTGTGGTGAGGGAACCTCCTGGGGGCCCATGAGCTGCTGATCATCATGGTGGACAAACCTGTGGACACTGGAGTCAGAGGTCAGTCAGGGAAGGGCTGGTGCCTGGTCACCTATAATGTTGCCAACATCCCGCTGACCAGAGCCCAGGTACACAGGGAGCTCTGTGAATCCTAAAAGTGCAGGAACAGCCCACCAGGCTCAGTGGTTAAGCATCGACCTATGAACCAGGAGGTCACTGTTCAATTCCCATTGTGGGCACGTAACTGGGTTGTGGGTTCTATCCCCAGTAGGGGTCTTGCAGGAGGCAGCTGATCAATTATTCTCTCTCATTATTGATGTTTCTCTCTCTCTCTCTCTCTCTCTCTCTCTCTCTCTCTCTCTCTCTCTCTCCCTCCCTCCCTCCCTCTCCATTCCTCTCTGAAATCTATAAAAATAATTTTTATTTTTAAAAAGGATCAATAAAAACATTAAATGTCTCATGAAAAACTATCATAACCAGAGGACAAAGGAATGAGGACTTTAAAATGCTGAAGGAAAATTGAAAAGATATCAAGGTAGAATTCCAAACTAACTGAAATATATTTCAAAACTGGCCCTAGCTTTTTGGCTCAGTGGATTTAGCATTGGTCTGCAACCGGATGGGTCCTGGGTTTGATTCTGGTCAAGGGCACGTACCTCAGTTGCAGGATCCTCCCTGTCCAGAGCCCTGGTTGGGGCACGTACAGGAGGCAACCAATCCATGTGTTTCTCTGACATTGATATTTCTCTCTGTCTTTGCCTCTCTCTTTCACTCTCTCTAAAAATCGATGGAAAAATATTTTCAGGTGATAATTAAAAACAAACAAGCAAACAAAACAAAAGGGACTGAAGCCCAGCTGGTGTGGTTCAGTGGTTGAGCTGTTCACCTATGATTCCATTCCTGGCCAGGGCACATGCCCAGATTTCAGTTTTGATCCCCAGTAGGGGGTGTGCAGGAGGCAGCCAATCAATGATTTTCTCTCATCATTGATGTTTCTCTCTCCCTCTTCCTCTCTTTTCCTCTCAATAAAAAACATATTTAAATAAATAAATAAATGAAATAGTTGCTGATTTGATTCTCCGTCCTTGCACATACAGGAGGCAACTGATCAATATTTCTCTCACACATCAATATATCTCTCTCACTCCCTGTCCCGTTTTTTTCACTCTAGAAATCTATGAACATATTCTCAGGTGAGGATAAAGAAAAGAAGATCTATATATATGTCATCTGACTATACCAGCTGTGGGCAAACTACGGCCCTCAGGCCGGATCCAGCCCATTTGAAATGAATAAAACTAAAAAAAAAAGTTGGAGGTTTGGGCTGCTTTCCTCTTCATGCCACATTCCCCTCAGGGAACCTCTGGATTCCTGACTCTGCACTTACCTCTGAAGTCTCTGGGTTAGAAATGTCTGTTGTAAACAGAGACAACTTTCTCACGTGGACAAACTGCACAGAATTTTATCAGACACTCTTGTGCCAAGTACCAATTGATGATCAAAAATTCTGCCCAAGTCACCTAAATAGAATCACAGGCTCTGCTGACTCAACAGGGAAGCTCAGCCCCACACAGCTCATAGTCGCTGCCAGCCAGTGGGACACATTGTGCTGGATAGTGGGGACCAGAGGAGTGTGACCCCAAAGCTAGAGGAGAAATAGCCCAGATGGTGACAGTCATTGACTTGTCATGATGCTCATACAACCGAGTGTAGGTGACACTAGGCTGATGCAGAGAGACCCACAGCAGCTTGGTACAGCTGTCCAGGCTGATGACAAATACAAACCAGTGAACATGGAATATTTATTATGCACATAGTTGAAATCTCTGGGAGGCACAGGAAAGGCCCATCAGGAAGTCAGACCTGCTTTAATGGAGCCAGGAAAAGAGACTGGCTCAGGGATTTTATTTAGTTGAGGTGGTGGGGGAAGAGGAGGAATTCTGCTTACAACAGCTTGTGTGGTTTCAACCTCTTATTTACATACAGAGATGAGACCCAACCTTTCTTTTCAGCTTTCCATGCGAGGCCAAGTGAGAAGAGGCAGGAATAACCCATCAGTTTTCAGAAATCAAACAAACAAAAACATAAAGTATGACTAGATATTTTACTGAACTGAACAAGTATATAAACAGAGCAAATGTTGAGATAATATGTCATTATGTGTGTACAAAATTAAAGTCTACTGAAAATGAGAAAATAATTATGAGTAGGCAAATGATGATGATTATAACTGTGGTGCTAGTGCTGGTGACGATTGCTGGGGCTGACTGGCAGACCCTGACCAAAGGATAAATGATTACTCTGACACATGTTTCTGTGAAAAAGAAGGCTAAGGGACTGCCTCACTAGAGTAACCAAACAGCCCCATTCGCCTGTCTCCTTATGCTTTTATTGCAACAGCATCTTGAACTAAAATTAACTTTTAGATACAACCAGCAGGGCAAGCATCCTTGAGAAGACACACGCATCTGAAGTGTCCTTTAAGCAAGATGTCTGAAGACTAAGCATAAAAATTCCAGTAAACACCCAGGGGCTCACACATACACAGACTTGTTTGGAAAAGTCAAGGCAGGGGTAATTGCCTTCAGCCAACTCCCCCAGGAGGTTCTGACCATTCGGAGTTTCCTCCTTACAGACTTTCCAACCAAGTCCCGTGCTTCCCCACATCTCTCCCTATTTTGTTTTACTGGATGCTGAAGACAAAAGAAGGTGACGAATTTTCTTCTTTGGAATGTCTGGGTCTGAGAAGTGCATTCATTGCTCGAGTTCTGATTTTATAGACTATAAGAAAATCAAAGAGAATTATAATGACAGCAATAGTTAGACTGATCAGGTACCAATTGATTCTAGGAAACCATGTGGTGGGGTCTATGCACTCCAAATGCTCATTTACTGCATTCTAAGCAGTGGTCTGTTATTCATCTTCATTGATAGCAAGTGAGGATTCTTTAATTTGCTTTTGCAACGTGTTTACTTCTTTAGTAAGTATATCTTGAAAGACTCCCCGTAGATGCTTTTTAGCATCAATCCACTGATGGTTTCTACTATTCCATTTTAAGGGGTGACACGTATGTGCTTATGCTCCCAATAGCAATTGAACACTTGCCTGTTTGCTATAGCATCCTGCATTTCCCCAAATATACAATGGCTGCCTCTATTGCCTGCGTTCTAGCTAATATTTCTTATCTATGTGTTGTTGTATACTGAATTTCCTAGTTACATTTTTGGCCATATTTTCTATGAATGTGGCCATCTATACAAACTCAGAAAGGGCTGCCACAGTGATGCTGGCAGTAGTCCGAATGACAATACCCGAGATGATGGCTGCAATGAGCATTCCCCAAAATCTTTTGGGCCATAATTGGTCCAATGCTCTTTCTAAGTCTTCAGTAGCTGATGAGCCTTGTCATTCCCTGGTGAGTTATATGGGTATTAGGATTTCTGCTTGTCTCCTAAGTACCATAATTGTGTTGATGTTCAATGAGGTAATATTCTGGGTGGTAATACAGGATGCAAAATAAGCTTCTTCTCTATGGCTCCCTCACAGGATGTCTCACAGTGCCCGGGACTTACAGCCAGAAAGAGGCCCAGAGGGCTTCCAGGTGGGGCTGCCAGTGAACACCCACAAACAGCCTGTTGCTAACAGATCTCGTCATATTCTGTTCTGCATAGCACATACTGACTGGCCTCTAAAGTGTTTTAGCTAAAATCTGCCAGTACCGAGGTGCCATGTGATAATATTCAGATAAGGCTTTGAGGAGCCCTTTTATACACAGGCTGTTAGTCCCATTTTCTCTGATAATCTTCCTTATTTCCTTAAATGTATTAAAGGACAGTGGCTCATGAATCCTATTGCCTTGTTGATCTTGCATAACTGGGCAAACCAAAAGCTCTCCTTCTGACATGCCTGCCTGACACAGGATCTCATAACCAAGGCTCTAGTTGATGGATTTCCCCACACAGGAGGCAGAGGATCAGGAAATATTTCCTCCAGCAGCAGGGCTTTAGGTACTACAGGCTCTACAGGCTCTACAGGCTCTACAGGCTCTACAGGCTCTACAGGCTCTACAGGAGGAGGGGTGGTGGTAAATCCTCCTAGCCTTCTGTAGGCTTTTGATCCTCTATGTGGAGTGGGCATAGTGCAGCTTGAATAAGATCCCACATAGTTAAGATGACAAGGGCACTAGATTTCCCTGGGCCTGATTTCTCTTTAAATTCATGCCCACTTGTACATGCCCACCGGATTGGTTCCCCAGCAGGGAGCATGCTGGAGGCAGCAGATCCATGGTTCTCTCTCACCATTAATGTTTCTATATATATATATATATCTCCCTCTCTGAAATTGATTAAATATCTATAATAATAAAAGCATAATATGCTAATTAGACCAGACATAATTCCAGATGACCTTCTGGATGAAGCCAGCGGGGCAAGAGAAGCCCTGGTCCCGGGTGCCAGAGGGAAGCTGGTGCCGGCATCCAGAGGAAGGAAGGCCTACTCTTGCACAAATTTCGTGCATCAGGCCTCTAGTATTTTAAAAAAAGAACCTCACACTCTCTGTCCTCAGACTGGCACACACTGCCATAAATGGCCCCTTACTTCAGACAGGCACTCCCTTGCCCCTTGCTCTCTTCTATAAAATTTTAGTTATTAATGCACGCAACCTACTTCATTTATTAATTTGACATGTGCATTGCTCCAGAGTCACATAGGACACGTCCCAGACAGGTGGCCTGAAGCTGCCATCAGCCCCCTTCATGCAGGAACGTTCCTGAATGACATTTCCTGAAGCAACAGAGATTCATTTGAGTCATCACTTTGCTGTGAACATTGTTTAGAAAGGATGTTTCTTAATGTAGTGCACACGTGTGACAATACATCAGGACAAGAGCCACATAGAGGATAAATGTACTCTGATTTACAGTAAATGGTGGCACACACCTGCCAGGTGCTTCATGGACCAGCACAAACCCAAGGGTTTGAGAAAATGGGGATGTCCCTGAACTATCCATGTAGGAGCCTGAGTAACCACCAGTGGTTTCTGAATTCTCACTCATGACAGTGTACTCAGGGCAGGACTACCCATGAGGGTGAACCAGAGATGCCGATGCTGGAGGATATGGAGGCTCCTGCAGGGGCTGATGGTGCAGCTGTGGTTCTCTGAGCAGTGAGTGTGTCCACATGGGAGGCAGTGGACTGAGGGCAACAGGGCGGGAGTTAACCATCAGGATGGACACCAAGAATAGACAAACTCTTCATTCATCCTGGAACGAGGATCCTGAGGAAACCAGTGTCCCTCCCAGAGCTGGCCTCACTCACTTGCCCACTGTGGCCCCGCCCACCAGG
Organism: Myotis nattereri; assembly: GCF_964212035.1. Lineage (NCBI taxonomy): Eukaryota > Metazoa > Chordata > Mammalia > Chiroptera > Vespertilionidae > Myotis > Myotis nattereri. The sequence continues at coordinate 16,117,296 of NC_138096.1, read as the reverse complement.
TGACCTGGGAGAGCAGCCTCACTTGACAGCTGACAATGCTGCTGCCTCTCCCCCTCCTAGTTCTGAGGTGTACACCCAGCTTAATGATGGGGTCTTTGGGGACACATTGCAATGCTCCCCTGCAGTCAAAGGGTGACCCATCGCCACCTCTGACTATCCCTGACTTGTTCTAACCTGCATGTGGGTGTACAGGACCTGAAAAAGCACGGACACACAAGAGCCTGCTCCTCAAAGTTTGTGTTTGTATCATGGGTGAATTTGATAAGTTTCCAAAGAAAGTCACACCCAGGCCTAGAATTCCCTTGTGGTCCCTGCCCATGTGTGATGAACAGGGAAGAAGGGCAAATGTGGATTCATAGCAAAGAAAATCATCAGTGTCTGTGTGTGTGTGTGTGTGTGTGTGTGTGTGTGTGTGTGTGTGTGAATTATTAAATACTAAAAGTGCTGTGAGATTTGTCCCAATGCCGGGATACTCACATGGGACCTTCAATGAGAGGAACCTAAGAACATATGTGGCCCCAGGGCCCTGGGAGCTTCCGAATGAGGGGAGGGTCAGCAGTGTCTGTGCAACTGGGAGTTCCAGGGAAGGGCTCCCTGGTGACTTCCTAAAGCTCTGCTTTGGGGGTCTCCCTGCAAACCCTTTGGGGCTCAGGAAGGCCAGACCACTCTGTCCAGAGACATCAAAACCACAGAGTGTCCATGAGGGAAGAATCTGACATCAGGGCACACTTTTCACTACTGGACTAGAGATGCTGAGAGGTCAATGCCCTGTGAGCCTTGACAGGACTCTCTTCTGTACAGGCAGGGCTGGGCAGCAGGGAGCACTCAGGTCCCAGGAGCACAGGCTGCTGCCACAGGAACAGGTGCAGAGGGAGCTGGGCAGGGGTTTCCTCTGAGGCCTGGGGCTTCCTCTCTTCATACAAACCATCCAAACTAAAAGTTGGTCACGACTGCTGAGGTGACTGTGAATATCCTGCTCTATCAGAGCATTTCCCGAACTCAATGAGACATGAGAACTACACACAAGGGGGTGTTTCAATGGCTTCAGGATATCTGAATTTTAAGGGGCTGAGGCAGGGATGGATTTACTACCTCACTACGGGGAGCATTTTGGAGACACGCTGATCCAGGAAGAAGACATTCAGGTATCAAAGCCCAGAGCTGCTCCAGGTGGCCCTATGTCACCCAAAGGTGGGCCCACAAAGGTGAGAATGTCCTGTGGGGCTGGTTCCTCAGTCTGCACAATGGTCACGAACCTGGCAGATGACTCACCTTCTCCACCCAAGATTAGGACTTGTACACTCAGACTCCCACTGAGCCTGTTCCCTGTGTCAACCATCGTCTCTCAGGTGGGGTCAAGACCTCAGCTATGAAATAGTCTGTCTCATGAATATGCAAAAGAGGAGGCAGACTGGATTAAATATGGACAAGTCTATGCACTGAGGGTATCAGCCATAGCCATACTCTCCCCTACAGAGTGCTCACATCACAGCCCTCACCATGGACTGGAGTAGGATAACCCTCTTCCTGGTGGTCATGGCTACAGGTAAGGGGCTTCCCGGTGTCTGGGTTGAGAAAGGGACCAGGGAGAGTCAAGGGGGATATCCACCCACTCCTGTCTCCTCTCCACAGGTGTCCACTCCCAGGTGCAGCTGGTGCAGTCTGGGGCTGAGGTGAGGAAGCCTGGGGCCTCCGTGAAGGTCTCCTGCAAGGCTTCTGGGTACACCTTCACCAGTTACTCTATGCACTGGGTGAGACAGGCTCCAGGAAAGGGCCTGCAGTATATGGGCTGGATCAACACAGAAACTGGGAAACCCACATATGCCCAGGGCTTCTCAGAAAGATTTGTCTTCTCCATGGACACCTCTGTCAGCACGGCCTATCTGCAGATCAATGGCCTCAAGTCTGAGGACATGGCCATGTATTACTGTGCAAGACACAGTGAGGGGAAGTCAGTGTGAGCCCAGGCACAAACCTCCCTGCAGGAGAGGCTGTGACCACCAGGTGGCGCTCAGGGTCCCTGAACACAAGGACCATCCCAGCAGCAGGTGCAGCTGGAGGTTTGGGCTGGTTTCCAGTGTGGTTTCCTCTTCATGTCACAGTTTCCCTCAGGGAACCTCTGGATTCCTGATTCTGCACTTACCTCAGAAGCCATTGCGATAAAAATGTCTGTTGTAAAGAGACACAACTTTCTCACGTGGACAAAAGGCACAGAATCTCTTTCAAACACTCTTGTGCCCAAATGACAATCATCTAATTTTCTGACCAAAATGACCTGAATCTAACAAGAGGCTCCACTGACTTAACAGTGCAGCTCACCTGAATGCTCGCCTTAAATTGAAAAACATCTCTATTTCTAGCCGTGGCCAACACAGTTATTTGAATCCAAAGCTGAGAAGAAAACCCGGTGATGACAGTCATTGACTTGTCATCATGCTCATAGCACAAGAGTAGGTGACACCAGGCAGAGGCAGAGGGAGCCATGCAGCTAGGTGCAGATGTCTAGGCTGACGACGAGCACAGACATTAAGGGCATGGGATGTTTATTATGCAAATCTCTGGGGAAAAGAGGAAAGGCCCTCAGTCAGAGCTTGTTGATGACGCCATAAAAGGAGACTGGCTCAGGGCTTTATTTTGTCCAGGCGATTGGGGATGGTGAGGAATTCTGCTTCCATCAGGTAGTTTCAATATCAAAATGACATCTAAAGAGAAAAGTATGATTTCTTAACTCAATTCCTGTTTCAGGGGCAGATGGAGAGACTAAAGCAATGAACCAACAGTTATCAGAACACAAACAAAAAAGAAAATAGAGTATGGCTACCCATTTTGCTTACAACTATAAAAAAGCAAAAATTGAGATAAAATGTCTTTATGTGTGTACAAAAGCAAGATCTACAGAAAATGAGAGGAATAATTGTAAGTAAGTAAATGATGATGATGAAAATTATGATGGTGATGATGATGATGATGATGATGATGAAATTATGATGGTGACGATGATGATAATGGACGGAGACAGGGGTCCAGGTCCATTGAAATTATGGTTCTTTATAAAGACACACCAATCCCAATGGCTCCTGCATTGAGGGGTGTCCACTCTTCTCTGTAAGTGTTGACATATTTTCTACTGGGAGTCCAATGAATTATGCAGCTTGGGTGATCGCTGGTGTGACCAGGTGAGTAATGAGGCCAAAGGTGCCCGAGTGTGGATCCCCTGGACCTGGGAAGGTGTTACCTTCTATAACTAAGACACTTTGAGGATGTGCATGTAGGTAACAAGGAATCACCTTTTCACAGGGTCCTATTTCTCTTTATCCCTACCTGAATGACCCTTAACATCTCTATTTCTAAAAATCTCCTGTTGATTATTATTCAGGTATTTTCTCCAATGTTAGAAGCTTTCCCCATATGCCCTGCATTTTCTGCTGTGCTTTTGGTGGATGAGGCTTTAAACCAATGGTTCTCAACCTTCTGGCCCTTTAAATACAGTTCCTCATGTTGTGACCCAACCATAAAATTATTTTCGTTGCTACTTCATAACTGTAATGTTACTACTGTTATGAATCATAATGTAAATATCTGATATGCAGAATGGTCTAAGGCAACCCCTGTGAAAGGGTCATTTGACCACCAAAGGGGTTGCAACCCTCAGGTTGAGAACTGCTGCTTTAAACCCATATGTAGAATGACAATCTGTTCATGAAAGTAAGGCTTATTTCTGATGTGTGATTCAAAATAAATCTTGTATCCTCCCCTTACCCAGATCCAAAGTCAACAATATACTAGGACATATTAAAAGGATCTTTTATCATGAACAAGTAGAATATCATCCATAATGCAAGGATTGTTCAATGTATGTAAACACACAGAATGTAGGATGAAAACATTTCATCACACTTTCTGACCCAGCTGGTGTGGCTCTGTGGTTGAGAGTCAACCTATGAACCAGAAGGTCATGGTTTAATTCCTGGTCAGGGCACATGCCCAGGTTTTGGGTTGATCCCCAGTAGGGGGTGTGCAGGAGGCATCTGATCATGATTCTCTCTCAACATTGATGTTTCTATCTCTCTCCCTTCCTCTTGGAAATCAATAATAATATATTTTAAAAAAATAAGCTCATACTCTCTGTCCTCAGACTGCTACACACTGTCCCTACATGGCCCCTTCCCTCAGACAATCACCCCTTTGCCCCTTGCCTTCCTTCATTCCACATCTCCCCCTGTTGGTCAGAACATGTCATACCGAGTGATCATACTCCTAATTGATCGAACTCCCAAGGGGACACTTTGCATATTAGGCATAGATATAGATAGATATAGATATAGATATAGATATAGATATAGATATAGATATAGATATAGATATATAGATATAGATAGATAGGTTTTAGTCATCAATACACACAACCCACTAAATATATTCATCTGACATGTGCATCCTCGATGTTCACCCAGGACATGTGTCAGAGAAGTAGCCTGAAGCTGCTGTCAGCCCCCTGCTAAGCTGACCTGCCATGAACTATGGCAATACCTGGTAACTCAATGCTACTGATGGGCAGGCCTGTGCAAGGTGAGGCCACAGCCAGCACAGAACACTTCTAACACTTCTAACAGAAAACAAAACAGACACTCTGCCATCTGTAGGATAAGCCCTGTGATGGGCAAGGTGGGCTGATGAGCTGAATGTCAAGGTGTCCCCAGTGACCAGAGCTTGTGTAGACAGTGAGATATCTGTGAAGGTGAAACTCAAAGAACAGACAAAAAGCAGAACTGCAAGAGGAATTCATAGCTGGAATAACTTCAGAGAAAACTCAAAGTTTAGTAAATGATGGTAAGAGAGGTGTTTACTTAAGAAATTGAACAAGGGGAAGAAAATGTGTACTTCCTTTGAGTGTAACTCAACACAGATGAAAATGATTTCCTGGCCTGTCTTTCTTATAAAAATACTAGAGGCCTGATGCACGAAGATTCGTGCAAGAATGGGCCTTCCTTCTTCTGGCTGCCAGCCACAGCCTCCTTTCTGACTTCCCACCCTGCCCAGAGGACCAAAGAGGCTGGGGCAGTGTGGAACACCTAGCAATTACGCAAGCATCTCCCCTGCCCCCCGGCCACTCAGTGCCTGCATATGCAAATTAACCTGCCACTTCTGTTGGGTTAATTTGCATATGCACTCCTGATTGGCTGGTGGATGTCCCGAAGGTAAGGTCAACTTGCATCTTTCTCTTTTATTAGTGTAGATGTTTTTATGATTTCAGAGTGGAAGAGAGAGAGAGAGAGAGAGAGAGAGAGAGAGAGAGAGAGATCAATGATGAGAGAGAATTATCTATCAACTGCCTCCTGCACACCCTCCATGGGGATTGAGTCTGCAACCTATGCATATACCCTGACTAGGAATCAAACCATGACCTCCTAGTTCATGGGTCAGTGCTCAATCACTGATGCATGGCAGCCAAGCTCGGCTTTTCTTATACAGTGGGGCCTTGATTTATGAGTTTAATTTGTTCCGAGACCAAGCTCATTACGGAGCTGGTTAAGGAGCTCGTTAACTCAAATTACTCTGTCAACTCAATGCAAAAAATCGGCCGAGAGACAGCTGGTATCTCAAAAAACTCGCTAGTCAGGACACTCGTAAGTCAAGGCCCCACTTTATTCATTCCACTGTCTAAAAGGACCAACCGCCTGGATTGCACACACAAATTCATAACCACAGAAAATTCTAAATATCAAAGTAACAAGGTACAGCTCCATTTTGTAATTAATAAGAAAACTGTCCATTTACAAGAAATCCTCAGGTTTTATGTCCTCACGCTGCTGTCCTCCTCACAGACTAGCCCTAAACTTAACCATGTTCTTCTCAGCCAGTGCTCTGCTGGACAGAAAGGCACAGGGTCAGGGTGCCCTGGGGCTCAGAGTGACACTAGGGCGCCATGGCCCCCACAGCCCTGGCCTGAGTCTTCTCCTGAGTGGCAGCTCAGCAGCAGCCTGCAGGGAGAGTCTTCTTTAACAAACCCACCATCCTCAGGAGGTGCCCATTCTTTATATCCTGGACACTGAAGACTGCATTCACACCTGTCTTCAGGCTGTACTTCCGTTCTCCCTTTCCTTCCTCTGCTTCTGGTCTACACTCAGCTCCATGGGCTGCTCTCCTGGGTCAGGAGCCCTCAGCCCTGGCAAATCCAATCAGTCGGCTTCTCCTCACACTCTGAACAGCCTTGGTGCAGCCTTCTTTGTGGTGGCCCTGTCCATCCCCTGAATATCTGAATATCTGTTCCCTGTCATCAGGCTTCCTGCGGGGCAGGCCCAGCACACCCTTGGCTGTCTCCACAGCTCCCTGGCATTTAATGTGCCATATGCCCAGGATCACTTTGATAATATGTGTGAAAATCCAGTGGGACTGTTAACACTATGCAATCCAATCCAATGTATTAATCCATGAAATGAGTCACCACCTCTGGGCTCAGCAGGGTCAGAGCCTCCAGGACACCAGGTGCTTTGAGGACAACCACAGCCTCCCTGCATGTGGCTGTGTCCACTGTGTCCACCACGGGGTGATGCCAGCTCTAGCATTGGCGGCCAACCAGGGCACCTCCCACCTAGGCCAAAGCAACTCCTGACCAGGACCTCTCTGTGACCACCTTCAGTCAGCCTCCTCCCAATCTCTTTCCAACCAGGTTGTGATCTATAGACTTGAAGGGCCATCTCTGCACAGCCCACTATTAGCAAGAATCCCATCAAGCTGGTTTGGCTAGAATCCCCTCCCTCAGTATGTGCTTGCCCTCAAGGCCTCATTGGGTTCCCCATCCAACAACACCCCCTTCCCCCAAGAGATGTCTGGTCACCTTGGCCGGTGTCCAGGTTGAAGGCTGTCAGGATGACTCACCAGGCCCCTCCCCCCGCAGCCCTGCTGTTCCCTCTTAGCACCTGTCCATTCACTGACCCCACCCTCTCCCTGAACCTCAATTCCAACATTTCCTTGTTTCATTCAGACTTGAACCATCTCTCTCTCCTACTGATAACCCTTCTAGACCTTCACCCTGATTCAGTTTGCCTTCCCCTTCCTTCCTTAACAAGCATGAGGATGAAGGTGGTCCCTCAACGTTCTGCCCACTGAAGGCCTGAGCCAATCAGGATTCACTGCAGCCTTGCCTTGTCAGTAGGCCCAACCCAGGAATTGCCTGCCACAGACTTGGGTCACATGAGCGCCCTGTCAGGCCTGCAGTCTGGGTGCCAGTCTTGCTCCCTCCGCAGGGCTCAAACAGGTACCTCTCCTCAGGCCTGGGGGTTCTTGGTTATGAATCCTCGGACATCTCCACAGGAAGGCAGGGCTGGGAATATGCAAACTCACCTGGGCAACCACCATATTAATCCAGGAATTCCCTCCCCAACACTCAGCGGGATGCTCAGTGCTGTCATCACTATCTGCTTCCAGCATGGGCTGTGCCACCGCCCTGGCCATCCTCCTGGTTGTGCTCCCAGGTGAATCACAGACCAGGTGTTGGGGGCCAAGAGGAGGGAGGCTGGGAGGTGCCCCCCCCTTGAGTCTTGTTCTCCCAATCAGGTGTCGACCCCCAGGGGCAGCAGGTGCAATCAGGGGGGAGGTGAGAACACCTAGGGAGTCTCTGAGGATCTCCTGCAGGACGTCTGGCTGCAGCTTCACTCAACACTGGTTGCACTGGGTACTTCAAACACCAGGGAAGGGCCTGGAGTTGATGGGACAGATATGGCCTGGTGATGGGGATACCATATACAGCCCGTCTTTCTGAGGCCTGGTGGGGGTCCTGCACTTAGCAGGGGCTTGAGTGGATGGACCCCCTCCAGTACAGAGGGGAGGCCACCAGGCTTCTTCAACTGTGTGTCCAGATGTGGACAGAAGTGAATGAGGGAGGGCGAGGCTTGAATGCTGCCAGATGTCAGCAGCAAACATGGGGTCAGATTCCTGTGTCCACCTAACAATTGCAATAATAAGGGAAAGGGAGGGACTCATGCATTCAGATTGGACAGCAGCCAGAGATGAGGAACAAGTCAATAAGCACAAAGCAGGAGTGAGATTGGGGTCTGGTTCTCACACTGAGTGAAGTTTCCACTGCCTAATCCTCCCCTTGTATAGAAGGTCAGAGGTCAGCTTCTGCTTCCAGAATTTCAACTTCTAGAGCAGTGGTTCTCAACCTGTAGATCGCGACCCTTTTGGGGGTTGAACGACCTTTTCACAGCGGTCATGTAAGACCATCGGAAAACACATATTTTCTATGGTCTTAGGAACCAAGACACCGCTCCTCTATCCATCACCAGGTGGGTCCGCCCACATGCAGATATGCCCACATATGAATACCTGGCATGATGACATCATCGTGCCCACCCCATCACATACACCCCGTACAAACACAGGTGTATTTGACAGGGTTTGCGCCATAATGTACTTATGAGGACCAGACACACATGTGTAGAGAGCAGCTACTGTGTAGAAGCCAGCTACTGTGTTGAAAGCAGCAGTATTGGAATTAAAAAGACACTATATGAATTATAATTACTGGGTAAATGTAAAATCATGTACTGTAAAATCATCAACTACTGAAAAAAAAATATCTGTACTATGGGAACTTAATCTGGATGCTGATGGGTCTTTTTATATTCAGCAGTGGTTGATGTGAATACTGCCCCCTTGTTATAGTAACATGTATGTAAAAAAAAAACAACAACACACAGAGAATGGTAAATTGTAGGAAACTTTAATGAACTGTATTGACTGAACTATGCCATGTATCGTCTTTTGTATTATTAAAGCTATTGTTATATATTATTTTCATTAGCAAACCATCCTATGACAATGGATTGTGTAGAGAAGAACATTAAGAAAACATAGTGAGGATTTTTTACAGTATGTTTTTACCTCAATAATTACAGCAGGAATTGAGAAACTGCAATGTGTTATTTGTTGTGAAGTTCTATCAGCCGAATCTATGAAGCCAAACAAACTAAAACGTTATTTTGATAGCAAGCATCCAAGCTTTGCAGGCAAGGATACCAACTATCTTAGAAGCAAAGCTAATGGGCTCAAGAAAGCCAGACTTGACACTGGTGGCAAGCACCACAAACAAAATGTAGCAGCCATTGAAGCTTCATATTTGGTGGCACACAGAATCGCCAGAGCTATGAAACCTCACACCATTGCTGAGGCTTTACTGTTGCCAGCAGCCAAAAACATTGTTCAAGTTATGATTGGAGACAAATTTGTTATGAAATTGAGTGCAATTTCCTTATCTAATGACATTGTCTGCAGAAGAATAGATGACATGTCTGCTGATATTCTTGATCAGGTAATCCAGGAAATTAAATCTGCTCGACTTCCAATATTTAGTATCCAGCTTGATGAATCTACAGATGTTGCAAACTGTTCACAGTTACTGGTTTACATGAGGTATATTAATGATGACAACTTTAAAGATGAGTTTCTTTTTTGCAAACCTCTTGAAACGACAACTACTGCACGTGATGTATTTGACACAGTTGGTTCATTTCTGAAAGAGCATAAGAACTCTTGGGAAAAGGTTTGTGGTGTTTGCACAGATGGTGCTCCAGCTATGCTAGGATGTCGATCAGGATTTCAATGTTTAGTACTTAATGAGTCACCAAAAGTCATTGGTACTCACTGTATGATTCATCGGCAAATATTAGCAATGAAGATGCTGCCACAAGAGTTACAAGAAGTAATGAAAAGTGTCATAAGTTGTGTCAATTTTGTAAAGGCAAGCACTTTAAACAGTCCACTGTTTTTGCAACTGTGAAATGAGTTGGATGCACCCAACAATGCTCTGTTATTTCACACTGAAGTGAGATGGTAGTCGAGAGGAAAAATTTTAAAACGTGTTTTTGAGCTTTGTGATGAATTCAAAACGTTTTTTAATAAGAAAGCAAGACCACAGTTAGAAGCACTTTTCAACGATAAAAGTGAACTGCAGAAAATAGCTTACTTGGTTGACATCTTTGCCATCTTGAATGAGTTAAATTTATCATTGCAAGGACCAAATGCAACATACCTTGATTGGAATGAAAAGATCTGATCATTCCAAATGAAACTTCAGCTTTGGCAAAAAAAAAAAAAAAGATGAAAGTAAAATTTACATGTTGCCTATCTTATCTGCTTTCTTGGAGGAACATGACATTGAACCAGGCAAGAGGAGTTCATTGAACTTATTAACAACGATGCAGTGAGAACTGTTTTCTTTACAATACCAATTACAAAATTCTGGATCAAGTGTTTGCAGTCATATCCTGTTCTGTCTGAGACTTTGTTGCACCTTCTTCTTCCATTTCCAACAACATACCTTTGTGAAACAGGGTTTTCCAGCTTGTTGGTTATCAAGTCTAAATACGAAGTAGACTTGTTGTAGAAGATGATCTTAGTTGTGCTCTTGCAAAGACTGCCCTGAGAATTTCTGATCTGGTGAGAAAGAAGCAATCTCAACCTTTGCACTGACGTTGGCTTTTTACGCATACTGTTGCAAAATGTAGCAATGTAGTTTACTGCTGTTATATTAAGACTGTAACCCATGCTACCCCATGCTTCAAAACAAAATTTCATTTATTTGTAATTAGAAATAAATATTTCACAATATATAATTACATATTGTTTTGGTGATTAATCACTATGCTTTAATTATGTTCAATTTGTAACAATGAAAACACATCTTGCACATCAGATATTTACATTATGATTCATAACAGTAGCAAAATTACAGTTATGAAGTAGCAACAAAAATAATTTTTATGGTTGGGTGTCACCACAACTTGAGGAACTGTATTAAAGGGTCACAGTATTAGGAAGGTTGAGAACCACTGTTCTAGAGGGTTCTGAGCATCCTGAGTTAGACGTCTGCACTGGAGTGGTTCTCAAAGGTGTGGGTTCTGTATTGCTCTGTGAGCTGTAAGGTGTGAACTCAGGGACAACCTGGATTTCACAACCACCTTTGCTGTTAACCCACATGATCAGGTCTCTTCAGGGAGGTTCAAAAGCCGTTTCCCTCATATCTGTTTCAGTTGATGCATCTCAGTTAAGTGATTTAATAGAAGATACAACTGCTCTGCACTTTGATCCCTTCTCCATCTGTAGTCTTAGCCCATCATGAGCTCACAGTCTCCTTCCCATAAAGTCACCCTCTAGCTTCCTGTTCTCCCAGGGTCTCAGGTGGACTCTGGGAGGGCAGGTCCAACAATGACTCTCTGTGACCAGGAGCAGGTCTGTGTCCACACCCATGTCAGAGAACCTGATGGTCTAGAGTCAGTGCCCATGTCCCTCTGGGAGCAGGTGAGTTCAGTGTCTCAGAGCCTCTCTGTGGTCAAGGACCTGGGACACCTTCCTGAGCTGTCACCTGTGGGAGGGGCTTATTGCTGGGAGAAGTGAGGAGAGAGGAGGGTCAAAGCATGAGCCTGCCTGTGCTGTGTGGCCTGGGCTGTGTTCATGGGAGGCAGGTGTTCTCCAGCCAGGCCTGTTCCCTGGAGCTGGACTGAGACAAACGTGGCACCTGCATGCTCACCTGCATGCCCAGGGGCCTCAGTCAGGTCAAGGGAAGGAAAGTTCTTTACTTTACAATTATTTCTAAGTCAGAGTTCATATGAAAATATTATTTTATATAAAATTATGTTTATTCAATTTTGCAATATTGAGTCTATTTAGTGGGTGGCTTTGGACTTGGGGAGATGTTTGTATATAATGTTAATCCATTTTATGAATAAAATGAATGACCCATTAGATTAAAATAGAGTGATCTATTCATCTACTCCAGCATTTATTTTATTATTATATAAAATATATTAAACATTTTTATTGTTTTATCTTTATTCTAGACAGTATTACAGATGTCCTCCCCTAATTTCCCCATTTTCCACCCTTTACCTGTTCTTGTGCCAACCCAGGCCTTCCCCAGCTATTGTCTGGTGTATCCTATATAATAGTTAATATGCAAGTCGACCATCACACTTTTGCACAAGACGGCTGCCCCCAGGTGGTCATAAGATGGCCAGCAAGGGAGGGCAGTTAGTGGTGACCAGGTCAGCAGGGGATGTCAGTTGGGGGGGGGGGGACCAGGCCTGCAGGGGAGGGAGGACATTTGGGGCCAATCAGGCTGGCAGGGGATCAGTTAGGTGTTGATCAGGCTGGCAAGGGAGTGGTTAGGGAGTGAAGAGGCTGGCAGATTGAGGTGGTTAGGGGAAATCAGACAGGCAGGCAGGCGAGTGGTTGGGAGCCAGCAGTCCCTGATTGTGAGAGGGATGTCTGACTACCGGTTTAGGCCCGATCTGTGGGATCTGGCCTAAACCGGCAGTCAGACATCCCCCAAGGGGTCCCAGATTGGAGAGGGTGCAGGCTGGGCTGAGAGACACACCCCCAGTGCATGAATTTCATGCACCGTGCCTCTAATCTATAGTAATAAGAGCGTAATATGATAATTAGGCCATATATCCTTCCAATTACCTTCTGGAGGAAGCTGGGGTCAAGGGAATCCCTGGTCCCAGGTGCCTGCTAGTCACTGGAGGGAAGCCCAGGTCCCAGGTGCCAGAGGGAAGCCAGTGTGGGCAGCCGGGGGAGGAAGGCCTACTCTTGCACTAATTTCATGCACCAAGCCTCTAGTATGCATATAAGTTCTTGGGTTAATCTTGTCCTGCCCCTTCCTCCTCCTCCCCTCTGAGATTCCTCAGTCTATGTCCCTGTCTCTGGTTCTATTTCATTCATCAGTTTATTCAGTTCATTAAATTTCATCTAAAATTTAGATCATGTGACATTTTTCTTTCTCTGACTGGCTTATTTCCCTTAGCATGATACTCTCCAGTTCCTTCATGCTGTCTCAAAGGGTAAGACTTCCTTTATTGAGGGGGGAGAATACACTATATTTTATTAATTAATTGATATATTATTTGTTTTTAGAGGGGGTACAGAGAGGGATAGAGAGAGCGAAACATCAATGATAGAAAAACATACATCAGCTGTGTCCACGTGGGAGGAGGGGGACTCGGGTGCTCATGGGGAAGTTAACCATCAGGATGGAGCATCAAGAACAGACAGACTCTAAGGGAACTTTGGGACAACATGAAACGAAACAAAATACGAATAATAGGGGTGCCAGAACAACAGAAAGAGGAACAAGGATTAGAAAACCTATTCAAAGAAATACTATCAGAAAACTTCCCTGAGGTGGGGAAGAAAAAAGTCACACAAGCCCAGAGATTCCTAAACAAGGTGAACCCGAAAAGACCCACACCAAGACACATTATAATTACCATGGCAAATGTTCAGGAGAAAGAGAGAATCTTATAGGCTGCAAGAGAGAGACGGAAAGTTGCACACAAGGGATCTCCCATAAGATTATCAAATGAATTCTCAACAGAAACACATTAGGCCAGAAAAGAATGGATGGAAATTTACAAAGTGATGCAAAGCAAAGAACTGAAAACAAGAATACTCTATCCAGCCAGACTATCATTCGAAATTGAAGGGGAAATAAGAAGCTTCACAGACAAAAAAAGGCTAAGGGAGTTTATCACCACCAAGCCAGCAATGCAAGAAATGCTAAAGGGACTGGTATAAAAATAAGAAATAAAAATCTCAGGAAGAAAACAGCCACACAAAAAAAGAAATGGCTACAAACAAGTACTTTTCAATAATAACTTTAAATGTAAACGGACTAAATGCTCCAACCAAAAGACATTGAGTGGATGAATGGATAAAAAAGCATGACCCATACATTTTTTGTGTACAAGAGACCCACCTCAGAATAAGGGACTCACACAGACTGAAAGTGAAGGGATGGAAAAATATCTTTCAGGTAAATGGAAATGAAAAGAAACCTGGGGAAGCAATACTTATATTGAACAAAATAGACCTCAAAGTGAAGGCCATAACAAGAGATAAGGAAGGCCACTTCATAATATGAAAGGGATCAATACAACAAGAAGATATAACCCTGGTGAACATATATGCACCCAATGCAGGAACACCCAAATACATAAAAAAAACTCCTGGAAGATATCAAAGGAGAGATCAACAACAATACAATCATAGTAGGGGACTTTAATACACCACTGACATTACTGGATAAATCCTCTAGACAAACAATCAGCAAAGAAACAGCAATCCTAAATGACTCACTATATTAGATGGACTTAACTGACATCTTCAGAACACTTCACCCCAAAGCCACGGAATATACATTCCACTCAGGTGCTCATGGGACATATTCAAAAATAGACCACATATTGGATCACAATCAAAGTCTCCCCAAATTCAAGAAGATTGCAATCATACCAAGCATCTTCTCAGACCACAAGGGCATAATATTAGAAATAAACTACAATAAAAACAACCCAAAATACTCAAACACTTGGAAGCTGAATAGCATGTCATTAAATATTGATTGGGTTACCAATGAGATCAAAGAAGAAATTAAAAACATCCTGGAAACTAATGACAATGAAAACACAACAATCCAAAACCTATGGGACGCAATGAAACCAGTCCTGAGAGGGAAGTTTATAGCTCTACAGGCCTATTTTAAAAAAAAAAAAAAAAAAAAATTTAGTAAATCAGCTAACTCTACAACTCAAAGAATTAGAAAGAGAGCAACAAGAAAACCCCAGAGTGAGCAGAAGGAAGGAGATAATAAAGATCAGAGCAGAAATAAATGACATAGAGACCAAAAAAACAATACAGAAAATCAATGAAACCAAGAGCTGGTTCTTTGAAAGGATAAACAAGATTGACAAACCTCAAGCCAGGCTCACCAAGAAGCAAAGAGAGAGGACCCAAATAAACAAAATCAGAAACGATAGAGGCAAAATAACAACAGACCCCACAGAAATACAAATGATTGTTAAAATATACTATGGACAACTCTACTCAACTCTACTCAACTTGGAGGAAATGGACATATTCCTAGAAAAATACAACATTCCAAAACTCAATCAAGAAGAATCTAAACATCTCAATAGGCCAATAACTATGGAAGAAATTGAAGCAGTCATCAAAAAGCTTCCAACAAACAAAAGCACAGGGCCAGACAGCTTCACAGGGGAATTTTACCAAACATTCAAGGAAGAACTAAAACGTATTCTCCTCAGACTACTACAAAAAATTCAAGAGGAAGGAACACTTCCAAGCTCATTCTATGAAGTCAGCATCACCCTAATACCAAAACCAGGTAAAGACAACACAATGAAAGAGAATTACAGGCCAATATCCCTCATGAACATAGATCCCAAAATCCTCAACAAAATCTTCGCAAATCGGATCCAGTAGTACATCAGAAAGATCATACACCATGACCAAGTAGGATTTATCCCAGGGATGCAAGGATGGTACAATATCCACAAATCAATAAACGTGATACATCACATAAACAAATTGAAAGAAAAAAACCACATGGTCATATCAATTGATGCAGAAAAAGCATTTGACTAAATCCAACACCCATTTTTGATAAAAACTCTCAGCAAGGTGGGAATAGAAGGATCATACCTCAACATAATAGAAGCCATATATGACAGGCCCACAGCCAATATCGTACTCAATGGACAAAAACTAACACCATTTTCCCTAAGACCCGGAACAAGACAGGGATGCCCACTCTCAACACTCCTGTTCAATATAGTACTGGAAGTATTATCCATTGCAATTATACAAGAAGAAGAAATAAAAGGCATCCAAATTGGAAAAGAGGAAGTAAAACTGTCCTTATTTGCAGACACCTTTTTATAATACAAAACCCTAGAGACTCTATCAAAAAACTACTAGACTTAATACATGAATTTGGCAACATAACAGGATACAAAATAAACCCCAAGAAATCTGAGGCATTTCTATACACCAATAATGAACTTTCAGAAAGAGAGATTATAAAAACAATCCCATTTACAATCGCACCAAAAAAATTAAGCTACCTAGGAATAAACTTAACTAAAGAGGTAAAAGACCTCTACTCAGAAAACTACAGGACGTTGAAAAAAGAGACAGAGGAAGACATAAACAGATGGAAGAACATACCGTGTTCATGGATTGGTAGGATCAACATCATTAAAATGTCCATACTACCCAAAGCAATCTATAAATTCAACACACTTCCCATTAAAATACCAATGGCATACTTCACAGATCTAGAACGTACTCTCCAAAAATTCATCTGGAATAAAAAAAGACCCCGAATAGTTGCAGCGATCCTGAGAAAGAACAAAGTAGGTGGGATCTCAATACCGGATATCAAGCTGTATTACAAAGCCACAGTTCTCAAAACTGCCTGGTATTGGCACAAGAACAGACATATAGATCAATGGAATAGAACAGAGAGCCCAGAAATAGGCACGAACCAATAGGCTCAATTAATATTTGACAAAGGAGACAAGAACATACAATGGAGTCAACATAGTCTCTTCAATAAATGGTCTTTGGAAAATTGGACAGATATATGCAAGAAAATGAAACTAGACCACCAACTTACACCATACACAAGAATAAACTCAAAATGGATAAAGGACTTAAATGTATGATGGGAAACCATAAAAATTCTAGATGAATCCAAAGGCAACAAAATCTCAGACATATGCCGAAGCAATTTCTTCATTGATACAGCTCCTAGGGCACTTGAAACTAAAGAGAAAATGAACAAATGGGACTACATCAAAATAAAAAGCTTCTGCACAGCAAAAGAAACCATCAACAAAACAACAAGAAAGCCCACTGCGTGGGAAAACATATTTGCCAATGTCATATCTGATAAGGGCCTAATCTCCAAAATTTATAGGGAACTCATACAACTTAACAAAAAGAAGATAAACAATCCAATCAAAAAAATGTGCTAAGGATCTAAATAGACACCTCTCAAAAGAGGACATTCAGAAAGCCAAGAGACATATGAAAACATGCTCAAAGTCACTAATCATCCAAGACATGCAAATCAAAATAACAATGAGGTACCATCTCACACCTGTCAGACTGGCTATCATCAACAAATGAACAAACGACAAGTGCTGGAGAGGATGTGGAGAAAAAGGAACACTCGTGCACTGCTGGTGGGAATGCAGACTGGTGTAGCCACTATGGAAGACTGTATGGAGTTTCCTTAAAAAAACTAAAAATGGAACACCCATTTGACCCTGCGATTCCACTTCTAGGATTATATCCCAAGAAACCAGAAACACCAATCAGAAAGGATATGTGCACCCATATGTTCATAGCAGCACAATTCACCATAGCTAAGATCTGGAAACAGCCTAATTGCCCATCAGTAGATGAATGGATTAGAAAACTTTGGTACATCTACACGATGGAATACTATGCTGCTGTAAAAAAAGGAACTCTTACCATTTGCAACAGTATCGATGGAACTGGAGAGCATTATGCTAAGTGAAATAAGCCAGTCAATGAAGGAAAAATACCACATGATCTCACTCATTCATGTGTCGAGTAAGACTCCCTCCACGTTCTGCGTGGAGTAGGGTTCGGTATCTGAAAGAGGAGCCGCACAAAAAATGAGAGAAAAAGACACGAGATAATTTCTCAATATTGGGGGACCAGGCGGCAAGTCCCAAAGGACTTCCTCCGTGCTCAGGCCTCACTAAGCTTTTATTGATCTGGGATGCACCCATAGCATAGCCCTTAGGCAGGTGACCCCCTAGTAACAAGCAGACTAGCCCATCAGCTAGGATTTACATAATAATAAATGGGGGAGTAGTTTCAGCTACCACTGTCTGGACAAACAGAGGTGGCGCCTAGCTCTGAGATTTGTTAGGGCTTCAAAGGCACCCAGCCTTTGGGGGGTTTCAGGGAGTTCTCTGTCTATGCTTATCAGATAGTGAAGGCAATAAACAGTTTCCCACATTCATGGATAATTAAGACCATTATAAACTTATGAAAAATAATAGATACAGAGGCAGAACTGCCTCAGACTGATTGTCAAACTGCAGTA
This sequence comes from Myotis nattereri, assembly GCF_964212035.1. Taxonomy (NCBI): domain Eukaryota; kingdom Metazoa; phylum Chordata; class Mammalia; order Chiroptera; family Vespertilionidae; genus Myotis; species Myotis nattereri. The sequence continues at coordinate 16,099,352 of NC_138096.1, read as the reverse complement.
GGAAGGCCAGGGAGGGTTGGGGGGCAGGAGGGAGGGGGGCAAGAGATCAACCGAAGGACTGGTATGCATGCATATAAGCATAACCAATGGACGTAAGACACTGAGGGGATAGGGGAGGCCAGGGGATTGTCAAGGGCGGGGTGAAAAAAAGGACACATATGTAATACACTTTGTAATACTTTAAGCAATAAAACAATTTTTTAAAAAAAGAATAGACAGACTCCTAGCCTCTTCTGGCACAATGAGTCCTGAGAACCCAGGATGCCCCTCCCAGAGCTGGCCTCACTCATCTGTCTAATGTGGCTCTGCCCATCAGGTGACCTCAGAGAGCAACCTCACCTGACAGCTGACAATGCTGCTGCATCCTCCCCTTCCAGTTGTGAGCTGTGTTCCCTGCTTCATGAGAGGGGTCTCCAGGGGCCTCCCAGCAACACACCCCTGCAGCAAAGTGTGACCCAACGCCACCTCTGACTCTCCCTGGAGCAAACCTGACTGGTTCCTGCATCTGGATGCACCGGATCTGCTAGAACATGGATACACAAGTGCCTGCTCTTCAAAGTCTGTGTTTCTATCCTGGGTGCATTTGATCAGCCTCCAAAGAAGTCACATCCAGGCCTAGAATCCATGTGTGGTCCTTTGCCAGTGCTATTTACAGGGAGGAAGGGCACATATGGATTTCATAACAAAAAAAATCATCACAGTGTGTGTGTGTGTGTGTGTGTGTGTGTGTGTGTGTGTGTGATTTATTAAATAGAAGTGCAGTGAGATTTGGGCACATTCCAGGATGTGCAGATGGGACCTTCAACAGGAGGTACCTGAGGAAATACTAGTAATAGGCCCCAGAGCCCCTAAGAGCTTTAGGATGAGGGGAGGGTTGGCTGTGTCCCTGCATCTGGGAACTCCAGGAAAGGGCTCCCTGCTGACTTCCTAAAACCCTGGTTTGGGGTCTCCCTGCAGCACCACTGGGGCTCAGTAAGGCCAGGTCGCATTGTCCACAGATGTCAAAATACCACAGTGTCCCTGAGAAAGCAAACTGTCTTCAGGGCACATCCTTCACTACTGACTAGAGACACTGAGAAGTCAATGCCCTGTAAGCCTGACAGGACACTCCCCTGCAGAGCTGGGGCTGGGCAGTAGGGGGCGCTCAGGGCCCAGGACACAGGCTGCTGCCCCAGAATCAGGTGAGAGGGAGCTGGGCAAGGATTTCCTCTGAGGCCTGGGGCTTCCTCTCTTCATACAAACAATCCAAACTGAAAGTTGGATATAACTGCTGAGGTGACTGTGAATATCCTGCTCTATCAGACCGTTTACCAAACTCAATGAGACATGAGAACCATACACAGGGGGGTGTTTCTATGGCTTTGGGATATCTGCATTGTAAGGGACTGGGGCAGGGATAAATTCATTACCTCGCTCAAGGCATCATGTTGGAGACACATTGTTTTAAGAAGAAGACATTCAGGTATCAAAGCCCAGAGCTGGGCCAGGTGGCCCCACATCACCAAAAGGTGGGCCCACAACGAGGATCATGTCCTTTGGGGGCTGGTTCCTCAGTGGAGGAGCTGTGTCTGCACAGAGCTCAGGCCCTGGCAAGGGACACACCTCCTCCAACCAGGATTGGGACTTGGACCCTCAGACTCTCACTGAACCTGGTCCCTATGTCATCCATCTTCTCTCAGGTGGGGTCAAGAAGTCAGCTATGAAATATTCTGCCTCATTAATATGCAAAAGAGAGGAGGCAGACTAGGTTAAATATGGATAAGTTTGCTCCCTGAGGGCATCACCCACAGCCACACCCTCCCCTCCAGAAGTGCTCACAGCACAGCCCTCACCATGGACTGGAGTTGGAGAACCCTACTCCTTGTGGCCCTGGCTACAGGTAAGGGGATCCCCAGTGTCTGGGTTAAGGGGGAACCAGAGAGAGTAAAAAAGGATTTCCACCCACTCCTGTCCCATTTCCACAGGTGTCCACTCCCAGGTGCAGCTGGTCCAGTCTGGGGCTGAGGTGAGGAAGCCTGGCACCTCTGTGAAGGTCTCCTGCAAGGCTTCTGGATACACTTTCACCACCTACTGGATTCACTGGCTGAGACAGGCCCCAGGAGAGGGCCTAAAGTATATGGGCTGGATCAACACAAATACTGGGAAACCCACATATGCCCAGGGCTTCTCAGAAAGATTTGTCTTCTCCATGGACACCTCTGTCAGCACTGCCTATCTGCAGATCGATGGCCTCAAGTCTGAGGACATGGCCATGTATTACTATGCAAGATACAGTGAGGAAAAGTCATTGTGAGTCCAGACACAAACCTCCCTGCAGGATGGGCTGTGACCACCAGGGAGCGATCAGAGACCCTGAACACAAGGACCATCACAGGAGCAGGTGCAGTTGGAGGTACCAGATAGTTTCCTGAGGGGTTTCCTCTTCATGTCACAGTTCCCCTCAGAGAACCTCTGGATTCCTGATCTGCACTTACCTCTAAAGTCTCTGAGTGAGAAAAATTTGTTATAAACAGAGACAACTTTCTCACATGGACAAACGGCAGATCCTGCCCCTCAGACACTCTTATGCCCAAACAACAATTAAACATCAAATGTTCTGACCCAAGTCACCTGATTCTAACCAGAGGCTCTGCTGACTCAACTGTGCAGCTCAGCCCCACAAAGCTCAGGTCCCAGTCAGCAGGAGGACATGTGTGTACTAGACATCTGGCCCCAAAGGAGTGTGTCCCCAAAGGTAGAGAAGAAAGACTCTGGTGGTGATGGTCACTGACTTGTCGTCACTCTCATCTCACCAATAGCAGGTGACACCATGCGGGGGAAGTAGAGGGACCCACTGTACTTTCCAATTGATGTGCAGTCTGATGATGTTCACACACAGAGGGACCTGGAAAAGGTTTATCACTTCATGGAGGTGTCTGTTGGGAGCAGGGCAGGCTTTTCAGCAAGTAAGTCTTGATGGGGTCCCCAGGTAAGGACACTCGTTGGTGTTTTTGTTTTGGGTCAGTGGTGGGGCCCGGGAGGATCCTGCTCAAGGGAGGGTCTCGTCTGGGTTTAATATCTCTCTCTTCAGTTTCCCATGTGGACAGGAAAAGAGAGGGATGAAGCTTAACATGTCAGCGTCAAACATAAAAAAATAGAGCCTGACTACTTATTCCACTGACACCTATAAAATATGAGTAAACACAAGGAGCTACCCACCATTGTGGGCAGAAAACAGTTCTAGGTCTTCAAACAGGAGAATAATGAGCACCTGTAAGCAATGATAAGGAACAAAAACAGGATTAACCAGAGGCCTTAGGTCAAGGTCAAGGGCGGACCTCATTCTGCAAGGTCATCAGCTTGCTCTGCAGGACGTGGCTCGGCTTTCTGCCTCCACGGACCAGGAGCTCCCTCAGGATGACAAGGACCCTCAGGTGGGGAGCTCTAGTGGAGCAGCTCCCAACTGGGTGGGGTCATGATTGATCCTTGAATTGCTGCTATGAGCACAATGCATGTGTCCCTCATTCTCACATTTAAAACCTAAAACCCAAGGTGATGGTGTTAGGAGGTGGGGCCTGGGGACCTGCTTAGGTCTTAAGGGTGGAGTTCTCATGAGGGGCTCTTAAAAAAGAGGTCTGGGGAAGCTCCCTTGGTCCGTCCACCTCTGAGATTCCAGAGAAAAATGGTGGTTGCGAATTTTTACCACCACATTTTCACAGTACTTTTGAATTAAAGGATTTCCAATGGCTGCAAATTGACGATTTAGAGATGCAACTTGCGGATTTTCAAGGTAGCATTTGGACTCATGTGTTTGTCGACTTAAGCTTGAAACTTGAAAATCTGGAATGAAATCTTTTGAATAATGAAGAAGAGTGCAACTACGAACAAGAAATTTTGAGTGCTTGGAACAGAGTACCTGACACTTTTAGCAACATAAAAAAATCTAGCGATGGCTTTGCTAACAATTTTTTCATCAACGTATTTTTGTGAGACTTTGTTCTCAGCATTAAATAATATTAAAATGAACAAAAGAAACCAGCTAACAGATGAAGTTAGTGGCGCTTGCTTGGCCTTGAAGTGCATCAAGTATGAACCTGCAATCGAAGAATTAGCAGACAAACTTCAGCAACAAAAAAGTCACTAATTTCTAGTTTTCATACCATTTGATTATCATTGTTTTTTATTTTTTTTCCTAAATGTACATTTTTTTTCTGTTTTTGTTCATTTTATACATATTTTGGTTGATTTTTTTTTGTTAAATAGCATTTAAATATATAAAATAAATATCAAAAATATAAATCTTTTTTTTTTTTACTATGGTTGGAAATATAAAAAAAAAAAAAAATTACGAAAATTTCTATATGTGACACGGCACCAGAGTTAAGTTAGGGTTTTTCAAAATTTTGACACGCTGAGCTCAAAAGGTTCGCCATCACTGGTTTAGGCCATACTTTTCTCCAATTAAATATGCTTCATGACCCATACAGTCCCCTTTCCCTGACTTAACTGGTGAGTGACTTCAAGGGAAGAGATACCGAAAAAAAGATCCCAGAATGAGTAGGATATCCTGGACTCAGTCCCTCTATTTATAGAAACATTCAAATTTCTGTTCAAGCTCCAGGGTAAATCATCTCCTGGGCTGTGCAGGCTCACAGCTCTCTCCTCACACAGGGCTGAGGTCTCTGGGAAGGCAGAGCTGTGGTTTAGAAGAAGATGAGCCTGCTGGGTCTTCTCCTGTGCCTGGTGACAGCCCCCCAAGGTGAGGGTCTCAGGGGTCACGGGAAGGCTGTGACTGCAGGTGACTGACAGGGGCTGATGCTCCTTGTCCCCAGGTGTTCTGTCCCAGATGCAGCTGCAGGAGTCAGGCCCAGGACTGGAAAGCCCTCAGAGACCCTCTCCCTCATCTTCACTGTCTCTGGATTCTCTTTAAGTAGCTATACCGTGCACTGGACCCTCCAGGCTCTGGGAAAGGGGCTGGAGTAAGTTGGGGGTATATGGACTGATGGAAATACAGACTATAGCCCAACATTGAAATCCTGACTCAGCATCACCAGGGAAATATCCAAGAGCCACATTTACTTAACACTGAACAGCCACGTTTACTTAACACTGAGAGCTGAGGACACGGCCATGTATTACTGTGCAAGACATACAGTGAGGGGAAGTCAGTGTGAGACCAGACACAAACTTCCCTCAGAGAGACAGCAGAGCTGGGCTACAGGGGGCACTCTGTCTAACAGGTGCGATCAGGAACCACAGCACGAGAGCAGCCCCAGGCGCAGGGGCAGAGAAAGGTGGGAAAGAAGGGTGTCCTTTTGGGAGCAGGTATTTCCTCTCAATGCTCTCAGCTGGGTCCAGGGACGATTCTTTCTTTTTCTCTGTGGCCTTAATTTCCCTTCTTCTCATGGCAGACAATAGAGGAGGAGGTCACATTGCTGTTGGCAGATGATATATGTGCAGTGACTGGGGACTTTCCTCACCACATTCCCGCATTTTCTGCTTTTCTTTCTCGACAGAGACCATCCTCAGTGCTCATATTGGCCTGTGATTGGCAACTTTTTCCACCAAGAGAGACCCCAGCATAGCCCAGGCAGCTGTGTGCTGAGCTCAGTGAATGACCCAAATGCCCACCTGTCCCCAGAGGGGCCCTTCCTTCTGACAGGCCCACAGCAAATAAAACATGTGCATGTCCCACCAACAGTGAAAGTTGAAAAAAATCCATCTAAATGGTGCCAAGAACCCTTAAGGGCTGCTCCCTGGTCACCTCTCACCTGCACAGGTGCCAAGGTTTGCTGTACCACAGGAGCAGGAAATGACCTCAGCTCTCTTTGTAAAGGTGTCACACAAACACTGATGTGACATGACACCAGAGTGCCTATCCCATGTTGTTCAGTTTAATAGGGAATTTTAACAAAGGTTCATTGGGAATCATCTCATTTTAACAAGCAGCTGCCTTGATAAATCAAATACCTTAGTGAAGGAGACAGCTATACAGTTGTTCATTCTTTTTTTCTTAAAATCATGGGCTAAACTTTGGCATTTCATAATGACAGCATTGAGTCCTCTGTAGATTACTCCTTTGAGGGCTCAGAGGCGATAAAAACTCAGGTTGGGGCTGCTTGCTGGGCATCTGGATCTATCTCAGCATTTTCCTAGCCTCCATGTTATAGGTGTTGTAGTGGATCCACCCTCACTGCACTCACATCTGCAGGACAGAGGAGAGCTTCCCGCACTTGCCATGTTGCTCCTTTGATGGGTTTCCAGGAGCCATGAGAACCCACCTTGTCTGCACAGCACCCCCAAGTCATGCACTGGTCCCCAGACCTCTTCTGCGTGTCTTCTCTGGGCCCCTCCTGACTGACAGCTCTGGGGACTGCAGAACCTCCTGCCACGTGGGTGAGCTTACATCAGGTAGAGGAATCGATTCTGGAGGAAACTCACTTTATTTAGCAAGTGCTGGATCCAGCCTCCAGTTATAATATTGCTGTGTGATCCATAAGGTGCTATTAGGTCAAGGCTCTCCACGGGAGTCTCTAATAAATTGAAGGTGTGCACTGAGTCATCCCTGAGGGATGTAAAACAATTACCACCCATTCTTGGAATTCAGCCATGACACCTGTTTGTCTTCATTGCATGACACAGTAGTTTGGATCTCACCTGGAACCTGCAACTTGGGTTAATTTTCAAGCCGGTGCTTTTTTACCTGAATGACTATGGATGTTATGCATGGCTATTTCAGGAAAAGGGGAGACAAATTAAACAATGAGGAAATCACAACATGATGAAGGGACCATCCTGGAGGTGTGTCTGCTCAGATGTGGTGAATTCCCATCCATGATAATTCATCTCCAGGCTTGGAGTGGCTATTTCCACATTGCATATTGGTCCACCCAGTGAAGGTGTACAGACACAGTGAGAGCATTGCCAAGGGCCACATGCAGACGTGAGTAGGGACTTGAGAAGGAGCAGATAGTGCTTCTGAAATGAGCTGCTGATGAAGCAGTGAAGCCCAACATTCCCTCTTGCTCCCCAGTTAGAACTATGTCATGTGTCCACATGGACACAGACCCTGGTGATGAAAATAAGGCAGAACTGCGAAGGCTGACCAGGTTACTATGAAATTAGATCCATCAGCTCCAGCAATGGGAGGTTATCCGAATGACCTACTCATTCTGAAATCAAGGGATAGAGCAAATACTATTCTTCATATCAATAATTATTTTATATATATCAGATATTTCATATAAGTGATTTACATCAAGATTTTTTATAATTAAATTTCCAAAACTAAAATGTAACTTCTTCCCCATTGATACCAACAACTTCATGTAAAAAGATCTGGTTCTGATTATTTTCTTCTATGTCCCAATGTTTGAAACTGGATGTACAACAGAATCTAGAGAATAAACACCACAAAGGAGGCAGTGCAGCTGCTACACGTCCAGCACCAAACTCCCCTGAAGGAATAGGACCCAGGAGCTCTGTCCGTGTCTCTATAGTTCATGCTTCTGGTTCCCAGGGACCCACTCAGATGCTCCCCTCTCCCCAACATGTGGTCCACTGCCCTAGGCTCACACTCAGGTCTTAGTTTATCTTCTGATCACTTTGTAGGGGAAATAGTGTCAGATGGAAATTCCCGTCTCCTGAACATGAGCCTCCTGCACTTTTACTTCTATCTAAGACTGTGAGGTTGAGTTCTCTTAGTTGTCATTACTGGTGACTGTCAAAGGCATCTCTCATTTTAAACTCTTCTCTCTTTCTTTTTATGACAATTTTCTCTCCTGGATATTTGTTCAGGTCTCCTGGAGCATTTGGGTTCCACAGGAAGTGCACAGGCCCAGATGTGGGGAATTATCTAACATGCATGCACCTGTGGACATGTCATATTAAGGGAAAATGTACTCTATGTCAGAGACCAAGCCCAGAGTTCTCTATATAGCAGGAGGACATGCAAATAAGGACCCCTCTGCTCATAAAGACCAGACCATCCCTGACCCTACAGCTCTGGGACAGGAACCCAGCCCTGGGATCCCCAGGTGTTCCCATTCCCTGATCAGGACTGAACACAGACCACTCACCATGAGGTTTGGGATCAGCTGGGTTTTCCTTGTGGCTCTATTAAGAGGTAACTTATGGACAATAAAAGACACTGAGTATGTGAGTGGACATGAGTGAAAGAAACTGCGCATGTGAGAGTTTCCTAACTAAGACATCTTTGTGTTTGCAGGTGTCCAGTGTGAGAGGCAGCTGGTGGAGTCTGGGGGAGGCTTGGTGCAGCCTGGGGGGTCTCTGAGACTCTCCTGTGCAGCCTCAGGATTCACCTTCAGTAGCTACTACATGAACTGGGTCCGCCAGGCTCCAGGGAAGGGGCTGGAGTGGGTTGCACGGATTACTAACAGTGGTGGCAGCTCATACTACGCAGAGTATGTGAAGGGTCGATTCACCATCTCCAGAGACAACACCAAGAACACACTGTACCTGCAAATGAACAGCCTGAGAGTGGAGGATACGGCCATGTATTACTGTGCTACAGACACAGTGAGGGGAAGTCAGTGTGAGCCCAGACACAAACCTCCCTGCAGGAGGAGCTGTGACCACCACGGGGAGCTCAGGGTCCCTGAACACAAGGACCATCTGAGGAGCAGGTGCAGTTGGAGGTTTGGGCTGGTTTCCTGTGTGGTTTCCTCTTTATGTGACAGTTTCCCTCAGGGAACCTCTGGATTCCTGACTGCATTTATCTCTGAGGTCTCTGACTTAGAAAAGTATGTGGCAAAGAGAGACAACTTTCAGACTTGGACAAACCACAGAACCTCTTTCAGATACTCTTGTGCCAAGTTCCAATTAATAATCAAATAGTCTGCTAATGTCACCTAAACCCAAGTAGAGGCTCTGAAGACTCAACAGTGCAGCTCCTCACAGCTCAGCGCCCACCCAGTAAACAGCAAGACTCGTGTGGGCTGGACTGTGGGCACCAATATTGTGTGACCTCAAAGTTAGTGAAGAGAGACCCAGGTCGTGAAGGTCAATGACTTTCCGTCATGCTCATAGCACCTAGAGTAGGTGATGGCAGGCAGAGGCAGAGAGACCCACAACAGCTTGTTACAAATGTCCAGGCTGACAACAAACACACACACCAAGGGACATGGAATGCTTATTATGTACATGGTTGAAATATCTGGGAATCGCAGGAAAGGTCATTCGGTAAGATAGAGGTGATTTCACGGATCCAGGAAAGGGGACTGGCATGGGGTGTTTATTTTGGTGAGGTGGTGGGGAAAGGGAGGAATTCCCCTCCCAGGGGCTTGTGTGGTTTCAATTTCACAATGACATCTAAAAACAAAAGCATGATTTCTTATCCAATATCCCATGTGGGGCAGATGGATAAGAGGCAGTAATGACCACCAGTTTTCAGAAATAAAATGAAAAAGAAATACAATATGGCTACCCACTTACTTACACCTATGAAACTTTAGGAAACAAAGGGTCCATATGTTTGTGCAAAACTAATGTCTGCATAAAATGAGAATACTAAATATAAGTGAACAAATTATGACAATGATGGTGCTGATTGTGACAATAATGATGATGGTGATGGTGACGATATTACTGGAAAGGAATCTTGGTCCAATATCTTGGTGGGATTCTGTACTTTGTCCAAGGTCATTGCCTTACAGCAACTTACAGTTGAGATTTTGGGGACTCAATCCCCCAATGGTATCTGAAGAGGATATGCCTGATTTATTTTCCTATAAAAACTCATTATGTGTGGACAACCACCATGTCTATAGAAAATGAGAGGGATGGTTAAAGTAAGCAAATGGTGATGAAGATGATAAGGATGATGATGACCATGATGGACTGAAAGAGGGGCCCTGGTCCCATTAAATGGTTGTTGCTCCTACTGACCCGCAATAACCATGGCTCCTCCAATAGAGAGTGCCCACTCTTCCCTCAATGTGTTGACAGATTTTATAATGGGAGCCCCAATGAATTATGCAGCTACACTGATACATGGTGAGACCATGTGAGTAATGACCAAAAGGTGTCCAAATCCTAATCCACTGGACCTGGGAAGGTGTTACCTTCTAGAACAGAGATACTGTGATAATGTACATGTCAGAAACAAGGAGGCCCCTTTGTACCAGTTGAAAACGATATGTTCCTTATTTCTCTTGATCCATACCTGCGTGATCTTTAACATTTCTATTTCTAAAAAACTGCTGTTCATAATGATTCATGTACTAGAGGCCTGGTTCATGGGATTTGTGCACTGGTGCGGGCATGGCCTGGGGAAACAGCCCATCCTGGTCAGCCGAGCAGCTGTGGACCTGCCCTGTGAGCTGCTGCTCCTGCTTTGGGAGTGCACTGATCAGGGGGCAGCTCCAGCATTGCGTGTCTGCCACCTGGTGGTCAGTGTGCCTCATAGCGACTGGTTGACTGGTCATTCTGATTGTTCTGCCATTTGGTTGCTGGGCTTTTATTATAAAGGATTCTCTACAATGATGTAAGCTGTCACTATCATTCCCTGTATATCCTTCTAGGGCAGTGGTTCTCAACCTTCTGGCCCTTTAAATACAGTTCCTCATGTTGTGACCCTACCATATAATTATTTTCGTTGCTTCTTCATAACTGTAATGTTGCTACTGTTATGAATCATATTGTAAATATCTGATATGCAGGATGGTCTTAGGCAACCCCTGTGAAAGGGTCATTCGACAGCCAAAGGGGTCGTGACCCACAGGTTGAGAATTGCTGTTTTAGGGCTTTAGTGGAAGAGGTTTTAAACCCCATGTCTAGTAACTCTGTTCCTGAAAATAAGGCATATTTTGTCATGTGACTGAAAACAAGTCTAGCATCGTCCACTAACCCAGGTCCAATGTCAACAACATACGAGGAAATTTAACAGCACATTGAAAGGATCATTTACCATGATCAAGTGGGATATAGTCTTAGAATGCAAGGATAGTTCAACATATGAAAACCAGTCAATGTGCTACAACTCATTCACAGAATGAAGGACAAATATATACCTATATATCATCATATAAACAGATATAAAAAAGAAAAATATTTTAAATATCTATAATAATTTCATGACTAAAGTGTAAATAATTTAGCAATACAAGGTATGTACTGCAACATAACAAAGGCCACATTAAAAAAATTCAACAAGGAACACAATACTAAACTGAGAAAAATTGAATGTTATTCTAATATCAGGACAAACACAGGCGTATCCACTGTGACTAATTCTATTCTAAAAACCAGAAGTGCTTGTCAAAAAATTAGGCAATAAAAATATATAAGATAAAACAAGTTAAACTGCTTCCCCTTATCTCTATGCAGATGATATGATCTTGTACATAGAAAACCCTAAAAACTGCACTAGAAAACTGTTGAAACTAGAAAGTAAACTCAGGAACAATATAAGGTACAAAACCAACACAAAAATGACTTGTGCTCCTAACCACTCTCAATAAAGTGTCTTCATGACTCTAGGAAATATGTGGGGCTGTTTCACAGGAAAGTGAGGAAAGAGAACTTGAAGTGGATAAGCAACAAGGAGATGACAACCTAATGAAACAAGAACCCTGGACGTGTGTGTCCTCAGTCTTGGTTAATCCCCATTTATGTTCCCAGGTAGCTTTCCCCCATGTGGCATACAGTGAGATGCAAGATCCAGTTAACACCCATCATGTGGAGACACAGTGACAGTGGTCCCACGTGTCAATTGCAGACATCAGCTTTCCAAGAACAACATTTGTCTTACCTAAACTGAATTATTCCTAAATCCTTATCCACATCTTCCCCTAAGCACACCTTGTAAAAACCAAGATTCTTCTATATCCCAAGGTATGAAACGGAATCTACAACCGAGGCTACAGAATCAACACAGCAAAGGAGGCAGTGAAGCTGCTACACATCCAGCACCAAACCCCCTAAAGCAGTGGTTCTCAACCTTCCTAATGCTGCGACCCTTTAATACAGTTCCTCATGTCGTGGTGACCCCCAATCATAAAATTATGTTGTTGCTACTTCATAACTGCAATTTTTCTACTGTTATGAATCGTAATGTAAATATCTGATATGCAGGATGTATTTTCATTGTTACAAATTGAACATAATTAAAGCATAGTGATTAATCACAAAAACAATATGTAATTATATATGTGTTTTCTGATAGTCTTAGGCCACCCCTGTGAAAGGGTCGTTCAACCCCCAAAGGGGTCGCGACCCACAGGTTGAGAACCACTGCCCTAAAGGAATAGGACCCCAGAGCTCTTTCGATGACAGGAAGTCATTGTGAGCCCAGATGCAAACCTCCCTGAGGGAGAGAGCAGGGCTGATAGTACTAGACTGATAAAACTGTTCAGTCTCCTTCCACCATCATTTCAACATATGAATGATTATGAGTTGTGCGCATGCATAATGGTAGAAAATATTTGTATAAAAGTAGATTCAAAAACTTTGAAATTGTGGATACACTCAGGTTTTGAGATTCAGAAATGGTCTGAACAAATCCTAATTCCATTTACACCTGTTTGAAAGATGCACGGAAAGTTAAAGTGTAACCTACTCACCTAGTCCACCATTTCTTCTTATGCTCACAAAGTTTTAGCTATTCTTTGACCTAATTACAATATGTTTCATGACCCAGGTGGTCCCCTGTCCCTGACTTACATGCTGATTGAGGTCAAGGGAAGAGATGCCCAAATAAGGCTCTAGAATGACCAGGGCAACCTGACCGCAAGCCCTATACTTACAGAAAAGGCTGTCCCACATGCAAATTACTACTCGAGCTCCTAGGTAAATCCTCTCCTGGGTTGTTCAGGCTCACAGCTCTCTCCTCACACAGAAAAGAGGTCTCTGGGAAGACAGAGCTGTGGTCTAGAAGAAGATGACACTGTTGGGTCTTCTCCTGTGTCTGGTGACACCCATAAAAATTGAAGATGTTAGGGGTCAGACAGGGTTCATGAGATGGCTGTGACTGCAGGTGACTGACGGGACTGATGATCCTCGTCCGCAGGTGTCCTGTTCCAGGTGTAGCTGCAGGAGTCTGGCCCAGGACTGGTGAAGCCCTCACAGACCCTCTCCCTCACCTGCACTGTGTCCGGGGGCTCAGTCATCAGCAGTTACTTCTGGAACTGGATCCACCAGCCCCCGGGGAAAGGTTTCAATGGATGAGATACTGGACAGGGAACATAAGGTACAACATGGCTTTTCAGGGCCACATCTCCATCACTGCTGACACAGCCAGAAACCAGTTCTTTCTACAGCTGAGCTCCGTGTCGGAGAACACTGCTGTGTATTACTGTGCAAGACACAGAGAGGGGAAGTCAGTGTGAGCCCAGACACAGCCCTCCCTGAGGGAGGCACCAGCACAGAGAGCAGCCCCAGGAGCAGGGGTAGAGGGAGGTTGGGATTTAAGGGGCTTCCTGTTGTGCTCAGGGATTTACTCTCAAGCTCTGCATCCAGGGATGATTCTTCCTTTTCATAGTCTCACTGCGAACAACAAAGGAAGAAAGGACATTGTCCATTGCACGTGACATATCGGCAGTGAAGGGAGCTTCTCCTTCACCAAGGCCCCTTCACAAATTCTAAAACTGATTTTTTTCACTGTCTTTTAAACGTTTCACTGGTGAGTGTGAACTTCACAGGTGGGTTGCTAGGATAGGGCTGTATGCACAGCTCCTGCTCCATCCCTCAGAGGTTACAGCTACCCTCAGTGTCTGACTCTGTGTGCTCTCCCCATCCTGGTTCCAGGGAGATCACAGGGCCCTCCAGCTGTTGAAATGCCTGAGCACAGTCAGGGCTGGTGGATCTCACCCATCCTCTCTGAGTCCACATTGATTCCCAGAGGAGCTGTCAGCTCAGTGCACCAAACACAGGGAGGTCCCACATCCATCCACATGAGGGACCCCTGCTGTCCTGCAGGAAGCAGTGCTAACCCCATCGTGGAGACAGGTGATCCTGTGGGCTAGGATGTGCATCATCGAACTCCTCCCTCCACCTTTTCTCCTGGATCCAAGGTTTTCTAGCTTCACTGTGGGTGAGATGTGCATTGGTAGCATGTTGAAAGCTGAGGAGCCGTCCATGGGACCCCCTGCATCCATTCTGTTCTCTTACTACTTTCCCAGGAAACACAGAGTCACATAGACACATAGTCACACACACATAGAGTCACAAACAGTGACACAAACAGACACACACCCAGTCACAATACACAGTCACACATTCACCAAGTTGGACACTCATTTCTGGAAAAGACATGCATTCATACATGAGCAGTGATATAAAGATATGCATTCACTCATGTCATTACACACTATACTTTATGAATCCTATATAAGAAATCATGGTTATATTTCATTTTCTTGGATTCCAAATGAAATAAATATGTGGTCTGCAAGCAACTATTATTTCAACATGGGCCACACTCTGTGAAAATTAACAGTTGTATTTCTCAGTCTACTTAGTAGAAGCTCAAATTAGGAATTTGATCTCAACTTTGCTAGATTGCTACAAATTAAAAAAAAAAAACTTAATTAAGATAATATTGAAAACCTTCCACCAAATAAAAGCCAAGGGCCAAATGGACTCAAGGGGGAATTCTACAAGGATTTCAAATAAGAATTAATAAATTTTAAACCAACTCTTCTTGAACTCTTCCAAGAATTAAAGGAAGAGGCAACTTTGTCAAACAGATATATTGAATTGACCATTACTCTCATATCAAAGCCAAGTAAACATACAAAAATTACAGGTCCATATCCCTGATGAACATACATGCAAAAACCCTCAACAATATCCTAGGAAATTTAACAGCACATTGACAGGATCATTTACCAAGATCTAGTGGGATACCGTCCTAGCATTAGTATACAAGGATGGTTCAATGTATGTAAACCAGTAAGTATGATACATCTCAGCCACACAATGAGGGATAAAGTATCCTGTATAATAAAAGCCTAATATGCAAATTGTCCCCTCGACTGGAGTTGGGCTGGGAGTTTGATTGCTCAACCAGTAACTATGATGCGCACTGACCATCAGGAGACAGATGCTCCAACCAGTAGGTTAGCTTGCTGCGGACACTGGTGGGCTGGACTGGAAAGTGAGGTGTGAGGTGACAGCCTTCAGGAAGCTCCCAGGGTTTGGCCTGTGCCCTGGGTGTTGGCGGGCGGGTATGGGAGCCAGGAGGGACCAGGTGGCATGGGAGGCTGCTATGCATTATCTGAGAGCCGTGGACTGCACAGCCCTCTGCAGCCTGTGGCATTCTCAGTGTTCAATTTATAATCTTCAGAGCTGCTTCCTTTTATTTGTTAAGTTTCACTAACTACTCCAGGAGAGTGGGTAGCACCATTAAGGAGGGGTGGGTAGACAGGCCAGGCAAGCCTGCCAGAGGCAGAGGCTAAGGGGCAGCCTCAGGCTCCCTGGAATGCAGCAGAGAGGGGGATGGGGCTGAGTCAGAGAAATGGAGTCCAAAACTTGAAAGGAAGCAGGAGGCAGTGAGAGGCGGAGGGCGACTGCTGTGCATGGGCCTAGAAAAGCTGCTGGGTGGGGGCAGCCTAGGAGCCTGGTACCTCTCCCACAGAGCAGGCTCCACATCCCTCCCTCCTCCTCCCCATGACCCATCACCCCAGGGATCCTTTGAGGCCCTTCTGAGCTCCCCCTGCACAGCTGAGCACCACATCTTGGCCCTGCAAGGCGCCGCCCACCCTGCCTAGCTCACACCACCTAGCCTGCCCAGCACAGCACCACCCTGCCCCACACAGCCTTTGGGGAGCTCTGTCTCCAAAAGAGAAAGGGGGAGGCTGCAGACAGGTCACAGGAGGAGGGGCTAGAGCAGGGCCCACCAAGTTAGATGGAGGGGAGGCAGGAAGAGACCCCACAGGACTGGGGACAGAGATGGGCAGAGAAGGAGGGCTGTGAAAAAGTGTCACCCTTGGTTGAAGTAAAAATCCTGACCCCTTTTTACAGACCCCAGCAGAGGGTGTGTATGTGTGTGTGGGGAGGGGGGCTGGACAAAGACAAAAGAGGGTGTGAGGGGACTGGATGGATGGAGAGCAGCGACATGAGATTCATGGCCTATTTATTTTTAATATGTTTTATTGTTACTATGTTTTTATTGATTTCAGAGAGGAAGACAGAGGGAGAGAGAGATAGAAACATCAATGATATGAGAGACTAGATCTGTTGCCTCCCGCACACCCCCTACTGGGGACTGAGCCTGCCAACCCAGGAATGTGCCCTTGACGGGAATCAAACTCAGGACCTTTCAGTCTTCAAGCCATGGTTCTAACCACTGAGCAAAATCATCAAGGGTGACCCATGGCCTATTTAAAACTGCTGCAGTAAGCTGAGCAGGGGTCTTACCACAATGATGTTACCTGATAATGAGTATGTCTCTCCTTATGTTGGGGTAATCTGAACTGGAGCAAAGTAAAGACACACCCATGGAGTCCGCAAAGGTTTTCCAGGAACACTTTGTAATTTACTTCCTGTGTCAGCTGAAGAGGTGAGCAGAGCTTGGGAAGGACAAGGGGCCAGGGGCCGGAGGGAAAGTCTGCTGAGCATTCTGCACTGTGAGTTACAATCTATATATATATATATAAGCCTAATATGCTAAGTGCCTGACCAAGTGGTCACTATGTCTGACCAAGTGGTCACCTCTTGGTCGACCAACTGGTCACTATGATGTGCTCTGAACACCAGGGGGCAGATGCTCTGACCGGTAGATTAGCTTTCTGCTGGGGTCTGGTCAATTGAGACTGAGCAAGATGGGGCCAGACACACCCTGGAACCCTCCTGCAGTCCCTCTCAGGCCACCAGCCCTGATCAGCCCCCATCTGGACTGGGCGAGATGGCCCTGATCGGCCCATATGGCTGGCCAGGGGGAGGAACCCCAGCAGTGCACTAATTCATGCACCAGGCATCTAGTACATCATATGAATATATAGAGAATGAAACCTTTAAAATTGAAAAGCCCTTCAGAATTTAAATTATTGGGAGATTAGGTGGAGTAGTGATGGGCCTCAATATACTAAAGGCCAGATTTGAGAAGCCAACAAGTGACATCATGTTACTCAGAGAAAATTTCCAACATATTATTCTTACATCAGGACCAAGACAAGGGCTCCCCTGTGACTACGTCTATTCATCAAAACTAGAAGTCCTTGTCAGAATAATTAGAAAGAAAAGGAAATGTAAAATGTCTAAATCAGAAAGAAACAACTCGTTGGTGTGAATTATCCCTGAGTTCTGAAAACAGCAGGGAGGAGGGAAATGCAACAATGCAGCCTGAGAGTAGCTATCTTCTCCCTCAGTTTGAACAGAGGGGCTATTTGAATCAGAGAAGCTAACAATTTGGGGTTTCATTATCAGGTGCTGCTCATACATTGTGGTGGCCACAGCAAAGGAAAAGAAAGGCCTTTTTATCTGTCCTTACAATCAGGTTTCCAATCACAACATTTCCATGATGTAAAGTTAATTACTCCTAAATCATTAACGGCAACTCCACCTAAATAGACCTGGTTATGCTTAAAAGTGTTCTACATACTGGGACAGCCTGTCCCAGAGCAGAGGCGCAGACAGGCCTACAAAGCTGGTGGGGCCAGGGCCCTGGCTAACGCCAGGCCATGGAGGACCAGTCGAAGTTGCTCACCCTCCAGCTGCTAATGGACTACCTGGAGTACTACACCAGGTGGCCCAGCAGCTCCCCATGCCTGCCATCCTCACTTGAGGCTGCTGTGATGCACTCCCTCGCCTCCCTTTCACAGGAGCATTACCAGCTCTCTTGGACCCGCTACCGCCAATGTTGGGGTAACCGCCTGGAGATGGTGGCCAACATGATGCATAACATATTTTGACACCCCCTGGGCCCCAACTGGGGCTGGGTGGTGGCACTCCTGACTTTCACGGGGTTCCTGTTGGAGAGACTGCCAGCAAGCCACAGTGGGCACTGAAGAAGTGGGATGCCAGGGTTGACCTGGACTGCCAGAGCCTGGTGACCTTGCTGTGCGCTTGTCTCATGGGGCAGCACCACACCTGGCTGGAGGCGCAAGGCAGCTGGGATGGTTTTTGCCACTTCTTCAGAACTATGTGGTCACGTTCGAGCAAAGTGCTGTTCTGTTTCTTCAGTCATGCCTTACACTAACAATCATAGCCTCTTTGTGTAGAAATTGAGTTGCAAAATGTTTAACCCATTTTACCTGCCTACCTGTGACCAGCCAAGTGAATCTGAGATGTGAGAGAACAGAGAAAAGCACCTTCTGAGTATTTTTACCTGCACCTTATCAGGATTCCTGTGGTGATAATTCAGCCAGTGCTTTAAATCCTGACAAGTAGGACAAGGAAACTTGAGTGGCTCTTCTCTGACTGGGGAAAGTGAGAATCTAAAGGCTTATTGCTCCAAAGAATTGTAAAAGGAACTGCATTTCATTAAATGGGAAACCTGGTGCTATATACTTCACTTAGATAAATATGAATATGAGACTCTCATCTATCCACAATTTCATGTGCTACTGCTGGCCAATTTATCCAGGCACTGGGATGGGGCTGAAATGGTGAATCAACGTGCTCCAAGTGCCCGTCTAACAAAGAATGTAATAGTAACATCTTCATCAGGAATTCTTTATAAAGCCTTTGAAATTGAGTTCTTGTGTTTCTAGAATGAATATTAAGACTTTGTATTTCTAACTGTAATAAATTGTTAAATGTCTTCAAAGCTTTAACAAATGTATGCATCTTTTAAAAAAAAAAGTGTTCTGTATCCTAATGTATGAAATTGGTTTTCCAACAGAGTCTAGAGAATAAACACTACAAAGGAGGCAGTGCAGCTGCTACACATCCAGCACCAAACTCCCCTGAAGGAATAGGACCCCGGAGCTCTGTCTGTGTCTCTATAGCTCACGCTTCTGGTTCCTAGGGACGCATATAGACTCTCCTCTCTCCCCCAACACTTGGTCCACTGGCTCTAGGCTCACACTCTGGGCTTAGTTTATCCTCTGATCACTTTGTAGGGGAAATGGTGTCAGATAGAACTTCGCGTCTCCTGAACATGAACCTCCTGCACTTTTACTTCTTTCCCTGGTTAAGAGGGTTGCTTTCTCTTGGTTGTCATTATTGGTGACTGTCAAAGGCATCTCTCAGTTTAAACCTCTTCTTTTTCTTTTGATGACAATTTTCTCTCCTGGGTCTTTGTACAGGTCTCCTGGAGCATTTGTGTCCACTGGGGAGAGCACAGACCCAGGTGTAAGGAGTAATTCTTCACAAAAAAAAAAAAAACCCTTGAACATGTCACACTCTGGGACCATGTACTTTATGTCATAATCCAACCCCAGAACTCCCTATATAGCAGGAGGACATGCAAATAGGTCCTCCTCTGCTCATAAAAACCAGCCCAGCTCTGACCCTGCAGCTCTGGGACAGGAACCCAGCCTCAGGATCCCCAGGTGTTCCCATCCCCTGATCAGGACTGAACACAGACCACTCACCATGGGGTTCAAGCTAAGCTGGATTTTCCTTATGGCTTATTTGAGAGGTAATTTATGGAGAACTAGAGACACTGAGTATGTGAGCGGGCAGGGGAGATAAACAGTATGCAGATCAGCATTTTGTGACCAAGATGTCTCTGTGTTTGCAGGTGTCCAGTGTGAGGTGCAGCTGGTGGAGTCTGGGGGAGGCTTGGTGCAGTCTGCGGGGTCTCTGAGACTCTCCTGTGCAGCCTCTGGATTCACCTTCAGTAGCTACTGGATGGGTTGGGTCCGCCAGGCTCCAGGGAAGGGGCTGGAGTGGTTATGTCTAATGAATCCTGATGGAAGTACCACAAGCTATGCCAATTCTGTGAAGGGCCGATTCACCATCTCCAGAGACAACACCAAGAACATGCTGTATCTGCAAATGAACAGCCTGAGAGCCGAGGAATCGGCCTTGTATTACTGTGCAAGATACACAGTGAGGGGAAGACAGTGTGAGCCCAGACACAAACCTCCCTGCAGCAGAGGCTGTGACCACAAGGGGGCCTCATGGTCCCTGAACACAAGGACCATCCCAGCAGCAGGTGCAGTTGGAGGTTTGGGCTGGTTTCCTGTGTGGTTTCCCCTTCATGTCAGTTTCAGAAAACATCTGGATTCCTGACTCTGCACTTACCTATGACGTTTCTGAATTAGAAAGTCTGTTGTAAACAGAGACAACTTTCTCACGTGGACAAGCTGCAGAGATTTATCTTTCAAACACTCTGTGTCAATTACCAATTAATGATTAAAAATTCTGCTCCTAAGTTCAACCAGAGGTTCTGTTGACTCAACAGTGCAACTCAGCCCCACACAGCTCAGGGCCTCAGTCAGGCAGCAGCAGGACACGTGTGCACTAGACAGTGGGCACCAGAGTCATGTGACCCCAAAGCTAGAGAAGAAGGACCATGGTAGTGAGTCACTGACTAATTGTCATGCTCATAGCACCAAGAGTAGGTGACATCAGGCAGAAGCAGGGGACCCATAGCAGCTTGTACAGATGACCAGGCTGACGACAAACACACACACCAAAGGAGATGGAGTGATCATTGTGCTCATAGTTGAAATCTCTGGGAGGCACAAGAAAGACCCTCCAGAAAAGCAAAGGTGCTTGGATAGAGGCAGGAAAGGAGGCTTTTATTTTCTGTGAGGTGGGGGGCCAGTGGGCAGAGTTCTGCTTCCTCCTGTGGTTCCAACCTCTTGGTGACAAATGAAGTGGAGAACAAACCTTTCCTATTAGAGTCCCCTGTGGGGCTTATGGAGAAGTGGTAGGTTGCAGCCATCAATTGTCAGCAGTCAAACATAAATAAATATAAAGTGTGCCTACCAATCCCACAGAATAATCATAAATATGAGCAAAAATGAGATAGGGGGCACCATGTGTGAAGAACAATGATCCTATATAATAAAAGTCCAGAGACAGTAAAACGTCATGACCATAATGACCATTAGTCCAGAACCACCACAGCCTCTCACCGGGGTGTCCCTACCCACCAGCAAGTGGCTGAACCAATCAGGCAGGCAGGCAGGCAGAGTGGTTAGAGGTGATCAAGTAGACAGACCAGTGGTTAGGGGTGATCAGGTAGGCAGGCAAGTGGTTAGGGGTGATCAGGTAGGCAGGAAGAGGAGGTTCAGGGTGATAAGGCAGGCAGGCTGGTGAGCGGTTAGGAGCAGTGGTCCTATATGGTGAGAGGAATGTCTGACTGCTGGCTGCAGAATCAGGCCTAAAACAGCAGTTGGAGATCCTCCGAGGGGTCCCAGATTGGAGAGAGTGCAGGCCAGGCTGAGGGATACTGGGCCTCTAGTATCTACATAAAATGAGTAGAAGAATTATTGATTACTAGTAGCCCAGTGCACAAAAATTTGTGCACTGGGGGGGGGGTGGGTCCCTCAGTTATTAAACATTTATCGGCACAACATTGACCACATTGGTGGTGGTGGTGGTCTTATCAGACTGTGTTATATTATGCAGATGAAAATCTATTTAAACAGATTTGATGTAGATATTTTCAAGTATGGAAGAATTGTCCCTGTCAACTATTTTAGTTGATTCATATCTTCACTAATTGTCATCATTGCAAAGTTTTCAGTCCCCATATGGATTGCTGGATATAATAGGTCATGCGCTGTCCCTGTCCTTTGTTACCTAAGGACTCTAGCTTTCCATTTATATGTTTAAGTACCAACCTTACTGGCTTAAAAATGTAAGCTGTTAACACTGCTCTCTGTTCGGTATCCTTCCGATGAAAAGTGGAGCTGGGTTGCAGCACAGAAGAGAAATTCAGAAGGGGAATATTGAAGTAATGACTGCAGTAGGAGAAGAGGGGACCTATTTCCCTGGCCACAGGTGCTGGTGCCCTGGACCACAGGGCTGGCAGCTGCTCTGGATGGCTGCAGCCTGGGACCTTGGGCAGGTGGCTTGTCCATCTCCTGGGCTGCATCCAGCCACAGGCTCTGGCTCCTGGACCAAAGGTGGGCGGCTTCTTCTTCTGGTGGCTTCTTTTTCTGTGCTTCCGGGGAGGGCAGTCAGTTATGTGAATATGTGTGTGCATTCAAACATAGGCATGTACACGTGTGTATGTGGAAATCTGCTGGGCAAGTCAAAACCATAGAAGAGTTGCCCCCTATCTCTTGAATCTTCGAGAGATATTCCCCACTTTTTTATTCTATCTCTACTGGAGAGTCAGTATTTGCAGCCAGCCAGCCAGTGACTCTCTCATTGTCTATTTCTGACTTCTTTCCCTGTCTGTCTTCCAACTCCTAATCATATTTCCACCTGGATGCATCATTTTTACTTCCAATATGCTGTATATAGAAGGAGTCAGGATGCTGTCTTCCCATGAATAGTACTCAATAACAAACCAATTGCATTTTAGTTGGGCAATGCCCCTACCCACCCTTCAAATCCCTTCCACCATGCATTTCTGTTTCCATTTTTGTTTGTTGGATTGTTCTGCTGCTCCTTCTCCTCACCCCACCACCCTTGGACTGTAATGTAAAATTCTTTTACCATGTAGAGAAATTATTAAAAATACAGGTACTTTGAAAAAAAATACAGGTACTTCTCCGATCACCAATCACCAGCTCGGGGGGGGGGGGGGGGGGCAGGGAAGAGGCAGCTCCTGGCGGCTGCCTCTTCCCTGCCCCACCAGGCTTCTCCAATCACTGGCTGAGGGGTGGGCAAAAGTGGCCTTGGTTCTCCGATCATGGGCCGGGGGGCAGGGCAAAGGTGACACCCAGAGCCACCTTTGGCCTGCCACCAGGCTCTTGCCTGCCGCCTGGGTTTCCAGTCACCATCAGCGGCAGGCAGCTTCTTCCATCTTTCCCCTTTCGCCTCCCAGCATTGCACCTATGCATGCAAATTAACCGCCATCTTTGTTGGCAGTTAATTTGCATATCACCCTGATTAGCCTATGGGAAGCATAGCGAAGGTACGGTCAATTACCATGTTTGTCTATTATTAAAAAGGATAAGTAAGCAAATAAGGAGAAGTAGAAAAAAGAGGAGGACAATGAAGGACTGAGACAGGGGCCCTCGTCCAATGAAATGAAGACTCCTCATACAGACATACCATCACCACGGCTCCTCCAGTGAGGGGTGTCCAATCTTCCCTATCAGTGTTGAGTGATTTCATAAATTGAGACTCAATAAAAATGCAGTTTGGGTGATTAATGTTGAGACTAAATCAGTAACGACCCCAAAGGTGTCCAATTGCGAATCCCCTGGACCTGGAAAGGTGTCACCTTCTAGAACAGAGACACTGTGAGAATGTGAGTGTAGGAAACAGGGATACCCTTCCCAATGGTTTGCAGTAACATGTTCCTTATTTCTCTTCATCCCTGCCTTCATGATCTTTAATGTTTCTATTTCTCACAAGCTATTGTTCATCATTATTCAGGTATTTCCTATGATGATACAATCTGTCTCTATCATGTCCTGCACTTCCTTCTGGGTCTTCACAGGAAGATGCTTTAAACCCACATGTCCAGTAACTCTCTGCCTGAGCATCAGGCACATTTCTGTCATGTGACACAAAAGTCCAGCTTCCTCCCCTCACCCAGTTCCACAGTCACATGCAGACTTATGGGCAGTTTCCCAGCAGCGCTCCCCTCTGGTACCAGAACCTGTTCCAGGCTCTGTGGATGCTGTAGCCAATCCACATGGACAGTGGAGGCTCAGAATTTTCTGGGGAATTCTTTGTAAAATCACCCCAAACAGGTCCCAATAAAGAAAATATTGTTAAATTAGCCTTGGTTAAATTTAAAAACATGAGTCCCATCAAAGATTCCATTGTGCAAATGTAAAGACAAACATCAACATAAAGAATGTATTTCCAAATCATATGTCTGATTGTAGAATGTACACATTATACATTAAGTTCTTTATATGTTTGTGGGAGAGCCCAGCACCCTCTGACCACAGTAACCCTCCACGGGAAGGGCAGATGGAGGTTGGGAGTGAGGGGTTCCTCTCAGGGTTGATGTTTCCTTTCTTCTTAGAAATTCTCTATAATAATAAAAGCATAATATGCTAATTAGACCAGACAGATGAACAACCTTCTAAATGTCCAGACATCCTTCCATGTGAAGCCACGGTGGCAGGGGCTGAGGCAGAGGTGGTTAGGGAGAATTAGGCAGGCAGGTGAGCAGTTAGGGGCATCAGGCAAGCATACAGAGTGGTTAGGAGTGATCAGGCAGGCAAGTGAGCAGTTAGGGACATCAGCATGCAGGCAGAGTGGTTGGGGGCAATGAGGCAGGCAGGCCGGCGAGCAGTTAGGATCCAGTGGTCCCGGATTGTGAGAGGGTACAGGACGGGCTGAGAGACCCCCACCCCCATGCACAAATTTTGTGCACTGGGCCTCTAGTATGATAGGAATACTCTTCACTAACCTCCCTCTGAACATGACATCACTGAAAACACTGAGAAAATAGGTCAATCTCCTTCCATCATCATTTCAACATGTGAATGATTCTACTTTTATTTTTGTCTTTTCTCAATTTAAAGCCATGACTACTTCTGATGTAACTAGTTTGGGGTCTCTGCAATAGGCCATGGCCTTGCATAAAGGAAGAGTTTGCACAGGAAGTTGTAGACAGAGTCACAAAATTCCCAGCATCAATGTGATTTTTCTAACATCAGGACCAAGACCAAGGCACCCCAGTGACTACTTCTATTGAACAAAACTGGAAGTCCTTGTCAGAATAATTTGGCAAGAAAAAGAAATAAAAAGTCCAAAATCAGAGAAAAGCCCATCTAATACCTCTCTTCAACTCCATGGATCTGACATGATCTTATAAATAGAAAACCCTGAAGACTTCACAAGAAAACTGATGGAACTAGAAAGTGAACTCAGGAAAGATATAATATACAAAACCAACACACAAATGGCTTGTGGCCCTGCACATTCTCAACAAAGTGTCTTCATGACTCTAGGAAATATGTGGGGCTGTTTCAGAGAAAGTGAGGGAATAAAACTTGAAGTGGCTAAACAACAAGGAGATGACAACCTAATGAAGCAAGAACCCTGGACGTGTGTGTCCTTGGTCTTGGTTAATCCCCCGTCATGTTCCCAGGTAACTTTCCCCCCAGTGAGGCACTGAGTCAGGTGCAGGTTCCACTTGACTCCATCATGTGAGAACATGGTCACATTGGTCCCAAGGAGCACATGCAGACATCAGGTTTCCAATCACAAGATTTTCATGACCTAAACTTAATTACCCACTACTCTTTACCTGCATCTTCACTACCAAATCCTAGTTCTGACTGAGTGTCACATATATCACCAATGATAGAAACAGGTCTCACAAGTGACTCTAGAAGATGAAACAGAAATGAGGGCCGTGCAGCTACTACATGTCCAGCACCAAACTCCCCTGAAGAGAGAGGACCAGGAGCTCTGTCTGTGTCTCTATAGTTCATGCTTCTGGCTCCCAGGGACCCACACAGATGCTCCTCTCTCCCCCAACACTTGGTCCACAGGCTCTGGGCTCACACTCTGGTCTTAGTTTATCCTCTGATCACTCTGTAGGGAAAATAGTGTCAGAGAGAACTTCCTGTCTCCTGAACATGATTGTGAGATTTGATTTCCCTTGATTGTCATTACTGGTGACTGTCAAAGGCATCTGTCATTTTAAATCTTCTCTTTGTTTTTATGAAAATTTTCTCTTCAGGGTCTTTGTACAGGTCTCCTGCAGCAGTGGGGTCCACAGGGGAGGGCAAAGGCCAGATGTTGGCTTCACTGTTAATATGTGGGTACTTGGTCAAGCTCTATACTTACTTAGGATTTAGTATTTAGTTATTGAAATGTTATCACAACCACAATCCTCCTCCAGAACACTCTCGCCTGCACGAAGGCACTGCTCTCCCTGTAGGTCTCTAACCCCAGAGCTCCCTATATAGCAGGAGGACATGCAAATAGGGTCCCTACTGCTTATACAAACCAACCCAGCCCTGACCCTGCAGCTCTGGGACAGGAGCCCAGCGCCGGGATCCCCAGGTGTTCCCATTCCCTGATCAGGACTGAACACAGACCACTCACCATGGGGTTGGGGCTCAGCTGGGTTTTCCTTGTTGCTATTTTGAGAGGTAATTTATGGAGGAGAAACACTGAGTATTGTGAGTGGGCATGAGTGAGAGAAACAGTGGATGTGTGAGACTTTCCTAACGAGGACATTTCTGTGTTTGCAGGTGTCCAGTGTGAGGTGCTGCTGGTGGAGTCTGGGGGAGGCTTGGTGCAGCCTGGAGGGTCTCTGAGACTCTCCTGTGCAGCCTCTGGATTCACCTTCAATGACTATGAAATGATCTGGGTCCGCCAGGCTCCAGGGAAGGGGATAGAGTGGGTCTCATACATTAACGGTGATGGTGGTACTGCATACTATGCCACTTCTGTGAAGGGTCGATTCATCACCTCCAGGGACAACGCCAAGAACACGCTGTATCTGCAAATGAACAGCCTGAGAGCCCAGGACACGGCCATGTATTACTGTACAACAGACACACAGTGAGGGGAAGTCAGTGTGAGCCCAGACACAAACCTCCCTGAGAGAGGCAGCAGGGCTGGGATACAGGGAGCCCTCAGGAACACCAGGGGGCGCTCAGGACCAGCAAAGGGCCAGGACCTGGAGCACGTGGAGAGTTAAGCAAAGATAACACTTCCTGCTCTGTTTTAAATTAGTTTTGCTCCAAGGCTCAGCAACAGAGCTCACAGAAAGCCCTTTTCTGTATCTCGTTTTAGGGATTATATTTGTGAACAAAAAGGGTGGCTCTGTGGTAAATTTGACAAAACTCAGGGACTGAAAGGAACCTCCCAGGAGTCTCTGATCACACATTCCTACAGGGGCAGCTGTGGTGGGTGAGCCCACCCCAGACCAATAACTTCTTTACAAAAAGGCCTTGAGAAACCCCATCCATTGCTCCTGTGCATCTGGGTTGACACACCTGTGACATCAGCATGACCACCCTCAGGAGAGCACCTCCTGGTAACTGTCCTGTCATCCAGTCCCTGCCTCGCTCTCTCCCACCTCCATGTCATCTTCCTCACCTTCCCTCCTTAACTTCAAATGCACAAACACAGCTGCACCTGGTTATTCTCCGGAGCATTTGAGGTCTTGCTCCCAACAGTTGTCATCAGTTTGGCTGTGATAAAATCTTATAAAACATTGTCTCCATGTTTGGACATTTCTTACATCAACACATTATCCTTTCTTCACTTACAACATGCCTTCATACATGTTTCTCCCCATGTGCAGAAGAAAGTGCACACAATTATTAAAAACCTGCCACCTCAACAGGATGAGATCTAAAGAGTTCCCACCCTTAGGTGTGTTAGCCGGAGTTCCAACCACTGAACAACATCAGCCAGGGCTCCATTCTTAATAGATGTAAACTCTCCCCATTTGAGAGGCTGGGAAACAGGCCTTTTGCACAAGAGCAGCGGAGAAGGCGGGTGAAATCTGTGGTTTTGTAAGGCAGTTGCATGCTTGTGACAGGGATAGCAATTTTGAGACAGAGGCTGTGGCCACAGCGTACACCCCAGCCTCTCCTGCCCCATCACTTGTACACATTCGAATTTTGTGGAAAATTGATTGAGGAAATATCCAGGAGAATCTTTTCGTCTCAAAATAAAAGCATCATTCCAATGCGAATTCTTATTCCCAAACCCCAGAAAAGCATCATGGCCAATGGCGGGTGAAGGAGAGCGAAAGGAAGCCCCATCCATGTGCCTCTGGGGGCAGCACCCTTAGGACCTCATCAAAACCCCAAGGATGGAGGACTCTCAAACTTGGAAGGCAGCCCTCAAAGAAATGGGGTCAGAGTGATTGGGTATCCGGAAAGGAGGAAGGGAGGGTGGATCAGGATGGGACCCCTTGTGGCCAACATCCTTGAGTCCTTTCCTATCTGGGGTCACCCCATAGAATGACAGGTCAGGCATGCAGTCCAGGGTCCCAGCTGCACCCTTATATCCAGACCCCATGCAAATGGGGCTCCCCTCCTGCTCATAAAACAGGGCCCTTGCCAGGCATGTTGGGGAGACACCCAGAACCCAAGTGCCTGAGACAGGACCCCAGCAGCTCCACCATGGACTGGGTGCCAAGCTGCATTTTCCTCCTGATCATTCTTCAAGGTCATTCTCAGGAGTGGGGAGCACTGAGACCTGTGCCTGTGCCTGTTTTTGCTTCCATGTGATTCTAAGTCCACCTTGTGTCCCTGTGTTTGCAGGTGTCCAGTGTGAGGTGCAGCTGGTGGAGTCTGGGGGAGGCTTGGTACCACCTGGGGGGTCTCTGAGACTCTCCTGTGCAACCTCTGGATTCACCTTCAGTGGCTACTGGATAAGTTGGGCCCGCCAGGCTCCAGGAAAGAAGCTGGAGTGGGTCTCAGACATTAGTGGTGATAGTAGTACCATATACTATGCCGCCTTTGTGAATGGCCGATTCACCATCTCCAGAGACAACGCCAAGAACACGCTGTATCTACAAATGAACAGCCTGAGAGCTGAGGACACGGCCCTGTATTACTGTGCGAGAGAGACAGACACACAGTGAGGGGAAGTCAGTGTGAGCCCAGACACAAACCTCCCTGAGGGAGGCAGCAGGGCTGGGCTGCAGGGGGTACTCAGGACCAGCAAACTCAAGTGCCAGCTCAGAAGCTGTCCCTGGAGGGGTTGTGCAGGCTTCCTATTGGGTTCAATGCTTTCTTCCCTCCTGTTGTCCCTGGGGAAGTTCCTGCTTCCTTCTTTGGGTCTTTAATTAGATTCTCTTCAGGCAAAAAAAGTAGAAGGTAACTTGTGTTTTCTGATCTGGTCTACTTTTCATCTGTGCCCTTTCTGTCACCATGTCCCTGATGGTTGCTCTCTGGGTTGACAAGGAAAACATTGTAGGGATTCCTGTCCCCCTCACTGAGAGCGACTACCCCCAACTTCCACACAGTGCTGAGCAGGGAACAAGGAGTCCAGGCCCCAAACCTCACCTAAGGGTGATCAGCTCCTCACTCTGCCCCGGGAGGAGCCCATGTGGGCAGTTAACCATTTGCCTCTCACTGACATGGCTGCACCTGGAGGTTTAGGGTCTGACCCCGCAATGGCTGCCCTGGGTGTGGTCAGGAGGGAGACACAGCTCCCAGGGTGTCCCAGGATGGAGGCAGGAAGGAGGCCCAGTGATGGGGCCTGTCACAGCCCAGCTGGGCCCTGTTCCCCATGGGTCTCAGAACCTGGTCCTGGGGACACATCCCAACAGCTGTCCCACTTCCCTTATAGAATCCACCTGGATCCTGAAAACCTGCTGAAGGAGGCTTGGTCCCCACCCACCTCTGCTGTGCCTCCAGGCTCCACAGACACCACCCACCCTCACCCTCTGTCCTCTGCAGCCCACATTCTCACCCCAGCAAGTCTTCACAGGACGTCCCATGTGGCTGCGCTCTTCCCTCTCCTTCCCGCATGGTAGGTTTTGCCTTAAATTCACCCCCATGCTATCCCCTCATGCCCATCTCCTGTGCCAGTCCCTCCCTGAGATGCCAGGGCCAGGGATTCACAGGGGGCATGAAGCCAGCCTCAGCCACCCTGCTGAGCCCACGTGCAGTGCCCATGTGTGATGTCAGGCCATGCGGCCCCATCTCTGACAGGTGGAGACACAGCTGGCCACTGACCTCAGAGCACCTCCAATAGCTCACACCTGTGCTGAGGGAACCTCCTGAGGGTCAGTGAGCTGCAGAGCATCATGGGGGACAAGCCCATGGCCACTGGGGTCAGAGGACAGACAAGGGAGGGCTGGTGCCTGGTCACCTTTAATGTTGCCACCGTCCCACTGACCAGAGCCCAGGTACACAGGGAGCTCTGTGAATGCTAAAAGTTCTGGAAGTGCCTGGACAGTCAGGCTCAGGTGTTGAACATCCACCTATAAACCAGGAGGTCACTGTTCCATTCCCAGACAGGGTACACGCCCAGGATGCAGGAAACATCCCCAGGGAGAGGCATGTAGGAGGCAGCCAATCAATGATTCTCTGTCATCATTGATGTTTCTATCTCTATCTCCCTCTCCCTTCCTCTCTAAAATCAATAAGAAAAATACTTTAATAAATAAATAAACACATAAAAATGTTTCAAGTTGGATTCCTTGTAGAATCATATATGTGAGGCAACTAACTGATCAATATTTTTCTCTCACATCAATGTTTCTCTCTGTCACATTTCCTTTCCCTCTAAAAGTCAATAAAATATCCTCAAAGGATCATTTAAAAAAGGAAGATCTATATCTATATAACTATCTCTATCTACCAGTATATCTATATCTATATCTATACCTATATCTATATCTATATCTATATCTATATCTATATCTATATCTATATCTATATCTATATCTGTATCTGTATCTGTATCTGTATCTGTATCTGTATCTGTACCTATATCTATATCTGTATCTATATCTATCTATCTATCAGTATCCCTCCATGAAGAGGCACATTGATTTGATCCCTAAGGATTCACTGATTGTTCCCACATCCTACTTCCTGACCACCTCCTGTAGCACATCTCCTGCTGTGGAAGAAGAGGTCCCTGGGCACTGTGACCAGGACCCCAAGGAGGGCCTGGTTCTCTGAGGGCACAGTCAGCACCTCCTTCCAAGAGAAGCCCCGGAGGCTGGGACTTCTCCTCACCTCTTACCCTTTGTGCAGACACTTCTCATATGTTAAGGACCACATGGTGACCACAGACACACAGTTGGCGTCCACCTAAAATCAGGGCTTCCTCACCCTTGAGAATGCTTTCTGGGTAAATGCATGTTCTCGCTGCCTCCCACAATCACATGAAGTGTACAACTAAACAGAGAACAGCCATCATTCTGGACTAGGGAGGTAAAGAAGAAAGCACATGGAGACTGGTAGGAAGGGCGGAGGTGGAGAACGAGCTAGTCCGACATCCACATGAGGTGTGTGCTTAATCAGGGGAGGATATCTCAGCTGTGGGGATCTCTTGTGAGAAGCAAAGGTTCCCAGCCCCACACAAGACCCCAACCCAAAGGTTCCAGAACTGGAAACAGAAGTCCTCAGAACTTCAGGTTGTAAAAACCAGAAACAATTATCACTGAGTGACATGGAGGCAGCTTGAGACCCAGGCTGCTCCTCTTAAAGGGCCAGCACAGGAATCTACAGGGTCCAACTTCCTCTGAGCTCCATCTGTAGGTGGTAAAATTGGGGGATCCAGGGACATACAGGGAAGAACTTGGTTGTCTGGCATTTAGGGCAGGAACTTGGGGTGGCGTTCTCCCAGACAGGGCTGCTCCTAGGGAGTCATTGTTTCTGTGCTGGGACCTCCCCCATCAAATAGCTGCCTCAAAGCCATATCTGAGGTTCCATCAGTGTGGCTCACACAGTTTTCTCTGCCCTGGTGATTCCCTGAGATCACACCCCATCCAAATTAAAGCCCCATCCAAGCTGTTTGCAGCAGCTTTTCCATATGAATGGCTTGTCCTGTCTCAGGCTTCAGAGTCTCCTAAAATATCTCAAACAAGCAGCAGCTGGCATCAGCATGCCCCAAACCTATCAATAAGAGGCCCAAGACCTGGCACTGGCACCAGCCTGCCTTGATTCACAACTTGTCCTTGCCTGGGCACATCCAAGCCCAATACAAGTAGCAGCCACCTGCAGATCCCCCTGTAGCTCCTGGTTGGTGGCCCTAGGCAGTGACTGACTTTACACCTTCCAGGAGGCCCTAGAGCTAGTTCAACTGGTGGACTCCTTCAGACCAGACCAGATTACAACTCCACACATCCAGAAAGAGGAGAAGGAGGAAGAGGAGGAAAAGAAAGAAGAGGAAGGAGAAGGAGAAGGAGAAGGAGAAGAAGAAGAAGAAGAAGAAGAAGAAGAAGAAGAAGAAGAAGAAGAAAAAGAAGAAGAAGAAGAAGAAGAAGAAGAAGAAGAAGAAGAAGAAGAAGAAGAAGAAGAAGGAGAAGAAGAAGAAGAAGGGGGAGGAGGAGGGGGAGGAGGAGGAGGAGGAGGAGGAGGAGGAGAAGAAGAAGAAGAAGAAGAAGAAGAAGAAGAAGAAGAAGAAGAAGAAGAAGAAAATGAACAAGGCTCTTGGCCTGCTGACTGAAAGGTTTCACATTTGATTCCAGTTGGGGGCACATGCCAAGGTTGTGGGTTTAGTCCCCAGTGGGGGAGAATGCAGAAGGTGGCTGACCAGTGATTCTCTGTCATCATTGATGTTTCTATTTCTCTCTCCCTCTCCCTTCCTCTCAGAGATTAATAAAAATATAAAAAATAAGAAAATAATGGCAATAAATACATACCTATCAATAACTGAATCTAAGAACCAAAAAAACGAACATGGTATCTAATGAACAAAATAAACTGATGAATAAAATAGAACCTGAGGCATGAAAAGATGGAACAGATTGACATATCTCAGAGGGAAAGGGGTAGGGAAGGGTGGAAAGTGATTAACCCAAGAACATATATGCACATATGCATTACCTATGGACCCAGAGAGGAGGGTGATGAAGTCCTCAGGGTGAAATAGGAATGTGGTGGAGGGGTAATATGGGGGAAAAGTGAGACTTCAGTAATACTCTCAATAATAAAGATTTTTAAAAATTAGATAAGGAAAATCAATATCAAGCAGAAAAAATTAAAAATAAAAATGAACCAAAATTAATGAAATCAAAACAGAAAAACGATAGAGAAAATGAATGATACCAACAGCTGAATCTTTGAAAAGGTCAATAAAACTAATCAAATGCTAACAAGACTGGCAAAGAGACAAATGACCAATATCAGAAATTAATTAATTAATACACATTCCCCAATGCATTCTTATGAGACTGGCATTCTTTGTGCAGTCAGTACAAATAAATAGTAAACTGCATACTGAAATCTGTTAACATATGTACTAAAATCTTTAACAAAATATTAGCAAATCTTACCAGCAATATAAGGAAATGGTACTGCATCAGACAAAGCAGGAATTATCACAACAATTCAATGCTTATTCAATATTTTTAAAAATATTTTTACTGATTACAGAGAGGAAGAAAGAGGGAGAGAGAGTTAAGAAACCTCAAAGATGAGAGAGAATCATTGATCATCTACTTCCTGAATGTGCCCTACTGGGGATACAGCCCCCAACCCGGGCATATGACGTTGAACGCAATCAAACCTGGGACCCTTCAGTCTGCAGTCCAACGCTCTATCCACTGAGCCCAACCAGCTAGGGTAAGCTGATCCAATATTTTAAAATTAATCAGTTGATTCCAGCAGGTCGACTGTGTAAGAAGAAAATTCACATGGTCGTATAAATTGATACAAAAATGTGTGTGACAAAGCACAGCATTCATTCATAATGAAAACGCTTAGTGAATTTGGGATAAAAGGGCACTTCCTCAAACTGATCATGGGACTCCTGTAGCTACTATCATATTTCATTGTGGAAAGTTAAATGATTCTCCCTCAGATGGGCCCAAAGTAAAAATGGCCCACCCTTACCACTTATATTCAACATTGTACTTGATGTTTTAACAAGTGAAATAAGACAAGAAAAATACATTGGAGACATTAAAATGTGAACAAAAGACACAAGGCGCCCTTACTTGCACGTGACATAATTATCTAAGAAAAAAATCAAAAGAATCAACTCCAAAATGTCCTAGAATTAATTTGTGATTTTAGCAAAATCATGGGTAAATACACAAAAATGATACTATTTCTATATACTAGGCATGTGTAAATGGAACCCAAAAGTAAATATAGTCTGGCCTGTGAGGCTCAGTGGTTGACAATCAACCTAATAACCAGGAGGTCATGGGTGGATACCTGGTCAGGGCATATGCCAGGGTTGCGGGATTGATCTCCTGTGTGGGGTAAGCAGGTGGCAGTCAATCAATCAATGAGTCTCTCTTATCACTGATGTTTCTATGCCTCTCTCCCCTCTCCCTTTCCCTCTGAAATCATATATATATATATATATATATATATATATATATATATATATATCCTGCAATAATCTCCCAAGAGATTAAATATTTAGGTATAAATATAACGAACCTAAAATTTACCAAATTCTAAGAAAATAAGCCAAAGAAGCCCTAAACAACTGGAAACTTAGACTGGAAGAAGCATCATAGTGAATGTTTCCCCACAAACTGACCTGCAGATTTCACAGAATATCAGTCCAAACCTCAGCACGGATTTTACAGACATGGACAAACTGATTTTTAAATTGATGTGGACAACGGACGAAAAAATGGAAACATCTAAGCAATATTGAGAAAGGAAACATAGAGAATCACTTGCCCACTGTTAAGAGTTATTATAACTGCAGTGGTGTTGCCCCTATGGGGTTGTCAAAGCAGCAGATAAGGGACAGAACTGAGTTCTTGTGGAAAACCATCCACAGAAACACAGCTTTTCACAGAGGTGAAGCCTCAGGAGAAACTTGGCAGCACCACTTGTCACCCAGAGTTCACCCTAAATCCCCTGGTGACCAGAGGGGCCTCATGTGTTTGCTCATTGACCTGATCCCAGGGAACATGAGACCTCCCACCTCTTTAGGACAGGAAGTAGGTTTGCCCCTGGGAGCCTGGAGCCCCCTGAGATCTGGCTGCCTGCTTCCTTCCACAGAAGTGGGGAGAGGGTGCTCCCTAGTGGTCACACTCCAGAGATGGTTCCAGGTCCCCAGAAAACACGCTGGGGTGTAAAGTGGGGGAGGTGCTCAGTGAGCTTTTAAACTGACATTGAAATTTGCATGAATGTTGAAGGTAATGGAGGGAGGAAGTCCCTCTCTCTTCCTGGCACCTGGGAAAATGGACTTTTCCCTAATGTAGGTTTGTGTTTCCCTCAGGCCTCATGGGGCCCTGACCAACTGGCACAGCGAGGCCCAGTGTCAGCCTGCAGGAGAGGGGGTCTGGGTGGTTCTTCCTCATTAAGTCTCTGGAGAGAAGTTCCAGCTCAGCTCCCATGTACCCCTGTACCCTGGCACCTGTGGCTGCCCTTCTGGGGGCCTCTCTATCCTAGATCCCCTCCTCCCAGCAACACAGACAACCCCCAGGTCTGTTGGTCCACCTGGCAGAACCCCAGCTGCGTGCATGCGGTGCGGGAGCCTCCACAGTGTTAACTAGACATGGTGGGAGGGTCCTTAGCCCATAGGGCTCAGTGGATAGAGCATCAGCCTGCGGAATGAAGGGTCCTTGGTTCAATTCCAATCATGGGCACTTACATCTGTTGCAATCTCCATTCCTGCCAGCAAGAGGCAACTACTCAATGTGTCTCTACCAGCTCTCTCCCTCTCCCCCCACCTTCCAGGATCTCTAAAAATAAGCGGGAAAATATCCTCAGGTGAGAATTAACAAAACCAACCAAGTAAAGGAATCTTTTTTTTTTCTTTTTTAATTGAAGGAAAGAAATGGTAACAGGTAACCCCAGAACCTGGCAGGTGTTGCTCACTGGTTGAGAATCGACCTATGAACCATGAGGTCAAGGTTGGATTCCTGGTCAGAGCACATGCCTGGAACCCCAGTGGGGGTGTGCCAGAGGCAGCCAATGGAGGAGTCTCTCTCATCATTGATGTTTCTGTCTCCATCTTCCCTGCTTTCCTCTCTGAAATAAATAAAAATATATTTAAAATAATAATAATAAACACCAATCAGAAAGGATATATGCACCCATATGTTCATAGCAGCACAATTCACCATAGCTAAGATCTGGAAACAGCCCAAGTGCCCATCAGTAGATGAATGGATTAGAAAACCGTGGTACATCTACACAATGGAATACTATGCTGCTGTAAAAAAGAAGGAACTCTTACCATTTGCAACGGCATGGATGGAACTGGAGAGCATTACGCTAAGTGAAATAAGCCAGTCAATGAAGGAAAAATACCACATGATCTCACTCATTCATGGATAATAAAGACCATTATAAACTTATGAACAATAATAGATACAGAGGCAGAGCTGCCTCAAACAGATTGTCAAACTGCAGTGGGAAGGCCGGGGAGGGTTGGGGGGCAGGAGGGAGGGGGTAAGAGATCAACGGAAGGACTTGTATGCATGCATATAAGCATAACCGATGGACATAAGACACTGGGGGGTAGGGGAGGCCAGGGGATTGTCAAGGGCGGGGGGAAAAAAGGACACATATGTAATACCCTTTGTAATACTTTAAGCAATAAAACAATCAAAAAATAAAATAAAATAATAATAATAAATGAAAAGAAAGAGGGAAGTAAGGCTTTGTGGTGTTTGACCTGCATATGCCCTACTCCCTCCCCAGCGTCATTGCACTTTCCAAGTGGTGGTGGCAGCCT
The DNA here is from genome assembly GCF_964212035.1 of Myotis nattereri. NCBI lineage: Eukaryota > Metazoa > Chordata > Mammalia > Chiroptera > Vespertilionidae > Myotis > Myotis nattereri. Next base: position 16,063,067 of record NC_138096.1, on the reverse strand, counting down.
TCCCAGAAGGAACAAGATGACCACAGAACCAGATTCCTGTGTCCATCAGTCCTCACCTGGCCACTCTCCTCCAAGAAGGGAAGTGCTCACCTGCCCCCAAGGATGACTTGGTGCCTCAACCTTCTACCCAGGATTTTGCTCCCAAGAACAAACATATTCCTTTTTTTATCTTTTTCTATCCTCATCCAAGGATATTTTTCCATTGCTTTTCAGAGAGAGAGTAGAAGGGAGGGAGGGGAAGAGAGAACAATTGATTTGAGAGAAACAGATCAACTAGTTGCTTCTTACATGTGCCCTCACCAGGGCAAGGGCCAGGGAGGAGCTTGCAACTAAGGTCCATGCCTTTGACCAGAAACGAACCTGAGACTCTTTGGTTCACAGGTCAACACTCTATCCACTGAGCCAGACCAGACAGGGCCAGGACTCCATTTTTTAAATTGATTAATTTATTTTTATTATTTTTTTAAATTGAAAGTATCACTTCTGTCCCCTTTTTTTCCAGTATTGACTTCCTCCAGCTCACCCCCACCACCTGCCAGGGATCCATTTTTAAGTGATGGAAATTCTCCCACATTGAGAGGCTGGGAAACAGGACATTTGCACAGGAACAGAAGGGAAGCTGAGTGAAATGTGTGGTTTCAGGCAGACAGGTGTTAGCTATGACAGGGACAGCAGGTTTGAGACAGTCTGTGGCCGCAGCGTCCAGCCAAGCCTCTCCTGCCTCATCACTTGTATATGTTAGAGGTTTGTGGAAGATCTGACTGGCAGAAACAACATGGAGAATCTTTCAGTCTCAAAATAAAAGCATCATTCCTATGCAAATTCTTATTCCCAAATCCAAGAAAGGCAACATGCCCCATGGCAGGTGAAGGAGAGTGAGAGGAAGCCCAACCACCCACCTCTGGGTGAAGCACCCCTGGGTCCTCATCCAAACCCCAAGGATGGAGGACTCTCAATCCTGGAGGCTGCCCTCAAAGGCATGGTATCAGGGAGACTGGTCTCAGGAAAGGGGGGGGGGGCAGGATGGGTCAGCTTATGGTCAGCATCCTTGAGTCCTTTTCATCTGGGGTCACCACGAGGAGGACAAGGTCTGGCATGCAGCCCAGGGTCTCACCTGTACCCTTATATCCAGACCCCATGCAAATGGGGCTCTCCTCCTGCTCATAAAAGAAGGCCCTGCCAAGCATGTTGGGGAGACACCCAGAACCCAAGTGCCTGAGACAGGACCCCAGCGGCTCCACCATGGACTTGGTGCCAAGCTGAATTTTCCTCCTGATCATTTTTCAAGGTCATTCTCAGGAGTGGGGAGCGCTGATTCCTGTGCCTGTGCCTGTTTTTGCCTCCATGTGATTCTAAGTCCACCTTGTGTCTCTGTTTGCAGGTGTCCAGTGTGAGGTGCAGCTGGTGGAGTTTGGGGGAGGCTTGGTACCGCCTGAGGGGTCTCTGATACTCTCCTGTTGCAGCCTCTGGATTCACCTTTAGTGACTATGAAATGAACTGGGTCCACCAGGCTCCAGGGAAGGGGCTAGAGTGGGTCTCACGCATTACTCATACAGGTGGTAGCACACACTATGCCGCCTCTGTGTAGGGCCGATTCACCATGTCCAGAGACAATGCCAAGAACACGCTGTATCTGCAAATGAACAACCTGGGAGCCGAGGACAAGGCCATGTATTGCTGTACAGCAGACACCCTGTGAAGGGAAGTCAGTGTGAGGCCAGACACAAACCTCCATGAGGGAGGCAGCAGGACTGGGCTGCAGGGGGTTTTCAGGACACCAGGGGCGCTCAAGACCAGCAAACCCAGGTTCCAGCTCAGAAGCTGTCCCTGGAGGGTTGTGCAGGCTTCCAATTGGGGTCAATGCTTTCTTCCCTCCTGTTGTCCCTGGGGCAGTTCCTGATTCCTTCCTTGTGTATTTAAGTAGATTCTCTGCAGGCAAAAAAGTTTGCAGTGGCTGTGTTTCAGACCTGGTCAACTTTTCATCTGTGCCCTTCCAGTCACCATGTCCCTGATGGTTGCTCTCTGGGTTGACAAGGAAAACATTGTAGAGCAAAGTCCCCCTGCTCCCATGCAGTGCTGAGCTGGGAAAGCACAGTTCTGTCCCTAAACCTCACCTGTAGGTGATCAGCCCCTTGCTCTGCCCTGGGAGGAGCCCTTTGGAGCAGTTAACTGCTTGCTTCTCACTGACATGTCTGCACACAGAGGTTTAGGGTCCAACCCCTGCGTGTGCTTCTGGCTCCGTGAACCTGGGAGGCGGACCTAGGGCTCAGGGTGGAGGCAGGAAGGAGGCCCAGTGGCAGGGCCTGTCACAGCCCTGCTGGTCCTGGTTCCCCATGTGTTTCCAGAACCCAGTCCCCAAGGACACATCCCAATACTTGCCCCGCTTCCCCTGGGGAATCCACCTGGATCCTGAGAACCTGCTGAAGGAGACATGGTCCCCAGCCACCTCTGCTGTGCCTCCAGGCTCCGCAGACGCCACCCCATCCTCACCCTCTGTCCTCTGCCGCCCGCATTCCCACCTCATCAGGCCTGCACAGGACGTCCCACGTGGCTGCACTCTGCCTTCTCCTTCCCGCATGGTAGGTTTTGCCTTAAATGCACCCCCATGCCATCCCCTCATGCCCATCTCCTGTGCCAGTCCCTCCCTGAGATGCCAGGGCCAGGGCCACTCAGGAGGCCTGAAGCTAGCCTCCGCTACCCAGCTGAGCCCATTACAGAATGTACCAGGCAGGCAAAATATACACAGGAGTACTTGGAGGTCCAGGATAAGCCCATTTATTTTCAGATGTTTCACGGGGACTCAGGGGGTCAGTTCCCCAAATCCTGAGTAAACCAATATGGAGGAAGCCCTCTCTTTATACCCTTCAGTTTATTTGTCCCCCAAATATGGATGGGATTTCCAGGCCATGTGTTGGGATGGGGGCCGTGAGACTATACCTAAAGACCTGTCCTGGCACCAGGGCTGATAACCCCCTCCAGGGACTGTGTATTGTTCATGGTTTATTACCTCTGTAAAATGTGTGTATTTAGGTAAGCAGGTCTTGCAAGACTAGATAAATAAGGAAGGGGCAAAGACTAGACTATAGACTAGTAGGAATGCACATTAGTCATACTGACTAACTAGTTACAGAGTCAGGCTGCTGGTCACCCCCCCCAAAAAAATCTTATTTTCTTCATCAAGCCCACATGCAGCGCCACATGTGATGTCAGGCTGTGGGGGGCCCCGCCTGTGTCAGGTGGAAACACAGCTGAACACTGACCTCAGAGCACCTCCAACAGCTCACACCTGTGCTGAGGGAACCTCCTGGGGGCCTGTGAGCTGCTGATCATCATGGTGGACAAGCCCGTGGACACTGGAGTCAGAGGTCAGTCAGGGAAGGACTAGTGCCTGGTCACCTATAATGTTGCCAACATCCCGCTGACCAGAGCCCAGGTACACAGGGAGCTCTGTGAATCCTAAAAGTGCAGGAACAGCCCGACAGGCTCAGTGGTTAAGCATCGACCTATGAACCAGGAGGTCACTGTTCAATTCCCAGTGTGGGCACCTAACCGGGATGTGGGCTCCATCCCCAGTAGGGGGCATGCAGGAGGCAGCTGATCAATTATTCTCTCTCATTATTGATGTCTCTCTCTCTCTCTCTCTCTCTCTCTCTCTCTCTCTCTCTCTCCATTCCTCTCTGAAATCAATAGAATAATTTTTATTTTTAAAAAGGATCAATAAAAACATTAAATGTCTCATGAAAAACTATCATAACCAGAGGACAAAGAAATGTCGACTTTAAAACGCTGAAGGAAAATTGAAAAGCTCTCAAGGTAGAATTCTAAACTAACTGAAATATATTTCAAAACCGGCCCTAGCTTTTTGGCTCAGTGGATTCAGTGTTGGTCTGCAGCCAGAAGGGTCCTGGGTTTGATTCTGGTCAAGGGCACGTACCTCAGTTGCATGCTCCTCCCTGACCAGAGCCCTTGTCAGGGCATGTACAGGAGGCAACCAATCCATGTGTTTCTCTGATATTGATATTTCTCTCTGTCTTTGCCTCTCTCTTTCACTGTCTCTAAAAATCAATGGAAGAATATCTTCGGGTGAGAATTAAAAACAAACAAACAAGCAAACGAAATAAATCGGACTGAAGCCTAGCTTGTGTGGCTCAATGGTTGAATATTGACCTATGATTCCATTCCTGGCCAGGATACAAGCCCAGATTTCAGTCTTGATCCCCAGTAGGGTGCATGCAGGAGGCAGCCAATCAATGATTTTCTTTCATCATTGATGTTTTTTGCTCCCTCTCTCTCCTTTCCTCTCAATAAAAACATATTTAAATAAATAAATAAAAGAAATGGTTGCTGGTTTGATTCTCAGTCCCTGCACATCAGGAGGCAACTGATCAATATTTCTCTTACACATCAATATATCTCTCTCACTCACTCTCCCCTTTTTTTCACTCTAAAAATCAATGGACATATTCTCAGGTGAGGATAAAGAACAGAAGATATATATCTATGTCATCTGTCTATACCATGGGAACAGAGGCACAGTGATTTTATCCCTAAGCCGTCACTGATTGCTCCCACTTCCCACTTCCTGACCACCTCCTGCAGCACATCTCCTGCTAAGGAAGTAGAGGTCCCTGAGCACAGTGACGAGGACCTCAAGGAAGGCCTGGTTCTCTGAGGGCACAGTCAGCACCTCCTTCCAGGAGAAGCCCCAGAGAAAGGGACCTCCCCTCACCTCTTGCCCTTTGTAAGTGCAGACACCTCCCATATGCAAATGCCCACATGGCTACCAGATACACACACAGTTGGCGTCCACTTAAATTCAGGGCCTCCTCGCCCTGGAGAATACTTTCTGGGGGAGGAGCACATCACCTGCAAGAGCATGAATCCCATGTGGCTCTTCCTCTTCCTGCTGTCAGCTCCCAGATGTGAGTGACTCAAGGGCTTAGATGTGAAGAGATGGGGATTCTGCATCTGAGGCCCAGACTCACTGTGTTCTCTGTGTCCCAGGTGCCCTGTCCCAGGTGCAGCTGCAGCAGTGGAGCACAGGACTGGTGAAGCCCTCAGAGACCCTCTCCCTCACCTGTGCTGTCACTGGTCACTCCATCACCAGTGCTTCCTGCTGGCATTGGATCCGCCAGGCCCAGGGGAAGGGGCTGGAGTGGATGGGGCGCATATGTAGTGATGGGAGCACTAACTACAGCCCCTCCCTCAAGAGCCGAACTTCCATCTCCAGAGACACGTCCAAGAACCAGTTCTCCCTTCAGCTGAGCTCCATGACCACCGAGGACACAGCCATGTATTACGGTGCAAGAGACACAGTGAGGGGAAGTCAGTGTGAGCCCAGACACAAACCTCCCTGAGGGAGGCAGCATGACTGGGCTGCATGGAGACACTCAGGACACCAGGGGGTGCTCAGGACCACAGAGCATGAGGACCAGCTTAGGAGTTGGGACCTGAGGGATATATTCTCTGATGATCTGGTCAGTGGTTTTATTCTCCAGGAGTAAACACCCTTCTCAGGGACTCACTGCCTCTCCCCCTTATGCCTTACATTTCCTTTCACACCACCCCTTAGAGGAAGTCACTTACTTCCTCTGCCCCATTGATCCATCAGAAGGAGTCCTTAATATTTCCTTTGGTCTCTCTGGAGACATTGCCATTTTAAGGATGCCATTGCAAAAGTCATTGGGCAGTGACCCAGCAACCAATAACCTCGATTGTGCCTGCAAAGGGACAGTCTTCTGTCAGGAGCTTCTGGTGGATAAAACACATGAGGGCTTTAGTCTAACAGAAAGGAGTTGGTAGAACTGATCTGTATTTTGAATTTCTAGAGGATAAGCAAATAACCATATCTGAAATGAATAATACAAGGAGTAGTCTAACACTGCCGATTAAACATAAGTGAACTTAAAGAAGTGTAATGGAAACTCCCCAAAATGGAACACAAAACAAATTTTCCAAAAAATAGTCAAGTGTCAGGAATGTAAGAGACAATAAAGCAGTCAAATCTATATACATGTAACTGGAATCCCAGAAAAAGGAAAGAGGGGGCACCAAGTAAAATGTTTGGAGAAATTATGGCAAATAGTTTATCAGAATTTGATGTAAACTGTAAAGAGATCTAAGAACACCAATATACACCAAGAAAAATAAAAATAAACAACATTAAATCAAGGCACAATAAAGTCAAACTCATAAAATGCCAAGGGCAGCAAAGAAAAAACACACACATGAGTCAAGGAACAAGATTAATAAAAACATCAAAGGTCTCATGAAAAAACTACCAAAACCAGAAGACAATGGAGTGACAACTCTAAAGAGCTGAAGGAACATTGAAGCATCATGAATGTAGAATTCTAAACTAACAGAAAATGTATTTCAAAACTGGAAGACAATGAAATTACAAAATATCCAATTTTGTGAGATGCAGCTAGAGCAGTGCTTAGAGGGAAATGTATAGCATTAAATGCTTACCTGCTAGAAAAGAATAAAGATCTTTAAATCAATAACATAAGCCTCCACTTTAAAAAATTGGAAAAGGGTGAGAACCAATTTGGAGGCAGAGGTAAATGCATGTCCTCGCTGCCTCCCACAATCACATGGGATGTACAACTAAAATAGCAAACAGCCATCATTCCAGACTTGGGAGGTAAAGAAGAAAGTACATCAAGACTGGTAGGAAGGGCAGAGATGGGCAAAGGCTAGTCCGACACTCAGATGTGGTGTGTGTTTAATCAGGAGGGATATCTCAGCTGTGAAGGCCTCCTGTGAGAATCAAAGTGTCCCAGCCCCACACCAGAACCACACTCAGGTTTCCAGAGCTGGAAACAGAAGTCCTCAGAACTTCAGGTTATAAAAACCAGAAATAATTGTCTTTGAGTGACATGGAGGCCTCTGAAGACCCAGACTGTTCCTCTTAAAGGGTCAGCACAGGAATTTACAGGGCCTTTCTTCCTCTGATTTCCAGCAGTAGGTGGTGGAATTGGGAGATCCAGGTACATATGGGGAAGAACTGGGTTGTCTGCCATTAGTGCAGGAACTTGAGGTGGCTTTTTTCCAGACAGAGCTACTCACAGGAGTCATTGTTTCTGTGCTGGGACCTCCCCCATTGCATAACTGCCTCAAAGCCATATCTGAGGTTCCATCAGTGTGGCTCACACAGTTTTCTCTGCCCTGGTAAATCCCTGTGAGAACGCGGCCCATCCAAAATTCAGCCCCACCCAAACTGTTTCCAGCAGCCTTTCCATTTGAATGTCTTGTCCTGGCTCAGGCTTCTGAGTCTCCTAAAATCTCTCAAACAAGCAGCATCTGGCATCAGCATGCCCCAAACCTATCAATAAGAGGCCCAAGACCCAGCACTAGCACCAGCCTACCTTGCTTCACAACTTGTTCTTGCCTGGGCACATCCAAGCTCAATAAAAGTAGCAGCCATCTGCAGATCCCCTTGTAGCTCCTGTTTGGTGGCCCCAGGCAGTGGCTTACTTTGCATCACCAGGAGGCCCTATATCCAGTGCACCTGGTGGACAGCTTCAGACCAGACCAGATTACAACTCTACACATCCAGGAGGAGAACGAGGAAGAAGAGGGGGAGGAGGAGGAGGGGAAGGAAAAGGAAAAGGAAGAAGAAGAAGATGAAGAAGAAGAAGAAGAAGAAGAAGAAGAAGAAGAAGAAGAAGAAGAAGAAGAAAGAGGAGGAGGAAGAGGAGGAGGAGGAGGAGGACGAGGAGGAGGAGGAGGAGGAGGAGGAGAAATATGAAGAAAGCCTTAACAAATAGTTTCTCAGAATTTGATGTAAACTCTAAAGAGATCTAAGTTTTGCTCAGTGGATAGAGCATCGGCCTGCTGACTGAAGGGTTTCAGGATTCAATCCAGCCAGGGGCACATGCCAGGGTTCAGTTCCCGGTGCGGGGCATGCCGAAGGTGGCTGATCAGTGATTTTCTGTCATCATTGATGTTTCTATCTCTCTCTCCCTCTCCCTTCCTCTCTGAAATCAATAAAAATATTTTTAAAAACCTAAAAACAAAATATGAAAAAATAATGGCAATAAATACATATCTATCAACAATTGAATCTAAAAACCAAAGTAATTAAATATTATATCTAATAAACAAAATAAACTGATGAATAAAATAGAACCAGAGGCATGGAAACATAGACAGACTGACGAATCTCAGAGGGAAGAGGGAGGGAAGGGTGGAAAGAGATTAACCAAGAACTTATACACATATGCATTACCTATGGACACAGATAGGAGAGTGATGAAAGCCTGGGATTGGGTAGGATCAGGGTGGATGAGTGATGTGGGTGGAAAGGGCGGAATATTAGTAATACTCTCAACATTAAAGATTTAAAAAACAGAAAATAAATTAGAAAAGGAAGATCAAAGTCACCTAAAGTCAAGCAAAAGGAAAGAAAAATAAAGATGAACAGAGATTAATGAAATCAAAACAGAAAAATTGTAGAGAAAAATGAATGATGCCAACAGCTGAATCTTTGAAAAAAATCAATAAAACTAACCAAATGCTAACAAGACTGGCAAAGAGACAAAAGGTCAATATCAGAAATTAATGAGGAGATATGAACACATCCTCCAGTGCATTCTTATGAGACCAGCATTCTTCATGTACTCAGTACAAAGAAATGGTAAACTACTGGCTGAAATTTCTTGTTAACATATTTACTAAAATCCTCAACAAAATATTATCCAACCCTACCAGCAATATAAAAGAATCATACTACATCATGACAAAGTAGTAATAATCCCAACAACTCAAAGCTGATTCAATATTTTTTAATCAACCAATGTAATCCAACAGGTCAACTGTGGAAAGAATAAATTCACATGGTCATAAAAATTGATACAGAAAAGTGTGTGACAAAGCACAGCATTCATTCATGATAAAAATGCTTAGGGAACTTGGGATCAAGGGCACTTCCTCAATCTGATCATGGAATTCCTGTAGCTAATATCATACTTGATTGTGGGAAGGGAAATGATTCCCCCTAAGATGGGGACAAAGTCAAAAAGGTTCACTCTTACCACTTCTACTCAACATTGTACTTGATGTTTTAACAACTGAAATAAAACAAGAAAAATACATAGAGACATTCAAATGTGAATGGAGATGCCCAGTGTCCCTACTTGTGGTGTCATAATCATCTATGAAAAAAATCAAAGGAATCGACTTCAAAATCATGGCTCAATACACAAAAATGGATCTATTTTGAGACTTATAATAACTGCAGTGGTGTTGCCCATGTGGGGTTGGCAAAGCAGCAGATAAGGGGCAGAACTGAGTCTGTGGGAAACCATCCACAGAAACACAGCTTTTCACAGAGGAGCAGCCTCAGGCGGAACTTGGCCTCTCCAGCTGTGCCCGTCTCCCCTGTGACACATTTCCAGGTTTCCCTTGGTGGTTTAATTGGCATAAAATCCACAGCATAAGTGAACCACGTTGACATAGTTGACATACACACGTCCAAACCTGTGGAGAATTTTTTAAGAGTTGATCTGAGCCAAACCTAGGACAGTTGCAAGGAAGCAGGATCTCAGATGCCCCTGACAATGCCAGTGTCAGAGTTGCTCTCACAGCTTCTCAGACACGTTTGGGATTGAGGAGGAGGGAAGGAAGGCTGCATGGAGGTGGGAGGGAGCACAGTGGGGGTTGGATCTCAGGACACTTAACAAGAGCGCTCTCCTGAGGGTGGTTAGGGCTTGTTTTAAAGGAGTGTTGACCTGGATGCTCTAGAACAGCGGTTCTCAACCTGTGGGTCGCGACCCCTTTGGGGGTCGAATGACCCTTTCACAAGGGTTGCCTAAGACCATCGGGAAACACATATATAATTACATATTGTTTTTGTGACTAATCACTATTTTTTAATTATGTTCAATTTGTAACAGTGAAAATACATCCCGCATATCAGATATTTACATTATGATTTATAACAGTAGCAAAATTGCAGTTATGAAGTAGCAACAAAAATAATTTTATGGTTGGGGGTCACCACAACATGAGGAACTGTATTAAAGGGTCGCGGCATTAGGAAGGTTGAGAACCACTGCTCTAGAACCATTGTTATATTGTAAATCAGAAGACGCCTTAATCAATAAGCCAAATTTGTTTGGAGTCCTGTTCATTTTCACTAGTGCTAGCGGGCCCAGATGAACTCTTGCTTCTCAAATTCTGGGGCCCAATATGGTGGAAGTCTTTTCAATTTATATGTTTTTCAGCTCTTTGTCAGGCCTGCCCGCAGTATCTGCTGAGTTAGGTGAATTCCTCACCTGCAGTGCCTCTACCTGGGGCCATACCTTAGACTTTAAGGCCCATTTCAGTAGACCTCCTACTCCTTGGGGCCCAGATTGTGTGGGGTTCTGCAGAGACACAGAGGTGCCCTTATTGCCCCCCTTCTACTCTGACCAACCGCCAATGACAGTAGGTTATGGGCCTGATGCTCCAGCATCAGCTATTTTCAGGGCTACCAAGCAAGATACCAGGCTTTCTCTGTGGCACTCTTATTGGCTTCAGGTCTTCAGAGTTCAGCCAAGGCTCTTTAAAACGATACTCCAGTCAAAGTTTTCGGTCAATAAAACCACTATTGGAAACTAGTCTTATTGAATTTATGCAAAGAAATGCATTGCCATGATTTATTTATTAAGAATTGCCAAATTTTGGAGGAATTGTATAAGGAGAAAAATATACTAACCTGCTTTAGATCTTCTGATTTTCCTTGCCTGTCCTTTTCATGGACTCTTCAGAGTAATATTTTTCTAAATGTATTATAAGAAACAGTAACTGTCTTCAAATGGCATGAAGAAATTTACAATATGTTTATATTAAAATAGATAGTCACAGCTATCCTTGTAGTAGGGTTCCCCCTACTTGACTTGTCCTTAAACTACAGATGGTCTCTGGAAGGGTGACATGCCTTCTCAGAACGAACTAAGGGAGCTTTATCCCTTCACAGGGTCTCACATGTCATAGGACCTCACAGGGTCTGTAATTCCTGTGACAGAGGGCTGGTACTTACCATTCCCCACTGTTCCATACAGGCCTCCCCCACTTTCCTAACTTTGCGGTTTGTGCCACCCCTGACATGGGCATGTCACACAGGCCTCTAAGGCAGTATACAGGCTGCCAACTGTCTTTTAATAGAGATCAAAACCTGATGGGTATTTTTCCTTGCCTTTTTGGGCACCATCCCTTTTGGCAACTGTATTTAAGTCTGTAAGAAAAGTAAAGGTAATTAACATATTAACAGAATGAGGTACAATATGGCCACTGTGGCTACTTCAGGCAACCAAATTTTCTGCTACCAAACATGACACATGGTTGGGCTATATAAGTATCTCAGGGAGGTGACTAAAGTCTATTTATTTTTACCTTCCTACACAAAGCAAAATTGTCCTTGTCTCTCTGGAGTCATGTCCATGAAGACGCATGCATTATCTAAGTCTATTATACAGTTTTCTGCGGGCCACTATCAGGGCTGTGCGTGGTGGCCGGTTCTTCTTTCTAGCCACAAACACAGTCTGTCCAATTTCCCTAAAATGCATTCTGGCATGGGACAAAGTTCTTTTGCTGTACACAGGCAGCTTAACCCCTGTACAACTAGGCTTGGAGCTCTGCCTAGCAAACTGCAGTCTGTAAGTTCAATATGCAGCCTCCAGTCCTCCTAACCCAATGGGGTCTCTTCTAGTCCCTCAATCAGACTCCTCTCTAGGAGCTTCTGAAAGTCCTGAAGGTCCTCTGGTCTATGGAAAGTGCCTTTCCTTTACCCGCTCCTGTTAACCCTGTTTTTCAGTTACAGGGCCTTGCCATTCCTGTCTCTCCCCACTGCGTGGCTCGTCCCTGGTCACTTTTACAGATCCCAGGGCCAGGTGTCTCCTTTCAACCAGCAAGCCAAATGCCTAGTCTTTTATTACGTGTCGTAAAACACTCATAACTCACTGGGCAGCAACTTAGGTGTCCAGTCACGGCCTGTATTATTTAATCAGCTTTCTTTTAACATTTTTCTTTTCCTTTTTTTTTAATTAAATCTTTATTGTTCATATTATTACATTTGTTCCTCTTTTTCCCCCCATAACTCCGCTTCTCCCAGTTCCCGCCCCACCCTCCGCCCTCACTTCCCACCCACTGTCCTCATCCATAGGTGCACGATTTTTGTCCAGTCTCTTCCCTCATCTCCCACACCCCGTTCCCCCCCAAGAATAGTCAGTCCATTCCCTTTCTATGCCCCTGATTCTATTATGATCACCAGATTATTTATTCACTTGATTCTTAGATTCACTTGTTGATAGATGCATGTTTGTTGTTCATAATTTGTAACTTTACCTTTTTCTTCTTCTTCCTCTTCTTAAAGGATACCTTTCAGCATTTCATATAATACTGGTTTGGTGGTGATGAACTCCTTTAGCTTTTCCTTATCTGTGAAGCTCTTTATCTGACCTTCAGTTCTGAATGATAGCTTTGCTGGATAAAGTAATCTTGGTTGTAGGTTCTTGGTATTCATCACTTTGAATATTTCTTGCCATTCCCTCCTGGCCTGCAAAGTTTCTGTTGAGAAATCAGCTGACAATCGTATGGGTATTCCCTTGTAGGTAACTGAGTTTCTTTCTCTTGCTGCTTTTAAGATTCTCTCTTTGTCTTTTGCTCTTGGCATTTTAATTATGATGTGTCTTGGTGTGGTCCTCTTTGGATTCCTTTTGTTTGGGGTTCTCTGCGCTTCCTGGACCTGTAAGTCTATTTCTTTCACCAGGTGGGGGAAGTTTTCTGTCATTATTTCTTCAAATAGGTTTTCAATATCTTGCTCTCTCTCATCTTCTGGCACCCCTATAATTCTGATGTTGGTACACTTGAAGCTGTCCCAGAGGCTCCTTACACTATCTTCGTATTTTCGGATTCTTTTTTCATTTTGCTTTTCCAGTTGGGTCTTTTTTGCTTCTTCACATTTCAAATCTTTGACTTGATTCTTGCACTCCTCTGGTCTGCTGTTGGGTGTCTGTATAGTATTCTTTATTTCAGTCCGTGTATGCTTAATTTCTAGTTGATTCTTTATCACAACATCGAGGGTCTCATTAGATTTCTTGAGGATCTCACTACATTTATCGGCAGTCTCACCAGTCTTTTCGAGGGCCTTACTAAGTTTATCGGCAGCTTCTAGACAGTTCTTGAGAGACCTTAAGAGTGTGGTTTTGAGCTCTATATCTTCCATTTCTGACATTTGTGTCCTGTTTCTTTGTCTCCGCATTTTTTTATCTTTTCTCGGTGCACCCCCTAGTGGTCTTTGTGAGAAGCCTTGTTGTAGTTAAGCCTTGATTGTTGTTGGAAATACCGGGGGTGATTTGACCTCCAGGCTAACTGGCTATGAGAGTCAGCTGTGTCTGCAGTGGGAGAGCTTCTGTGCTGGATCTCTAGGGTGGTGCTAATCTAGCGTTTGCCTGAGGCTATCTGGAAAATGGCTCTGTGCAGGGCTTGGGCGGGGTGGGTCCCCGGGGATCTACAGGGCAGGCAAAGCGAGCAGTTATGGCTGCTCTCAGTTCCGTCCCTAGGGGCTCTGCCTCACAGAGTCCCAGCAACCGCTGCAAACCTTGGAGAGAAATCTGCCTTCGAGTTCTGACCGAAGCCAGACAGTCCCGCTTCTCCCGTTTGAGTCTGGGTCTCTAGAGACTCCCCCGGATCTGGAGCTCAGAGTCTGAAACTCCCTCCCGATTGAAAACAACAACCGCGCCCTCCGCTGCCAGCCTGCTCAGCGCACTCCGCACCTGAGTATTTCACTTCAGCACTGCGCCTCCTCTGAGTCTGGGTATGATATTCTCTTCCCTCCTAGTTGTAGAATTTTTACTCAGCCAGCCTTCCTGTGGTTCTGGATGATGTCTGTTCCGTCTTTTAGGTGTATTTTTGATTGGTTGTTCGAGGCAGCAATCTCCGGCGTTAACCTATGCCGCCATCTTGGTTTCTCCTCTTTTCCTTTTTATCACATGCACAACTTTCATAAATTTCACACTTTTAAATTAACCTTTAAATCATCTTTCTATGTCCTTCAACAATGCATAACCATGCCTCAGTCCTTCTATTAAGTATCTCAACTTTAATATTCTTTCCCTTTTTTCTTTAAAATGTATTAGAATTCTTTACTCTTAGAAACTTTAATTTTTAATAATTACCAGAAATAAACAGCCAGTGTTTCTTAGATTAACATTTATGAACATACTTTAAATGTACTTTTACTTTCAAGAAAATATACCTTTAACAACGTTTAAGAGGCCTTTCCTTCTGTAATAAAACTAAGAGCAGGTAAGTTAAAACTTGTCTAGCAGTTAATGTTTCAGGTTGTTTTTTGTTTTTGTTTTTTTGCTGCAAGTTGCTTTGCTGACAAGGGCCTGGTCTGTTCTTGACTCCTCCTGCTGCCCTGATTTATTTTCTTTAACCCTTTAGGACCTGGATCTTAGGGTTCCCTGAACAAGCAGCAAGCCTTAAACAAAGGCTCCCCTTTTCCAGAAAGCCTTAGCCAACCCCCACATCACTCCCCCTCTCTCTTCCCACCAGGAAAGGCGCTTGCTTCTGCCTCTAGGCAGTAAAGGTGGCAGGGACCCCCACGCTGGCCAGAGAAACGTGTCCTGCAACCAGACCCTGTCTTCTCTGAAAAGCCCCTTTGCCTTTGTCCGTCTACCCACTCCATCCCCTCCCACCGCATCCTTTGTCTCCTGGTGGTAGAACTCAGCTCTTTTTTTCTTTTCCTTAGTTTTTTTTTTCTTTTTTCTTTCTTTCTTCTTCTTCTTCTTCTTCTTCTTCTTCTTCTTCTTCTTCTTCTTCTTCTTCTTCTTCTTTTTTATCTTTCCCTCTCTTCCCCTCTCCTGGGGCTAGTAACTGACAAGCTAGCAATAAATTAGCCCTTTGTCTTAAACTTCTCTTTGACATTTTTTATAACTTTACACTTTTTTCTTGCTTTTCCTTATGAGTAGTTTGGAACTCTGCCAGCTTTACACATTTTGTACCTTTAAATTAACCTTAGAATTTAAAATTTAGCCCAACACAGTAAATCCCCCCACCAAAGCAGGGCTGGCTTGCTCTAAACAAATTAAACAGAGACAAAGACATTTAACAAATATTCTTATGTTTTTAGCCAGACATCTCTCACAGATAACAAAAGCACACAAAACACAGGACATTTACATACCAGTCAGTCCGAGCTACCTCCCCTGCCCCCAAAGGCAGGCTTGAACTCAACTGCACTTCAGCAGACATATGTTCAGAAGTGAAACAGTCAGATTCCTGCTCAACTCCCCTAACAAAAACAGACTTAGAGGCTAACAGAAACAGACGTGGGGGCCCCCTCTGAACCCACGCCCCAAGAATAGGATTCTCCACCAACAGCTAGGGGAGAACTGAGTCCAGTCCTTCTTCTCGGTAGCAAAATGACCAGTCACATAAACAAACAGGAAAATGAACTCAAATACACTTAATCAGATTTGCTCACCTCTGAAGGTTTATTGTTGTTCCTTTTTTTTTTTTTTTTTGACTCCCGTAGAATGTCAGGCATGTCAGGTGTCCTCCATTTGGCTGCCAGAACCACTAAGGAGTGTCTCCCGGGCCCTGGAAGCTTTCCAGGGGGTGCCTCCCCTGGGGACCTTCCCAGGGGCCAGCAGCCAGGCCAGGGGAAGCCGTCAGCCCTCGGTGTCTGAGACAGAGTGCTGATAAGCACTATCCGGGATGAGCCCCCAAATGTTATATTGTAAATCAGAAGATGCCTTAATCAATAAGCCAAATTTATGTGGAGTCCTGTTCATTTTCTCTAGCGCTAGCGGGCCCAGGTGAACTCTTGGTTCTCAAATTCTGGGGCCCAATATGGTGGAAGTCTTTCCAATTTATATGTTTTTCAGCTCTTTGTTTTCCAAATTTGGAATGAGACTTCCAGACCTTCTGAGAAAAAGTACTGTTTGCTGGGACAGGGCCGTGAGACCATATCTCAGGGCCTGGCCTGGTGTCAGCAATGACAACTCTGCCTG
Organism: Myotis nattereri; assembly: GCF_964212035.1. Lineage (NCBI taxonomy): Eukaryota > Metazoa > Chordata > Mammalia > Chiroptera > Vespertilionidae > Myotis > Myotis nattereri. Next base: position 16,047,063 of record NC_138096.1, on the reverse strand, counting down.
GAGCATAGATTATGGCCTCTCTGGAATGGGAGTAGTTTTATTTTTCCTATTATTTAAGCAAGAAAATGTTTACAGAAGCCAGAATAGCAGGGTTAAAATTTTAAACAGCAGTTTTTAGCCAAGATGGAGGTTACTATACTTCACTATGGGCAGAGCTGGCTTTAGGCAAAGAGAAGCCTTTTACTAAAAAGTTAAGGTCTGGGGGACTCCCCCATAATGGCAGTTAGGAATTCTGACCAGATGACCCTGTGAGGTGACTGTCAGTCCCTGGGCATGTGTCTACCTTGATTCATCCACAGAGTGCACAGTCCGTGGCATGTGGCACTTTTGCTGTGCTGTGTGGCCATCACCTCCTGTGCCCACTTCCACAGCATTTTGATTGCAGCCTGGAGAAGCCCAGCCCCCATTGCACACTGACTCCCACCCCCGCCTCCTCTCAGCCCAGAAAACCCCTCATCTCTGTGTTTCTTTTAAACCAGGACCGAGTGTCTCTGAACCAGAAGCCTGGGGAGGTGCGAGCTGGGTGAGGCTGAGCAGAGGGCAGGGCTTTGGGATGAGGCGGCCGCCCTGGACACCTCATCCCTCAGCAAGGTGTGGGCGGCTGATGCAGTTCATGGATGAGCCTTGCTTAGTGCAGCTGTGCAATGGGCTCATAATGTGTCCTCAGGGCAGCTCTCCCCTCTCCACACCAGGGCCGTGGTTTCCCTTGGGAACCTGCACTCGGCCCCCTGGTTTGGGGTAGCTGACCTCGCTCAGACCTGGGGTGGGCATGGTCTCCTCTTGGGGAAAAGTGAGTGGGGGTTGTGGGGGCCCACCAAAGGCAGCTGGCCTGGGCCTGTGCTGCATGGGGCAAAGGGAGAGGCTATGGGACGGGGCTGCCCCCAGAAGAAGAGCTGATAACTGACCTGCAGGAGGCCCCTCTGCCACCAAGAAAGGAGGGCCTCACCTGCCCCCAAGGATGACTTGGTGCCTCAACTTCCACCCACGGTTTTGCTTCCAAAAGCAAACATGTTCCTTTTTGTATTTTTTTATTCTCACCCAAGGATATTATTCACATTACTTTTCAGAGAGAGAGTGCAAGAGAGGAGCGGGGGGTGGGGAGAGAAACATTGATATGAGAGAGGCACATGGATTGGTTGCTTCCTCAATGACCCTGTCTTTGGCCAGGAGTGAACCAGCAACCTTGACCGGGAATTGAACCCGAGACCATGTGATGCCCTGGGCAACACCAGCCAGGGCACCATTTGTAAAGGTGGAACTTGTTGCAGTTTGAGAGGCTGGGAAAACAGGACCTTTGCACACGAACAGCAGGGAAGTTAAGTGAAATCTGTGGTTTTGGGAAAGCAGTTACAAACTGTGACAGGGACAGCAGTTTACACACTGAGGCCTCTCCCTCTGCCCCATGCAGCACAAGCCCCGGCCAGCTCAGCTGGACTCACTGTGAGTAAGGCCCCCAATCGCCCCACTCGCTTTGCCCCAATAGGAGACCATGCCCACCCCAAGTCTGAGCGATGTCTCCTACCCCCAGGTCATCCACCCGGCTTCTCCTGCCTCGTCACATGTACACCCTTGAGTTTTGTGGAAGATCTGAATGGGAAAAACAACAAAGAGAATCTTTCAGTCGCAAAATTAAAGCATCATCCAATGCAAATTCTTAATCCCAACCCCCAGAAAGGCAACATGGCTCACGATGGGTGAAGGAGAGTGAGAGGAAGTTCCATCCACACACCCCTGGGTCCTTATCAACAACCCAAGGGTGGAGGACTCTCAATCCTGGAATCTGCCCCCAAAGGAATAGGGTCAGGGTGACCAGGTCTCAGGAAAGGAGGGAGGGAGGGTGGGTCAGGACAGGACCCCTTGTGGCCAGCATCCTTGATTCCTTTCCCATCTGGGGTCACCCCGAGGATGACAAGGTCAGGCATGCATCCCAGAGTCCCAGCTTCACCCTTATATCCAGACCCCATGCAAATGGGGCTCTCCTCCTGCTCATAAAACAGGGCTCCTGCCAGGCATTTTGAGGAGACACCCAGAACCCAGGTGTCTGAAACAGGACCCCAGCGGCTTCACCATGGACTTGGTGCCAAGCTGCGTTTTCCTCCTGATCATTCTTCAAGGTCATCCTCAGGAGAGGGGAGCACTGAGACCTGTGCTTGTGCCTGTTGTTGCTTCCATGTGATTCTAAGTCCACCTTGTGTCTCTGTGTTTGCAGGTGTCCAGTGTGAGGTGCAGCTGGTGGAGTCTGGGGGAGGCTTAGTGCAGCCCGGAGGGTCTCTGAGATTCTCCTGTGCATCCTCTGGATTCACCTTCAGTAGCTACTGGATGGGCTGGTTCCACCAGGCTCAAGGGAAGGGGCTGGAGTGGGTCTCACTCATTACTAATTCCGGTGGTAGCACATACTATGCCGATTCTGTAAAGGGCCGATGCACCATCTCCAGGGACAACATCAAGAACACGCTGTATCTGCAAATGAACAGCCTGAGAGCTGAGGACATGGCCGTGTATTACTGTGCAAGACACACAGTGAGGGGAAGTCAGTGTGAGCCCAGACACAAACCTCCCTGAGGGAGGCAGCAGGGCTGGACTGCAGGGGGCGCTCAGGGCCAGCAAGGGACACTCAGAACTACTGGGCTGACTAAGCTCAGGACTCACTAAACTCAAGAATACAGCCCCAAGGGCATGTGCAGGGATTGGCCAAAGAGGGGTTTCCTTTACAAGTTTGTTTTCTCTTCATCATAAAAAATAAAATAGCCCTGGTCGGTTTGCTCAGCCTGCAGACTGAAGGGTCCCAAGTTTGATTATGATCAAAGGCATGTACGTGGGTTGCAACAGCCTCACCAGCCCGGGGCCTGGTCTGGGCTGGTGCAGATGCCAACCAATCTATGTGTTTTTCTCACATTGATGTTTCTGTCATTATTACTTCAAATAGGTTTTCAATATCTTTCTCTCTCTCTCTTCTTCTGGCACCCCTATAATTTGGATGCTGGTGCACTCGAAGTTTTCCCAGAGGCTCCTTACACTATCTTCATATTTTTGGATTCTTATTTCTTCTTGTTTTTCCGGTTGGGTGTTTTTTTGTTTCTTTGTATTTTAAATCTTTGATTTGATGCTTGTGATCATCTAGTCTGTTGTTGAAACTCTGTATAATATCCTTTATTTCAGTCAGTGTATGCTTAATTTCTAGTTGGTCCTTTTTCATAACCTTGAGGGTCTCACTAGATTTCTTGAGGGTCTCACTAAATTTATCAGCTGTTTCTAGAAAATTCTTGAAAAACCTTATAAGTGTGCTTTTGAACTCTATATCCAGTAGTTTGCTTTCCTCCATTTCTGTCATTTGTGACCTGTGTCTTTGTTTCTGCATTTTTTATGCTTCCCTGTGTTGATAGAGTGGATTTCTGTGGAGTTTCAGCCATCCTCCCCTGGTTACCTAGTCCTTTTGCTTGCTCTTCTTCTTTCTTGGTGTAGGTTAGAGTGTCGGGCAGCTGGCGGTCTGGGAGGACCACAAGACCTGTAGGGGCCCTACTGGTCTTTTGGCAGCTTCCTTTGCTGCTTGATCAGAGCAGGTTGATTGGCCAGGTCCGTTGTCCTCTTGAAGATGATCTGCAGTGGGTGTGTCTGATCAGAGGTCAACTTCTACTCAGGCTGGGTGCCACTCAGATGGTGGGCTGCTGCCGCCCAGAGGCAAATAGGTCACCTAAGTACTCAAATGCAAAGCGTTAAAGTCTTTTGGACAAATAATCTACCAACCTTTTCTAGGGGCTAAGACTTTAGGTGAGTACTTCTTTGGCTATTCCCCTTGTCTCACATACCTAGAGGTGGGAATACTTAATTATATCTGGTAGCACTACTTGTCCCATTGTCCTTGCTCTGCTCATGTCTGTCTGACGGACTAATATATTACCTCAAGGATCCTGGCTCTAAATTCTTTCAGGGAAAATGGGAGTTGAATTTCTTCTGTAGCTGCTTCGTGCTGAGGAGGGACGAAGTTTTCACTCAGAGCCAAGAGATCCTTGCTGTCTGTCAGAAGGATGATGAAGCCTGGGCACAGAAGGAGGTGGGCTTGTGACCTGATGGAAAGAAAACATTTCAGTTTTAATAACCTCTATTGAAATAGAGTTTTTCTCCTCAAAATTACCTCTGTGTTTATAAAAACCAAATCAAGATTAATTTATCTATTGTATTCAATTTGGCCTGATGTTTGCATAAACACAACAAGAATGGTAGCTGATTACCTTTGCTGGAATTTCATGATTGAATCTTAATGTGCCCCATAGGGACAGGAAGCCAAGCCATCCAGCTGCCATAAGGCCTGCCTGCAGTATCTTCTGAGTTAGGTGAATCCCTCACCTGTAGCAACTCCACCAGGGCCCACACCCTAGGCTTTAAGGCCCATCTCAGTAGCCATCCTACTCATACAGCCCAGAGTGCGTGGGGGTTCCGCAGGGTCACAGAGGCATCCTGATTGCTCCCCTTCTACTCTGACCAACCACAAGTGATGGTAGGGCATGGGCCTGACGCTCCAGCGCCAGCCATCTTCAGGGCTCCCAAGCAGGATCCCAGACTTTTCCTGTGGCACTCTTCTTGGCTTCAAGTCTTCATCGTCCAGACAGGTCTCTTTAAAACATGATACTCCAGCCAAAGTTTTGCGCTAATAATACCACTATTAGGAACCAGTTTTATTGAGTCTATGCAAAGAAATGTATTGCCATGATTTATTAAACGTTGCCAAATTCTGGAGGAATTATATAAGGAGAAAAACATACTGACCTGCTCTAAGATGCTCTGATTTTCCTTGCCAGTCTCTGAGTCAGATCCCTCCTCTAGTAGAGAATTTCAAAGTCCTGATGGCTCCCAGGTCCAGGGAGAGTGCCCTTTTCTTTGCCCTTTTGTTAACCCTGTTTATTAGTTACAGGGCCCTGCTTTCCTTGTATTCCCACCAGTCCCCTTTATCGCAGAGCAGCAACCAGGCCTCTTCCAAGGGAGTGCACTGGAAGGGGATATCAGCCCCTTCTCTTCCAGCAGCAACAGGTACTGAACCCTTTTAGTACATTTGCAAACAGGGAGCTTCCGCTAGCTCTATCTGCAGCTTTCATAGATCCCAGGCTTGCTGATCTATTCCTGGGGCTGTAGGAAGGCTAGTACTAGTCACTGGCTTCTAGCTTAACTTCTGTAGCCTGCAAGCCAAAGGACCAAGTCTTGTATTGCTTGTTGTAAAACACTCATTACTCACTGGGCAGCAGCGGGGCAGCTCTAGGGTCAGGTAAATTTCTGCTGTCCCCTACTTTCTCGCTGCTGCTGCTGCTTCCTTTTTCAGAGCCACCTCAGGAAGCTTGGGCAACCAGGCCCCTTCTTTGTCCTGGCTCTCAGGGGCTGAGTCTGCCTAGCAACCAGTCCTAAATCACCAGGGAGGCTGCAGACGTCAGCTCCATTTCTCCTCCGCTTTGCTCCTGGGAGTTTAGTTGTTTTTAATGTAATAAACTAGGGCAGAGAATGATTAATTGTGCTTACAGAGAACTTGCGACCTTGAAGTCAGTTGATAAGGCACCTGCTGGTAAGCTACAGACGAAACCCCTATGCCTGCAGAGTGGTCTGCAGCCAGGAAAATAACTGCCGACACTCCGCCCCTATCTCTCAGCCCAGGGCCCGTTGCTTTCCCCCACATATTTTACCTCTTACTCTTGACCTCTCCAACCAATCCACCTGTCTCCCAGTCCAGTTGTTTGTCTCCCTTTAAACAGTGGGAGTTTCAGAGAAAAGCAGACTACTGCTATAGTAGTCCTCCCTCCCTCTCTGATTATTCACTCCCCAATCTGGTCCAGAGCTGGGGAACAGGGCCTTGATCTGCCTTGCATCCTCAGAGGGCTGCCCATCGTGCCCGAGGACCAATTTCCTTCCCTCCGCCTTCACCCCCTCTCTCTCCTCTGAGGTGAAGAGGGTCTGAAGTAACTGCTGGCAGTTATCCCATGTGGGTAAAAAAAAGACTGACTCCAGCAGAGAGATTAGACCCTGAAGGTTCTGAGAAAAAGAGGGATTTTGATGCTTCCAATTATACAAATCACTAGTTGAGAAGTGACATAAATCATGAAAGGCTGGCCATCCGGGGCCAGGTCCTTTGGCCCAGCCTGCCTCAAGGGCAGGAGAGGCACTGGGGCTGCCTTTTCAACACCCCCAGAAGCTCCTTATTCTGTTCCCTCTCTAGTATGGGACGGACTGAACGGGTTGAAGGACGACAAAGCCCCTCCCGTCGGTGGGTCTGGAGGGAAGAAAATTGGCGTTGGGGGAGGCAGGGGCTCCGGGTCAAGAGCTGGTGGCGTGGCCTGGGCCTGAGGCCGGGGCTCACCTGGATACGGCGCTGGGGGAGCATAGTGGGGCGGCCGGCTAATGGGCTCTTCCTGCTCTCCCTGAAGGACTGGGGGAGCCTTTCCCTTCTGGGGCCCAGCCAAAAGAATTGTCTGTCTCTGTCCTGATTTTCCCCTCAGGAGGCATGCCCTCATCCACCAGGGTTTCTCGGAAAATAAGTCAACCCAAACCTGAATATAAGGAATTTGACCAGGATGCCCTGGGCAGCCGTATATGATATGATGGACCCGGTAGACAGTGGTCAGATCAAAAGACCCTGCATCTGGCCACCCCACCTGGAAAGTGGGCCACTCCCATTCACAGAATCGCTGTAAATAAAAAGCATTAACATCATATCCGTAGTCTCTGGCTCTCTTCTGGAAGTCCTGAAAATTCTTAAGAAAACATTGCAGCGTGGAGCACAGGGAAGCAGACGATGACTGTCCCATTTTGACAACAAAAACCAGACAACAAACACCAGACAACAAACACCATACAACAAACCCCAGACAGACAAGTCCTGTCCAACCACAAGTCACACTTTCCAGATGCCGTGGCCACCGTCGTGGCCACCGGCTGGAGTGAGGAGGTAGTGCTGTGTCCAGCCCTCCCCTTGACTCCCCTGTGAGATCTCACCCCAGGTGCATCCTGTCCTTATCTCCTGCAGTATTCTTCAATAAGTCCTCGCTGCTTGCCTGGTGATGGATGGGAGAGATCCTCTTGCCCTAAATAGGGGGTCCCTCTCACCCCTGCCGGGTATCTCACTGGGGGCCTCCAAATGTTGTGGACCAACATTCGCGAGAATAAGACCACCAAATCCAATTAGGTCTTAAACAGCAAGCGAGGATTTATTGAGCTGGCCAGCGTCTGCCACAGGCCCCTCCTGTAACAGGCCTGAGCTTGGTGCTCGGCGAGCTTTTATTCACAGGAACTACAAACGTCCTGGATTTACAGTTACAAAGGTCTAATCAGGACCTTGACACACAGATGTCTGGGAATGGGAAACTTGGAGTTATGCCTGGTTACCTATCCTTGACCCCATCCTTGTGAAAAATTTTACTGACATTCAATTCATCACACCTGTCTTATGGAAAGATACCTTCTCCCAGTCTGTAGCCCTGTGTTTTTTCCATGAACTCCAATTCTAAAAATTGCCTAACACTGCCTATATTCCCCTAAAATTCATTTCATAATCACTTTCTGTTGGCAGAGCCTGGGTTTTACGTTGATCCTTAGGTTTTTCTCTGTGTTTATGCCTTGTTGCTTTTCTTCCCAAATGCATTTTCCCACTGGTTGGTGCTTGTACACCAATTCCTGTGTGGGTGTATCTTTCCAGAGGATTTTCCATGTGAATAATGAAGTTATCTCTGAATAGAAAAGCAAGCCTCCTTTCTGCAGCCTCAGGGTTCCCTGGGTGAGCACGGGCAGGGTACAAGCCCCATGTGCCTCCAGGAGAAGCCAGAGGTGCCTAGGCAGCCCCTGCAGGTGACATCCCGACCCCTCCTCCACCCTCTCACCATCCACCCAGTCCTCCAGGATGCCTCCAGTTCTCAAATCTGCCTGAAACCCTGGTGGACCCCTGGGGCCGGTCTTCAGGCCACACTCCCTGGGATCAGGTGGGCCTTGCTCTCTCCCTTACTAACAGCGCTGCCCCTGCCCCAGCGAGGTAAGCTATTCAGGCCCAGCATCCAGGTCCCATGGTGTCCCCCTCCTTGCAGGGAGCCTTCCCCAACACCCCCACAACCCACACATGCAGCCAGAGGTTCAGATGGGGCCGAAAAGAAAAACTCACCGTTGGGACAGTCTCTCCTCCTTGTGGGCCACAGTCACACCTTGAAGCTGTGATAAATGCTCCGTAACCCTTTCCAATAAAAGTTGACTTTGCTGGGGGTGGATCTCAGAGGCCTATTTCCTACAGTGCAAAACTGTCCCTAAGCAGAACCTCGCTTCTGTGACTCCTGTCAGGAGGCATCATTCCTTTATTAACTTTTTAAAATATTTTTTTTTGTTGTTAATCCTCACTGAGTGTATTTTCCTATTGATTTTTAGAGAGAGTGCAAGGCAGAGGAAGAGACAGACAGAAACATCAGTGTGGGAGAGAGACATTGATCGGTTGCCTCCTGCACACACCCCAACCAGGGCTGGGGAACCTGAAACCAAGGTACGTGCCCTCAGAATTAAACCCGAGACCTTCATTCTCCAGAGTGACACTCTATCCACTGAGCCTCACAGCCAGGGCAGGATCCATCACTCTTTGTTGACTAACCACTGGGGTCACTTTAGAAGGAAGAGCTCCTATCGACCCACCTGGGCCATTTGGTGTCTCAGCTGCTCCTGCTCCTTCCTGCTCGCTGCAGAGATGCCTCCTAGTTGCCAGCACCCTGTGCTCAGCATGAGACACCTCATCAGGAGGCAAAATGCAAGCCTAGGCCTCTGTCCTTCCCCTGTGGGTCCCCTGAGCTAAAGACTCTCACCTATTCCCTCTGCTTTCAGGTTCCCCAGCTGACCAGCTCTGGGGGTACATGGTGTGTGTCTGATACACAAGCACCTGGCCTGTGACCCCAGAACTCGGGGACGGGGCTTCTGTCTTCTTCACTGATTTGTCCTTGTTATCTAGAGGGATGCTGGTGTGTTATAGGCCCTCAGTGATAGTGGAATAAGTGAATGAATGAATAAAAGAAATCCAATCAAGTGATGTGGGTAAACAGGCTCTGAAGTTGATGTAAGGTCCACATCGCCCACACCCAAGGGCCCACCTCTGATCACACTTGTCTGTGGCCCCTGCCTTAGGTCCCACTTGCCCAAGGACCGTTCTGTGGGGAAATTGGGCTGCATAACTTGAGGCTGTGCCTCAGCAGACTGTGCACACCAGGAGCCTTATATCAGTTAGTGACACTCAGGCAAATGCCAGACGTGGCTTCCTCTGTAAATACAACCTCCACTGGGGCCACAGAGCCTGCTGAGTCTGGCTGACCCAGGGACATGGCTGTTTCCCTCCTACTCTTCCTTCTCATGCTGGGGATCCCCTGGGGCCAGTATCTGGGGACCTGGCATATCACAGAGGTTTTCACAGAGATATGGACTTATTAACCTCGTTGCTTCCTTTTGTCCCTGGTGTCCTGTCCCAGGTGCAGCTGCAGGAGTTGGGCTCCATGGTGGTTCAGCCCTTGCAGACCCTGTCCCTCAAATGTGACATCTCTGGGGACAGTGACTCCAGTAACAGTGTTGCTTGGCACTGGATCAGGCAGCCCCCAGGGAAAGGGCTCCAATGGCTGGGAAGGACCTACTTCAGGTCCAAGTGGTGTCATAGAAGACAAGAGAAAAACCAAGCAATGCTTAGAGAAATAAAGTTACACAGCTTTATTATGCTGCCAGACTCAGAGGAGGTGTATCTCAAATTCTGAGCAAAGCAAACTGCTGGAAGCTGTTCCTTTATATCTTTTTGGCTTATTTGTCCCCCAAATATGGATGGGACTCCCAGACCTTCTGGGGGCTTTGAAAAAAGTCCCGTGTGTGAGGATAGAGGCTGTGGTACCATACCTAAGGGCCTGGTCTGGTGCCAACACTGAAAGAAACGGGATGCTAACCCCTTGGCCATCTCTTATCAGCAGGAAGCAGCTACGAGTGGTCGTCATCCACTCATACCATCAGTAGTCATAGTTGTAATCATTGTACCACAAGGCTAAGAAAAGCTTGTGGGACAAGGGAGGGAATGAGAAGGCTAATGGTTAATTCTTTCTATAACATCTGGTTCCCTCTAAGGGAACTTTCCTCAAGCGGAACAATGTAACCCTCTCTGGGGGTTGTGTATTTTTTTTTTTATGATTTATGGCCTCTGTAACATGTGAGGAAACAGGCAACAAATCTTGCTAGCCCAGACTGCAGTAAAATGGGCATTAGGTTATATTTTCCCATCTGGGTTACAGTGTCCTTCTTGAGGAAAGTTCCCTTAGAGGGAACCAGACGTTATAGAAAGAATTAACCTTTAGCCCTCTCATTCCCTCGCTTGTCCCACAGGCTTTTCTTAGCCTTGTGGTACAATGCTTACGACTATGACTACCAATGTTATTATGAACGGGGATGACGACTCAAAGCTGCTTCCTGCTGATAAGAGATGACGACCAAGGGGTTAGCATCCTGTTTCTTCCTTTTGGAGGGGTTTGTGTTAAATTCTTCTGGTTTGTAGCACCATTTGAAGTTTAAAGGCATTGAGGCGAGATGAGATAAAGTGAGTTAAGAAATTTAGAAGACATGGTCCTAAGATTACAGCTATGAGTAACATTAACAGTGGTCCTGTCAATGGGAGAAGCCATTTCCAGACCACCCGCCCCCCACCCCCACCCCAAGAAGTGCAGGACTCAGATAGATACTGTCTTCTTTTGGTTGCTTGTTCGATTAGATCCTTAGCTTTATCTATGACAATGACTGAATGGTTGGCATAAAACCAGCACTCTTCTCCTAAGAAGAGGCAGATTTCACCTTTCTCTGCCATTAGTAAGTCTAATCCTCTTCTATTCTGTAGTACTACTGTGGCTGAGGAATCAACTTGATCCTGCAAGGAAATTAGGGTCTCAGCTACTTTCTCTATGTCTTCTGCAAATTCTTTGGTTAAAACTTGATAAGAGGAGACAGAGTGAGCTATTCGCCCTACCCCAGCTCCTATGCCAACCACAATTCCGATTGCTATTAGAAGAGGAGTCACTTGCAGAGTCTTTTATATCTAGTTACTGCTTTAAGGGGGGTTTCAAGGGATTGGTTGTTGGGTATAATAGACATATCTGGGGTTATATAGAAGGAGTGCCCACTCCCGTTCAATTTGCAGGCAGGCAGGGGTAAACAGTGATCCCACACACGTAGAATGTTCCTACAGGGGGGCATGAGGGGTTGGTGGTGTTCTCAGCCTTGAGAGTGGAGTTGCATAGATCATCTGGGAGGTGACCTATTGGATCTTGGCCCTGGGTACTCCTGAAACAAATGGGAGCAACATTAGTTAAGTGCACATTGGCCATGAGAGGTTCTATTATTTCATCTGTTAAGTTCCCTAGTTTAGTTATGTTTACCGGGGTAGCCATTAATAGGAGTGGTCCTGGGGGAAGACATAACCAGAAATCCCTGACCATATTAGGGTTGGTAATATTGAGGAGGTGGTGGGTTGAACCAAGGAGCTGATAGAATCAGGTGTCCAATTCATATTGCCTCTGTGGCTCAGTTCTTAGTCGGGGTATCAATACCTTGGATGCTTCCTCTCATTGCTTGATTGTTTCTAGTCTGATGGCTTCCTTGGCTCAGGCTAGGTCAAAAAAAACTTTGGTCCCCCCCTATTGGCACAACAGATGTATACACTGATTGAGGGTCCCTGACAATGGTTGTGGAGCTTACCTGTCCAATAGAACTGTCTTTTCCATATACAGAGACTTATTCCAGTGTAGCAGTAGCTACTAGAAGCAGTATGGTTTCTAGTCCATACTTCCCTATGGCTGAATTAAGGGAGGGGGTCTGCCATATAGAATTTCAAAGGTAGAGAAACCTACCCTGGCCCTAGGGGCCCAGCCTACCCGCAGGAGTACAAGAGGCAAGATATCTGTCCAGTGTAAAGGATGTCTTCTGTAATAGCTGAGGCATAGCCTGATTTAGAGTCTGGTTCATGAGTTCTATTTTCCCTAAACTCTGAGGCCTGTAAGCTGTATGTAGGTTCCATTTAATTTCCAAAGCCGTAGCTCCCTGATGTACTATTCTGCTACAAAGGCTGGGCCATTATCATATCCTATGGTCAGTGGCATTCCACATCACGAAATTATGTCCTTCAGTAATGCCTTAGTGACTTCTCTTGCCTTTTCTGTACGAGTGGGATATGCCTCCACCCATACTGAAAAGATACAAATAAAGACTAGCAGGTATTTATTTCCTCTGCTAGGCCCTATTTTCGTAATGTCTATTTCTGAGTCTTAGAAGGAAGCTTGCCCACAGTGCTGAACTCCTATTGGCCCTACCGGACCCTATTTGACACTGTTCTGTGCACAGAGGCTGCAATCTTGAGAGACTGGTGCACACAAGGAGGGAGGACGGGACATTAGGCAGTATCTGCCTAACAAAGCTTCTAGGGCAATCTTCCCTAAATGAGTGAGTACATGCTGCTGGAGTATTACCTTATGGGCTAACTGTTCTGGGACAAAGACCCTATGATCTGGGCGTGTCCACCAACTTTCCTTCGTTCTCTTGCCCCCTTCTTGCTGGACCCATTCCTCTTCCTGAGGAGTGTATTTTGGAGGTTCAGGTAATTTGGGGGCCAACATGATCTGTGACGGTGCTACTTGTTCTTTAGCAGCCACCTTGGCTGCAGCATTAGCACGTTGGTTTTCTTCTGACACTGCGTCTTTCCCTTTCTGGTGACGTTTGCAACGGATGCCGGCAATTTCCTTGGGCTCCCGGACTGCCTCTAGTAACCTTAAGATCTCATTCTGATTTTTTGATTCTGTTTCCTGTAGCCATCAGGAGCCCTCCATCCTCGTCTATAGCCCCAAGGATATGCAGGGTAGCAGAGACATAGTGCAGATCAGTGTAGATGTTGGCACGCTTATCCTTACTGAGTTCTAGGGCTCTGGCTAGGGCCCAAGGTTCTGCCTTTTGCACTGACCATCCTTCAGGCAGGGCCTGTGAATCAATTGTCTCAAAGTTTGATACCACTGTATATCCAGCTCATCTTTTTCCTTCATCTAGGAAGCTACTGCCATCTGTGAACAATACTAAGTCCATTTTCCGTAGGGGGCTCTCTGTTAGATCTGGTCGGCTGCCGTAAACCTCCTCTGGGACTTCCAGGCAATCATGCTCTGTGGCTCCCTCAGCAACGAGTAAAAGGTGGCAGGATTACGAGCTCTCACTGCTTCTCGTTGTACCCATGGATTTTCACATAGGAGTCCCTGATACTGGGTCATCTGAGCAGGAGTCAGCCAGTGCTGCCCCCTAGCTTCCATTAGGTGACAACAGAATGAGGCACCTTGATATTTAAGGTTTGTCCCTGTCAGGGCCAGCCTGATAGGTTGAGCCCGGCTGAGGCAGGGAGGTGGGAATTGAGAAAACAAAGAAAGACAGGAAAGCGGGATCAGGAGGACTCCAGTTCTCAAAGAACAGAAGCAACTTTATTAGCCACACAATCTCATTTATACACAACACACTGAATAGGAGGTCTGTCATCGCTTCTCGGCCTTTTGGCTAAGATCAAGTGAATAGGAGGTCTGTCAAGAGGAATGTCTTCTTTGTTCCTCATAATCTCTAAGGGAGAGACACAGCAGAAAGACAAGTTCACAGAACAGCATATCTCAGTAAATAGTTACAGACTTCTTAGTAAGCTATGAAAGGCTGTTCATATTCTACAAAGGTTGCTCTCATTCTACTGATAACCGCCATGCAAACAAGTCTGGGAAAACTGTGTGGGTAAGGGTCCCAGCCTTGCAAGCCCCTTCAGGGGCAAGGACCTTGCCAGCTTACATCTGGCCCCCAATATGTCCCAAGGTAACCTTATCTGCTTCTTTTGACTAATAATATTGTGAATGCAAGGGCCCTGAGACATGGGAGCTGGATTTGGATCTGGGGCTGGAGCTGGATCTCGAGCTGGAGCTAGAATGGAGCAGAGGCAGCGGTGGCCGTGCCCTGGAGGCCTTGTGCAGGGTCTTAGCAGGCCTGGCTGTCGCTGGAGGCGCTGGGGTCTGCTGCTAGGGAGACTTGGAAGGGTCTGTGCGGAGGGAGGCTGCCGAAACCCTGGCGCCCCTGGTGTACCGGGGCAGCAGGGAGCGCAGGGCTGGTGGGGAGCACAGGGCCAGCGAGGAGCACAAAGCCGCCAGCCGGGAGCACAGGACCCGCCTGGAGCACAGGACCGGTGGGGAACACAGGGACAGCAGGGAGCACAGGGCCTGCGGGGAGCACAGAGCCAGCTGGGAACACTGGGCCCGCAGGGAACACTGGCTCTGCAGGGCGCACAAGAGCGGCGGGCGGCACCGGGCTGGCAGGGAGCCAAGGGCCCTCCTGGGACGCAGGGCTTGCAGGCGAGGGTGCAGGCGAGGCATGAGGGGCGCACACTCCCGGTTCCTGGGGCGCAGCCTGGGCTCCCTGGCCTTGCTGCCTGCGCAGTCGCTGCAGCCTTTGCTCTTTGGCCCTGCGGTTCTTGAGCCACACCCGCACTTGGTCCTCCTGCAGGTTCAGCCTGGCTGCCAGGGTCTCGCGTTCCTCATAGGTCCCGTAGGGTTTCCCCTCAAAGAATTCCTCCAGGACCCGCAGCTGTTGTGCGCTGAACACCGCGCGAGGCCGCCGCAGCCGCGTCCCCTTCCTCGGGGGGCTTGGGGCCAGCCAGGAGCCCGTGGGAAACCCGGGTTCTAGCATCCTGGATGCTCCTGTGCCCTCTGCGCTTGAAGCTCTGGCAAACAGCCCTGAGAGTGCCGCCTTAAATACCTGGTAGGCACTCGTCACCCACTGGTCCCAACCAATGGGGCTCGAGGGGGCGCTGTCCCCAGGCCCCGCCCCTTCCGCAGGTGTGGGAGTGCCTGCTTGCCTGCCTTGGCGCACGCCTGTGCATAGGGGTGGGGTGGGGAGGGCGTGGGGCGCCGGGGCTCTAAGGGAGGCGCAATCATTGATTAGTGCTTTGACCGAGCAGCTGCCCGCACCACGTGCCTGTTCGAGGGCCTGGGAGACCTAGGTGGCCAGACAGCCATGGCCCTGCCCTCAAGAGGACTCGGTAGTGTGCCTTTCCCGAGGGGGCTTTTATTAGAATCCATGTGAGTGAGGATGACCTGCGTGATGGAACGCCAAAGGACACCACCCTGTGAGATCTCCTTGCTAACTTCAGCTCGCCCTCTGAACTGCCTCTTCCCGTGTCAGGGTGGCTTCCCCGCTAACTGTACCGCCATTATGCCAAACATGATCTGACATGATCCGAAATGCAACCCAAGCACAAGCACGACGCATTGTGCAGAATTTTATTAGTATGGGATAACAAGTATAAGCAGAGGAATTTAAGAAAACACTTCATACGGCAAAATACATAAAATAAAATAAGTAAAATAACCCCCCCCCCCTCCCCCAAGACATGATGCGTCTTCCAGGTGTTCAAGGATGGGGCAAGCAGGGGGTGAATTCTCCGAGTCCGGGGAATGCGATGGGAAAAGCAATGGGAAGCCACGAGTCCCAGATGTGCTCACTGGGATAGCTCGCCCAGTCCTAAGGGAGCCAGAGCTGTCTGCCAGGAGGAGCGTGGAGGCAGGGCTGGGTCCTTGGGAAGGTTCTGGGCAGCAGCTCTCCAGTGGGTCCCGCACCAGCAGCAGCTATAGTGCTCCCAGCGCTGAGAACCAGCAGCGAGGTCACGTGCGCCCTCATGGGCTCTGCCTGGACCGCGGACGCAGCAGCCCAGGCCCCGCCGCCACGCACATGCGCACTGGCCACCCAAGGGGGTTGAAGGCGGGGCCGGAACCCAGGCCACCTCCCCAGGGTGGATGCTTAGAGGTGCGCCAACTCTGCACCCCAGCAACTGGCAGCGGAGACGCCCTGACCAGCGCTTCTCGCACCCACGTGGGCTCAAACCGGGGTCCCCTCTCATCCCGTGAGGCATCGGCAAGACTGGGCGGGGACGCACTCCCTCCATGATCCAGTCACGGGAAGAGGTCCACGTCAGTCAGTCACAAAGTCGTATGCTGTCAGCCACCAACTCGTACCAGGGCCTTGGGGAGGAGAAGGGCTCCTCAGAGAAGCAATCGTGTGAGAGCAGGTCTGTGAAATCAGGGTCTGAAGAGACATTGCCGACATAGTCGGGGCCCTGAGGCCAGAGTGTGGCCTTGGATGGAGCTGGAGTTGGACTTGGAGTTGGAGCTGGATGTAGCGCTGGACCTGGAGCTGGATCATAAGCTGGAGCTGGAGCTGGAGCTGGAGCTGGAGCTGGAGCTGGAGCTGGAGCTGGAGCAGAGGCAGCGGTGGCCGTGCCCTGGAGGCCTTGCGCAGGGTCGTAGCAGGCCTGGCTGTCGCTGGAGAAGCTGGGGTCTGCTGCTAGGGAGACTTGGAAGGGTCTGTGCGGAGGGAGGCTGCCGAATCCCGGGCGCCCGTGGTGTACCGGGGCAGCAGGGAGCGCAGGGCTGGTGGGGAGCACAGGGCCAGCGAGGAGCACAAAGCCGCCAGCCGGGAGCACAGGACCCGCCTGGAGCACAGGACCGGTGGGGAACACAGGGACAGCGGGGAGCACAGGGCCTGCGGGGGGGAGCACAGAGCCGGCTGGGAACACAGGGCCCGCGGGGAACACTGGCTCTGCAGGGCGCACAAGAGCGGCGGGCGGCACCGGGCTGGCAGGGAGCCAAGGGCCCTCCTGGGACGCAGGGCTTGCAGGCGAGGGTGCAGGCGAGGCATGAGGGGCGCACACTCCCGGTTCCTGGGGCGCAGCCTGGGCTCCCTGGCCTTGCTGCCTGCGCAGTCGCTGCAGCCTTTGCTCTTTGGCCCTGCGGTTCTTGAGCCACACCCGCACTTGGTCCTCCTGCAGGTTCAGCCTGGCTGCCAGGGTCTCGCGTTCCTCATAGGTCCCGTAGGGTTTCCCCTCAAAGAATTCCTCCAGGACCCGCAGCTGTTGTGCGCTGAACACCGCGCGAGGCCGCCGCAGCCGCGTCCCCTTCCTCGGGGGGCTTGGGGCCAGCCAGGAGCCCGTGGGAAACCCGGGTTCTAGCATCCTGGATGCTCCTGTGCCCTCTGCGCTTGAAGCTCTGGCAAACAGCCCTGAGAGTGCCGCCTTAAATACCTGGTAGGCACTCGTCACCCACTGGTCCCAACCAATGGGGCTCGAGGGGGCGCTGTCCCCAGGCCCCGCCCCTTCCGCAGGTGTGGGAGTGCCTGCTTGCCTGCCTTGGCGCACGCCTGTGCATAGGGGTGGGGTGGGGAGGGCGTGGGGCGCCGGGGCTCTAAGGGAGGCGCAATCATTGATTAGTGCTTTGACCGAGCAGCTGCCCGCACCACGTGCCTGTTCGAGGGCCTGGGAGACCTAGGTGGCCAGACAGCCATGGCCCTGCCCTCAAGAGGACTCGGTAGTGTGCCTTTCCCGAGGGGGCTTTTATTAGAATCCATGTGAGTGAGGATGACCTGCGTGATGGAACGCCAAAGGACACCACCCTGTGAGATCTCCTTGCTAACTTCAGCTCGCCCTCTGAACTGCCTCTTCCCGTGTCAGGGTGGCTTCCCCGCTAACTGTACCGCCATTATGCCAAACATGATCTGACATGATCCGAAATGCAACCCAAGCACAAGCACGACGCATTGTGCAGAATTTTATTAGTATGGGATAACAAGTATAAGCAGAGGAATTTAAGAAAACACTTCATACGGCAAAATACATAAAATAAAATAAGTAAAATAACCCCCCCCCCCTCCCCCAAGACATGATGCGTCTTCCAGGTGTTCAAGGATGGGGCAAGCAGGGGGTGAATTCTCCGAGTCCGGGGAATGCGATGGGAAAAGCAATGGGAAGCCACGAGTCCCAGATGTGCTCACTGGGATAGCTCGCCCAGTCCTAAGGGAGCCAGAGCTGTCTGCCAGGAGGAGCGTGGAGGCAGGGCTGGGTCCTTGGGAAGGTTCTGGGCAGCAGCTCTCCAGTGGGTCCCGCACCAGCAGCAGCTATAGTGCTCCCAGCGCTGAGAACCAGCAGCGAGGTCACGTGCGCCCTCATGGGCTCTGCCTGGACCGCGGACGCAGCAGCCCAGGCCCCGCCGCCACGCACATGCGCACTGGCCACCCAAGGGGGTTGAAGGCGGGGTCGGAACCCAGGCCACCTCCCCAGGGTGGATGCTTAGAGGTGCGCCAACTCTGCACCCCAGCAACTGGCAGCGGAGACGCCCTGACCAGCGCTTCTCGCACCCACGTGGGCTCAAACCGGGGTCCCCTCTCATCCCGTGAGGCATCGGCAAGACTGGGCGGGGACGCACTCCCTCCATGATCCAGTCACGGGAAGAGGTCCACGTCAGTCAGTCACAAAGTCGTATGCTGTCAGCCACCAACTCGTACCAGGGCCTTGGGGAGGAGAAGGGCTCCTCAGAGAAGCAATCGTGTGAGAGCAGGTCTGTGAAATCAGGGTCTGAAGAGACATTGCCGACATAGTCGGGGCCCTGAGGCCAGAGTGTGGCCTTGGATGGAGCTGGAGTTGGACTTGGAGTTGGAGCTGGATGTAGCGCTGGACCTGGAGCTGGATCATAAGCTGGAGCTGGAGCTGGAGCTGGAGCTGGAGCTGGAGCTGGAGCTGGAGCTGGAGCAGAGGCAGCGGTGGCCGTGCCCTGGAGGCCTTGCGCAGGGTCGTAGCAGGCCTGGCTGTCGCTGGAGAAGCTGGGGTCTGCTGCTAGGGAGACTTGGAAGGGTCTGTGCGGAGGGAGGCTGCCGAATCCCGGGCGCCCGTGGTGTACCGGGGCAGCAGGGAGCGCAGGGCTGGTGGGGAGCACAGGGCCAGCGAGGAGCACAAAGCCGCCAGCCGGGAGCACAGGACCCGCCTGGAGCACAGGACCGGTGGGGAACACAGGGACAGCGGGGAGCACAGGGCCTGCGGGGGGGAGCACAGAGCCGGCTGGGAACACAGGGCCCGCGGGGAACACTGGCTCTGCAGGGCGCACAAGAGCGGCGGGCGGCACCGGGCTGGCAGGGAGCCAAGGGCCCTCCTGGGACGCAGGGCTTGCAGGCGAGGGTGCAGGCGAGGCATGAGGGGCGCACACTCCCGGTTCCTGGGGCGCAGCCTGGGCTCCCTGGCCTTGCTGCCTGCGCAGTCGCTGCAGCCTTTGCTCTTTGGCCCTGCGGTTCTTGAGCCACACCCGCACTTGGTCCTCCTGCAGGTTCAGCCTGGCTGCCAGGGTCTCGCGTTCCTCATAGGTCCCGTAGGGTTTCCCCTCAAAGAATTCCTCCAGGACCCGCAGCTGTTGTGCGCTGAACACCGCGCGAGGCCGCCGCAGCCGCGTCCCCTTCCTCGGGGGGCTTGGGGCCAGCCAGGAGCCCGTGGGAAACCCGGGTTCTAGCATCCTGGATGCTCCTGTGCCCTCTGCGCTTGAAGCTCTGGCAAACAGCCCTGAGAGTGCCGCCTTAAATACCTGGTAGGCACTCGTCACCCACTGGTCCCAACCAATGGGGCTCGAGGGGGCGCTGTCCCCAGGCCCCGCCCCTTCCGCAGGTGTGGGAGTGCCTGCTTGCCTGCCTTGGCGCACGCCTGTGCATAGGGGTGGGGTGGGGAGGGCGTGGGGCGCCGGGGCTCTAAGGGAGGCGCAATCATTGATTAGTGCTTTGACCGAGCAGCTGCCCGCACCACGTGCCTGTTCGAGGGCCTGGGAGACCTAGGTGGCCAGACAGCCATGGCCCTGCCCTCAAGAGGACTCGGTAGTGTGCCTTTCCCGAGGGGGCTTTTATTAGAATCCATGTGAGTGAGGATGACCTGCGTGATGGAACGCCAAAGGACACCACCCTGTGAGATCTCCTTGCTAACTTCAGCTCGCCCTCTGAACTGCCTCTTCCCGTGTCAGGGTGGCTTCCCCGCTAACTGTACCGCCATTATGCCAAACATGATCTGACATGATCCGAAATGCAACCCAAGCACAAGCACGACGCATTGTGCAGAATTTTATTAGTATGGGATAACAAGTATAAGCAGAGGAATTTAAGAAAACACTTCATACGGCAAAATACATAAAATAAAATAAGTAAAATAACCCCCCCCCCCTCCCCCAAGACATGATGCGTCTTCCAGGTGTTCAAGGATGGGGCAAGCAGGGGGTGAATTCTCCGAGTCCGGGGAATGCGATGGGAAAAGCAATGGGAAGCCACGAGTCCCAGATGTGCTCACTGGGATAGCTCGCCCAGTCCTAAGGGAGCCAGAGCTGTCTGCCAGGAGGAGCGTGGAGGCAGGGCTGGGTCCTTGGGAAGGTTCTGGGCAGCAGCTCTCCAGTGGGTCCCGCACCAGCAGCAGCTATAGTGCTCCCAGCGCTGAGAACCAGCAGCGAGGTCACGTGCGCCCTCATGGGCTCTGCCTGGACCGCGGACGCAGCAGCCCAGGCCCCGCCGCCACGCACATGCGCACTGGCCACCCAAGGGGGTTGAAGGCGGGGCCGGAACCCAGGCCACCTCCCCAGGGTGGATGCTTAGAGGTGCGCCAACTCTGCACCCCAGCAACTGGCAGCGGAGACGCCCTGACCAGCGCTTCTCGCACCCACGTGGGCTCAAACCGGGGTCCCCTCTCATCCCGTGAGGCATCGGCAAGACTGGGCGGGGACGCACTCCCTCCATGATCCAGTCACGGGAAGAGGTCCACGTCAGTCAGTCACAAAGTCGTATGCTGTCAGCCACCAACTCGTACCAGGGCCTTGGGGAGGAGAAGGGCTCCTCAGAGAAGCAATCGTGTGAGAGCAGGTCTGTGAAATCAGGGTCTGAAGAGACATTGCCGACATAGTCGGGGCCCTGAGGCCAGAGTGTGGCCTTGGATGGAGCTGGAGTTGGACTTGGAGTTGGAGCTGGATGTAGCGCTGGACCTGGAGCTGGATCATAAGCTGGAGCTGGAGCTGGAGCTGGAGCTGGAGCTGGAGCTGGAGCTGGAGCTGGAGCTGGAGCAGAGGCAGCGGTGGCCGTGCCCTGGAGGCCTTGCGCAGGGTCGTAGCAGGCCTGGCTGTCGCTGGAGAAGCTGGGGTCTGCTGCTAGGGAGACTTGGAAGGGTCTGTGCGGAGGGAGGCTGCCGAATCCCGGGCGCCCGTGGTGTACCGGGGCAGCAGGGAGCGCAGGGCTGGTGGGGAGCACAGGGCCAGCGAGGAGCACAAAGCCGCCAGCCGGGAGCACAGGACCCGCCTGGAGCACAGGACCGGTGGGGAACACAGGGACAGCGGGGAGCACAGGGCCTGCGGGGGGGAGCACAGAGCCGGCTGGGAACACAGGGCCCGCGGGGAACACTGGCTCTGCAGGGCGCACAAGAGCGGCGGGCGGCACCGGGCTGGCAGGGAGCCAAGGGCCCTCCTGGGACGCAGGGCTTGCAGGCGAGGGTGCAGGCGAGGCATGAGGGGCGCACACTCCCGGTCCCTGGGGCGCAGCCTGGGCTCCCTGGCCTTGCTGCCTGCGCAGTCGCTGCAGCCTTTGCTCTTTGGCCCTGCGGTTCTTGAGCCACACCCGCACTTGGTCCTCCTGCAGGTTCAGCCTGGCTGCCAGGGTCTCGCGTTCCTCATAGGTCCCGTAGGGTTTCCCCTCAAAGAATTCCTCCAGGACCCGCAGCTGTTGTGCGCTGAACACCGCGCGAGGCCGCCGCAGCCGCGTCCCCTTCCTCGGGGGGCTTGGGGCCAGCCAGGAGCCCGTGGGAAACCCGGGTTCTAGCATCCTGGATGCTCCTGTGCCCTCTGCGCTTGAAGCTCTGGCAAACAGCCCTGAGAGTGCCGCCTTAAATACCTGGTAGGCACTCGTCACCCACTGGTCCCAACCAATGGGGCTCGAGGGGGCGCTGTCCCCAGGCCCCGCCCCTTCCGCAGGTGTGGGAGTGCCTGCTTGCCTGCCTTGGCGCACGCCTGTGCATAGGGGTGGGGTGGGGAGGGCGTGGGGCGCCGGGGCTCTAAGGGAGGCGCAATCATTGATTAGTGCTTTGACCGAGCAGCTGCCCGCACCACGTGCCTGTTCGAGGGCCTGGGAGACCTAGGTGGCCAGACAGCCATGGCCCTGCCCTCAAGAGGACTCGGTAGTGTGCCTTTCCCGAGGGGGCTTTTATTAGAATCCATGTGAGTGAGGATGACCTGCGTGATGGAACGCCAAAGGACACCACCCTGTGAGATCTCCTTGCTAACTTCAGCTCGCCCTCTGAACTGCCTCTTCCCGTGTCAGGGTGGCTTCCCCGCTAACTGTACCGCCATTATGCCAAACATGATCTGACATGATCCGAAATGCAACCCAAGCACAAGCACGACGCATTGTGCAGAATTTTATTAGTATGGGATAACAAGTATAAGCAGAGGAATTTAAGAAAACACTTCATACGGCAAAATACATAAAATAAAATAAGTAAAATAACCCCCCCCCCCTCCCCCAAGACATGATGCGTCTTCCAGGTGTTCAAGGATGGGGCAAGCAGGGGGTGAATTCTCCGAGTCCGGGGAATGCGATGGGAAAAGCAATGGGAAGCCACGAGTCCCAGATGTGCTCACTGGGATAGCTCGCCCAGTCCTAAGGGAGCCAGAGCTGTCTGCCAGGAGGAGCGTGGAGGCAGGGCTGGGTCCTTGGGAAGGTTCTGGGCAGCAGCTCTCCAGTGGGTCCCGCACCAGCAGCAGCTATAGTGCTCCCAGCGCTGAGAACCAGCAGCGAGGTCACGTGCGCCCTCATGGGCTCTGCCTGGACCGCGGACGCAGCAGCCCAGGCCCCGCCGCCACGCACATGCGCACTGGCCACCCAAGGGGGTTGAAGGCGGGGCCGGAACCCAGGCCACCTCCCCAGGGTGGATGCTTAGAGGTGCGCCAACTCTGCACCCCAGCAACTGGCAGCGGAGACGCCCTGACCAGCGCTTCTCGCACCCACGTGGGCTCAAACCGGGGTCCCCTCTCATCCCGTGAGGCATCGGCAAGACTGGGCGGGGACGCACTCCCTCCATGATCCAGTCACGGGAAGAGGTCCACGTCAGTCAGTCACAAAGTCGTATGCTGTCAGCCACCAACTCGTACCAGGGCCTTGGGGAGGAGAAGGGCTCCTCAGAGAAGCAATCGTGTGAGAGCAGGTCTGTGAAATCAGGGTCTGAAGAGACATTGCCGACATAGTCGGGGCCCTGAGGCCAGAGTGTGGCCTTGGATGGAGCTGGAGTTGGACTTGGAGTTGGAGCTGGATGTAGCGCTGGACCTGGAGCTGGATCATAAGCTGGAGCTGGAGCTGGAGCTGGAGCTGGAGCTGGAGCTGGAGCTGGAGCTGGAGCTGGAGCAGAGGCAGCGGTGGCCGTGCCCTGGAGGCCTTGCGCAGGGTCGTAGCAGGCCTGGCTGTCGCTGGAGAAGCTGGGGTCTGCTGCTAGGGAGACTTGGAAGGGTCTGTGCGGAGGGAGGCTGCCGAATCCCGGGCGCCCGTGGTGTACCGGGGCAGCAGGGAGCGCAGGGCTGGTGGGGAGCACAGGGCCAGCGAGGAGCACAAAGCCGCCAGCCGGGAGCACAGGACCCGCCTGGAGCACAGGACCGGTGGGGAACACAGGGACAGCGGGGAGCACAGGGCCTGCGGGGGGGAGCACAGAGCCGGCTGGGAACACAGGGCCCGCGGGGAACACTGGCTCTGCAGGGCGCACAAGAGCGGCGGGCGGCACCGGGCTGGCAGGGAGCCAAGGGCCCTCCTGGGACGCAGGGCTTGCAGGCGAGGGTGCAGGCGAGGCATGAGGGGCGCACACTCCCGGTCCCTGGGGCGCAGCCTGGGCTCCCTGGCCTTGCTGCCTGCGCAGTCGCTGCAGCCTTTGCTCTTTGGCCCTGCGGTTCTTGAGCCACACCCGCACTTGGTCCTCCTGCAGGTTCAGCCTGGCTGCCAGGGTCTCGCGTTCCTCATAGGTCCCGTAGGGTTTCCCCTCAAAGAATTCCTCCAGGACCCGCAGCTGTTGTGCGCTGAACACCGCGCGAGGCCGCCGCAGCCGCGTCCCCTTCCTCGGGGGGCTTGGGGCCAGCCAGGAGCCCGTGGGAAACCCGGGTTCTAGCATCCTGGATGCTCCTGTGCCCTCTGCGCTTGAAGCTCTGGCAAACAGCCCTGAGAGTGCCGCCTTAAATACCTGGTAGGCACTCGTCACCCACTGGTCCCAACCAATGGGGCTCGAGGGGGCGCTGTCCCCAGGCCCCGCCCCTTCCGCAGGTGTGGGAGTGCCTGCTTGCCTGCCTTGGCGCACGCCTGTGCATAGGGGTGGGGTGGGGAGGGCGTGGGGCGCCGGGGCTCTAAGGGAGGCGCAATCATTGATTAGTGCTTTGACCGAGCAGCTGCCCGCACCACGTGCCTGTTCGAGGGCCTGGGAGACCTAGGTGGCCAGACAGCCATGGCCCTGCCCTCAAGAGGACTCGGTAGTGTGCCTTTCCCGAGGGGGCTTTTATTAGAATCCATGTGAGTGAGGATGACCTGCGTGATGGAACGCCAAAGGACACCACCCTGTGAGATCTCCTTGCTAACTTCAGCTCGCCCTCTGAACTGCCTCTTCCCGTGTCAGGGTGGCTTCCCCGCTAACTGTACCGCCATTATGCCAAACATGATCTGACATGATCCGAAATGCAACCCAAGCACAAGCACGACGCATTGTGCAGAATTTTATTAGTATGGGATAACAAGTATAAGCAGAGGAATTTAAGAAAACACTTCATACGGCAAAATACATAAAATAAAATAAGTAAAATAACCCCCCCCCCCTCCCCCAAGACATGATGCGTCTTCCAGGTGTTCAAGGATGGGGCAAGCAGGGGGTGAATTCTCCGAGTCCGGGGAATGCGATGGGAAAAGCAATGGGAAGCCACGAGTCCCAGATGTGCTCACTGGGATAGCTCGCCCAGTCCTAAGGGAGCCAGAGCTGTCTGCCAGGAGGAGCGTGGAGGCAGGGCTGGGTCCTTGGGAAGGTTCTGGGCAGCAGCTCTCCAGTGGGTCCCGCACCAGCAGCAGCTATAGTGCTCCCAGCGCTGAGAACCAGCAGCGAGGTCACGTGCGCCCTCATGGGCTCTGCCTGGACCGCGGACGCAGCAGCCCAGGCCCCGCCGCCACGCACATGCGCACTGGCCACCCAAGGGGGTTGAAGGCGGGGCCGGAACCCAGGCCACCTCCCCAGGGTGGATGCTTAGAGGTGCGCCAACTCTGCACCCCAGCAACTGGCAGCGGAGACGCCCTGACCAGCGCTTCTCGCACCCACGTGGGCTCAAACCGGGGTCCCCTCTCATCCCGTGAGGCATCGGCAAGACTGGGCGGGGACGCACTCCCTCCATGATCCAGTCACGGGAAGAGGTCCACGTCAGTCAGTCACAAAGTCGTATGCTGTCAGCCACCAACTCGTACCAGGGCCTTGGGGAGGAGAAGGGCTCCTCAGAGAAGCAATCGTGTGAGAGCAGGTCTGTGAAATCAGGGTCTGAAGAGACATTGCCGACATAGTCGGGGCCCTGAGGCCAGAGTGTGGCCTTGGATGGAGCTGGAGTTGGACTTGGAGTTGGAGCTGGATGTAGCGCTAAACCTGGAGCTGGATCATAAGCTGGAGCTGGAGCTGGAGCTGGAGCTGGAGCTGGAGCTGGAGCTGGAGCTGGAGCAGAGGCAGCGGTGGCCGTGCCCTGGAGGCCTTGCGCAGGGTCGTAGCAGGCCTGGCTGTCGCTGGAGAAGCTGGGGTCTGCTGCTAGGGAGACTTGGAAGGGTCTGTGCGGAGGGAGGCTGCCGAATCCCGGGCGCCCGTGGTGTACCGGGGCAGCAGGGAGCGCAGGGCTGGTGGGGAGCACAGGGCCAGCGAGGAGCACAAAGCCGCCAGCCGGGAGCACAGGACCCGCCTGGAGCACAGGACCGGTGGGGAACACAGGGACAGCGGGGAGCACAGGGCCTGCGGGGGGGAGCACAGAGCCGGCTGGGAACACAGGGCCCGCGGGGAACACTGGCTCTGCAGGGCGCACAAGAGCGGCGGGCGGCACCGGGCTGGCAGGGAGCCAAGGGCCCTCCTGGGACGCAGGGCTTGCAGGCGAGGGTGCAGGCGAGGCATGAGGGGCGCACACTCCCGGTCCCTGGGGCGCAGCCTGGGCTCCCTGGCCTTGCTGCCTGCGCAGTCGCTGCAGCCTTTGCTCTTTGGCCCTGCGGTTCTTGAGCCACACCCGCACTTGGTCCTCCTGCAGGTTCAGCCTGGCTGCCAGGGTCTCGCGTTCCTCATAGGTCCCGTAGGGTTTCCCCTCAAAGAATTCCTCCAGGACCCGCAGCTGTTGTGCGCTGAACACCGCGCGAGGCCGCCGCAGCCGCGTCCCCTTCCTCGGGGGGCTTGGGGCCAGCCAGGAGCCCGTGGGAAACCCGGGTTCTAGCATCCTGGATGCTCCTGTGCCCTCTGCGCTTGAAGCTCTGGCAAACAGCCCTGAGAGTGCCGCCTTAAATACCTGGTAGGCACTCGTCACCCACTGGTCCCAACCAATGGGGCTCGAGGGGGCGCTGTCCCCAGGCCCCGCCCCTTCCGCAGGTGTGGGAGTGCCTGCTTGCCTGCCTTGGCGCACGCCTGTGCATAGGGGTGGGGTGGGGAGGGCGTGGGGCGCCGGGGCTCTAAGGGAGGCGCAATCATTGATTAGTGCTTTGACCGAGCAGCTGCCCGCACCACGTGCCTGTTCGAGGGCCTGGGAGACCTAGGTGGCCAGACAGCCATGGCCCTGCCCTCAAGAGGACTCGGTAGTGTGCCTTTCCCGAGGGGGCTTTTATTAGAATCCATGTGAGTGAGGATGACCTGCGTGATGGAACGCCAAAGGACACCACCCTGTGAGATCTCCTTGCTAACTTCAGCTCGCCCTCTGAACTGCCTCTTCCCGTGTCAGGGTGGCTTCCCCGCTAACTGTACCGCCATTATGCCAAACATGATCTGACATGATCCGAAATGCAACCCAAGCACAAGCACGACGCATTGTGCAGAATTTTATTAGTATGGGATAACAAGTATAAGCAGAGGAATTTAAGAAAACACTTCATACGGCAAAATACATAAAATAAAATAAGTAAAATAACCCCCCCCCCCCTCCCCCAAGACATGATGCGTCTTCCAGGTGTTCAAGGATGGGGCAAGCAGGGGGTGAATTCTCCGAGTCCGGGGAATGCGATGGGAAAAGCAATGGGAAGCCACGAGTCCCAGATGTGCTCACTGGGATAGCTCGCCCAGTCCTAAGGGAGCCAGAGCTGTCTGCCAGGAGGAGCGTGGAGGCAGGGCTGGGTCCTTGGGAAGGTTCTGGGCAGCAGCTCTCCAGTGGGTCCCGCACCAGCAGCAGCTATAGTGCTCCCAGCGCTGAGAACCAGCAGCGAGGTCACGTGCGCCCTCATGGGCTCTGCCTGGACCGCGGACGCAGCAGCCCAGGCCCCGCCGCCACGCACATGCGCACTGGCCACCCAAGGGGGTTGAAGGCGGGGCCGGAACCCAGGCCACCTCCCCAGGGTGGATGCTTAGAGGTGCGCCAACTCTGCACCCCAGCAACTGGCAGCGGAGACGCCCTGACCAGCGCTTCTCGCACCCACGTGGGCTCAAACCGGGGTCCCCTCTCATCCCGTGAGGCATCGGCAAGACTGGGCGGGGACGCACTCCCTCCATGATCCAGTCACGGGAAGAGGTCCACGTCAGTCAGTCACAAAGTCGTATGCTGTCAGCCACCAACTCGTACCAGGGCCTTGGGGAGGAGAAGGGCTCCTCAGAGAAGCAATCGTGTGAGAGCAGGTCTGTGAAATCAGGGTCTGAAGAGACATTGCCGACATAGTCGGGGCCCTGAGGCCAGAGTGTGGCCTTGGATGGAGCTGGAGTTGGACTTGGAGTTGGAGCTGGATGTAGCGCTAAACCTGGAGCTGGATCATAAGCTGGAGCTGGAGCTGGAGCTGG
This sequence comes from Myotis nattereri, assembly GCF_964212035.1. NCBI lineage: Eukaryota > Metazoa > Chordata > Mammalia > Chiroptera > Vespertilionidae > Myotis > Myotis nattereri. The sequence continues at coordinate 16,019,204 of NC_138096.1, read as the reverse complement.
AGCTGGAGCTGGAGCTGGAGCTGGAGCTGGAGCAGAGGCAGCGGTGGCCGTGCCCTGGAGGCCTTGCGCAGGGTCGTAGCAGGCCTGGCTGTCGCTGGAGAAGCTGGGGTCTGCTGCTAGGGAGACTTGGAAGGGTCTGTGCGGAGGGAGGCTGCCGAATCCCGGGCGCCCGTGGTGTACCGGGGCAGCAGGGAGCGCAGGGCTGGTGGGGAGCACAGGGCCAGCGAGGAGCACAAAGCCGCCAGCCGGGAGCACAGGACCCGCCTGGAGCACAGGACCGGTGGGGAACACAGGGACAGCGGGGAGCACAGGGCCTGCGGGGGGGAGCACAGAGCCGGCTGGGAACACAGGGCCTGCGGGGAACACTGGCTCTGCAGGGCGCACAAGAGCGGCGGGCGGCACCGGGCTGGCAGGGAGCCAAGGGCCCTCCTGGGACGCAGGGCTTGCAGGCGAGGGTGCAGGCGAGGCATGAGGGGCGCACACTCCCGGTCCCTGGGGCGCAGCCTGGGCTCCCTGGCCTTGCTGCCTGCGCAGTCGCTGCAGCCTTTGCTCTTTGGCCCTGCGGTTCTTGAGCCACACCCGCACTTGGTCCTCCTGCAGGTTCAGCCTGGCTGCCAGGGTCTCGCGTTCCTCATAGGTCCCGTAGGGTTTCCCCTCAAAGAATTCCTCCAGGACCCGCAGCTGTTGTGCGCTGAACACCGCGCGAGGCCGCCGCAGCCGCGTCCCCTTCCTCGGGGGGCTTGGGGCCAGCCAGGAGCCCGTGGGAAACCCGGGTTCTAGCATCCTGGATGCTCCTGTGCCCTCTGCGCTTGAAGCTCTGGCAAACAGCCCTGAGAGTGCCGCCTTAAATACCTGGTAGGCACTCGTCACCCACTGGTCCCAACCAATGGGGCTCGAGGGGGCGCTGTCCCCAGGCCCCGCCCCTTCCGCAGGTGTGGGAGTGCCTGCTTGCCTGCCTTGGCGCACGCCTGTGCATAGGGGTGGGGTGGGGAGGGCGTGGGGCGCCGGGGCTCTAAGGGAGGCGCAATCATTGATTAGTGCTTTGACCGAGCAGCTGCCCGCACCACGTGCCTGTTCGAGGGCCTGGGAGACCTAGGTGGCCAGACAGCCATGGCCCTGCCCTCAAGAGGACTCGGTAGTGTGCCTTTCCCGAGGGGGCTTTTATTAGAATCCATGTGAGTGAGGATGACCTGCGTGATGGAACGCCAAAGGACACCACCCTGTGAGATCTCCTTGCTAACTTCAGCTCGCCCTCTGAACTGCCTCTTCCCGTGTCAGGGTGGCTTCCCCGCTAACTGTACCGCCATTATGCCAAACATGATCTGACATGATCCGAAATGCAACCCAAGCACAAGCACGACGCATTGTGCAGAATTTTATTAGTATGGGATAACAAGTATAAGCAGAGGAATTTAAGAAAACACTTCATACGGCAAAATACATAAAATAAAATAAGTAAAATAACCCCCCCCCCTCCCCCAAGACATGATGCGTCTTCCAGGTGTTCAAGGATGGGGCAAGCAGGGGGTGAATTCTCCGAGTCCGGGGAATGCGATGGGAAAAGCAATGGGAAGCCACGAGTCCCAGATGTGCTCACTGGGATAGCTCGCCCAGTCCTAAGGGAGCCAGAGCTGTCTGCCAGGAGGAGCGTGGAGGCAGGGCTGGGTCCTTGGGAAGGTTCTGGGCAGCAGCTCTCCAGTGGGTCCCGCACCAGCAGCAGCTATAGTGCTCCCAGCGCTGAGAACCAGCAGCGAGGTCACGTGCGCCCTCATGGGCTCTGCCTGGACCGCGGACGCAGCAGCCCAGGCCCCGCCGCCACGCACATGCGCACTGGCCACCCAAGGGGGTTGAAGGCGGGGCCGGAACCCAGGCCACCTCCCCAGGGTGGATGCTTAGAGGTGCGCCAACTCTGCACCCCAGCAACTGGCAGCGGAGACGCCCTGACCAGCGCTTCTCGCACCCACGTGGGCTCAAACCGGGGTCCCCTCTCATCCCGTGAGGCATCGGCAAGACTGGGCGGGGACGCACTCCCTCCATGATCCAGTCACGGGAAGAGGTCCACGTCAGTCAGTCACAAAGTCGTATGCTGTCAGCCACCAACTCGTACCAGGGCCTTGGGGAGGAGAAGGGCTCCTCAGAGAAGCAATCGTGTGAGAGCAGGTCTGTGAAATCAGGGTCTGAAGAGACATTGCCGACATAGTCGGGGCCCTGAGGCCAGAGTGTGGCCTTGGATGGAGCTGGAGTTGGACTTGGAGTTGGAGCTGGATGTAGCGCTGGACCTGGAGCTGGATCATAAGCTGGAGCTGGAGCTGGAGCTGGAGCTGGAGCTGGAGCTGGAGCTGGAGCTGGAGCAGAGGCAGCGGTGGCCGTGCCCTGGAGGCCTTGCGCAGGGTCGTAGCAGGCCTGGCTGTCGCTGGAGAAGCTGGGGTCTGCTGCTAGGGAGACTTGGAAGGGTCTGTGCGGAGGGAGGCTGCCGAATCCCGGGCGCCCGTGGTGTACCGGGGCAGCAGGGAGCGCAGGGCTGGTGGGGAGCACAGGGCCAGCGAGGAGCACAAAGCCGCCAGCCGGGAGCACAGGACCCGCCTGGAGCACAGGACCGGTGGGGAACACAGGGACAGCGGGGAGCACAGGGCCTGCGGGGGGGAGCACAGAGCCGGCTGGGAACACAGGGCCCGCGGGGAACACTGGCTCTGCAGGGCGCACAAGAGCGGCGGGCGGCACCGGGCTGGCAGGGAGCCAAGGGCCCTCCTGGGACGCAGGGCTTGCAGGCGAGGGTGCAGGCGAGGCATGAGGGGCGCACACTCCCGGTCCCTGGGGCGCAGCCTGGGCTCCCTGGCCTTGCTGCCTGCGCAGTCGCTGCAGCCTTTGCTCTTTGGCCCTGCGGTTCTTGAGCCACACCCGCACTTGGTCCTCCTGCAGGTTCAGCCTGGCTGCCAGGGTCTCGCGTTCCTCATAGGTCCCGTAGGGTTTCCCCTCAAAGAATTCCTCCAGGACCCGCAGCTGTTGTGCGCTGAACACCGCGCGAGGCCGCCGCAGCCGCGTCCCCTTCCTCGGGGGGCTTGGGGCCAGCCAGGAGCCCGTGGGAAACCCGGGTTCTAGCATCCTGGATGCTCCTGTGCCCTCTGCGCTTGAAGCTCTGGCAAACAGCCCTGAGAGTGCCGCCTTAAATACCTGGTAGGCACTCGTCACCCACTGGTCCCAACCAATGGGGCTCGAGGGGGCGCTGTCCCCAGGCCCCGCCCCTTCCGCAGGTGTGGGAGTGCCTGCTTGCCTGCCTTGGCGCACGCCTGTGCATAGGGGTGGGGTGGGGAGGGCGTGGGGCGCCGGGGCTCTAAGGGAGGCGCAATCATTGATTAGTGCTTTGACCGAGCAGCTGCCCGCACCACGTGCCTGTTCGAGGGCCTGGGAGACCTAGGTGGCCAGACAGCCATGGCCCTGCCCTCAAGAGGACTCGGTAGTGTGCCTTTCCCGAGGGGGCTTTTATTAGAATCCATGTGAGTGAGGATGACCTGCGTGATGGAACGCCAAAGGACACCACCCTGTGAGATCTCCTTGCTAACTTCAGCTCGCCCTCTGAACTGCCTCTTCCCGTGTCAGGGTGGCTTCCCCGCTAACTGTACCGCCATTATGCCAAACATGATCTGACATGATCCGAAATGCAACCCAAGCACAAGCACGACGCATTGTGCAGAATTTTATTAGTATGGGATAACAAGTATAAGCAGAGGAATTTAAGAAAACACTTCATACGGCAAAATACATAAAATAAAATAAGTAAAATAACCCCCCCCCCCTCCCCCAAGACATGATGCGTCTTCCAGGTGTTCAAGGATGGGGCAAGCAGGGGGTGAATTCTCCGAGTCCGGGGAATGCGATGGGAAAAGCAATGGGAAGCCACGAGTCCCAGATGTGCTCACTGGGATAGCTCGCCCAGTCCTAAGGGAGCCAGAGCTGTCTGCCAGGAGGAGCGTGGAGGCAGGGCTGGGTCCTTGGGAAGGTTCTGGGCAGCAGCTCTCCAGTGGGTCCCGCACCAGCAGCAGCTATAGTGCTCCCAGCGCTGAGAACCAGCAGCGAGGTCACGTGCGCCCTCATGGGCTCTGCCTGGACCGCGGACGCAGCAGCCCAGGCCCCGCCGCCACGCACATGCGCACTGGCCACCCAAGGGGGTTGAAGGCGGGGCCGGAACCCAGGCCACCTCCCCAGGGTGGATGCTTAGAGGTGCGCCAACTCTGCACCCCAGCAACTGGCAGCGGAGACGCCCTGACCAGCGCTTCTCGCACCCACGTGGGCTCAAACCGGGGTCCCCTCTCATCCCGTGAGGCATCGGCAAGACTGGGCGGGGACGCACTCCCTCCATGATCCAGTCACGGGAAGAGGTCCACGTCAGTCAGTCACAAAGTCGTATGCTGTCAGCCACCAACTCGTACCAGGGCCTTGGGGAGGAGAAGGGCTCCTCAGAGAAGCAATCGTGTGAGAGCAGGTCTGTGAAATCAGGGTCTGAAGAGACATTGCCGACATAGTCGGGGCCCTGAGGCCAGAGTGTGGCCTTGGATGGAGCTGGAGTTGGACTTGGAGTTGGAGCTGGATGTAGCGCTGGACCTGGAGCTGGATCATAAGCTGGAGCTGGAGCTGGAGCTGGAGCTGGAGCTGGAGCTGGAGCTGGAGCTGGAGCAGAGGCAGCGGTGGCCGTGCCCTGGAGGCCTTGCGCAGGGTCGTAGCAGGCCTGGCTGTCGCTGGAGAAGCTGGGGTCTGCTGCTAGGGAGACTTGGAAGGGTCTGTGCGGAGGGAGGCTGCCGAATCCCGGGCGCCCGTGGTGTACCGGGGCAGCAGGGAGCGCAGGGCTGGTGGGGAGCACAGGGCCAGCGAGGAGCACAAAGCCGCCAGCCGGGAGCACAGGACCCGCCTGGAGCACAGGACCGGTGGGGAACACAGGGACAGCGGGGAGCACAGGGCCTGCGGGGGGGAGCACAGAGCCGGCTGGGAACACAGGGCCCGCGGGGAACACTGGCTCCGCAGGGCGCACAAGAGCGGCGGGCGGCACCGGGCTGGCAGGGAGCCAAGGGCCCTCCTGGGACGCAGGGCTTGCAGGCGAGGGTGCAGGCGAGGCATGAGGGGCGCACACTCCCGGTTCCTGGGGCGCAGCCTGGGCTCCCTGGCCTTGCTGCCTGCGCAGTCGCTGCAGCCTTTGCTCTTTGGCCCTGCGGTTCTTGAGCCACACCCGCACTTGGTCCTCCTGCAGGTTCAGCCTGGCTGCCAGGGTCTCGCGTTCCTCATAGGTCCCGTAGGGTTTCCCCTCAAAGAATTCCTCCAGGACCCGCAGCTGTTGTGCGCTGAACACCGCGCGAGGCCGCCGCAGCCGCGTCCCCTTCCTCGGGGGGCTTGGGGCCAGCCAGGAGCCCGTGGGAAACCCGGGTTCTAGCATCCTGGATGCTCCTGTGCCCTCTGCGCTTGAAGCTCTGGCAAACAGCCCTGAGAGTGCCGCCTTAAATACCTGGTAGGCACTCGTCACCCACTGGTCCCAACCAATGGGGCTCGAGGGGGCGCTGTCCCCAGGCCCCGCCCCTTCCGCAGGTGTGGGAGTGCCTGCTTGCCTGCCTTGGCGCACGCCTGTGCATAGGGGTGGGGTGGGGAGGGCGTGGGGCGCCGGGGCTCTAAGGGAGGCGCAATCATTGATTAGTGCTTTGACCGAGCAGCTGCCCGCACCACGTGCCTGTTCGAGGGCCTGGGAGACCTAGGTGGCCAGACAGCCATGGCCCTGCCCTCAAGAGGACTCGGTAGTGTGCCTTTCCCGAGGGGGCTTTTATTAGAATCCATGTGAGTGAGGATGACCTGCGTGATGGAACGCCAAAGGACACCACCCTGTGAGATCTCCTTGCTAACTTCAGCTCGCCCTCTGAACTGCCTCTTCCCGTGTCAGGGTGGCTTCCCCGCTAACTGTACCGCCATTATGCCAAACATGATCTGACATGATCCGAAATGCAACCCAAGCACAAGCACGACGCATTGTGCAGAATTTTATTAGTATGGGATAACAAGTATAAGCAGAGGAATTTAAGAAAACACTTCATACGGCAAAATACATAAAATAAAATAAGTAAAATAACCCCCCCCCCTCCCCCAAGACATGATGCGTCTTCCAGGTGTTCAAGGATGGGGCAAGCAGGGGGTGAATTCTCCGAGTCCGGGGAATGCGATGGGAAAAGCAATGGGAAGCCACGAGTCCCAGATGTGCTCACTGGGATAGCTCGCCCAGTCCTAAGGGAGCCAGAGCTGTCTGCCAGGAGGAGCGTGGAGGCAGGGCTGGGTCCTTGGGAAGGTTCTGGGCAGCAGCTCTCCAGTGGGTCCCGCACCAGCAGCAGCTATAGTGCTCCCAGCGCTGAGAACCAGCAGCGAGGTCACGTGCGCCCTCATGGGCTCTGCCTGGACCGCGGACGCAGCAGCCCAGGCCCCGCCGCCACGCACATGCGCACTGGCCACCCAAGGGGGTTGAAGGCGGGGTCGGAACCCAGGCCACCTCCCCAGGGTGGATGCTTAGAGGTGCGCCAACTCTGCACCCCAGCAACTGGCAGCGGAGACGCCCTGACCAGCGCTTCTCGCACCCACGTGGGCTCAAACCGGGGTCCCCTCTCATCCCGTGAGGCATCGGCAAGACTGGGCGGGGACGCACTCCCTCCATGATCCAGTCACGGGAAGAGGTCCACGTCAGTCAGTCACAAAGTCGTATGCTGTCAGCCACCAACTCGTACCAGGGCCTTGGGGAGGAGAAGGGCTCCTCAGAGAAGCAATCGTGTGAGAGCAGGTCTGTGAAATCAGGGTCTGAAGAGACATTGCCGACATAGTCGGGGCCCTGAGGCCAGAGTGTGGCCTTGGATGGAGCTGGAGTTGGACTTGGAGTTGGAGCTGGATGTAGCGCTGGACCTGGAGCTGGATCATAAGCTGGAGCTGGAGCTGGAGCTGGAGCTGGAGCTGGAGCAGAGGCAGCGGTGGCCGTGCCCTGGAGGCCTTGCGCAGGGTCGTAGCAGGCCTGGCTGTCGCTGGAGGCGCTGGGGTCTGCTGCTAGGGAGACTTGGAAGGGTCTGTGCGGAGGGAGGCTGCCGAATCCCGGGCGCCCGTGGTGTACCGGGGCAGCAGGGAGCGCAGGGCTGGTGGGGAGCACAGGGCCAGCGAGGAGCACAAAGCCGCCAGCCGGGAGCACAGGACCCGCCTGCAGCACAGGACCGGTGGGGAACACAGGGACAGCGGGGAGCACAGGGCCTGCGGGGGGGAGCACAGAGCCGGCTGGGAACACAGGGCCCGCGGGGAACACTGGCTCTGCAGGGCGCACAAGAGCGGCGGGCGGCACCGGGCTGGCAGGGAGCCAAGGGCCCTCCTGGGACGCAGGGCTTGCAGGCGAGGGTGCAGGCGAGGCATGAGGGGCGCACACTCCCGGTTCCTGGGGCGCAGCCTGGGCTCCCTGGCCTTGCTGCCTGCGCAGTCGCTGCAGCCTTTGCTCTTTGGCCCTGCGGTTCTTGAGCCACACCCGCACTTGGTCCTCCTGCAGGTTCAGCCTGGCTGCCAGGGTCTCGCGTTCCTCATAGGTCCCGTAGGGTTTCCCCTCAAAGAATTCCTCCAGGACCCGCAGCTGTTGTGCGCTGAACACCGCGCGAGGCCGCCGCAGCCGCGTCCCCTTCCTCGGGGGGCTTGGGGCCAGCCAGGAGCCCGTGGGAAACCCGGGTTCTAGCATCCTGGATGCTCCTGTGCCCTCTGCGCTTGAAGCTCTGGCAAACAGCCCTGAGAGTGCCGCCTTAAATACCTGGTAGGCACTCGTCACCCACTGGTCCCAACCAATGGGGCTCGAGGGGGCGCTGTCCCCAGGCCCCGCCCCTTCCGCAGGTGTGGGAGTGCCTGCTTGCCTGCCTTGGCGCACGCCTGTGCATAGGGGTGGGGTGGGGAGGGCGTGGGGCGCCGGGGCTCTAAGGGAGGCGCAATCATTGATTAGTGCTTTGACCGAGCAGCTGCCCGCACCACGTGCCTGTTCGAGGGCCTGGGAGACCTAGGTGGCCAGACAGCCATGGCCCTGCCCTCAAGAGGACTCGGTAGTGTGCCTTTCCCGAGGGGGCTTTTATTAGAATCCATGTGAGTGAGGATGACCTGCGTGATGGAACGCCAAAGGACACCACCCTGTGAGATCTCCTTGCTAACTTCAGCTCGCCCTCTGAACTGCCTCTTCCCGTGTCAGGGTGGCTTCCCCGCTAACTGTACCGCCATTATGCCAAACATGATCTGACATGATCCGAAATGCAACCCAAGCACAAGCACGACGCATTGTGCAGAATTTTATTAGTATGGGATAACAAGTATAAGCAGAGGAATTTAAGAAAACACTTCATACGGCAAAATACATAAAATAAAATAAGTAAAATAACCCCCCCCCCTCCCCCAAGACATGATGCGTCTTCCAGGTGTTCAAGGATGGGGCAAGCAGGGGGTGAATTCTCCGAGTCCGGGGAATGCGATGGGAAAAGCAATGGGAAGCCACGAGTCCCAGATGTGCTCACTGGGATAGCTCGCCCAGTCCTAAGGGAGCCAGAGCTCGCCGCCAAGAGGATCGCGGAGGCGGGGCTGGGTCCTTGGGAAGGTTCTGGGCAGCAGCTCTCCGCAGGAGCAGCTATTTCGGTCCCAGCCCCGAAAACCAGCAGCACAGCCAGGCCATATGCGCCCTAATGGGCTCAACCTGGACCTCAGACACAGCAGCCCAGGCCCGCAGCTGCTGTTGCTGCAGCCTTGGGCGCCACTGCAGCCTCCACTGCCTCTGCCACCGCCACGCGCATGGGAAGTGCCCACCAGGGGGCGTGGGGGCGGTGCGCAGAGCCCAGGCCACATTCCCAAGGTGGATGCTTTTAGAAGTGCGCTGATTCTGAAGGAGAGCAACTGGGGGTGGAGACGCACTGACCGGCGCTTCTCGCACCCGCATGGGCGCACACCCGGGTCCCATCTGGTCCTGCGGCATCTGCAGGACTTGGCGGGGACCCACCCACTGGGAGATCCAGTAACTGGAAGAGGTGCATGTGGCTGTCACCCACCAAGTCGTACCAGGACCTGATGGAGGAGAAGGGCTCCTCCGCGGAGCAATTGGGAGAGAACGGGTCTGCGAAATCAGGGTCTGGAGAGACATTCCCAGCGTGCTCAGGGCCCTGAGGCGAGAGTGTGGCCTCGGATGGAGCTGGATTTGGAGTTGGAGTTGGAGCTGGAGCTGGAGCTGGAGCTGGAGCTGGAGCTGGAGCTGGAGCTGGGTCTGAAGCTGGAGCTGGATCTGGAGCTGAATCTGGAGTTGGAGCTGCAGCAGTTGCAGGACCTGGATTTTGATCAGGGGCTGGAGCTGGAGCTGGAGCTGGAGCTGGAGCAGAGGCAGCGGTGGCCGTGCCCTGGAGGCCTTGCGCAGGGTCGTAGCAGGCCTGGCTGTCGCTGGAGGCGCTGGGGTCTGCTGCTAGGGAGACTTGGAAGGGTCTGTGCGGAGGGAGGCTGCCGAAACCCGGGCGCCCGTGGTGTACCGGGGCGGCAGGGAGCGCAGGGCTGGTGGGGAGCACAGGGCCAGCGAGGAGCACAAAGCCGCCGGCCGGGAGCACAGGACCCGCCTGCAGCACAGGACCGGTGGGGAACACAGGGACAGCGGGGAGCACAGGGCCTGCGGGGGGGAGCACAGAGCCGGCTGGGAACACAGGGCCCGCGGGGAACACTGGCTCCGCAGGGCGCACAAGAGCGGCGGGCGGCACCGGGCTGGCAGGGAGCCAAGGGCCCTCCTGGGACGCAGGGCTTGCAAGCGAGGGTGCAGGCGAGGCATGAGGGGCGCACACTCCCGGTTCCTGGGGCGCAGCCTGGGCTCCCTGGCCTTGCTGCCTGCGCAGTCGCTGCAGCCTTTGCTCTTTGGCCCTGCGGTTCTTGAGCCACACCCGCACTTGGTCCTCCTGCAGGTTCAGCCTGGCTGCCAGGGTCTCGCGTTCCTCATAGGTCCCGTAGGGTTTCCCCTCAAAGAATTCCTCCAGGACCCGCAGCTGTTGTGCGCTGAACACCGCGCGAGGCCGCCGCAGCCGCGTCCCCTTCCTCGGGGGGCTTGGGGCCAGCCAGGAGCCCGTGGGAAACCCGGGTTCTAGCATCCTGGATGCTCCTGTGCCCTCTGCGCTTGAAGCTCTGGCAAACAGCCCTGAGAGTGCCGCCTTAAATACCTGGTAGGCACTCGTCACCCACTGGTCCCAACCAATGGGGCTCGAGGGGGCGCTGTCCCCAGGCCCCGCCCCTTCCGCAGGTGTGGGAGTGCCTGCTTGCCTGCCTTGGCGCACGCCTGTGCATAGGGGTGGGGTGGGGAGGGCGTGGGGCGCCGGGGCTCTAAGGGAGGCGCAATCATTGATTAGTGCTTTGACCGAGCAGCTGCCCGCACCACGTGCCTGTTCGAGGGCCTGGGAGACCTAGGTGGCCAGACAGCCATGGCCCTGCCCTCAAGAGGACTCGGTAGTGTGCCTTTCCCGAGGGGGCTTTTATTAGAATCCATGTGAGTGAGGATGACCTGCGTGATGGAACGCCAAAGGACACCACCCTGTGAGATCTCCTTGCTAACTTCAGCTCGCCCTCTGAACTGCCTCTTCCCGTGTCAGGGTGGCTTCCCCGCTAACTGTACCGCCATTATGCCAAACATGATCTGACATGATCCGAAATGCAACCCAAGCACAAGCACGACGCATTGTGCAGAATTTTATTAGTATGGGATAACAAGTATAAGCAGAGGAATTTAAGAAAACACTTCATACGGCAAAATACATAAAATAAAATAAGTAAAATAACCCCCCCCCCTCCCCCAAGACATGATGCGTCTTCCAGGTGTTCAAGGATGGGGCAAGCAGGGGGTGAATTCTCCGAGTCCGGGGAATGCGATGGGAAAAGCAATGGGAAGCCACGAGTCCCAGATGTGCTCACTGGGATAGCTCGCCCAGTCCTAAGGGAGCCAGAGCTCGCCGCCAAGAGGATCGCGGAGGCGGGGCTGGGTCCTTGGGAAGGTTCTGGGCAGCAGCTCTCCGCAGGAGCAGCTATTTCGGTCCCAGCCCCGAAAACCAGCAGCACAGCCAGGCCATATGCGCCCTAATGGGCTCAACCTGGACCTCAGACACAGCAGCCCAGGCCCGCAGCTGCTGTTGCTGCAGCCTTGGGCGCCACTGCAGCCTCCACTGCCTCTGCCACCGCCACGCGCATGGGAAGTGCCCACCAGGGGGCGTGGGGGCGGTGCGCAGAGCCCAGGCCACATTCCCAAGGTGGATGCTTTTAGAAGTGCGCTGATTCTGAAGGAGAGCAACTGGGGGTGGAGACGCACTGACCGGCGCTTCTCGCACCCGCATGGGCGCACACCCGGGTCCCATCTGGTCCTGCGGCATCTGCAGGACTTGGCGGGGACCCACCCACTGGGAGATCCAGTAACTGGAAGAGGTGCATGTGGCTGTCACCCACCAAGTCGTACCAGGACCTGATGGAGGAGAAGGGCTCCTCCGCGGAGCAATTGGGAGAGAACGGGTCTGCGAAATCAGGGTCTGGAGAGACATTCCCAGCGTGCTCAGGGCCCTGAGGCGAGAGTGTGGCCTCGGATGGAGCTGGATTTGGAGTTGGAGCTGGAGCTGGAGCTGGAGCTGGAGCTGGAGCTGGAGCTGGGTCTGAAGCTGGAGCTGGATCTGGAGCTGAATCTGGAGTTGGAGCTGCAGCAGTTGCAGGACCTGGATTTTGATCAGGGGCTGGAGCTGGAGCTGGAGCTGGAGCTGGAGCAGAGGCAGCGGTGGCCGTGCCCTGGAGGCCTTGCGCAGGGTCGTAGCAGGCCTGGCTGTCGCTGGAGGCGCTGGGGTCTGCTGCTAGGGAGACTTGGAAGGGTCTGTGCGGAGGGAGGCTGCCGAAACCCGGGCGCCCGTGGTGTACCGGGGCGGCAGGGAGCGCAGGGCTGGTGGGGAGCACAGGGCCAGCGAGGAGCACAAAGCCGCCGGCCGGGAGCACAGGACCCGCCTGCAGCACAGGACCGGTGGGGAACACAGGGACAGCGGGGAGCACAGGGCCTGCGGGGGGGAGCACAGAGCCGGCTGGGAACACAGGGCCCGCGGGGAACACTGGCTCCGCAGGGCGCACAAGAGCGGCGGGCGGCACTGGGCTGGCAGGGAGCCAAGGGCCCTCCTGGGACGCAGGGCTTGCAGGCGAGGGTGCAGGCGAGGCATGAGGGGCGCACACTCCCGGTTCCTGGGGCGCAGCCTGGGCTCCCTGGCCTTGCTGCCTGCGCAGTCGCTGCAGCCTTTGCTCTTTGGCCCTGCGGTTCTTGAGCCACACCCGCACTTGGTCCTCCTGCAGGTTCAGCCTGGCTGCCAGGGTCTCGCGTTCCTCATAGGTCCCGTAGGGTTTCCCCTCAAAGAATTCCTCCAGGACCCGCAGCTGTTGTGCGCTGAACACCGCGCGAGGCCGCCGCAGCCGCGTCCCCTTCCTCGGGGGGCTTGGGGCCAGCCAGGAGCCCGTGGGAAACCCGGGTTCTAGCATCCTGGATGCTCCTGTGCCCTCTGCGCTTGAAGCTCTGGCAAACAGCCCTGAGAGTGCCGCCTTAAATACCTGGTAGGCACTCGTCACCCACTGGTCCCAACCAATGGGGCTCGAGGGGGCGCTGTCCCCAGGCCCCGCCCCTTCCGCAGGTGTGGGAGTGCCTGCTTGCCTGCCTTGGCGCACGCCTGTGCATAGGGGTGGGGTGGGGAGGGCGTGGGGCGCCGGGGCTCTAAGGGAGGCGCAATCATTGATTAGTGCTTTGACCGAGCAGCTGCCCGCACCACGTGCCTGTTCGAGGGCCTGGGAGACCTAGGTGGCCAGACAGCCATGGCCCTGCCCTCAAGAGGACTCGGTAGTGTGCCTTTCCCGAGGGGGCTTTTATTAGAATCCATGTGAGTGAGGATGACCTGCGTGATGGAACGCCAAAGGACACCACCCTGTGAGATCTCCTTGCTAACTTCAGCTCGCCCTCTGAACTGCCTCTTCCCGTGTCAGGGTGGCTTCCCCGCTAACTGTACCGCCATTATGCCAAACATGATCTGACATGATCCGAAATGCAACCCAAGCACAAGCACGACGCATTGTGCAGAATTTTATTAGTATGGGATAACAAGTATAAGCAGAGGAATTTAAGAAAACACTTCATACGGCAAAATACATAAAATAAAATAAGTAAAATAACCCCCCCCCTCCCCCAAGACATGATGCGTCTTCCAGGTGTTCAAGGATGGGGCAAGCAGGGGGTGAATTCTCCGAGTCCGGGGAATGCGATGGGAAAAGCAATGGGAAGCCACGAGTCCCAGATGTGCTCACTGGGATAGCTCGCCCAGTCCTAAGGGAGCCAGAGCTCGCCGCCAAGAGGATCGCGGAGGCGGGGCTGGGTCCTTGGGAAGGTTCTGGGCAGCAGCTCTCCGCAGGAGCAGCTATTTCGGTCCCAGCCCCGAAAACCAGCAGCACAGCCAGGCCATATGCGCCCTAATGGGCTCAACCTGGACCTCAGACACAGCAGCCCAGGCCCGCAGCTGCTGTTGCTGCAGCCTTGGGCGCCACTGCAGCCTCCACTGCCTCTGCCACCGCCACGCGCATGGGAAGTGCCCACCAGGGGGCGTGGGGGCGGTGCGCAGAGCCCAGGCCACATTCCCAAGGTGGATGCTTTTAGAAGTGCGCTGATTCTGAAGGAGAGCAACTGGGGGTGGAGACGCACTGACCGGCGCTTCTCGCACCCGCATGGGCGCACACCCGGGTCCCATCTGGTCCTGCGGCATCTGCAGGACTTGGCGGGGACCCACCCACTGGGAGATCCAGTAACTGGAAGAGGTGCATGTGGCTGTCACCCACCAAGTCGTACCAGGACCTGATGGAGGAGAAGGGCTCCTCCGCGGAGCAATTGGGAGAGAACGGGTCTGCGAAATCAGGGTCTGGAGAGACATTCCCAGCGTGCTCAGGGCCCTGAGGCGAGAGTGTGGCCTCGGATGGAGCTGGATTTGGAGTTGGAGTTGGAGCTGGAGCTGGAGCTGGAGCTGGAGCTGGAGCTGGAGCTGGGTCTGAAGCTGGAGCTGGATCTGGAGCTGAATCTGGAGTTGGAGCTGCAGCAGTTGCAGGACCTGGATTTTGATCAGGGGCTGGAGCTGGAGCTGGAGCTGGAGCTGGAGCAGAGGCAGCGGTGGCCGTGCCCTGGAGGCCTTGCGCAGGGTCGTAGCAGGCCTGGCTGTCGCTGGAGGCGCTGGGGTCTGCTGCTAGGGAGACTTGGAAGGGTCTGTGCGGAGGGAGGCTGCCGAAACCCGGGCGCCCGTGGTGTACCGGGGCGGCAGGGAGCGCAGGGCTGGTGGGGAGCACAGGGCCAGCGAGGAGCACAAAGCCGCCGGCCGGGAGCACAGGACCCGCCTGCAGCACAGGACCGGTGGGGAACACAGGGACAGCGGGGAGCACAGGGCCTGCGGGGGGGAGCACAGAGCCGGCTGGGAACACAGGGCCCGCGGGGAACACTGGCTCCGCAGGGCGCACAAGAGCGGCGGGCGGCACCGGGCTGGCAGGGAGCCAAGGGCCCTCCTGGGACGCAGGGCTTGCAAGCGAGGGTGCAGGCGAGGCATGAGGGGCGCACACTCCCGGTTCCTGGGGCGCAGCCTGGGCTCCCTGGCCTTGCTGCCTGCGCAGTCGCTGCAGCCTTTGCTCTTTGGCCCTGCGGTTCTTGAGCCACACCCGCACTTGGTCCTCCTGCAGGTTCAGCCTGGCTGCCAGGGTCTCGCGTTCCTCATAGGTCCCGTAGGGTTTCCCCTCAAAGAATTCCTCCAGGACCCGCAGCTGTTGTGCGCTGAACACCGCGCGAGGCCGCCGCAGCCGCGTCCCCTTCCTCGGGGGGCTTGGGGCCAGCCAGGAGCCCGTGGGAAACCCGGGTTCTAGCATCCTGGATGCTCCTGTGCCCTCTGCGCTTGAAGCTCTGGCAAACAGCCCTGAGAGTGCCGCCTTAAATACCTGGTAGGCACTCGTCACCCACTGGTCCCAACCAATGGGGCTCGAGGGGGCGCTGTCCCCAGGCCCCGCCCCTTCCGCAGGTGTGGGAGTGCCTGCTTGCCTGCCTTGGCGCACGCCTGTGCATAGGGGTGGGGTGGGGAGGGCGTGGGGCGCCGGGGCTCTAAGGGAGGCGCAATCATTGATTAGTGCTTTGACCGAGCAGCTGCCCGCACCACGTGCCTGTTCGAGGGCCTGGGAGACCTAGGTGGCCAGACAGCCATGGCCCTGCCCTCAAGAGGACTCGGTAGTGTGCCTTTCCCGAGGGGGCTTTTATTAGAATCCATGTGAGTGAGGATGACCTGCGTGATGGAACGCCAAAGGACACCACCCTGTGAGATCTCCTTGCTAACTTCAGCTCGCCCTCTGAACTGCCTCTTCCCGTGTCAGGGTGGCTTCCCCGCTAACTGTACCGCCATTATGCCAAACATGATCTGACATGATCCGAAATGCAACCCAAGCACAAGCACGACGCATTGTGCAGAATTTTATTAGTATGGGATAACAAGTATAAGCAGAGGAATTTAAGAAAACACTTCATACGGCAAAATACATAAAATAAAATAAGTAAAATAACCCCCCCCCCTCCCCCAAGACATGATGCGTCTTCCAGGTGTTCAAGGATGGGGCAAGCAGGGGGTGAATTCTCCGAGTCCGGGGAATGCGATGGGAAAAGCAATGGGAAGCCACGAGTCCCAGATGTGCTCACTGGGATAGCTCGCCCAGTCCTAAGGGAGCCAGAGCTCGCCGCCAAGAGGATCGCGGAGGCGGGGCTGGGTCCTTGGGAAGGTTCTGGGCAGCAGCTCTCCGCAGGAGCAGCTATTTCGGTCCCAGCCCCGAAAACCAGCAGCACAGCCAGGCCATATGCGCCCTAATGGGCTCAACCTGGACCTCAGACACAGCAGCCCAGGCCCGCAGCTGCTGTTGCTGCAGCCTTGGGCGCCACTGCAGCCTCCACTGCCTCTGCCACCGCCACGCGCATGGGAAGTGCCCACCAGGGGGCGTGGGGGCGGTGCGCAGAGCCCAGGCCACATTCCCAAGGTGGATGCTTTTAGAAGTGCGCTGATTCTGAAGGAGAGCAACTGGGGGTGGAGACGCACTGACCGGCGCTTCTCGCACCCGCATGGGCGCACACCCGGGTCCCATCTGGTCCTGCGGCATCTGCAGGACTTGGCGGGGACCCACCCACTGGGAGATCCAGTAACTGGAAGAGGTGCATGTGGCTGTCACCCACCAAGTCGTACCAGGACCTGATGGAGGAGAAGGGCTCCTCCGCGGAGCAATTGGGAGAGAACGGGTCTGCGAAATCAGGGTCTGGAGAGACATTCCCAGCGTGCTCAGGGCCCTGAGGCGAGAGTGTGGCCTCGGATGGAGCTGGATTTGGAGTTGGAGCTGGAGCTGGAGCTGGAGCTGGAGCTGGAGCTGGAGCTGGGTCTGAAGCTGGAGCTGGATCTGGAGCTGAATCTGGAGTTGGAGCTGCAGCAGTTGCAGGACCTGGATTTTGATCAGGGGCTGGAGCTGGAGCTGGAGCTGGAGCTGGAGCAGAGGCAGCGGTGGCCGTGCCCTGGAGGCCTTGCGCAGGGTCGTAGCAGGCCTGGCTGTCGCTGGAGGCGCTGGGGTCTGCTGCTAGGGAGACTTGGAAGGGTCTGTGCGGAGGGAGGCTGCCGAAACCCGGGCGCCCGTGGTGTACCGGGGCGGCAGGGAGCGCAGGGCTGGTGGGGAGCACAGGGCCAGCGAGGAGCACAAAGCCGCCGGCCGGGAGCACAGGACCCGCCTGCAGCACAGGACCGGTGGGGAACACAGGGACAGCGGGGAGCACAGGGCCTGCGGGGGGGAGCACAGAGCCGGCTGGGAACACAGGGCCCGCGGGGAACACTGGCTCTGCAGGGCGCACAAGAGCGGCGGGCGGCACCGGGCTGGCAGGGAGCCAAGGGCCCTCCTGGGACGCAGGGCTTGCAGGCGAGGGTGCAGGCGAGGCATGAGGGGCGCACACTCCCGGTTCCTGGGGCGCAGCCTGGGCTCCCTGGCCTTGCTGCCTGCGCAGTCGCTGCAGCCTTTGCTCTTTGGCCCTGCGGTTCTTGAGCCACACCCGCACTTGGTCCTCCTGCAGGTTCAGCCTGGCTGCCAGGGTCTCGCGTTCCTCATAGGTCCCGTAGGGTTTCCCCTCAAAGAATTCCTCCAGGACCCGCAGCTGTTGTGCGCTGAACACCGCGCGAGGCCGCCGCAGCCGCGTCCCCTTCCTCGGGGGGCTTGGGGCCAGCCAGGAGCCCGTGGGAAACCCGGGTTCTAGCATCCTGGATGCTCCTGTGCCCTCTGCGCTTGAAGCTCTGGCAAACAGCCCTGAGAGTGCCGCCTTAAATACCTGGTAGGCACTCGTCACCCACTGGTCCCAACCAATGGGGCTCGAGGGGGCGCTGTCCCCAGGCCCCGCCCCTTCCGCAGGTGTGGGAGTGCCTGCTTGCCTGCCTTGGCGCACGCCTGTGCATAGGGGTGGGGTGGGGAGGGCGTGGGGCGCCGGGGCTCTAAGGGAGGCGCAATCATTGATTAGTGCTTTGACCGAGCAGCTGCCCGCACCACGTGCCTGTTCGAGGGCCTGGGAGACCTAGGTGGCCAGACAGCCATGGCCCTGCCCTCAAGAGGACTCGGTAGTGTGCCTTTCCCGAGGGGGCTTTTATTAGAATCCATGTGAGTGAGGATGACCTGCGTGATGGAACGCCAAAGGACACCACCCTGTGAGATCTCCTTGCTAACTTCAGCTCGCCCTCTGAACTGCCTCTTCCCGTGTCAGGGTGGCTTCCCCGCTAACTGTACCGCCATTATGCCAAACATGATCTGACATGATCCGAAATGCAACCCAAGCACAAGCACGACGCATTGTGCAGAATTTTATTAGTATGGGATAACAAGTATAAGCAGAGGAATTTAAGAAAACACTTCATACGGCAAAATACATAAAATAAAATAAGTAAAATAACCCCCCCCCCTCCCCCAAGACATGATGCGTCTTCCAGGTGTTCAAGGATGGGGCAAGCAGGGGGTGAATTCTCCGAGTCCGGGGAATGCGATGGGAAAAGCAATGGGAAGCCACGAGTCCCAGATGTGCTCACTGGGATAGCTCGCCCAGTCCTAAGGGAGCCAGAGCTCGCCGCCAAGAGGATCGCGGAGGCGGGGCTGGGTCCTTGGGAAGGTTCTGGGCAGCAGCTCTCCGCAGGAGCAGCTATTTCGGTCCCAGCCCCGAAAACCAGCAGCACAGCCAGGCCATATGCGCCCTAATGGGCTCAACCTGGACCTCAGACACAGCAGCCCAGGCCCGCAGCTGCTGTTGCTGCAGCCTTGGGCGCCACTGCAGCCTCCACTGCCTCTGCCACCGCCACGCGCATGGGAAGTGCCCACCAGGGGGCGTGGGGGCGGTGCGCAGAGCCCAGGCCACATTCCCAAGGTGGATGCTTTTAGAAGTGCGCTGATTCTGAAGGAGAGCAACTGGGGGTGGAGACGCACTGACCGGCGCTTCTCGCACCCGCATGGGCGCACACCCGGGTCCCATCTGGTCCTGCGGCATCTGCAGGACTTGGCGGGGACCCACCCACTGGGAGATCCAGTAACTGGAAGAGGTGCATGTGGCTGTCACCCACCAAGTCGTACCAGGACCTGATGGAGGAGAAGGGCTCCTCCGCGGAGCAATTGGGAGAGAACGGGTCTGCGAAATCAGGGTCTGGAGAGACATTCCCAGCGTGCTCAGGGCCCTGAGGCGAGAGTGTGGCCTCGGATGGAGCTGGATTTGGAGTTGGAGCTGGAGCTGGAGCTGGAGCTGGAGCTGGAGCTGGAGCTGGGTCTGAAGCTGGAGCTGGATCTGGAGCTGAATCTGGAGTTGGAGCTGCAGCAGTTGCAGGACCTGGATTTTGATCAGGGGCTGGAGCTGGAGCTGGAGCTGGAGCTGGAGCAGAGGCAGCGGTGGCCGTGCCCTGGAGGCCTTGCGCAGGGTCATAGCAGGCCTGGCTGTCGCTGGAGGCGCTGGGGTCTGCTGCTAGGGAGACTTGGAAGGGTCTGTGCGGAGGGAGGCTGCCGAAACCCGGGCGCCCGTGGTGTACCGGGGCGGCAGGGAGTGCAGGGCTGGTGGGGAGCACAGGGCCAGCGAGGAGCACAAAGCCGCCGGCCGGGAGCACAGGACCCGCCTGCAGCACAGGACCGGTGGGGAACACAGGGACAGCGGGGAGCACAGGGCCTGCGGGGGGGAGCACAGAGCCGGCTGGGAACACAGGGCCCGCGGGGAACCCTGGCTCCGCAGGGCGCACAAGAGCGGCGGGCGGCACCGGGCTGGCAGGGAGCCAAGGGCCCTCCTGGGACGCAGGGCTTGCAGGCGAGGGTGCAGGCGAGGCATGAGGGGCGCACACTCCCGGTTCCTGGGGCGCAGCCTGGGCTCCCTGGCCTTGCTGCCTGCGCAGTCGCTGCAGCCTTTGCTCTTTGGCCCTGCGGTTCTTGAGCCACACCCGCACTTGGTCCTCCTGCAGGTTCAGCCTGGCTGCCAGGGTCTCGCGTTCCTCATAGGTCCCGTAGGGTTTCCCCTCAAAGAATTCCTCCAGGACCCGCAGCTGTTGTGCGCTGAACACCGCGCGAGGCCGCCGCAGCCGCGTCCCCTTCCTCGGGGGGCTTGGGGCCAGCCAGGAGCCCGTGGGAAACCCGGGTTCTAGCATCCTGGATGCTCCTGTGCCCTCTGCGCTTGAAGCTCTGGCAAACAGCCCTGAGAGTGCCGCCTTAAATACCTGGTAGGCACTCGTCACCCACTGGTCCCAACCAATGGGGCTCGAGGGGGCGCTGTCCCCAGGCCCCGCCCCTTCCGCAGGTGTGTGAGTGCCTGCTTGCCTGCCTTGGCGCACGCCTGTGCATAGGGGTGGGGTGGGGAGGGCGTGGGGCGCCGGGGCTCTAAGGGAGGCGCAATCATTGATTAGTGCTTTGACCGAGCAGCTGCCCGCACCACGTGCCTGTTCGAGGGCCTGGGAGACCTAGGTGGCCAGACAGCCATGGCCCTGCCCTCAAGAGGACTCGGTAGTGTGCCTTTCCCGAGGGGGCTTTTATTAGAATCCATGTGAGTGAGGATGACCTGCGTGATGGAACGCCAAAGGACACCACCCTGTGAGATCTCCTTGCTAACTTCAGCTCGCCCTCTGAACTGCCTCTTCCCGTGTCAGGGTGGCTTCCCCGCTAACTGTACCGCCATTTTGCCAAACATGATCTGACATGATCCGAAATGCAACCCAAGCACAAGCACGATGCATTGTGCAGAATTTTATTAGTATGGGATAACAAGTATAAGCAGAGGAATTTAAGAAAACACTTCATACGGCAAAATACATAAAATAAAATCAGTAAAGTAACTCCCCCCCCCCCCTCCCCCAAGACTCTATGAGTCTTCCCGGTGTTCAATGATGCGGCGAGCAGGGGGTGAATTCTCCGAGTCCAGGGAACGCGATGGGAAAAGCAATGGGAAGCCACGAGTCGCAGATGTGCACACTTCCAAAGTTCGCCCAGTCCGAGGGGCGCCGGAGCTGGCTGCCAGGAGGAGCGTGGAGGCAGGGCTGGGTCTTTGGGAAGGTTCTGGGCAGCAGCTCTCCAGTGGGTCCCGCACCAGCAGCAGCTATAGTGCTCCCAGCGCTGAGAACCAGCAGCGAGGTCACGTGCGCCCTCATGGGCTCTGCCTGGACCGCGGACGCAGCAGCCCAGGCCCCGCCGCCACGCACATGCGCACTGGCCACCCAAGGGGGTTGAAGGCGGGGCCGGAACCCAGGCCACCTCCCCATGGTGGATGCTTAGAGGTGCGCCAACTCTGCACCCCCGCAACTGGCAGCGGAGACGCCCTGACCAGCGCTTCTCGCACCCACGTGGGCTCAAACCAGGGTCCCCTCTCATCCCGCGAGGCATCGGCAACCCTGGGCGGGGACGCACTCCCTCCATGATCCAGTCACGGGAAGAGGTCCACGTCAGTCAGTCACAAAGTCGTATGCTGTCAGCCACCAAGTCGTACCAGGGCCTTGGGGAGGAGAAGGGCTCCTCAGAGAAGCAATCGTGTGAGAGCAGGTCTGTGAAATCAGGGTCTGAAGAGACATTGCCGACATAGTCGGGGCCCTGAGGCCAGAGTGTGGCCTTGGATGGAGCTGGAGTTGGACTTGGAGTTGGAGCTGGATGTAGCGCTGGACCTGGAGCTGGATCATAAGCTGGAGCTGGAGCTGGAGCTGGAGCTGGAACTGGAGCTGGAGCTGGAGCTGGAGCTGGAGCAGAGGCAGCGGTGGCCGTGCCCTGGAGGCCTTGCGCAGGGTCGTAGCAGGCCTGGCTGTCGCTGGAGGCGCTGGGGTCTGCTGCTAGGGAGACTTGGAAGGGTCTGTGCGGAGGGAGGCTGCCGAAACCCGGGCGCCCGTGGTGTACCGGGGCGGCAGGGAGCGCAGGGCTGGTGGGGAGCACAGGGCCAGCGAGGAGCACAAAGCCGCCGGCCGGGAGCACAGGACCCGCCTGGAGCACAGGACCGGTGGGGAACACAGGGACAGCGGGGAGCACAGGGCCTGCGGGGGGGAGCACAGAGCCGGCTGGGAACACAGGGCCCGCGGGGAACACTGGCTCCGCAGGGCGCACAAGAGCGGCGGGCGGCACCGGGCTGGCAGGGAGCCAAGGGCCC
The DNA here is from genome assembly GCF_964212035.1 of Myotis nattereri. Classification (NCBI taxonomy): domain Eukaryota; kingdom Metazoa; phylum Chordata; class Mammalia; order Chiroptera; family Vespertilionidae; genus Myotis; species Myotis nattereri. The sequence continues at coordinate 15,997,501 of NC_138096.1, read as the reverse complement.
TCCTGGGACGCAGGGCTTGCAGGCGAGGGTGCAGGCGAGGCATGAGGGGCGCACACTCCCGGTTCCTGGGGCGCAGCCTGGGCTCCCTGGCCTTGCTGCCTGCGCAGTCGCTGCAGCCTTTGCTCTTTGGCCCTGCGGTTCTTGAGCCACACCCGCACTTGGTCCTCCTGCAGGTTCAGCCTGGCTGCCAGGGTCTCGCGTTCCTCATAGGTCCCGTAGGGTTTCCCCTCAAAGAATTCCTCCAGGACCCGCAGCTGTTGTGCGCTGAACACCGCGCGAGGCCGCCGCAGCCGCGTCCCCTTCCTCGGGGGGCTTGGGGCCAGCCAGGAGCCCGTGGGAAACCCGGGTTCTAGCATCCTGGATGCTCCTGTGCCCTCTGCGCTTGAAGCTCTGGCAAACAGCCCTGAGAGTGCCGCCTTAAATACCTGGTAGGCACTCGTCACCCACTGGTCCCAACCAATGGGGCTCGAGGGGGCGCTGTCCCCAGGCCCCGCCCCTTCCGCAGGTGTGTGAGTGCCTGCTTGCCTGCCTTGGCGCACGCCTGTGCATAGGGGTGGGGTGGGGAGGGCGTGGGGCGCCGGGGCTCTAAGGGAGGCGCAATCATTGATTAGTGCTTTGACCGAGCAGCTGCCCGCACCACGTGCCTGTTCGAGGGCCTGGGAGACCTAGGTGGCCAGACAGCCATGGCCCTGCCCTCAAGAGGACTCGGTAGTGTGCCTTTCCCGAGGGGGCTTTTATTAGAATCCATGTGAGTGAGGATGACCTGCGTGATGGAACGCCAAAGGACACCACCCTGTGAGATCTCCTTGCTAACTTCAGCTCGCCCTCTGAACTGCCTCTTCCCGTGTCAGGGTGGCTTCCCCGCTAACTGTACCGCCATTTTGCCAAACATGATCTGACATGATCCGAAATGCAACCCAAGCACAAGCACGACGCATTGTGCAGAATTTTATTAGTATGGGATAACAAGTATAAGCAGAGGAATTTAAGAAAACACTTCATACGGCAAAATACATAAAATAAAATCAGTAAAGTAACTCCCCCCCCCCCCTCCCCCAAGACTCTATGAGTCTTCCCGGTGTTCAATGATGCGGCGAGCAGGGGGTGAATTCTCCGAGTCCAGGGAACGCGATGGGAAAAGCAATGGGAAGCCACGAGTCGCAGATGTGCACACTTCCAAAGTTCGCCCAGTCCGAGGGGCGCCGGAGCTGGCTGCCAGGAGGAGCGTGGAGGCAGGGCTGGGTCTTTGGGAAGGTTCTGGGCAGCAGCTCTCCAGTGGGTCCCGCACCAGCAGCAGCTATAGTGCTCCCAGCGCTGAGAACCAGCAGCGAGGTCACGTGCGCCCTCATGGGCTCTGCCTGGACCGCGGACGCAGCAGCCCAGGCCCCGCCGCCACGCACATGCGCACTGGCCACCCAAGGGGGTTGAAGGCGGGGCCGGAACCCAGGCCACCTCCCCATGGTGGATGCTTAGAGGTGCGCCAACTCTGCACCCCCGCAACTGGCAGCGGAGACGCCCTGACCAGCGCTTCTCGCACCCACGTGGGCTCAAACCAGGGTCCCCTCTCATCCCGCGAGGCATCGGCAACCCTGGGCGGGGACGCACTCCCTCCATGATCCAGTCACGGGAAGAGGTCCACGTCAGTCAGTCACAAAGTCGTATGCTGTCAGCCACCAAGTCGTACCAGGGCCTTGGGGAGGAGAAGGGCTCCTCAGAGAAGCAATCGTGTGAGAGCAGGTCTGTGAAATCAGGGTCTGAAGAGACATTGCCGACATAGTCGGGGCCCTGAGGCCAGAGTGTGGCCTTGGATGGAGCTGGAGTTGGACTTGGAGTTGGAGCTGGATGTAGCGCTGGACCTGGAGCTGGATCATAAGCTGGAGCTGGAGCTGGAGCTGGAGCTGGAACTGGAGCTGGAGCTGGAGCTGGAGCTGGAGCAGAGGCAGCGGTGGCCGTGCCCTGGAGGCCTTGCGCAGGGTCGTAGCAGGCCTGGCTGTCGCTGGAGGCGCTGGGGTCTGCTGCTAGGGAGACTTGGAAGGGTCTGTGCGGAGGGAGGCTGCCGAAACCCGGGCGCCCGTGGTGTACCGGGGCGGCAGGGAGCGCAGGGCTGGTGGGGAGCACAGGGCCAGCGAGGAGCACAAAGCCGCCGGCCGGGAGCACAGGACCCGCCTGGAGCACAGGACCGGTGGGGAACACAGGGACAGCGGGGAGCACAGGGCCTGCGGGGGGGAGCACAGAGCCGGCTGGGAACACAGGGCCCGCGGGGAACACTGGCTCCGCAGGGCGCACAAGAGCGGCGGGCGGCACCGGGCTGGCAGGGAGCCAAGGGCCCTCCTGGGACGCAGGGCTTGCAGGCGAGGGTGCAGGCGAGGCATGAGGGGCGCACACTCCCGGTTCCTGGGGCGCAGCCTGGGCTCCCTGGCCTTGCTGCCTGCGCAGTCGCTGCAGCCTTTGCTCTTTGGCCCTGCGGTTCTTGAGCCACACCCGCACTTGGTCCTCCTGCAGGTTCAGCCTGGCTGCCAGGGTCTCGCGTTCCTCATAGGTCCCGTAGGGTTTCCCCTCAAAGAATTCCTCCAGGACCCGCAGCTGTTGTGCGCTGAACACCGCGCGAGGCCGCCGCAGCCGCGTCCCCTTCCTCGGGGGGCTTGGGGCCAGCCAGGAGCCCGTGGGAAACCCGGGTTCTAGCATCCTGGATGCTCCTGTGCCCTCTGCGCTTGAAGCTCTGGCAAACAGCCCTGAGAGTGCCGCCTTAAATACCTGGTAGGCACTCGTCACCCACTGGTCCCAACCAATGGGGCTCGAGGGGGCGCTGTCCCCAGGCCCCGCCCCTTCCGCAGGTGTGTGAGTGCCTGCTTGCCTGCCTTGGCGCACGCCTGTGCATAGGGGTGGGGTGGGGAGGGCGTGGGGCGCCGGGGCTCTAAGGGAGGCGCAATCATTGATTAGTGCTTTGACCGAGCAGCTGCCCGCACCACGTGCCTGTTCGAGGGCCTGGGAGACCTAGGTGGCCAGACAGCCATGGCCCTGCCCTCAAGAGGACTCGGTAGTGTGCCTTTCCCGAGGGGGCTTTTATTAGAATCCATGTGAGTGAGGATGACCTGCGTGATGGAACGCCAAAGGACACCACCCTGTGAGATCTCCTTGCTAACTTCAGCTCGCCCTCTGAACTGCCTCTTCCCGTGTCAGGGTGGCTTCCCCGCTAACTGTACCGCCATTTTGCCAAACATGATCTGACATGATCCGAAATGCAACCCAAGCACAAGCACGATGCATTGTGCAGAATTTTATTAGTATGGGATAACAAGTATAAGCAGAGGAATTTAAGAAAACACTTCATACGGCAAAATACATAAAATAAAATCAGTAAAGTAACTCCCCCCCCCCCCTCCCCCAAGACTCTATGAGTCTTCCCGGTGTTCAATGATGCGGCGAGCAGGGGGTGAATTCTCCGAGTCCAGGGAACGCGATGGGAAAAGCAATGGGAAGCCACGAGTCGCAGATGTGCACACTTCCAAAGTTCGCCCAGTCCGAGGGGCGCCGGAGCTGGCTGCCAGGAGGAGCGTGGAGGCAGGGCTGGGTCTTTGGGAAGGTTCTGGGCAGCAGCTCTCCAGTGGGTCCCGCACCAGCAGCAGCTATAGTGCTCCCAGCGCTGAGAACCAGCAGCGAGGTCACGTGCGCCCTCATGGGCTCTGCCTGGACCGCGGACGCAGCAGCCCAGGCCCCGCCGCCACGCACATGCGCACTGGCCACCCAAGGGGGTTGAAGGCGGGGCCGGAACCCAGGCCACCTCCCCATGGTGGATGCTTAGAGGTGCGCCAACTCTGCACCCCCGCAACTGGCAGCGGAGACGCCCTGACCAGCGCTTCTCGCACCCACGTGGGCTCAAACCAGGGTCCCCTCTCATCCCGCGAGGCATCGGCAACCCTGGGCGGGGACGCACTCCCTCCATGATCCAGTCACGGGAAGAGGTCCACGTCAGTCAGTCACAAAGTCGTATGCTGTCAGCCACCAAGTCGTACCAGGGCCTTGGGGAGGAGAAGGGCTCCTCAGAGAAGCAATCGTGTGAGAGCAGGTCTGTGAAATCAGGGTCTGAAGAGACATTGCCGACATAGTCGGGGCCCTGAGGCCAGAGTGTGGCCTTGGATGGAGCTGGAGTTGGACTTGGAGTTGGAGCTGGATGTAGCGCTGGACCTGGAGCTGGATCATAAGCTGGAGCTGGAGCTGGAGCTGGAGCTGGAACTGGAGCTGGAGCTGGAGCTGGAGCTGGAGCAGAGGCAGCGGTGGCCGTGCCCTGGAGGCCTTGCGCAGGGTCGTAGCAGGCCTGGCTGTCGCTGGAGGCGCTGGGGTCTGCTGCTAGGGAGACTTGGAAGGGTCTGTGCGGAGGGAGGCTGCCGAAACCCGGGCGCCCGTGGTGTACCGGGGCGGCAGGGAGCGCAGGGCTGGTGGGGAGCACAGGGCCAGCGAGGAGCACAAAGCCGCCGGCCGGGAGCACAGGACCCGCCTGGAGCACAGGACCGGTGGGGAACACAGGGACAGCGGGGAGCACAGGGCCTGCGGGGGGGAGCACAGAGCCGGCTGGGAACACAGGGCCCGCGGGGAACACTGGCTCCGCAGGGCGCACAAGAGCGGCGGGCGGCACCGGGCTGGCAGGGAGCCAAGGGCCCTCCTGGGACGCAGGGCTTGCAGGCGAGGGTGCAGGCGAGGCATGAGGGGCGCACACTCCCGGTTCCTGGGGCGCAGCCTGGGCTCCCTGGCCTTGCTGCCTGCGCAGTCGCTGCAGCCTTTGCTCTTTGGCCCTGCGGTTCTTGAGCCACACCCGCACTTGGTCCTCCTGCAGGTTCAGCCTGGCTGCCAGGGTCTCGCGTTCCTCATAGGTCCCGTAGGGTTTCCCCTCAAAGAATTCCTCCAGGACCCGCAGCTGTTGTGCGCTGAACACCGCGCGAGGCCGCCGCAGCCGCGTCCCCTTCCTCGGGGGGCTTGGGGCCAGCCAGGAGCCCGTGGGAAACCCGGGTTCTAGCATCCTGGATGCTCCTGTGCCCTCTGCGCTTGAAGCTCTGGCAAACAGCCCTGAGAGTGCCGCCTTAAATACCTGGTAGGCACTCGTCACCCACTGGTCCCAACCAATGGGGCTCGAGGGGGCGCTGTCCCCAGGCCCCGCCCCTTCCGCAGGTGTGTGAGTGCCTGCTTGCCTGCCTTGGCGCACGCCTGTGCATAGGGGTGGGGTGGGGAGGGCGTGGGGCGCCGGGGCTCTAAGGGAGGCGCAATCATTGATTAGTGCTTTGACCGAGCAGCTGCCCGCACCACGTGCCTGTTCGAGGGCCTGGGAGACCTAGGTGGCCAGACAGCCATGGCCCTGCCCTCAAGAGGACTCGGTAGTGTGCCTTTCCCGAGGGGGCTTTTATTAGAATCCATGTGAGTGAGGATGACCTGCGTGATGGAACGCCAAAGGACACCACCCTGTGAGATCTCCTTGCTAACTTCAGCTCGCCCTCTGAACTGCCTCTTCCCGTGTCAGGGTGGCTTCCCCGCTAACTGTACCGCCATTTTGCCAAACATGATCTGACATGATCCGAAATGCAACCCAAGCACAAGCACGACGCATTGTGCAGAATTTTATTAGTATGGGATAACAAGTATAAGCAGAGGAATTTAAGAAAACACTTCATACGGCAAAATACATAAAATAAAATCAGTAAAGTAACTCCCCCCCCCCCCTCCCCCAAGACTCTATGAGTCTTCCCGGTGTTCAATGATGCGGCGAGCAGGGGGTGAATTCTCCGAGTCCAGGGAACGCGATGGGAAAAGCAATGGGAAGCCACGAGTCGCAGATGTGCACACTTCCAAAGTTCGCCCAGTCCGAGGGGCGCCGGAGCTGGCTGCCAGGAGGAGCGTGGAGGCAGGGCTGGGTCTTTGGGAAGGTTCTGGGCAGCAGCTCTCCAGTGGGTCCCGCACCAGCAGCAGCTATAGTGCTCCCAGCGCTGAGAACCAGCAGCGAGGTCACGTGCGCCCTCATGGGCTCTGCCTGGACCGCGGACGCAGCAGCCCAGGCCCCGCCGCCACGCACATGCGCACTGGCCACCCAAGGGGGTTGAAGGCGGGGCCGGAACCCAGGCCACCTCCCCATGGTGGATGCTTAGAGGTGCGCCAACTCTGCACCCCCGCAACTGGCAGCGGAGACGCCCTGACCAGCGCTTCTCGCACCCACGTGGGCTCAAACCAGGGTCCCCTCTCATCCCGCGAGGCATCGGCAACCCTGGGCGGGGACGCACTCCCTCCATGATCCAGTCACGGGAAGAGGTCCACGTCAGTCAGTCACAAAGTCGTATGCTGTCAGCCACCAAGTCGTACCAGGGCCTTGGGGAGGAGAAGGGCTCCTCAGAGAAGCAATCGTGTGAGAGCAGGTCTGTGAAATCAGGGTCTGAAGAGACATTGCCGACATAGTCGGGGCCCTGAGGCCAGAGTGTGGCCTTGGATGGAGCTGGAGTTGGACTTGGAGTTGGAGCTGGATGTAGCGCTGGACCTGGAGCTGGATCATAAGCTGGAGCTGGAGCTGGAGCTGGAGCTGGAACTGGAGCTGGAGCTGGAGCTGGAGCTGGAGCAGAGGCAGCGGTGGCCGTGCCCTGGAGGCCTTGCGCAGGGTCGTAGCAGGCCTGGCTGTCGCTGGAGGCGCTGGGGTCTGCTGCTAGGGAGACTTGGAAGGGTCTGTGCGGAGGGAGGCTGCCGAAACCCGGGCGCCCGTGGTGTACCGGGGCGGCAGGGAGCGCAGGGCTGGTGGGGAGCACAGGGCCAGCGAGGAGCACAAAGCCGCCGGCCGGGAGCACAGGACCCGCCTGGAGCACAGGACCGGTGGGGAACACAGGGACAGCGGGGAGCACAGGGCCTGCGGGGGGGAGCACAGAGCCGGCTGGGAACACAGGGCCCGCGGGGAACACTGGCTCCGCAGGGCGCACAAGAGCCGCGGGCGGCACCGGGCTGGCAGGGAGCCAAGGGCCCTCCTGGGACGCAGGGCTTGCAGGCGAGGGTGCAGGCGAGGCATGAGGGGCGCACACTCCCGGTTCCTGGGGCGCAGCCTGGGCTCCCTGGCCTTGCTGCCTGCGCAGTCGCTGCAGCCTTTGCTCTTTGGCCCTGCGGTTCTTGAGCCACACCCGCACTTGGTCCTCCTGCAGGTTCAGCCTGGCTGCCAGGGTCTCGCGTTCCTCATAGGTCCCGTAGGGTTTCCCCTCAAAGAATTCCTCCAGGACCCGCAGCTGTTGTGCGCTGAACACCGCGCGAGGCCGCCGCAGCCGCGTCCCCTTCCTCGGGGGGCTTGGGGCCAGCCAGGAGCCCGTGGGAAACCCGGGTTCTAGCATCCTGGATGCTCCTGTGCCCTCTGCGCTTGAAGCTCTGGCAAACAGCCCTGAGAGTGCCGCCTTAAATACCTGGTAGGCACTCGTCACCCACTGGTCCCAACCAATGGGGCTCGAGGGGGCGCTGTCCCCAGGCCCCGCCCCTTCCGCAGGTGTGTGAGTGCCTGCTTGCCTGCCTTGGCGCACGCCTGTGCATAGGGGTGGGGTGGGGAGGGCGTGGGGCGCCGGGGCTCTAAGGGAGGCGCAATCATTGATTAGTGCTTTGACCGAGCAGCTGCCCGCACCACGTGCCTGTTCGAGGGCCTGGGAGACCTAGGTGGCCAGACAGCCATGGCCCTGCCCTCAAGAGGACTCGGTAGTGTGCCTTTCCCGAGGGGGCTTTTATTAGAATCCATGTGAGTGAGGATGACCTGCGTGATGGAACGCCAAAGGACACCACCCTGTGAGATCTCCTTGCTAACTTCAGCTCGCCCTCTGAACTGCCTCTTCCCGTGTCAGGGTGGCTTCCCCGCTAACTGTACCGCCATTTTGCCAAACATGATCTGACATGATCCGAAATGCAACCCAAGCACAAGCACGACGCATTGTGCAGAATTTTATTAGTATGGGATAACAAGTATAAGCAGAGGAATTTAAGAAAACACTTCATACGGCAAAATACATAAAATAAAATCAGTAAAGTAACTCCCCCCCCCCCCTCCCCCAAGACTCTATGAGTCTTCCCGGTGTTCAATGATGCGGCGAGCAGGGGGTGAATTCTCCGAGTCCAGGGAACGCGATGGGAAAAGCAATGGGAAGCCACGAGTCGCAGATGTGCACACTTCCAAAGTTCGCCCAGTCCGAGGGGCGCCGGAGCTGGCTGCCAGGAGGAGCGTGGAGGCAGGGCTGGGTCTTTGGGAAGGTTCTGGGCAGCAGCTCTCCAGTGGGTCCCGCACCAGCAGCAGCTATAGTGCTCCCAGCGCTGAGAACCAGCAGCGAGGTCACGTGCGCCCTCATGGGCTCTGCCTGGACCGCGGACGCAGCAGCCCAGGCCCCGCCGCCACGCACATGCGCACTGGCCACCCAAGGGGGTTGAAGGCGGGGCCGGAACCCAGGCCACCTCCCCATGGTGGATGCTTAGAGGTGCGCCAACTCTGCACCCCCGCAACTGGCAGCGGAGACGCCCTGACCAGCGCTTCTCGCACCCACGTGGGCTCAAACCAGGGTCCCCTCTCATCCCGCGAGGCATCGGCAACCCTGGGCGGGGACGCACTCCCTCCATGATCCAGTCACGGGAAGAGGTCCACGTCAGTCAGTCACAAAGTCGTATGCTGTCAGCCACCAAGTCGTACCAGGGCCTTGGGGAGGAGAAGGGCTCCTCAGAGAAGCAATCGTGTGAGAGCAGGTCTGTGAAATCAGGGTCTGAAGAGACATTGCCGACATAGTCGGGGCCCTGAGGCCAGAGTGTGGCCTTGGATGGAGCTGGAGTTGGACTTGGAGTTGGAGCTGGATGTAGCGCTGGACCTGGAGCTGGATCATAAGCTGGAGCTGGAGCTGGAGCTGGAGCTGGAACTGGAGCTGGAGCTGGAGCTGGAGCTGGAGCAGAGGCAGCGGTGGCCGTGCCCTGGAGGCCTTGCGCAGGGTCGTAGCAGGCCTGGCTGTCGCTGGAGGCGCTGGGGTCTGCTGCTAGGGAGACTTGGAAGGGTCTGTGCGGAGGGAGGCTGCCGAAACCCGGGCGCCCGTGGTGTACCGGGGCGGCAGGGAGCGCAGGGCTGGTGGGGAGCACAGGGCCAGCGAGGAGCACAAAGCCGCCGGCCGGGAGCACAGGACCCGCCTGGAGCACAGGACCGGTGGGGAACACAGGGACAGCGGGGAGCACAGGGCCTGCGGGGGGGAGCACAGAGCCGGCTGGGAACACAGGGCCCGCGGGGAACACTGGCTCCGCAGGGCGCACAAGAGCGGCGGGCGGCACCGGGCTGGCAGGGAGCCAAGGGCCCTCCTGGGACGCAGGGCTTGCAGGCGAGGGTGCAGGCGAGGCATGAGGGGCGCACACTCCCGGTTCCTGGGGCGCAGCCTGGGCTCCCTGGCCTTGCTGCCTGCGCAGTCGCTGCAGCCTTTGCTCTTTGGCCCTGCGGTTCTTGAGCCACACCCGCACTTGGTCCTCCTGCAGGTTCAGCCTGGCTGCCAGGGTCTCGCGTTCCTCATAGGTCCCGTAGGGTTTCCCCTCAAAGAATTCCTCCAGGACCCGCAGCTGTTGTGCGCTGAACACCGCGCGAGGCCGCCGCAGCCGCGTCCCCTTCCTCGGGGGGCTTGGGGCCAGCCAGGAGCCCGTGGGAAACCCGGGTTCTAGCATCCTGGATGCTCCTGTGCCCTCTGCGCTTGAAGCTCTGGCAAACAGCCCTGAGAGTGCCGCCTTAAATACCTGGTAGGCACTCGTCACCCACTGGTCCCAACCAATGGGGCTCGAGGGGGCGCTGTCCCCAGGCCCCGCCCCTTCCGCAGGTGTGTGAGTGCCTGCTTGCCTGCCTTGGCGCACGCCTGTGCATAGGGGTGGGGTGGGGAGGGCGTGGGGCGCCGGGGCTCTAAGGGAGGCGCAATCATTGATTAGTGCTTTGACCGAGCAGCTGCCCGCACCACGTGCCTGTTCGAGGGCCTGGGAGACCTAGGTGGCCAGACAGCCATGGCCCTGCCCTCAAGAGGACTCGGTAGTGTGCCTTTCCCGAGGGGGCTTTTATTAGAATCCATGTGAGTGAGGATGACCTGCGTGATGGAACGCCAAAGGACACCACCCTGTGAGATCTCCTTGCTAACTTCAGCTCGCCCTCTGAACTGCCTCTTCCCGTGTCAGGGTGGCTTCCCCGCTAACTGTACCGCCATTATGCCAAACATGATCTGACATGATCCGAAATGCAACCCAAGCACAAGCACGACGCATTGTGCAGAATTTTATTAGTATGGGATAACAAGTATAAGCAGAGGAATTTAAGAAAACACTTCATACGGCAAAATACATAAAATAAAATCAGTAAAGTAACTCCCCCCCCCCCTCCCCCAAGACTCTATGAGTCTTCCCGGTGTTCAATGATGCGGCGAGCAGGGGGTGAATTCTCCGAGTCCAGGGAACGCGATGGGAAAAGCAATGGGAAGCCACGAGTCGCAGATGTGCACACTTCCAAAGTTCGCCCAGTCCGAGGGGCGCCGGAGCTGGCTGCCAGGAGGAGCGTGGAGGCAGGGCTGGGTCTTTGGGAAGGTTCTGGGCAGCAGCTCTCCAGTGGGTCCCGCACCAGCAGCAGCTATAGTGCTCCCAGCGCTGAGAACCAGCAGCGAGGTCACGTGCGCCCTCATGGGCTCTGCCTGGACCGCGGACGCAGCAGCCCAGGCCCCGCCGCCACGCACATGCGCACTGGCCACCCAAGGGGGTTGAAGGCGGGGCCGGAACCCAGGCCACCTCCCCAGGGTGGATGCTTAGAGGTGCGCCAACTCTGCACCCCCGCAACTGGCAGCGGAGACGCCCTGACCAGCGCTTCTCGCACCCACGTGGGCTCAAACCAGGGTCCCCTCTCATCCCGCGAGGCATCGGCAACCCTGGGCGGGGACGCACTCCCTCCATGATCCAGTCACGGGAAGAGGTCCACGTCAGTCAGTCACAAAGTCGTATGCTGTCAGCCACCAAGTCGTACCAGGGCCTTGGGGAGGAGAAGGGCTCCTCAGAGAAGCAATCGTGTGAGAGCAGGTCTGTGAAATCAGGGTCTGAAGAGACATTGCCGACATAGTCGGGGCCCTGAGGCCAGAGTGTGGCCTTGGATGGAGCTGGAGTTGGACTTGGAGTTGGAGCTGGATGTAGCGCTGGACCTGGAGCTGGATCATAAGCTGGAGCTGGAGCTGGAGCTGGAGCTGGAACTGGAGCTGGAGCTGGAGCTGGAGCTGGAGCAGAGGCAGCGGTGGCCGTGCCCTGGAGGCCTTGCGCAGGGTCGTAGCAGGCCTGGCTGTCGCTGGAGGCGCTGGGGTCTGCTGCTAGGGAGACTTGGAAGGGTCTGTGCGGAGGGAGGCTGCCGAAACCCGGGCGCCCGTGGTGTACCGGGGCGGCAGGGAGCGCAGGGCTGGTGGGGAGCACAGGGCCAGCGAGGAGCACAAAGCCGCCGGCCGGGAGCACAGGACCCGCCTGGAGCACAGGACCGGTGGGGAACACAGGGACAGCGGGGAGCACAGGGCCTGCGGGGGGGAGCACAGAGCCGGCTGGGAACACAGGGCCCGCGGGGAACACTGGCTCCGCAGGGCGCACAAGAGCGGCGGGCGGCACCGGGCTGGCAGGGAGCCAAGGGCCCTCCTGGGACGCAGGGCTTGCAGGCGAGGGTGCAGGCGAGGCATGAGGGGCGCACACTCCCGGTTCCTGGGGCGCAGCCTGGGCTCCCTGGCCTTGCTGCCTGCGCAGTCGCTGCAGCCTTTGCTCTTTGGCCCTGCGGTTCTTGAGCCACACCCGCACTTGGTCCTCCTGCAGGTTCAGCCTGGCTGCCAGGGTCTCGCGTTCCTCATAGGTCCCGTAGGGTTTCCCCTCAAAGAATTCCTCCAGGACCCGCAGCTGTTGTGCGCTGAACACCGCGCGAGGCCGCCGCAGCCGCGTCCCCTTCCTCGGGGGGCTTGGGGCCAGCCAGGAGCCCGTGGGAAACCCGGGTTCTAGCATCCTGGATGCTCCTGTGCCCTCTGCGCTTGAAGCTCTGGCAAACAGCCCTGAGAGTGCCGCCTTAAATACCTGGTAGGCACTCGTCACCCACTGGTCCCAACCAATGGGGCTCGAGGGGGCGCTGTCCCCAGGCCCCGCCCCTTCCGCAGGTGTGTGAGTGCCTGCTTGCCTGCCTTCGCGCACGCCTGTGCATAGGGGTGGGGTGGGGAGGGCGTGGGGCGCCGGGGCTCTAAGGGAGGCGCAATCATTGATTAGTGCTTTGACCGAGCAGCTGCCCGCACCACGTGCCTGTTCGAGGGCCTGGGAGACCTAGGTGGCCAGACAGCCATGGCCCTGCCCTCAAGAGGACTCGGTAGTGTGCCTTTCCCGAGGGGGCTTTTATTAGAATCCATGTGAGTGAGGATGACCTGCGTGATGGAACGCCAAAGGACACCACCCTGTGAGATCTCCTTGCTAACTTCAGCTCGCCCTCTGAACTGCCTCTTCCCGTGTCAGGGTGGCTTCCCCGCTAACTGTACCGCCATTTTGCCAAACATGATCTGACATGATCCGAAATGCAACCCAAGCACAAGCACGACGCATTGTGCAGAATTTTATTAGTATGGGATAACAAGTATAAGCAGAGGAATTTAAGAAAACACTTCATACGGCAAAATACATAAAATAAAATCAGTAAAGTAACTCCCCCCCCCCCTCCCCCAAGACTCTATGAGTCTTCCCGGTGTTCAATGATGCGGCGAGCAGGGGGTGAATTCTCCGAGTCCAGGGAACGCGATGGGAAAAGCAATGGGAAGCCACGAGTCGCAGATGTGCACACTTCCAAAGTTCGCCCAGTCCGAGGGGCGCCGGAGCTGGCTGCCAGGAGGAGCGTGGAGGCAGGGCTGGGTCTTTGGGAAGGTTCTGGGCAGCAGCTCTCCAGTGGGTCCCGCACCAGCAGCAGCTATAGTGCTCCCAGCGCTGAGAACCAGCAGCGAGGTCACGTGCGCCCTCATGGGCTCTGCCTGGACCGCGGACGCAGCAGCCCAGGCCCCGCCGCCACGCACATGCGCACTGGCCACCCAAGGGGGTTGAAGGCGGGGCCGGAACCCAGGCCACCTCCCCAGGGTGGATGCTTAGAGGTGCGCCAACTCTGCACCCCCGCAACTGGCAGCGGAGACGCCCTGACCAGCGCTTCTCGCACCCACGTGGGCTCAAACCAGGGTCCCCTCTCATCCCGCGAGGCATCGGCAACCCTGGGCGGGGACGCACTCCCTCCATGATCCAGTCACGGGAAGAGGTCCACGTCAGTCAGTCACAAAGTCGTATGCTGTCAGCCACCAAGTCGTACCAGGGCCTTGGGGAGGAGAAGGGCTCCTCAGAGAAGCAATCGTGTGAGAGCAGGTCTGTGAAATCAGGGTCTGAAGAGACATTGCCGACATAGTCGGGGCCCTGAGGCCAGAGTGTGGCCTTGGATGGAGCTGGAGTTGGACTTGGAGTTGGAGCTGGATGTAGCGCTGGACCTGGAGCTGGATCATAAGCTGGAGCTGGAGCTGGAGCTGGAGCTGGAACTGGAGCTGGAGCTGGAGCTGGAGCTGGAGCAGAGGCAGCGGTGGCCGTGCCCTGGAGGCCTTGCGCAGGGTCGTAGCAGGCCTGGCTGTCGCTGGAGGCGCTGGGGTCTGCTGCTAGGGAGACTTGGAAGGGTCTGTGCGGAGGGAGGCTGCCGAAACCCGGGCGCCCGTGGTGTACCGGGGCGGCAGGGAGTGCAGGGCTGGTGGGGAGCACAGGGCCAGCGAGGAGCACAAAGCCGCCGGCCGGGAGCACAGGACCCGCCTGCAGCACAGGACCGGTGGGGAACACAGGGACAGCGGGGAGCACAGGGCCTGCGGGGGGGAGCACAGAGCCGGCTGGGAACACAGGGCCCGCGGGGAACCCTGGCTCCGCAGGGCGCACAAGAGCGGCGGGCGGCACCGGGCTGGCAGGGAGCCAAGGGCCCTCCTGGGACGCAGGGCTTGCAGGCGAGGGTGCAGGCGAGGCATGAGGGGCGCACACTCCCGGTTCCTGGGGCGCAGCCTGGGCTCCCTGGCCTTGCTGCCTGCGCAGTCGCTGCAGCCTTTGCTCTTTGGCCCTGCGGTTCTTGAGCCACACCCGCACTTGGTCCTCCTGCAGGTTCAGCCTGGCTGCCAGGGTCTCGCGTTCCTCATAGGTCCCGTAGGGTTTCCCCTCAAAGAATTCCTCCAGGACCCGCAGCTGTTGTGCGCTGAACACCGCGCGAGGCCGCCGCAGCCGCGTCCCCTTCCTCGGGGGGCTTGGGGCCAGCCAGGAGCCCGTGGGAAACCCGGGTTCTAGCATCCTGGATGCTCCTGTGCCCTCTGCGCTTGAAGCTCTGGCAAACAGCCCTGAGAGTGCCGCCTTAAATACCTGGTAGGCACTCGTCACCCACTGGTCCCAACCAATGGGGCTCGAGGGGGCGCTGTCCCCAGGCCCCGCCCCTTCCGCAGGTGTGTGAGTGCCTGCTTGCCTGCCTTCGCGCACGCCTGTGCATAGGGGTGGGGTGGGGAGGGCGTGGGGCGCCGGGGCTCTAAGGGAGGCGCAATCATTGATTAGTGCTTTGACCGAGCAGCTGCCCGCACCACGTGCCTGTTCGAGGGCCTGGGAGACCTAGGTGGCCAGACAGCCATGGCCCTGCCCTCAAGAGGACTCGGTAGTGTGCCTTTCCCGAGGGGGCTTTTATTAGAATCCATGTGAGTGAGGATGACCTGCGTGATGGAATGCCAAAGGACACCACCCTGTGAGATCTCCTTGCTAACTTCAGCTCGCCCTCTGAACTGCCTCTTCCCGTGTCAGGGTGGCTTCCCCGCTAACTGTACCGCCATTTTGCCAAACATGATCTGACATGATCCGAAATGCAACCCAAGCACAAGCACGACGCATTGTGCAGAATTTTATTAGTATGGGATAACAAGTATAAGCAGAGGAATTTAAGAAAACACTTCATACGGCAAAATACATAAAATAAAATCAGTAAAGTAACTCCCCCCCCCCCCTCCCCCAAGACTCTATGAGTCTTCCCGGTGTTCAATGATGCGGCGAGCAGGGGGTGAATTCTCCGAGTCCAGGGAACGCGATGGGAAAAGCAATGGGAAGCCACGAGTCGCAGATGTGCACACTTCCAAAGTTCGCCCAGTCCGAGGGGCGCCGGAGCTGGCTGCCAGGAGGAGCGTGGAGGCAGGGCTGGGTCTTTGGGAAGGTTCTGGGCAGCAGCTCTCCAGTGGGTCCCGCACCAGCAGCAGCTATAGTGCTCCCAGCGCTGAGAACCAGCAGCGAGGTCACGTGCGCCCTCATGGGCTCTGCCTGGACCGCGGACGCAGCAGCCCAGGCCCCGCCGCCACGCACATGCGCACTGGCCACCCAAGGGGGTTGAAGGCGGGGCCGGAACCCAGGCCACCTCCCCAGGGTGGATGCTTAGAGGTGCGCCAACTCTGCACCCCCGCAACTGGCAGCGGAGACGCCCTGACCAGCGCTTCTCGCACCCACGTGGGCTCAAACCAGGGTCCCCTCTCATCCCGCGAGGCATCGGCAACCCTGGGCGGGGACGCACTCCCTCCATGATCCAGTCACGGGAAGAGGTCCACGTCAGTCAGTCACAAAGTCGTATGCTGTCAGCCACCAAGTCGTACCAGGGCCTTGGGGAGGAGAAGGGCTCCTCAGAGAAGCAATCGTGTGAGAGCAGGTCTGTGAAATCAGGGTCTGAAGAGACATTGCCGACATAGTCGGGGCCCTGAGGCCAGAGTGTGGCCTTGGATGGAGCTGGAGTTGGACTTGGAGTTGGAGCTGGATGTAGCGCTGGACCTGGAGCTGGATCATAAGCTGGAGCTGGAGCTGGAGCTGGAGCTGGAACTGGAGCTGGAGCTGGAGCTGGAGCTGGAGCAGAGGCAGCGGTGGCCGTGCCCTGGAGGCCTTGCGCAGGGTCGTAGCAGGCCTGGCTGTCGCTGGAGGCGCTGGGGTCTGCTGCTAGGGAGACTTGGAAGGGTCTGTGCGGAGGGAGGCTGCCGAAACCCGGGCGCCCGTGGTGTACCGGGGCGGCAGGGAGCGCAGGGCTGGTGGGGAGCACAGGGCCAGCGAGGAGCACAAAGCCGCCGGCCGGGAGCACAGGACCCGCCTGGAGCACAGGACCGGTGGGGAACACAGGGACAGCGGGGAGCACAGGGCCTGCGGGGGGGAGCACAGAGCCGGCTGGGAACACAGGGCCCGCGGGGAACACTGGCTCCGCAGGGCGCACAAGAGCGGCGGGCGGCACCGGGCTGGCAGGGAGCCAAGGGCCCTCCTGGGACGCAGGGCTTGCAGGCGAGGGTGCAGGCGAGGCATGAGGGGCGCACACTCCCGGTTCCTGGGGCGCAGCCTGGGCTCCCTGGCCTTGCTGCCTGCGCAGTCGCTGCAGCCTTTGCTCTTTGGCCCTGCGGTTCTTGAGCCACACCCGCACTTGGTCCTCCTGCAGGTTCAGCCTGGCTGCCAGGGTCTCGCGTTCCTCATAGGTCCCGTAGGGTTTCCCCTCAAAGAATTCCTCCAGGACCCGCAGCTGTTGTGCGCTGAACACCGCGCGAGGCCGCCGCAGCCGCGTCCCCTTCCTCGGGGGGCTTGGGGCCAGCCAGGAGCCCGTGGGAAACCCGGGTTCTAGCATCCTGGATGCTCCTGTGCCCTCTGCGCTTGAAGCTCTGGCAAACAGCCCTGAGAGTGCCGCCTTAAATACCTGGTAGGCACTCGTCACCCACTGGTCCCAACCAATGGGGCTCGAGGGGGCGCTGTCCCCAGGCCCCGCCCCTTCCGCAGGTGTGTGAGTGCCTGCTTGCCTGCCTTCGCGCACGCCTGTGCATAGGGGTGGGGTGGGGAGGGCGTGGGGCGCCGGGGCTCTAAGGGAGGCGCAATCATTGATTAGTGCTTTGACCGAGCAGCTGCCCGCACCACGTGCCTGTTCGAGGGCCTGGGAGACCTAGGTGGCCAGACAGCCATGGCCCTGCCCTCAAGAGGACTCGGTAGTGTGCCTTTCCCGAGGGGGCTTTTATTAGAATCCATGTGAGTGAGGATGACCTGCGTGATGGAACGCCAAAGGACACCACCCTGTGAGATCTCCTTGCTAACTTCAGCTCGCCCTCTGAACTGCCTCTTCCCGTGTCAGGGTGGCTTCCCCGCTAACTGTACCGCCATTTTGCCAAACATGATCTGACATGATCCGAAATGCAACCCAAGCACAAGCACGACGCATTGTGCAGAATTTTATTAGTATGGGATAACAAGTATAAGCAGAGGAATTTAAGAAAACACTTCATACGGCAAAATACATAAAATAAAATCAGTAAAGTAACTCCCCCCCCCCCCTCCCCCAAGACTCTATGAGTCTTCCCGGTGTTCAATGATGCGGCGAGCAGGGGGTGAATTCTCCGAGTCCAGGGAACGCGATGGGAAAAGCAATGGGAAGCCACGAGTCGCAGATGTGCACACTTCCAAAGTTCGCCCAGTCCGAGGGGCGCCGGAGCTGGCTGCCAGGAGGAGCGTGGAGGCAGGGCTGGGTCTTTGGGAAGGTTCTGGGCAGCAGCTCTCCAGTGGGTCCCGCACCAGCAGCAGCTATAGTGCTCCCAGCGCTGAGAACCAGCAGCGAGGTCACGTGCGCCCTCATGGGCTCTGCCTGGACCGCGGACGCAGCAGCCCAGGCCCCGCCGCCACGCACATGCGCACTGGCCACCCAAGGGGGTTGAAGGCGGGGCCGGAACCCAGGCCACCTCCCCAGGGTGGATGCTTAGAGGTGCGCCAACTCTGCACCCCCGCAACTGGCAGCGGAGACGCCCTGACCAGCGCTTCTCGCACCCACGTGGGCTCAAACCAGGGTCCCCTCTCATCCCGCGAGGCATCGGCAACCCTGGGCGGGGACGCACTCCCTCCATGATCCAGTCACGGGAAGAGGTCCACGTCAGTCAGTCACAAAGTCGTATGCTGTCAGCCACCAAGTCGTACCAGGGCCTTGGGGAGGAGAAGGGCTCCTCAGAGAAGCAATCGTGTGAGAGCAGGTCTGTGAAATCAGGGTCTGAAGAGACATTGCCGACATAGTCGGGGCCCTGAGGCCAGAGTGTGGCCTTGGATGGAGCTGGAGTTGGACTTGGAGTTGGAGCTGGATGTAGCGCTGGACCTGGAGCTGGATCATAAGCTGGAGCTGGAGCTGGAGCTGGAGCTGGAACTGGAGCTGGAGCTGGAGCTGGAGCTGGAGCAGAGGCAGCGGTGGCCGTGCCCTGGAGGCCTTGCGCAGGGTCGTAGCAGGCCTGGCTGTCGCTGGAGGCGCTGGGGTCTGCTGCTAGGGAGACTTGGAAGGGTCTGTGCGGAGGGAGGCTGCCGAAACCCGGGCGCCCGTGGTGTACCGGGGCGGCAGGGAGCGCAGGGCTGGTGGGGAGCACAGGGCCAGCGAGGAGCACAAAGCCGCCGGCCGGGAGCACAGGACCCGCCTGGAGCACAGGACCGGTGGGGAACACAGGGACAGCGGGGAGCACAGGGCCTGCGGGGGGGAGCACAGAGCCGGCTGGGAACACAGGGCCCGCGGGGAACACTGGCTCCGCAGGGCGCACAAGAGCGGCGGGCGGCACCGGGCTGGCAGGGAGCCAAGGGCCCTCCTGGGACGCAGGGCTTGCAGGCGAGGGTGCAGGCGAGGCATGAGGGGCGCACACTCCCGGTTCCTGGGGCGCAGCCTGGGCTCCCTGGCCTTGCTGCCTGCGCAGTCGCTGCAGCCTTTGCTCTTTGGCCCTGCGGTTCTTGAGCCACACCCGCACTTGGTCCTCCTGCAGGTTCAGCCTGGCTGCCAGGGTCTCGCGTTCCTCATAGGTCCCGTAGGGTTTCCCCTCAAAGAATTCCTCCAGGACCCGCAGCTGTTGTGCGCTGAACACCGCGCGAGGCCGCCGCAGCCGCGTCCCCTTCCTCGGGGGGCTTGGGGCCAGCCAGGAGCCCGTGGGAAACCCGGGTTCTAGCATCCTGGATGCTCCTGTGCCCTCTGCGCTTGAAGCTCTGGCAAACAGCCCTGAGAGTGCCGCCTTAAATACCTGGTAGGCACTCGTCACCCACTGGTCCCAACCAATGGGGCTCGAGGGGGCGCTGTCCCCAGGCCCCGCCCCTTCCGCAGGTGTGTGAGTGCCTGCTTGCCTGCCTTGGCGCACGCCTGTGCATAGGGGTGGGGTGGGGAGGGCGTGGGGCGCCGGGGCTCTAAGGGAGGCGCAATCATTGATTAGTGCTTTGACCGAGCAGCTGCCCGCACCACGTGCCTGTTCGAGGGCCTGGGAGACCTAGGTGGCCAGACAGCCATGGCCCTGCCCTCAAGAGGACTCGGTAGTGTGCCTTTCCCGAGGGGGCTTTTATTAGAATCCATGTGAGTGAGGATGACCTGCGTGATGGAACGCCAAAGGACACCACCCTGTGAGATCTCCTTGCTAACTTCAGCTCGCCCTCTGAACTGCCTCTTCCCGTGTCAGGGTGGCTTCCCCGCTAACTGTACCGCCATTTTGCCAAACATGATCTGACATGATCCGAAATGCAACCCAAGCACAAGCACGACGCATTGTGCAGAATTTTATTAGTATGGGATAACAAGTATAAGCAGAGGAATTTAAGAAAACACTTCATACGGCAAAATACATAAAATAAAATCAGTAAAGTAACTCCCCCCCCCCCCTCCCCCAAGACTCTATGAGTCTTCCCGGTGTTCAATGATGCGGCGAGCAGGGGGTGAATTCTCCGAGTCCAGGGAACGCGATGGGAAAAGCAATGGGAAGCCACGAGTCGCAGATGTGCACACTTCCAAAGTTCGCCCAGTCCGAGGGGCGCCGGAGCTGGCTGCCAGGAGGAGCGTGGAGGCAGGGCTGGGTCTTTGGGAAGGTTCTGGGCAGCAGCTCTCCAGTGGGTCCCGCACCAGCAGCAGCTATAGTGCTCCCAGCGCTGAGAACCAGCAGCGAGGTCACGTGCGCCCTCATGGGCTCTGCCTGGACCGCGGACGCAGCAGCCCAGGCCCCGCCGCCACGCACATGCGCACTGGCCACCCAAGGGGGTTGAAGGCGGGGCCGGAACCCAGGCCACCTCCCCAGGGTGGATGCTTAGAGGTGCGCCAACTCTGCACCCCCGCAACTGGCAGCGGAGACGCCCTGACCAGCGCTTCTCGCACCCACGTGGGCTCAAACCAGGGTCCCCTCTCATCCCGCGAGGCATCGGCAACCCTGGGCGGGGACGCACTCCCTCCATGATCCAGTCACGGGAAGAGGTCCACGTCAGTCAGTCACAAAGTCGTATGCTGTCAGCCACCAAGTCGTACCAGGGCCTTGGGGAGGAGAAGGGCTCCTCAGAGAAGCAATCGTGTGAGAGCAGGTCTGTGAAATCAGGGTCTGAAGAGACATTGCCGACATAGTCGGGGCCCTGAGGCCAGAGTGTGGCCTTGGATGGAGCTGGAGTTGGACTTGGAGTTGGAGCTGGATGTAGCGCTGGACCTGGAGCTGGATCATAAGCTGGAGCTGGAGCTGGAGCTGGAGCTGGAACTGGAGCTGGAGCTGGAGCTGGAGCTGGAGCAGAGGCAGCGGTGGCCGTGCCCTGGAGGCCTTGCGCAGGGTCGTAGCAGGCCTGGCTGTCGCTGGAGGCGCTGGGGTCTGCTGCTAGGGAGACTTGGAAGGGTCTGTGCGGAGGGAGGCTGCCGAAACCCGGGCGCCCGTGGTGTACCGGGGCGGCAGGGAGCGCAGGGCTGGTGGGGAGCACAGGGCCAGCGAGGAGCACAAAGCCGCCGGCCGGGAGCACAGGACCCGCCTGGAGCACAGGACCGGTGGGGAACACAGGGACAGCGGGGAGCACAGGGCCTGCGGGGGGGAGCACAGAGCCGGCTGGGAACACAGGGCCCGCGGGGAACACTGGCTCCGCAGGGCGCACAAGAGCGGCGGGCGGCACCGGGCTGGCAGGGAGCCAAGGGCCCTCCTGGGACGCAGGGCTTGCAGGCGAGGGTGCAGGCGAGGCATGAGGGGCGCACACTCCCGGTCCCTGGGGCGCAGCCTGGGCTCCCTGGCCTTGCTGCCTGCGCAGTCGCTGCAGCCTTTGCTCTTTGGCCCTGCGGTTCTTGAGCCACACCCGCACTTGGTCCTCCTGCAGGTTCAGCCTGGCTGCCAGGGTCTCGCGTTCCTCATAGGTCCCGTAGGGTTTCCCCTCAAAGAATTCCTCCAGGACCCGCAGCTGTTGTGCGCTGAACACCGCGCGAGGCCGCCGCAGCCGCGTCCCCTTCCTCGGGGGGCTTGGGGCCAGCCAGGAGCCCGTGGGAAACCCGGGTTCTAGCATCCTGGATGCTCCTGTGCCCTCTGCGCTTGAAGCTCTGGCAAACAGCCCTGAGAGTGCCGCCTTAAATACCTGGTAGGCACTCGTCACCCACTGGTCCCAACCAATGGGGCTCGAGGGGGCGCTGTCCCCAGGCCCCGCCCCTTCCGCAGGTGTGTGAGTGCCTGCTTGCCTGCCTTCGCGCACGCCTGTGCATAGGGGTGGGGTGGGGAGGGCGTGGGGCGCCGGGGCTCTAAGGGAGGCGCAATCATTGATTAGTGCTTTGACCGAGCAGCTGCCCGCACCACGTGCCTGTTCGAGGGCCTGGGAGACCTAGGTGGCCAGACAGCCATGGCCCTGCCCTCAAGAGGACTCGGTAGTGTGCCTTTCCCGAGGGGGCTTTTATTAGAATCCATGTGAGTGAGGATGACCTGCGTGATGGAACGCCAAAGGACACCACCCTGTGAGATCTCCTTGCTAACTTCAGCTCGCCCTCTGAACTGCCTCTTCCCGTGTCAGGGTGGCTTCCCCGCTAACTGTACCGCCATTTTGCCAAACATGATCTGACATGATCCGAAATGCAACCCAAGCACAAGCACGACGCATTGTGCAGAATTTTATTAGTATGGGATAACAAGTATAAGCAGAGGAATTTAAGAAAACACTTCATACGGCAAAATACATAAAATAAAATCAGTAAAGTAACTCCCCCCCCCCCCTCCCCCAAGACTCTATGAGTCTTCCCGGTGTTCAATGATGCGGCGAGCAGGGGGTGAATTCTCCGAGTCCAGGGAACGCGATGGGAAAAGCAATGGGAAGCCACGAGTCGCAGATGTGCACACTTCCAAAGTTCGCCCAGTCCGAGGGGCGCCGGAGCTGGCTGCCAGGAGGAGCGTGGAGGCAGGGCTGGGTCTTTGGGAAGGTTCTGGGCAGCAGCTCTCCAGTGGGTCCCGCACCAGCAGCAGCTATAGTGCTCCCAGCGCTGAGAACCAGCAGCGAGGTCACGTGCGCCCTCATGGGCTCTGCCTGGACCGCGGACGCAGCAGCCCAGGCCCCGCCGCCACGCACATGCGCACTGGCCACCCAAGGGGGTTGAAGGCGGGGCCGGAACCCAGGCCACCTCCCCAGGGTGGATGCTTAGAGGTGCGCCAACTCTGCACCCCCGCAACTGGCAGCGGAGACGCCCTGACCAGCGCTTCTCGCACCCACGTGGGCTCAAACCAGGGTCCCCTCTCATCCCGCGAGGCATCGGCAACCCTGGGCGGGGACGCACTCCCTCCATGATCCAGTCACGGGAAGAGGTCCACGTCAGTCAGTCACAAAGTCGTATGCTGTCAGCCACCAAGTCGTACCAGGGCCTTGGGGAGGAGAAGGGCTCCTCAGAGAAGCAATCGTGTGAGAGCAGGTCTGTGAAATCAGGGTCTGAAGAGACATTGCCGACATAGTCGGGGCCCTGAGGCCAGAGTGTGGCCTTGGATGGAGCTGGAGTTGGACTTGGAGTTGGAGCTGGATGTAGCGCTGGACCTGGAGCTGGATCATAAGCTGGAGCTGGAGCTGGAGCTGGAGCTGGAACTGGAGCTGGAGCTGGAGCTGGAGCTGGAGCAGAGGCAGCGGTGGCCGTGCCCTGGAGGCCTTGCGCAGGGTCGTAGCAGGCCTGGCTGTCGCTGGAGGCGCTGGGGTCTGCTGCTAGGGAGACTTGGAAGGGTCTGTGCGGAGGGAGGCTGCCGAAACCCGGGCGCCCGTGGTGTACCGGGGCGGCAGGGAGCGCAGGGCTGGTGGGGAGCACAGGGCCAGCGAGGAGCACAAAGCCGCCGGCCGGGAGCACAGGACCCGCCTGGAGCACAGGACCGGTGGGGAACACAGGGACAGCGGGGAGCACAGGGCCTGCGGGGGGGAGCACAGAGCCGGCTGGGAACACAGGGCCCGCGGGGAACACTGGCTCCGCAGGGCGCACAAGAGCGGCGGGCGGCACCGGGCTGGCAGGGAGCCAAGGGCCCTCCTGGGACGCAGGGCTTGCAGGCGAGGGTGCAGGCGAGGCATGAGGGGCGCACACTCCCGGTTCCTGGGGCGCAGCCTGGGCTCCCTGGCCTTGCTGCCTGCGCAGTCGCTGCAGCCTTTGCTCTTTGGCCCTGCGGTTCTTGAGCCACACCCGCACTTGGTCCTCCTGCAGGTTCAGCCTGGCTGCCAGGGTCTCGCGTTCCTCATAGGTCCCGTAGGGTTTCCCCTCAAAGAATTCCTCCAGGACCCGCAGCTGTTGTGCGCTGAACACCGCGCGAGGCCGCCGCAGCCGCGTCCCCTTCCTCGGGGGGCTTGGGGCCAGCCAGGAGCCCGTGGGAAACCCGGGTTCTAGCATCCTGGATGCTCCTGTGCCCTCTGCGCTTGAAGCTCTGGCAAACAGCCCTGAGAGTGCCGCCTTAAATACCTGGTAGGCACTCGTCACCCACTGGTCCCAACCAATGGGGCTCGAGGGGGCGCTGTCCCCAGGCCCCGCCCCTTCCGCAGGTGTGTGAGTGCCTGCTTGCCTGCCTTCGCGCACGCCTGTGCATAGGGGTGGGGTGGGGAGGGCGTGGGGCGCCGGGGCTCTAAGGGAGGCGCAATCATTGATTAGTGCTTTGACCGAGCAGCTGCCCGCACCACGTGCCTGTTCGAGGGCCTGGGAGACCTAGGTGGCCAGACAGCCATGGCCCTGCCCTCAAGAGGACTCGGTAGTGTGCCTTTCCCGAGGGGGCTTTTATTAGAATCCATGTGAGTGAGGATGACCTGCGTGATGGAACGCCAAAGGACACCACCCTGTGAGATCTCCTTGCTAACTTCAGCTCGCCCTCTGAACTGCCTCTTCCCGTGTCAGGGTGGCTTCCCCGCTAACTGTACCGCCATTTTGCCAAACATGATCTGACATGATCCGAAATGCAACCCAAGCACAAGCACGACGCATTGTGCAGAATTTTATTAGTATGGGATAACAAGTATAAGCAGAGGAATTTAAGAAAACACTTCATACGGCAAAATACATAAAATAAAATCAGTAAAGTAACTCCCCCCCCCCCTCCCCCAAGACTCTATGAGTCTTCCCGGTGTTCAATGATGCGGCGAGCAGGGGGTGAATTCTCCGAGTCCAGGGAACGCGATGGGAAAAGCAATGGGAAGCCACGAGTCGCAGATGTGCACACTTCCAAAGTTCGCCCAGTCCGAGGGGCGCCGGAGCTGGCTGCCAGGAGGAGCGTGGAGGCAGGGCTGGGTCTTTGGGAAGGTTCTGGGCAGCAGCTCTCCAGTGGGTCCCGCACCAGCAGCAGCTATAGTGCTCCCAGCGCTGAGAACCAGCAGCGAGGTCACGTGCGCCCTCATGGGCTCTGCCTGGACCGCGGACGCAGCAGCCCAGGCCCCGCCGCCACGCACATGCGCACTGGCCACCCAAGGGGGTTGAAGGCGGGGCCGGAACCCAGGCCACCTCCCCAGGGTGGATGCTTAGAGGTGCGCCAACTCTGCACCCCCGCAACTGGCAGCGGAGACGCCCTGACCAGCGCTTCTCGCACCCACGTGGGCTCAAACCAGGGTCCCCTCTCATCCCGCGAGGCATCGGCAACCCTGGGCGGGGACGCACTCCCTCCATGATCCAGTCACGGGAAGAGGTCCACGTCAGTCAGTCACAAAGTCGTATGCTGTCAGCCACCAAGTCGTACCAGGGCCTTGGGGAGGAGAAGGGCTCCTCAGAGAAGCAATCGTGTGAGAGCAGGTCTGTGAAATCAGGGTCTGAAGAGACATTGCCGACATAGTCGGGGCCCTGAGGCCAGAGTGTGGCCTTGGATGGAGCTGGAGTTGGACTTGGAGTTGGAGCTGGATGTAGCGCTGGACCTGGAGCTGGATCATAAGCTGGAGCTGGAGCTGGAGCTGGAGCAGAGGCAGCGGTGGCCGTGCCCTGGAGGCCTTGCGCAGGGTCGTAGCAGGCCTGGCTGTCGCTGGAGGCGCTGGGGTCTGCTGCTAGGGAGACTTGGAAGGGTCTGTGCGGAGGGAGGCTGCCGAAACCCGGGCGCCCGTGGTGTACCGGGGCGGCAGGGAGCGCAGGGCTGGTGGGGAGCACAGGGCCAGCGAGGAGCACAAAGCCGCCGGCCGGGAGCACAGGACCCGCCTGGAGCACAGGACCGGTGGGGAACACAGGGACAGCGGGGAGCACAGGGCCTGCGGGGGGGAGCACAGAGCCGGCTGGGAACACAGGGCCCGCGGGGAACACTGGCTCCGCAGGGCGCACAAGAGCGGCGGGCGGCACCGGGCTGGCAGGGAGCCAAGGGCCCTCCTGGGACGCAGGGCTTGCAGGCGAGGGTGCAGGCGAGGCATGAGGGGCGCACACTCCCGGTTCCTGGGGCGCAGCCTGGGCTCCCTGGCCTTGCTGCCTGCGCAGTCGCTGCAGCCTTTGCTCTTTGGCCCTGCGGTTCTTGAGCCACACCCGCACTTGGTCCTCCTGCAGGTTCAGCCTGGCTGCCAGGGTCTCGCGTTCCTCATAGGTCCCGTAGGGTTTCCCCTCAAAGAATTCCTCCAGGACCCGCAGCTGTTGTGCGCTGAACACCGCGCGAGGCCGCCGCAGCCGCGTCCCCTTCCTCGGGGGGCTTGGGGCCAGCCAGGAGCCCGTGGGAAACCCGGGTTCTAGCATCCTGGATGCTCCTGTGCCCTCTGCGCTTGAAGCTCTGGCAAACAGCCCTGAGAGTGCCGCCTTAAATACCTGGTAGGCACTCGTCACCCACTGGTCCCAACCAATGGGGCTCGAGGGGGCGCTGTCCCCAGGCCCCGCCCCTTCCGCAGGTGTGTGAGTGCCTGCTTGCCTGCCTTCGCGCACGCCTGTGCATAGGGGTGGGGTGGGGAGGGCGTGGGGCGCCGGGGCTCTAAGGGAGGCGCAATCATTGATTAGTGCTTTGACCGAGCAGCTGCCCGCACCACGTGCCTGTTCGAGGGCCTGGGAGACCTAGGTGGCCAGACAGCCATGGCCCTGCCCTCAAGAGGACTCGGTAGTGTGCCTTTCCCGAGGGGGCTTTTATTAGAATCCATGTGAGTGAGGATGACCTGCGTGATGGAACGCCAAAGGACACCACCCTGTGAGATCTCCTTGCTAACTTCAGCTCGCCCTCTGAACTGCCTCTTCCCGTGTCAGGGTGGCTTCCCCGCTAACTGTACCGCCATTTTGCCAAACATGATCTGACATGATCCGAAATGCAACCCAAGCACAAGCACGACGCATTGTGCAGAATTTTATTAGTATGGGATAACAAGTATAAGCAGAGGAATTTAAGAAAACACTTCATACGGCAAAATACATAAAATAAAATCAGTAAAGTAACTCCCCCCCCCCCCTCCCCCAAGACTCTATGAGTCTTCCCGGTGTTCAATGATGCGGCGAGCAGGGGGTGAATTCTCCGAGTCCAGGGAACGCGATGGGAAAAGCAATGGGAAGCCACGAGTCGCAGATGTGCACACTTCCAAAGTTCGCCCAGTCCGAGGGGCGCCGGAGCTGGCTGCCAGGAGGAGCGTGGAGGCAGGGCTGGGTCTTTGGGAAGGTTCTGGGCAGCAGCTCTCCAGTGGGTCCCGCACCAGCAGCAGCTATAGTGCTCCCAGCGCTGAGAACCAGCAGCGAGGTCACGTGCGCCCTCATGGGCTCTGCCTGGACCGCGGACGCAGCAGCCCAGGCCCCGCCGCCACGCACATGCGCACTGGCCACCCAAGGGGGTTGAAGGCGGGGCCGGAACCCAGGCCACCTCCCCAGGGTGGATGCTTAGAGGTGCGCCAACTCTGCACCCCCGCAACTGGCAGCGGAGACGCCCTGACCAGCGCTTCTCGCACCCACGTGGGCTCAAACCAGGGTCCCCTCTCATCCCGCGAGGCATCGGCAACCCTGGGCGGGGACGCACTCCCTCCATGATCCAGTCACGGGAAGAGGTCCACGTCAGTCAGTCACAAAGTCGTATGCTGTCAGCCACCAAGTCGTACCAGGGCCTTGGGGAGGAGAAGGGCTCCTCAGAGAAGCAATCGTGTGAGAGCAGGTCTGTGAAATCAGGGTCTGAAGAGACATTGCCGACATAGTCGGGGCCCTGAGGCCAGAGTGTGGCCTTGGATGGAGCTGGAGTTGGACTTGGAGTTGGAGCTGGATGTAGCGCTGGACCTGGAGCTGGATCATAAGCTGGAGCTGGAGCTGGAGCTGGAGCTGGAACTGGAGCTGGAGCTGGAGCTGGAGCTGGAGCAGAGGCAGCGGTGGCCGTGCCCTGGAGGCCTTGCGCAGGGTCGTAGCAGGCCTGGCTGTCGCTGGAGGCGCTGGGGTCTGCTGCTAGGGAGACTTGGAAGGGTCTGTGCGGAGGGAGGCTGCCGAAACCCGGGCGCCCGTGGTGTACCGGGGCGGCAGGGAGCGCAGGGCTGGTGGGGAGCACAGGGCCAGCGAGGAGCACAAAGCCGCCGGCCGGGAGCACAGGACCCGCCTGGAGCACAGGACCGGTGGGGAACACAGGGACAGCGGGGAGCACAGGGCCTGCGGGGGGGAGCACAGAGCCGGCTGGGAACACAGGGCCCGCGGGGAACACTGGCTCCGCAGGGCGCACAAGAGCGGCGGGCGGCACCGGGCTGGCAGGGAGCCAAGGGCCCTCCTGGGACGCAGGGCTTGCAGGCGAGGGTGCAGGCGAGGCATGAGGGGCGCACACTCCCGGTTCCTGGGGCGCAGCCTGGGCTCCCTGGCCTTGCTGCCTGCGCAGTCGCTGCAGCCTTTGCTCTTTGGCCCTGCGGTTCTTGAGCCACACCCGCACTTGGTCCTCCTGCAGGTTCAGCCTGGCTGCCAGGGTCTCGCGTTCCTCATAGGTCCCGTAGGGTTTCCCCTCAAAGAATTCCTCCAGGACCCGCAGCTGTTGTGCGCTGAACACCGCGCGAGGCCGCCGCAGCCGCGTCCCCTTCCTCGGGGGGCTTGGGGCCAGCCAGGAGCCCGTGGGAAACCCGGGTTCTAGCATCCTGGATGCTCCTGTGCCCTCTGCGCTTGAAGCTCTGGCAAACAGCCCTGAGAGTGCCGCCTTAAATACCTGGTAGGCACTCGTCACCCACTGGTCCCAACCAATGGGGCTCGAGGGGGCGCTGTCCCCAGGCCCCGCCCCTTCCGCAGGTGTGTGAGTGCCTGCTTGCCTGCCTTCGCGCACGCCTGTGCATAGGGGTGGGGTGGGGAGGGCGTGGGGCGCCGGGGCTCTAAGGGAGGCGCAATCATTGATTAGTGCTTTGACCGAGCAGCTGCCCGCACCACGTGCCTGTTCGAGGGCCTGGGAGACCTAGGTGGCCAGACAGCCATGGCCCTGCCCTCAAGAGGACTCGGTAGTGTGCCTTTCCCGAGGGGGCTTTTATTAGAATCCATGTGAGTGAGGATGACCTGCGTGATGGAACGCCAAAGGACACCACCCTGTGAGATCTCCTTGCTAACTTCAGCTCGCCCTCTGAACTGCCTCTTCCCGTGTCAGGGTGGCTTCCCCGCTAACTGTACCGCCATTTTGCCAAACATGATCTGACATGATCCGAAATGCAACCCAAGCACAAGCACGACGCATTGTGCAGAATTTTATTAGTATGGGATAACAAGTATAAGCAGAGGAATTTAAGAAAACACTTCATACGGCAAAATACATAAAATAAAATCAGTAAAGTAACTCCCCCCCCCCCTCCCCCAAGACTCTATGAGTCTTCCCGGTGTTCAATGATGCGGCGAGCAGGGGGTGAATTCTCCGAGTCCAGGGAACGCGATGGGAAAAGCAATGGGAAGCCACGAGTCGCAGATGTGCACACTTCCAAAGTTCGCCCAGTCCGAGGGGCGCCGGAGCTGGCTGCCAGGAGGAGCGTGGAGGCAGGGCTGGGTCTTTGGGAAGGTTCTGGGCAGCAGCTCTCCAGTGGGTCCCGCACCAGCAGCAGCTATAGTGCTCCCAGCGCTGAGAACCAGCAGCGAGGTCACGTGCGCCCTCATGGGCTCTGCCTGGACCGCGGACGCAGCAGCCCAGGCCCCGCCGCCACGCACATGCGCACTGGCCACCCAAGGGGGTTGAAGGCGGGGCCGGAACCCAGGCCACCTCCCCAGGGTGGATGCTTAGAGGTGCGCCAACTCTGCACCCCCGCAACTGGCAGCGGAGACGCCCTGACCAGCGCTTCTCGCACCCACGTGGGCTCAAACCAGGGTCCCCTCTCATCCCGCGAGGCATCGGCAACCCTGGGCGGGGACGCACTCCCTCCATGATCCAGTCACGGGAAGAGGTCCACGTCAGTCAGTCACAAAGTCGTATGCTGTCAGCCACCAAGTCGTACCAGGGCCTTGGGGAGGAGAAGGGCTCCTCAGAGAAGCAATCGTGTGAGAGCAGGTCTGTGAAATCAGGGTCTGAAGAGACATTGCCGACATAGTCGGGGCCCTGAGGCCAGAGTGTGGCCTTGGATGGAGCTGGAGTTGGACTTGGAGTTGGAGCTGGATGTAGCGCTGGACCTGGAGCTGGATCATAAGCTGGAGCTGGAGCTGGAGCTGGAGCTGGAACTGGAGCTGGAGCTGGAGCTGGAGCTGGAGCAGAGGCAGCGGTGGCCGTGCCCTGGAGGCCTTGCGCAGGGTCGTAGCAGGCCTGGCTGTCGCTGGAGGCGCTGGGGTCTGCTGCTAGGGAGACTTGGAAGGGTCTGTGCGGAGGGAGGCTGCCGAAACCCGGGCGCCCGTGGTGTACCGGGGCGGCAGGGAGCGCAGGGCTGGTGGGGAGCACAGGGCCAGCGAGGAGCACAAAGCCGCCGGCCGGGAGCACAGGACCCGCCTGGAGCACAGGACCGGTGGGGAACACAGGGACAGCGGGGAGCACAGGGCCTGCGGGGGGGAGCACAGAGCCGGCTGGGAACACAGGGCCCGCGGGGAACACTGGCTCCGCAGGGCGCACAAGAGCGGCGGGCGGCACCGGGCTGGCAGGGAGCCAAGGGCCCTCCTGGGACGCAGGGCTTGCAGGCGAGGGTGCAGGCGAGGCATGAGGGGCGCACACTCCCGGTTCCTGGGGCGCAGCCTGGGCTCCCTGGCCTTGCTGCCTGCGCAGTCGCTGCAGCCTTTGCTCTTTGGCCCTGCGGTTCTTGAGCCACACCCGCACTTGGTCCTCCTGCAGGTTCAGCCTGGCTGCCAGGGTCTCGCGTTCCTCATAGGTCCCGTAGGGTTTCCCCTCAAAGAATTCCTCCAGGACCCGCAGCTGTTGTGCGCTGAACACCGCGCGAGGCCGCCGCAGCCGCGTCCCCTTCCTCGGGGGGCTTGGGGCCAGCCAGGAGCCCGTGGGAAACCCGGGTTCTAGCATCCTGGATGCTCCTGTGCCCTCTGCGCTTGAAGCTCTGGCAAACAGCCCTGAGAGTGCCGCCTTAAATACCTGGTAGGCACTCGTCACCCACTGGTCCCAACCAATGGGGCTCGAGGGGGCGCTGTCCCCAGGCCCCGCCCCTTCCGCAGGTGTGTGAGTGCCTGCTTGCCTGCCTTCGCGCACGCCTGTGCATAGGGGTGGGGTGGGGAGGGCGTGGGGCGCCGGGGCTCTAAGGGAGGCGCAATCATTGATTAGTGCTTTGACCGAGCAGCTGCCCGCACCACGTGCCTGTTCGAGGGCCTGGGAGACCTAGGTGGCCAGACAGCCATGGCCCTGCCCTCAAGAGGACTCGGTAGTGTGCCTTTCCCGAGGGGGCTTTTATTAGAATCCATGTGAGTGAGGATGACCTGCGTGATGGAACGCCAAAGGACACCACCCTGTGAGATCTCCTTGCTAACTTCAGCTCGCCCTCTGAACTGCCTCTTCCCGTGTCAGGGTGGCTTCCCCGCTAACTGTACCGCCATTTTGCCAAACATGATCTGACATGATCCGAAATGCAACCCAAGCACAAGCACGACGCATTGTGCAGAATTTTATTAGTATGGGATAACAAGTATAAGCAGAGGAATTTAAGAAAACACTTCATACGGCAAAATACATAAAATAAAATCAGTAAAGTAACTCCCCCCCCCCCTCCCCCAAGACTCTATGAGTCTTCCCGGTGTTCAATGATGCGGCGAGCAGGGGGTGAATTCTCCGAGTCCAGGGAACGCGATGGGAAAAGCAATGGGAAGCCACGAGTCGCAGATGTGCACACTTCCAAAGTTCGCCCAGTCCGAGGGGCGCCGGAGCTGGCTGCCAGGAGGAGCGTGGAGGCAGGGCTGGGTCTTTGGGAAGGTTCTGGGCAGCAGCTCTCCAGTGGGTCCCGCACCAGCAGCAGCTATAGTGCTCCCAGCGCTGAGAACCAGCAGCGAGGTCACGTGCGCCCTCATGGGCTCTGCCTGGACCGCGGACGCAGCAGCCCAGGCCCCGCCGCCACGCACATGCGCACTGGCCACCCAAGGGGGTTGAAGGCGGGGCCGGAACCCAGGCCACCTCCCCAGGGTGGATGCTTAGAGGTGCGCCAACTCTGCACCCCCGCAACTGGCAGCGGAGACGCCCTGACCAGCGCTTCTCGCACCCACGTGGGCTCAAACCAGGGTCCCCTCTCATCCCGCGAGGCATCGGCAACCCTGGGCGGGGACGCACTCCCTCCATGATCCAGTCACGGGAAGAGGTCCACGTCAGTCAGTCACAAAGTCGTATGCTGTCAGCCACCAAGTCGTACCAGGGCCTTGGGGAGGAGAAGGGCTCCTCAGAGAAGCAATCGTGTGAGAGCAGGTCTGTGAAATCAGGGTCTGAAGAGACATTGCCGACATAGTCGGGGCCCTGAGGCCAGAGTGTGGCCTTGGATGGAGCTGGAGTTGGACTTGGAGTTGGAGCTGGATGTAGCGCTGGACCTGGAGCTGGATCATAAGCTGGAGCTGGAGCTGGAGCTGGAGCTGGAACTGGAGCTGGAGCTGGAGCTGGAGCTGGAGCAGAGGCAGCGGTGGCCGTGCCCTGGAGGCCTTGCGCAGGGTCGTAGCAGGCCTGGCTGTCGCTGGAGGCGCTGGGGTCTGCTGCTAGGGAGACTTGGAAGGGTCTGTGCGGAGGGAGGCTGCCGAAACCCGGGCGCCCGTGGTGTACCGGGGCGGCAGGGAGCGCAGGGCTGGTGGGGAGCACAGGGCCAGCGAGGAGCACAAAGCCGCCGGCCGGGAGCACAGGACCCGCCTGGAGCACAGGACCGGTGGGGAACACAGGGACAGCGGGGAGCACAGGGCCTGCGGGGGGGAGCACAGAGCCGGCTGGGAACACAGGGCCCGCGGGGAACACTGGCTCCGCAGGGCGCACAAGAGCGGCGGGCGGCACCGGGCTGGCAGGGAGCCAAGGGCCCTCCTGGGACGCAGGGCTTGCAGGCGAGGGTGCAGGCGAGGCATGAGGGGCGCACACTCCCGGTTCCTGGGGCGCAGCCTGGGCTCCCTGGCCTTGCTGCCTGCGCAGTCGCTGCAGCCTTTGCTCTTTGGCCCTGCGGTTCTTGAGCCACACCCGCACTTGGTCCTCCTGCAGGTTCAGCCTGGCTGCCAGGGTCTCGCGTTCCTCATAGGTCCCGTAGGGTTTCCCCTCAAAGAATTCCTCCAGGACCCGCAGCTGTTGTGCGCTGAACACCGCGCGAGGCCGCCGCAGCCGCGTCCCCTTCCTCGGGGGGCTTGGGGCCAGCCAGGAGCCCGTGGGAAACCCGGGTTCTAGCATCCTGGATGCTCCTGTGCCCTCTGCGCTTGAAGCTCTGGCAAACAGCCCTGAGAGTGCCGCCTTAAATACCTGGTAGGCACTCGTCACCCACTGGTCCCAACCAATGGGGCTCGAGGGGGCGCTGTCCCCAGGCCCCGCCCCTTCCGCAGGTGTGTGAGTGCCTGCTTGCCTGCCTTCGCGCACGCCTGTGCATAGGGGTGGGGTGGGGAGGGCGTGGGGCGCCGGGGCTCTAAGGGAGGCGCAATCATTGATTAGTGCTTTGACCGAGCAGCTGCCCGCACCACGTGCCTGTTCGAGGGCCTGGGAGACCTAGGTGGCCAGACAGCCATGGCC
Source organism: Myotis nattereri (assembly GCF_964212035.1). Classification (NCBI taxonomy): domain Eukaryota; kingdom Metazoa; phylum Chordata; class Mammalia; order Chiroptera; family Vespertilionidae; genus Myotis; species Myotis nattereri. The sequence goes on along the minus strand of NC_138096.1, from coordinate 15,964,247 downwards.
CTGCCCTCAAGAGGACTCGGTAGTGTGCCTTTCCCGAGGGGGCTTTTATTAGAATCCATGTGAGTGAGGATGACCTGCGTGATGGAACGCCAAAGGACACCACCCTGTGAGATCTCCTTGCTAACTTCAGCTCGCCCTCTGAACTGCCTCTTCCCGTGTCAGGGTGGCTTCCCCGCTAACTGTACCGCCATTTTGCCAAACATGATCTGACATGATCCGAAATGCAACCCAAGCACAAGCACGACGCATTGTGCAGAATTTTATTAGTATGGGATAACAAGTATAAGCAGAGGAATTTAAGAAAACACTTCATACGGCAAAATACATAAAATAAAATAAGTAAAGTAACTCCCCCCCCCTCCCCCAAGACTCTATGAGTCTTCCCGGTGTTCAATGATGCGGCGAGCAGGGGGTGAATTCTCCGAGTCCAGGGAACGCGATGGGAAAAGCAATGGGAAGCCACGAGTCGCAGATGTGCACACTTCCAAAGTTCGCCCAGTCCGAGGGGCGCCGGAGCTGGCTGCCAGGAGGAGCGTGGAGGCAGGGCTGGGTCTTTGGGAAGGTTCTGGGCAGCAGCTCTCCGCCGGAGCAGCTATTTCGGTCCCAGCCCCGAAAACCAGCAGCACAGCCAGGCCATATGCGCCCTAATGGGCTCAACCTGGACCTCAGACACAGCAGCCCAGGCCCGCAGCTGCTGTTGCTGCAGCCTTGGGCGCCACTGCAGCCTCCACTGCCTCTGCCACCGCCACGCGCATGGGAAGTGCCCACCAGGGGGCGTGGGGGCGGTGCGCAGAGCCCAGGCCACATTCCCAAGGTGGATGCTTTTAGAAGTGCGCTGATTCTGAAGGAGAGCAACTGGGGGTGGAGACGCACTGACCGGCGCTTCTCGCACCCGCATGGGCGCACACCCGGGTCCCATCTGGTCCTGCGGCATCTGCAGGACTTGGCTGGGACCCACCCACTGGGAGATCCAGTAACTGGAAGAGGTGCATGTGGCTGTCACCCACCAAGTCGTACCAGGACCTGATGGAGGAGAAGGGCTCCTCCGCGGAGCAATTGGGAGAGAACGGGTCTGTGAAATCAGGGTCTGGAGAGACATTCCCAGCGTGCTCAGGGCCCTGAGGCGAGAGTGTGGCCTCGGATGGAGCTGGATTTGGAGTTGGAGCTGGAGCTGGAGCTGGAGCTGGAGCTGGGTCTGAAGCTGGAGCTGGATCTGGAGCTGAATCTGGAGTTGGAGCTGCACCAGTTGCAGGACCTGGATTTTGATCAGGGGCTGGAGCTGGAGCTGGAGCTGGAGCTGGAGCAGAGGCAGCGGTGGCCGTGCCCTGGAGGCCTTGCGCAGGGTCGTAGCAGGCCTGGCTGTCGCTGGAGGCGCTGGGGTCTGCTGCTAGGGAGACTTGGAAGGGTCTGTGCGGAGGGAGGCTGCCGAAACCCGGGCGCCCGTGGTGTACCGGGGCGGCAGGGAGCGCAGGGCTGGTGGGGAGCACAGGGCCAGCGAGGAGCACAAAGCCGCCAGCCGGGAGCACAGGACCCGCCTGGAGCACAGGACCGGTGGGGAACACAGGGACAGCGGGGAGCACAGGGCTTGCGGGGGGAGCACAGAGCAGGCTGGGAACACAGGGCCCGCGGGGAACACTGGCTCCGCAGGGCGCACAAGAGCGGCGGGCGGCACCGGGCTGGCAGGGAGCCAAGGGCCCTCCTGGGACGCAGGGCTTGCAGGCGAGGGTGCAGGCGAGGCATGAGGGGCGCACACTCCCGGTTCCTGGGGCGCAGCCTGGGCTCCCTGGCCTTGCTGCCTGCGCAGTCGCTGCAGCCTTTGCTCTTTGGCCCTGCGGTTCTTGAGCCACACCCGCACTTGGTCCTCCTGCAGGTTCAGCCTGGCTGCCAGGGTCTCGCGTTCCTCATAGGTCCCGTAGGGTTTCCCCTCAAAGAATTCCTCCAGGACCCGCAGCTGTTGTGCGCTGAACACCGCGCGAGGCCGCCGCAGCCGCGTCCCCTTCCTCGGGGGGCTTGGGGCCAGCCAGGAGCCCGTGGGAAACCCGGGTTCTAGCATCCTGGATGCTCCTGTGCCCTCTGCGCTTGAAGCTCTGGCAAACAGCCCTGAGAGTGCCGCCTTAAATACCTGGTAGGCACTCGTCACCCACTGGTCCCAACCAATGGGGCTCGAGGGGGCGCTGTCCCCAGGCCCCGCCCCTTCCGCAGGTGTGTGAGTGCCTGCTTGCCTGCCTTCGCGCACGCCTGTGCATAGGGGTGGGGTGGGGAGGGCGTGGGGCGCCGGGGCTCTAAGGGAGGCGCAATCATTGATTAGTGCTTTGACCGAGCAGCTGCCCGCACCACGTGCCTGTTCGAGGGCCTGGGAGACCTAGGTGGCCAGACAGCCATGGCCCTGCCCTCAAGAGGACTCGGTAGTGTGCCTTTCCCGAGGGGGCTTTTATTAGAATCCATGTGAGTGAGGATGACCTGCGTGATGGAACGCCAAAGGACACCACCCTGTGAGATCTCCTTGCTAACTTCAGCTCGCCCTCTGAACTGCCTCTTCCCGTGTCAGGGTGGCTTCCCCGCTAACTGTACCGCCATTATGCCAAACATGATCTGACATGATCCGAAATGCAACCCAAGCACAAGCACGACGCATTGTGCAGAATTTTATTAGTATGGGATAACAAGTATAAGCAGAGGAATTTAAGAAAACACTTCATACGGCAAAATACATAAAATAAAATCAGTAAAGTAACTCCCCCCCCCTCCCCCAAGACTCTATGAGTCTTCCCGGTGTTCAATGATGCGGCGAGCAGGGGGTGAATTCTCCGAGTCCAGGGAACGCGATGGGAAAAGCAATGGGAAGCCACGAGTCGCAGATGTGCACACTTCCAAAGTTCGCCCAGTCCGAGGGGCGCCGGAGCTGGCTGCCAGGAGGAGCGTGGAGGCAGGGCTGGGTCTTTGGGAAGGTTCTGGGCAGCAGCTCTCCGCCGGAGCAGCTATTTCGGTCCCAGCCCCGAAAACCAGCAGCACAGCCAGGCCATATGCGCCCTAATGGGCTCAACCTGGACCTCAGACACAGCAGCCCAGGCCCGCAGCTGCTGTTGCTGCAGCCTTGGGCGCCACTGCAGCCTCCACTGCCTCTGCCACCGCCACGCGCATGGGAAGTGCCCACCAGGGGGCGTGGGGGCGGTGCGCAGAGCCCAGGCCACATTCCCAAGGTGGATGCTTTTAGAAGTGCGCTGATTCTGAAGGAGAGCAACTGGGGGTGGAGACGCACTGACCGGCGCTTCTCGCACCCGCATGGGCGCACACCCGGGTCCCATCTGGTCCTGCGGCATCTGCAGGACTTGGCTGGGACCCACCCACTGGGAGATCCAGTAACTGGAAGAGGTGCATGTGGCTGTCACCCACCAAGTCGTACCAGGACCTGATGGAGGAGAAGGGCTCCTCCGCGGAGCAATTGGGAGAGAACGGGTCTGTGAAATCAGGGTCTGGAGAGACATTCCCAGCGTGCTCAGGGCCCTGAGGCGAGAGTGTGGCCTCTGATGGAGCTGGATTTGGAGTTGGAGCTGGAGCTGGAGCTGGAGCTGGAGCTGGGTCTGAAGCTGGAGCTGGATCTGGAGCTGAATCTGGAGTTAGAGCTGCACCAGTTGCAGGACCTGGATTTTGATCAGGGGCTGGAGCTGGAGCTGGAGCTGGAGCTGGAGCAGAGGCAGCGGTGGCCGTGCCCTGGAGGCCTTGCGCAGGGTCGTAGCAGGCCTGGCTGTCGCTGGAGGCGCTGGGGTCTGCTGCTAGGGAGACTTGGAAGGGTCTGTGCGGAGGGAGGCTGCCGAAACCCGGGCGCCCGTGGTGTACCGGGGCGGCAGGGAGCGCAGGGCTGGTGGGGAGCACAGGGCCAGCGAGGAGCACAAAGCCGCCAGCCGGGAGCACAGGACCCGCCTGGAGCACAGGACCGGTGGGGAACACAGGGACAGCGGGGAGCACAGGGCTTGCGGGGGGAGCACAGAGCAGGCTGGGAACACAGGGCCCGCGGGGAACACTGGCTCCGCAGGGCGCACAAGAGCGGCGGGCGGCACCGGGCTGGCAGGGAGCCAAGGGCCCTCCTGGGACGCAGGGCTTGCAGGCGAGGGTGCAGGCGAGGCATGAGGGGCGCACACTCCCGGTTCCTGGGGCGCAGCCTGGGCTCCCTGGCCTTGCTGCCTGCGCAGTCGCTGCAGCCTTTGCTCTTTGGCCCTGCGGTTCTTGAGCCACACCCGCACTTGGTCCTCCTGCAGGTTCAGCCTGGCTGCCAGGGTCTCGCGTTCCTCATAGGTCCCGTAGGGTTTCCCCTCAAAGAATTCCTCCAGGACCCGCAGCTGTTGTGCGCTGAACACCGCGCGAGGCCGCCGCAGCCGCGTCCCCTTCCTCGGGGGGCTTGGGGCCAGCCAGGAGCCCGTGGGAAACCCTTGTTCTAGCATCCTGGATGCTCCTGTGCCCTCTGCGCTTGAAGCTCTGGCAAACAGCCCTGAGAGTGCCGCCTTAAATACCTGGTAGGCACTCGTCACCCACTGGTCCCAACCAATGGGGCTCGAGGGGGCGCTGTCCCCAGGCCCCGCCCCTTCCGCAGGTGTGTGAGTGCCTGCTTGCCTGCCTTGGCGCACGCCTGTGCATAGGGGTGGGGTGGGGAGGGCGTGGGGCGCCGGGGCTCTAAGGGAGGCGCAATCATTGATTAGTGCTTTGACCGAGCAGCTGCCCGCACCACGTGCCTGTTCGAGGGCCTGGGAGACCTAGGTGGCCAGACAGCCATGGCCCTGCCCTCAAGAGGACTCGGTAGTGTGCCTTTCCCGAGGGGGCTTTTATTAGAATCCATGTGAGTGAGGATGACCTGCGTGATGGAACGCCAAAGGACACCACCCTGTGAGATCTCCTTGCTAACTTCAGCTCACCCTCTGAACTGCCTCTTCCCGTGTCAGGGTGGCTTCCCCGCTAACTGTACCGCCATTTTGCCAAACATGATCTGACATGATCCGAAATGCAACCCAAGCACAAGCACGACGCATTGTGCAGAATTTTATTAGTATGGGATAACAAGTATAAGCAGAGGAATTTAAGAAAACACTTCATACGGCAAAATACATAAAATAAAATCAGTAAAGTAACTCCCCCCCACCTCCCCCAAGACACTATGAGTCTTCCCGGTGTTCAATGATGCGGCGAGCAGGGGGTGAATTCTCCGAGTCCAGGGAACGCGATGGGAAAAGCAATGGGAAGCCACGAGTCGCAGATGTGCACACTTCCAAAGTTCGCCCAGTCCGAGGGGCGCCGGAGCTGGCTGCCAGGAGGAGCATGGAGGCAGGGCTGGGTCTTTGGGAAGGTTCTGGGCAGCAGCTCTCCAGTGGGTCCCGCACCAGCAGCAGCTATAGTGCTCCCAGCGCTGAGAACCAGCAGCGAGGTCACGTGCGCCCTCATGGGCTCTGCCTGGACCGCGGACGCAGCAGCCCAGGCCCCGCCGCCACGCACATGCGCACTGGCCACCCAAGGGGGTTGAAGGCGGGGCCGGAACCCAGGCCACCTCCCCAGGGTGGATGCTTAGAGGTGCGCCAACTCTGCACCCCAGCAACTGGCAGCGGAGACGCCCTGACCAGCGCTTCTCGCACCCACGTGGGCTCAAACCAGGGTCCCCTCTCATCCCGCGAGGCATCGGCAAGACTGGGCGGGGACGCACTCCCTCCATGATCCAGTCACGGGAAGAGGTCCACGTCAGTCAGTCACAAAGTCGTATGCTGTCAGCCACCAAGTCGTACCAGGGCCTTGGGGAGGAGAAGGGCTCCTCAGAGAAGCAATCGTGTGAGAGCAGGTCTGTGAAATCAGGGTCTGAAGAGACATTGCCGACATAGTCGGGGCCCTGAGGCCAGAGTGTGGCCTTGGATGGAGCTGGAGTTGGACTTGGAGTTGGAGCTGGATGTAGCGCTGGACCTGGAGCTGGATCATAAGCTGGAGCTGGAGCTGGAGCTGGAGCTGGAGCTGGAACTGGAGCTGGAGCTGGAGCTGGAGCTGGAGCAGAGGCAGCGGTGGCCGTGCCCTGGAGGCCTTGCGCAGGGTCGTAGCAGGCCTGGCTGTCGCTGGAGGCGCTGGGGTCTGCTGCTAGGGAGACTTGGAAGGGTCTGTGCGGAGGGAGGCTGCTGAAACCCGGGTGCCCGTGGTGTACCGGGGCGGCAGGGAGCGCAGGGCTGGTGGGGAGCACAGGGCCAGCGAGGAGCACAAAGCCGCCGGCCGGGAGCACAGGACCCGCCTGGAGCACAGGACCGGTGGGGAACACAGGGACAGCGGGGAGCACAGGGCCTGCGGGGGGGAGCACAGAGCCGGCTGGGAACACAGGGCCCGCGGGGAACACTGGCTCCGCAGGGCGCACAAGAGCGGCGGGCGGCACCGGGCTGGCAGGGAGCCAAGGGCCCTCCTGGGACGCAGGGCTTGCAGGCGAGGGTGCAGGCGAGGCATGAGGGGCGCACACTCCCGGTTCCTGGGGCGCAGCCTGGGCTCCCTGGCCTTGCTGCCTGCGCAGTCGCTGCAGCCTTTGCTCTTTGGCCCTGCGGTTCTTGAGCCACACCCGCACTTGGTCCTCCTGCAGGTTCAGCCTGGCTGCCAGGGTCTCGCGTTCCTCATAGGTCCCGTAGGGTTTCCCCTCAAAGAATTCCTCCAGGACCCGCAGCTGTTGTGCGCTGAACATGCGCGAGGCCGCCGCAGCCGCGTCCCCTTCCTCGGGGGGCTTGGGGCCAGCCAGGAGCCCGTGGGAAATCCGGGTTCTAGCATCCTGGATGCTCCTGTGCCCTCTGCACTTGAAGCTCTGGCAAACAGCCCTGAGAGTGCCGCCTTAAATACCTGGTAGGCACTCGTCACCCACTGGTCCCAACCAATGGGGCTCGAGGGGGCGCTGTCCCCAGGCCCCGCCCCTTCCGCAGGTGTGTGAGTGCCTGCTTGCCTGCCTTCGCGCACGCCTGTGCATAGGGGTGGGGTGGGGAGGGCGTGGGGCGCCGGGGCTCTAAGGGAGGCGCAATCATTGATTAGTGCTTTGACCGAGCAGCTGCCCGCACCACGTGCCTGTTCGAGGGCCTGGGAGACCTAGGTGGCCAGACAGCCATGGCCCTGCCCTCAAGAGGACTCGGTAGTGTGCCTTTCCCGAGGGGGCTTTTATTAGAATCCATGTGAGTGAGGATGACCTGCGTGATGGAACGCCAAAGGACACCACCCTGTGAGATCTCCTTGCTAACTTCAGCTCGCCCTCTGAACTGCCTCTTCCCGTGTCAGGGTGGCTTCCCCGCTAACTGTACCGCCATTATGCCAAACATGATCTGACATGATCCGAAATGCAACCCAAGCACAAGCACGACGCATTGTGCAGAATTTTATTAGTATGGGATAACAAGTATAAGCAGAGGAATTTAAGAAAACACTTCATACGGCAAAATACATAAAATAAAATCAGTAAAGTAACTCCCCCCCCCCTCCCCCAAGACTCTATGAGTCTTCCCGGTGTTCAATGATGCGGCGAGCAGGGGGTGAATTCTCCGAGTCCAGGGAACGCGATGGGAAAAGCAATGGGAAGCCACGAGTCGCAGATGTGCACACTTCCAAAGTTCGCCCAGTCCGAGGGGCGCCGGAGCTGGCTGCCAGGAGGAGCGTGGAGGCAGGGCTGGGTCTTTGGGAAGGTTCTGGGCAGCAGCTCTCCGCCGGAGCAGCTATTTCGGTCCCAGCCCCGAAAACCAGCAGCACAGCCAGGCCATATGCGCCCTAATGGGCTCAACCTGGACCTCAGACACAGCAGCCCAGGCCCGCAGCTGCTGTTGCTGCAGCCTTGGGCGCCACTGCAGCCTCCACTGCCTCTGCCACCGCCACGCGCATGGGAAGTGCCCACCAGGGGGCGTGGGGGCGGTGCGCAGAGCCCAGGCCACTTTCCCAAGGTGGATGCTTTTAGAAGTGCGCTGATTCTGAAGGAGAGCAACTGGGGGTGGAGACGCACTGACCGGCGCTTCTCGCACCCGCATGGGCGCACACCCGGGTCCCATCTGGTCCTGCGGCATCTGCAGGACTTGGCTGGGACCCACCCACTGGGAGATCCAGTAACTGGAAGAGGTGCATGTGGCTGTCACCCACCAAGTCGTACCAGGACCTGATGGAGGAGAAGGGCTCCTCCGCGGAGCAATTGGGAGAGAACGGGTCTGTGAAATCAGGGTCTGGAGAGACATTCCCAGCGTGCTCAGGGCCCTGAGGCGAGAGTGTGGCCTCGCATGGAGCTGGATTTGGAGTTGGAGCTGGAGCTGGAGCTGGAGCTGGGTCTGAAGCTGGAGCTGGATCTGGAGCTGAATCTGGAGTTGGAGCTGCACCAGTTGCAGGACCTGGATTTTGATCAGGGGCTGGAGCTGGAGCTGGAGCTGGAGCTGGAGCAGAGGCAGCGGTGGCCGTGCCCTGGAGGCCTTGCGCAGGGTCGTAGCAGGCCTGGCTGTCGCTGGAGGCGCTGGGGTCTGCTGCTAGGGAGACTTGGAAGGGTCTGTGCGGAGGGAGGCTGCCGAAACCCGGGCGCCCGTGGTGTACCGGGGCGGCAGGGAGCGCAGGGCTGGTGGGGAGCACAGGGCCAGCGAGGAGCACAAAGCCGCCAGCCGGGAGCACAGGACCCGCCTGGAGCACAGGACCGGTGGGGAACACAGGGACAGCGGGGAGCACAGGGCTTGCGGGGGGGAGCACAGAGCAGGCTGGGAACACAGGGCCCGCGGGGAACACTGGCTCCGCAGGGCGCACAAGAGCGGCGGGCGGCACCGGGCTGGCAGGGAGCCAAGGGCCCTCCTGGGACGCAGGGCTTGCAGGCGAGGGTGCAGGCGAGGCATGAGGGGCGCACACTCCCGGTTCTTGGGGCGCAGCCTGGGCTCCCTGGCCTTGCTGCCTGCGCAGTCGCTGCAGCCTTTGCTCTTTGGCCCTGCGGTTCTTGAGCCACACCCGCACTTGGTCCTCCTGCAGGTTCAGCCTGGCTGCCAGGGTCTCGCGTTCCTCATAGGTCCCGTAGGGTTTCCCCTCAAAGAATTCCTCCAGGACCCGCAGCTGTTGTGCGCTGAACATGCGCGAGGCCGCCGCAGCCGCGTCCCCTTCCTCGGGGGGCTTGGGGCCAGCCAGGAGCCCGTGGGAAATCCGGGTTCTAGCATCCTGGATGCTCCTGTGCCCTCTGCACTTGAAGCTCTGGCAAACAGCCCTGAGAGTGCCGCCTTAAATACCTGGTAGGCACTCCTCACCCACTGGTCCCAACCAATGGGGCTCGAGGGGGCGCTGTCCCCAGGCCCCGCCACTTCCGCAGGTGTGGGAGTGCCTGCTTGCCTGCCTTCGCGCACGCCTGTGCATAGGGGTGGGGTGGGGAGGGCGTGGGGCGCCGGGGCTCTAAGGGAGGCGCAATCATTGATTAGTGCTTTGACCGAGCAGCTGCCCGCACCACGTGCCTGTTCGAGGGCCTGGGAGACCTAGGTGGCCAGACAGCCATGGCCCTGCCCTCAAGAGGACTCGGTAGTGTGCCTTTCCCGAGGGGGCTTTTATTAGAATCCATGTGAGTGAGGATGACCTGCGTGATGGAACGCCAAAGGACACCACCCTGTGAGATCTCCTTGCTAACTTCAGCTCGCCCTCTGAACTGCCTCTTCCCGTGTCAGGGTGGCTTCCCCGCTAACTGTACCGCCATTATGCCAAACATGATCTGACATGATCCGAAATGCAACCCAAGCACAAGCACGACGCATTGTGCAGAATTTTATTAGTATGGGATAACAAGTATAAGCAGAGGAATTTAAGAAAACACTTCATACGGCAAAATACATAAAATAAAATCAGTAAAGTAACTCCCCCCCCCCCCTCCCCCAAGACTCTATGAGTCTTCCCGGTGTTCAATGATGCGGCGAGCAGGGGGTGAATTCTCCGAGTCCAGGGAACGCGATGGGAAAAGCAATGGGAAGCCACGAGTCGCAGATGTGCACACTTCCAAAGTTCGCCCAGTCCGAGGGGCGCCGGAGCTGGCTGCCAGGAGGAGCGTGGAGGCAGGGCTGGGTCTTTGGGAAGGTTCTGGGCAGCAGCTCTCCGCCGGAGCAGCTATTTCGGTCCCAGCCCCGAAAACCAGCAGCACAGCCAGGCCATATGCGCCCTAATGGGCTCAACCTGGACCTCAGACACAGCAGCCCAGGCCCGCAGCTGCTGTTGCTGCAGCCTTGGGCGCCACTGCAGCCTCCACTGCCTCTGCCACCGCCACGCGCATGGGAAGTGCCCACCAGGGGGCGTGGGGGCGGTGCGCAGAGCCCAGGCCACTTTCCCAAGGTGGATGCTTTTAGAAGTGCGCTGATTCTGAAGGAGAGCAACTGGGGGTGGAGACGCACTGACCGGCGCTTCTCGCACCCGCATGGGCGCACACCCGGGTCCCATCTGGTCCTGCGGCATCTGCAGGACTTGGCTGGGACCCACCCACTGGGAGATCCAGTAACTGGAAGAGGTGCATGTGGCTGTCACCCACCAAGTCGTACCAGGACCTGATGGAGAAGGGCTCCTCCGCGGAGCAATTGGGAGAGAACGGGTCTGTGAAATCAGGGTCTGGAGAGACATTCCCAGCGTGCTCAGGGCCCTGAGGCGAGAGTGTGGCCTCGCATGGAGCTGGATTTGGAGTTGGAGCTGGAGCTGGAGCTGGAGCTGGAGCTGGGTCTGAAGCTGGAGCTGGATCTGGAGCTGAATCTGGAGTTGGAGCTGCACCAGTTGCAGGACCTGGATTTTGATCAGGGGCTGGAGCTGGAGCTGGAGCTGGAGCTGGAGCAGAGGCAGCGGTGGCCGTGCCCTGGAGGCCTTGCGCAGGGTCGTAGCAGGCCTGGCTGTCGCTGGAGGCGCTGGGGTCTGCTGCTAGGGAGACTTGGAAGGGTCTGTGCGGAGGGAGGCTGCCGAAACCCGGGCGCCCGTGGTGTACCGGGGCGGCAGGGAGCGCAGGGCTGGTGGGGAGCACAGGGCCAGCGAGGAGCACAAAGCCGCCAGCCGGGAGCACAGGACCCGCCTGGAGCACAGGACCGGTGGGGAACACAGGGACAGCGGGGAGCACAGGGCTTGCGGGGGGGAGCACAGAGCAGGCTGGGAACACAGGGCCCGCGGGGAACACTGGCTCCGCAGGGCGCACAAGAGCGGCGGGCGGCACCGGGCTGGCAGGGAGCCAAGGGCCCTCCTGGGACGCAGGGCTTGCAGGCGAGGGTGCAGGCGAGGCATGAGGGGCGCACACTCCCGGTTCTTGGGGCGCAGCCTGGGCTCCCTGGCCTTGCTGCCTGCGCAGTCGCTGCAGCCTTTGCTCTTTGGCCCTGCGGTTCTTGAGCCACACCCGCACTTGGTCCTCCTGCAGGTTCAGCCTGGCTGCCAGGGTCTCGCGTTCCTCATAGGTCCCGTAGGGTTTCCCCTCAAAGAATTCCTCCAGGACCCGCAGCTGTTGTGCGCTGAACACCGCGCGAGGCCGCCGCAGCCGCGTCCCCTTCCTCGGGGGGCTTGGGGCCAGCCAGGAGCCCGTGGGAAACCCGGGTTCTAGCATCCTGGATGCTCCTGTGCCCTCTGCGCTTGAAGCTCTGGCAAACAGCCCTGAGAGTGCCGCCTTAAATACCTGGTAGGCACTCGTCACCCACTGGTCCCAACCAATGGGGCTCGAGGGGGCGCTGTCCCCAGGCCCCGCCCCTTCCGCAGGTGTGTGAGTGCCTGCTTGCCTGCCTTCGCGCACGCCTGTGCATAGGGGTGGGGTGGGGAGGGCGTGGGGCGCCGGGGCTCTAAGGGAGGCGCAATCATTGATTAGTGCTTTGACCGAGCAGCTGCCCGCACCACGTGCCTGTTCGAGGGCCTGGGAGACCTAGGTGGCCAGACAGCCATGGCCCTGCCCTCAAGAGGACTCGGTAGTGTGCCTTTCCCGAGGGGGCTTTTATTAGAATCCATGTGAGTGAGGATGACCTGCGTGATGGAACGCCAAAGGACACCACCCTGTGAGATCTCCTTGCTAACTTCAGCTCGCCCTCTGAACTGCCTCTTCCCGTGTCAGGGTGGCTTCCCCGCTAACTGTACCGCCATTTTGCCAAACATGATCTGACATGATCCGAAATGCAACCCAAGCACAAGCACGACGCATTGTGCAGAATTTTATTAGTATGGGATAACAAGTATAAGCAGAGGAATTTAAGAAAACACTTCATACGGCAAAATACATAAAATAAAATCAGTAAAGTAACTCCCCCCCCCCTCCCCCAAGACTCTATGAGTCTTCCCGGTGTTCAATGATGCGGCGAGCAGGGGGTGAATTCTCCGAGTCCAGGGAACGCGATGGGAAAAGCAATGGGAAGCCACGAGTCGCAGATGTGCACACTTCCAAAGTTCGCCCAGTCCGAGGGGCGCCGGAGCTGGCTGCCAGGAGGAGCGTGGAGGCAGGGCTGGGTCTTTGGGAAGGTTCTGGGCAGCAGCTCTCCAGTGGGTCCCGCACCAGCAGCAGCTATAGTGCTCCCAGCGCTGAGAACCAGCAGCGAGGTCACGTGCGCCCTCATGGGCTCTGCCTGGACCGCGGACGCAGCAGCCCAGGCCCCGCCGCCACGCACATGCGCACTGGCCACCCAAGGGGGTTGAAGGCGGGGCCGGAACCCAGGCCACCTCCCCAGGGTGGATGCTTAGAGGTGCGCCAACTCTGCACCCCAGCAACTGGCAGCGGAGACGCCCTGACCAGCGCTTCTCGCACCCACGTGGGCTCAAACCAAGGTCCCCTCTCATCCCGCGAGGCATCGGCAACCCTGGGCGGGGACGCACTCCCTCCATGATCCAGTCACGGGAAGAGGTCCACGTCAGTCAGTCACAAAGTCGTATGCTGTCAGCCACCAAGTCGTACCAGGGCCTTGGGGAGGAGAAGGGCTCCTCAGAGAAGCAATCGTGTGAGAGCAGGTCTGTGAAATCAGGGTCTGAAGAGACATTGCCGACATAGTCGGGGCCCTGAGGCCAGAGTGTGGCCTTGGATGGAGCTGGAGTTGGACTTGGAGTTGGAGCTGGATGTAGCGCTGGACCTGGAGCTGGATCATAAGCTGGAGCTGGAGCTGGAGCTGGAGCTGGAACTGGAGCTGGAGCTGGAGCTGGAGCTGGAGCAGAGGCAGCGGTGGCCGTGCCCTGGAGGCCTTGCGCAGGGTCGTAGCAGGCCTGGCTGTCGCTGGAGGCGCTGGGGTCTGCTGCTAGGGAGACTTGGAAGGGTCTGTGCGGAGGGAGGCTGCCGAAACCCGGGCGCCCGTGGTGTACCGGGGCGGCAGGGAGCGCAGGGCTGGTGGGGAGCACAGGGCCAGCGAGGAGCACAAAGCCGCCGGCCGGGAGCACAGGACCCGCCTGGAGCACAGGACCGGTGGGGAACACAGGGACAGCGGGGAGCACAGGGCCTGCGGGGGGGAGCACAGAGCCGGCTGGGAACACAGGGCCCGCGGGGAACACTGGCTCCGCAGGGCGCACAAGAGCGGCGGGCGGCACCGGGCTGGCAGGGAGCCAAGGGCCCTCCTGGGACGCAGGGCTTGCAGGCGAGGGTGCAGGCGAGGCATGAGGGGCGCACACTCCCGGTTCCTGGGGCGCAGCCTGGGCTCCCTGGCCTTGCTGCCTGCGCAGTCGCTGCAGCCTTTGCTCTTTGGCCCTGCGGTTCTTGAGCCACACCCGCACTTGGTCCTCCTGCAGGTTCAGCCTGGCTGCCAGGGTCTCGCGTTCCTCATAGGTCCCGTAGGGTTTCCCCTCAAAGAATTCCTCCAGGACCCGCAGCTGTTGTGCGCTGAACATGCGCGAGGCCGCCGCAGCCGCGTCCCCTTCCTCGGGGGGCTTGGGGCCAGCCAGGAGCCCGTGGGAAATCCGGGTTCTAGCATCCTGGATGCTCCTGTGCCCTCTGCACTTGAAGCTCTGGCAAACAGCCCTGAGAGTGCCGCCTTAAATACCTGGTAGGCACTCCTCACCCACTGGTCCCAACCAATGGGGCTCGAGGGGGCGCTGTCCCCAGGCCCCGCCCCTTCCGCAGGTGTGGGAGTGCCTGCTTGCCTGCCTTCGCGCACGCCTGTGCATAGGGGTGGGGTGGGGAGGGCGTGGGGCGCCGGGGCTCTAAGGGAGGCGCAATCATTGATTAGTGCTTTGACCGAGCAGCTGCCCGCACCACGTGCCTGTTCGAGGGCCTGGGAGACCTAGGTGGCCAGACAGCCATGGCCCTGCCCTCAAGAGGACTCGGTAGTGTGCCTTTCCCGAGGGGGCTTTTATTAGAATCCATGTGAGTGAGGATGACCTGCGTGATGGAACGCCAAAGGACACCACCCTGTGAGATCTCCTTGCTAACTTCAGCTCGCCCTCTGAACTGCCTCTTCCCGTGTCAGGGTGGCTTCCCCGCTAACTGTACCGCCATTATGCCAAACATGATCTGACATGATCCGAAATGCAACCCAAGCACAAGCACGACGCATTGTGCAGAATTTTATTAGTATGGGATAACAAGTATAAGCAGAGGAATTTAAGAAAACACTTCATACGGCAAAATACATAAAATAAAATCAGTAAAGTAACTCCCCCCCCCCTCCCCCAAGACTCTATGAGTCTTCCCGGTGTTCAATGATGCGGCGAGCAGGGGGTGAATTCTCCGAGTCCAGGGAACGCGATGGGAAAAGCAATGGGAAGCCACGAGTCGCAGATGTGCACACTTCCAAAGTTCGCCCAGTCCGAGGGGCGCCGGAGCTGGCTGCCAGGAGGAGCGTGGAGGCAGGGCTGGGTCTTTGGGAAGGTTCTGGGCAGCAGCTCTCCGCCGGAGCAGCTATTTCGGTCCCAGCCCCGAAAACCAGCAGCACAGCCAGGCCATATGCGCCCTAATGGGCTCAACCTGGACCTCAGACACAGCAGCCCAGGCCCGCAGCTGCTGTTGCTGCAGCCTTGGGCGCCACTGCAGCCTCCACTGCCTCTGCCACCGCCACGCGCATGGGAAGTGCCCACCAGGGGGCGTGGGGGCGGTGCGCAGAGCCCAGGCCACTTTCCCAAGGTGGATGCTTTTAGAAGTGCGCTGATTCTGAAGGAGAGCAACTGGGGGTGGAGACGCACTGACCGGCGCTTCTCGCACCCGCATGGGCGCACACCCGGGTCCCATCTGGTCCTGCGGCATCTGCAGGACTTGGCTGGGACCCACCCACTGGGAGATCCAGTAACTGGAAGAGGTGCATGTGGCTGTCACCCACCAAGTCGTACCAGGACCTGATGGAGGAGAAGGGCTCCTCCGCGGAGCAATTGGGAGAGAACGGGTCTGTGAAATCAGGGTCTGGAGAGACATTCCCAGCGTGCTCAGGGCCCTGAGGCGAGAGTGTGGCCTCGCATGGAGCTGGATTTGGAGTTGGAGCTGGAGCTGGAGCTGGAGCTGGAGCTGGGTCTGAAGCTGGAGCTGGATCTGGAGCTGAATCTGGAGTTGGAGCTGCACCAGTTGCAGGACCTGGATTTTGATCAGGGGCTGGAGCTGGAGCTGGAGCTGGAGCTGGAGCAGAGGCAGCGGTGGCCGTGCCCTGGAGGCCTTGCGCAGGGTCGTAGCAGGCCTGGCTGTCGCTGGAGGCGCTGGGGTCTGCTGCTAGGGAGACTTGGAAGGGTCTGTGCGGAGGGAGGCTGCCGAAACCCGGGCGCCCGTGGTGTACCGGGGCGGCAGGGAGCGCAGGGCTGGTGGGGAGCACAGGGCCAGCGAGGAGCACAAAGCCGCCAGCCGGGAGCACAGGACCCGCCTGGAGCACAGGACCGGTGGGGAACACAGGGACAGCGGGGAGCACAGGGCTTGCGGGGGGGAGCACAGAGCAGGCTGGGAACACAGGGCCCGCGGGGAACACTGGCTCCGCAGGGCGCACAAGAGCGGCGGGCGGCACCGGGCTGGCAGGGAGCCAAGGGCCCTCCTGGGACGCAGGGCTTGCAGGCGAGGGTGCAGGCGAGGCATGAGGGGCGCACACTCCCGGTTCTTGGGGCGCAGCCTGGGCTCCCTGGCCTTGCTGCCTGCGCAGTCGCTGCAGCCTTTGCTCTTTGGCCCTGCGGTTCTTGAGCCACACCCGCACTTGGTCCTCCTGCAGGTTCAGCCTGGCTGCCAGGGTCTCGCGTTCCTCATAGGTCCCGTAGGGTTTCCCCTCAAAGAATTCCTCCAGGACCCGCAGCTGTTGTGCGCTGAACATGCGCGAGGCCGCCGCAGCCGCGTCCCCTTCCTCGGGGGGCTTGGGGCCAGCCAGGAGCCCGTGGGAAATCCGGGTTCTAGCATCCTGGATGCTCCTGTGCCCTCTGCACTTGAAGCTCTGGCAAACAGCCCTGAGAGTGCCGCCTTAAATACCTGGTAGGCACTCCTCACCCACTGGTCCCAACCAATGGGGCTCGAGGGGGCGCTGTCCCCAGGCCCCGCCACTTCCGCAGGTGTGGGAGTGCCTGCTTGCCTGCCTTCGCGCACGCCTGTGCATAGGGGTGGGGTGGGGAGGGCGTGGGGCGCCGGGGCTCTAAGGGAGGCGCAATCATTGATTAGTGCTTTGACCGAGCAGCTGCCCGCACCACGTGCCTGTTCGAGGGCCTGGGAGACCTAGGTGGCCAGACAGCCATGGCCCTGCCCTCAAGAGGACTCGGTAGTGTGCCTTTCCCGAGGGGGCTTTTATTAGAATCCATGTGAGTGAGGATGACCTGCG
Source organism: Myotis nattereri (assembly GCF_964212035.1). Taxonomy (NCBI): domain Eukaryota; kingdom Metazoa; phylum Chordata; class Mammalia; order Chiroptera; family Vespertilionidae; genus Myotis; species Myotis nattereri. The sequence goes on along the minus strand of NC_138096.1, from coordinate 15,947,583 downwards.
TGATGGAACGCCAAAGGACACCACCCTGTGAGATCTCCTTGCTAACTTCAGCTCGCCCTCTGAACTGCCTCTTCCCGTGTCAGGGTGGCTTCCCCGCTAACTGTACCGCCATTATGCCAAACATGATCTGACATGATCCGAAATGCAACCCAAGCACAAGCACGACGCATTGTGCAGAATTTTATTAGTATGGGATAACAAGTATAAGCAGAGGAATTTAAGAAAACACTTCATACGGCAAAATACATAAAATAAAATAAGTAAAATAACCCCCCCCCCTCCCCCAAGACATGATGCGTCTTCCAGGTGTTCAAGGATGGGGCAAGCAGGGGGTGAATTCTCCGAGTCCGGGGAATGCGATGGGAAAAGCAATGGGAAGCCACGAGTCCCAGATGTGCTCACTGGGATAGCTCGCCCAGTCCTAAGGGAGCCAGAGCTGTCTGCCAGGAGGAGCGTGGAGGCAGGGCTGGGTCCTTGGGAAGGTTCTGGGCAGCAGCTCTCCAGTGGGTCCCGCACCAGCAGCAGCTATAGTGCTCCCAGCGCTGAGAACCAGCAGCGAGGTCACGTGCGCCCTCATGGGCTCTGCCTGGACCGCGGACGCAGCAGCCCAGGCCCCGCCGCCACGCACATGCGCACTGGCCACCCAAGGGGGTTGAAGGCGGGGCCGGAACCCAGGCCACCTCCCCAGGGTGGATGCTTAGAGGTGCGCCAACTCTGCACCCCAGCAACTGGCAGCGGAGACGCCCTGACCAGCGCTTCTCGCACCCACGTGGGCTCAAACCAAGGTCCCCTCTCATCCCGCGAGGCATCGGCAACCCTGGGCGGGGACGCACTCCCTCCATGATCCAGTCACGGGAAGAGGTCCACGTCAGTCAGTCACAAAGTCGTATGCTGTCAGCCACCAAGTCGTACCAGGGCCTTGGGGAGGAGAAGGGCTCCTCAGAGAAGCAATCGTGTGAGAGCAGGTCTGTGAAATCAGGGTCTGAAGAGACATTGCCGACATAGTCGGGGCCCTGAGGCCAGAGTGTGGCCTTGGATGGAGCTGGAGTTGGACTTGGAGTTGGAGCTGGATGTAGCGCTGGACCTGGAGCTGGATCATAAGCTGGAGCTGGAGCTGGAGCTGGAGCTGGAGCTGGAGCAGAGGCAGCGGTGGCCGTGCCCTGGAGGCCTTGCGCAGGGTCGTAGCAGGCCTGGCTGTCGCTGGAGGCGCTGGGGTCTGCTGCTAGGGAGACTTGGAAGGGTCTGTGCGGAGGGAGGCTGCCGAAACCCGGGCGCCCGTGGTGTACCGGGGCGGCAGGGAGCGCAGGGCTGGTGGGGAGCACAGGGCCAGCGAGGAGCACAAAGCCGCCGGCCGGGAGCACAGGACCCGCCTGGAGCACAGGACCGGTGGGGAACACAGGGACAGCGGGGAGCACAGGGCCTGCGGGGGGGAGCACAGAGCCGGCTGGGAACACAGGGCCCGCGGGGAACACTGGCTCCGCAGGGCGCACAAGAGCGGCGGGCGGCACCGGGCTGGCAGGGAGCCAAGGGCCCTCCTGGGACGCAGGGCTTGCAGGCGAGGGTGCAGGCGAGGCATGAGGGGCGCACACTCCCGGTTCCTGGGGCGCAGCCTGGGCTCCCTGGCCTTGCTGCCTGCGCAGTCGCTGCAGCCTTTGCTCTTTGGCCCTGCGGTTCTTGAGCCACACCCGCACTTGGTCCTCCTGCAGGTTCAGCCTGGCTGCCAGGGTCTCGCGTTCCTCATAGGTCCCGTAGGGTTTCCCCTCAAAGAATTCCTCCAGGACCCGCAGCTGTTGTGCGCTGAACATGCGCGAGGCCGCCGCAGCCGCGTCCCCTTCCTCGGGGGGCTTGGGGCCAGCCAGGAGCCCGTGGGAAATCCGGGTTCTAGCATCCTGGATGCTCCTGTGCCCTCTGCACTTGAAGCTCTGGCAAACAGCCCTGAGAGTGCCGCCTTAAATACCTGGTAGGCACTCCTCACCCACTGGTCCCAACCAATGGGGCTCGAGGGGGCGCTGTCCCCAGGCCCCGCCCCTTCCGCAGGTGTGGGAGTGCCTGCTTGCCTGCCTTCGCGCACGCCTGTGCATAGGGGTGGGGTGGGGAGGGCGTGGGGCGCCGGGGCTCTAAGGGAGGCGCAATCATTGATTAGTGCTTTGACCGAGCAGCTGCCCGCACCACGTGCCTGTTCGAGGGCCTGGGAGACCTAGGTGGCCAGACAGCCATGGCCCTGCCCTCAAGAGGACTCGGTAGTGTGCCTTTCCCGAGGGGGCTTTTATTAGAATCCATGTGAGTGAGGATGACCTGCGTGATGGAACGCCAAAGGACACCACCCTGTGAGATCTCCTTGCTAACTTCAGCTCGCCCTCTGAACTGCCTCTTCCCGTGTCAGGGTGGCTTCCCCGCTAACTGTACCGCCATTATGCCAAACATGATCTGACATGATCCGAAATGCAACCCAAGCACAAGCACGACGCATTGTGCAGAATTTTATTAGTATGGGATAACAAGTATAAGCAGAGGAATTTAAGAAAACACTTCATACGGCAAAATACATAAAATAAAATCAGTAAAGTAACTCCCCCCCCCCTCCCCCAAGACTCTATGAGTCTTCCCGGTGTTCAATGATGCGGCGAGCAGGGGGTGAATTCTCCGAGTCCAGGGAACGCGATGGGAAAAGCAATGGGAAGCCACGAGTCGCAGATGTGCACACTTCCAAAGTTCGCCCAGTCCGAGGGGCGCCGGAGCTGGCTGCCAGGAGGAGCGTGGAGGCAGGGCTGGGTCTTTGGGAAGGTTCTGGGCAGCAGCTCTCCGCCGGAGCAGCTATTTCGGTCCCAGCCCCGAAAACCAGCAGCACAGCCAGGCCATATGCGCCCTAATGGGCTCAACCTGGACCTCAGACACAGCAGCCCAGGCCCGCAGCTGCTGTTGCTGCAGCCTTGGGCGCCACTGCAGCCTCCACTGCCTCTGCCACCGCCACGCGCATGGGAAGTGCCCACCAGGGGGCGTGGGGGCGGTGCGCAGAGCCCAGGCCACTTTCCCAAGGTGGATGCTTTTAGAAGTGCGCTGATTCTGAAGGAGAGCAACTGGGGGTGGAGACGCACTGACCGGCGCTTCTCGCACCCGCATGGGCGCACACCCGGGTCCCATCTGGTCCTGCGGCATCTGCAGGACTTGGCTGGGACCCACCCACTGGGAGATCCAGTAACTGGAAGAGGTGCATGTGGCTGTCACCCACCAAGTCGTACCAGGACCTGATGGAGGAGAAGGGCTCCTCCGCGGAGCAATTGGGAGAGAACGGGTCTGTGAAATCAGGGTCTGGAGAGACATTCCCAGCGTGCTCAGGGCCCTGAGGCGAGAGTGTGGCCTCGCATGGAGCTGGATTTGGAGTTGGAGCTGGAGCTGGAGCTGGAGCTGGAGCTGGGTCTGAAGCTGGAGCTGGATCTGGAGCTGAATCTGGAGTTGGAGCTGCACCAGTTGCAGGACCTGGATTTTGATCAGGGGCTGGAGCTGGAGCTGGAGCTGGAGCTGGAGCAGAGGCAGCGGTGGCCGTGCCCTGGAGGCCTTGCGCAGGGTCGTAGCAGGCCTGGCTGTCGCTGGAGGCGCTGGGGTCTGCTGCTAGGGAGACTTGGAAGGGTCTGTGCGGAGGGAGGCTGCCGAAACCCGGGCGCCCGTGGTGTACCGGGGCGGCAGGGAGCGCAGGGCTGGTGGGGAGCACAGGGCCAGCGAGGAGCACAAAGCCGCCGGCCGGGAGCACAGGACCCGCCTGGAGCACAGGACCGGTGGGGAACACAGGGACAGCGGGGAGCACAGGGCTTGCGGGGGGGAGCACAGAGCCGGCTGGGAACACAGGGCCCGCGGGGAACACTGGCTCCGCAGGGCGCACAAGAGCGGCGGGCGGCACCGGGCTGGCAGGGAGCCAAGGGCCCTCCTGGGACGCAGGGCTTGCAGGCGAGGGTGCAGGCGAGGCATGAGGGGCGCACACTCCCGGTTCTTGGGGCGCAGCCTGGGCTCCCTGGCCTTGCTGCCTGCGCAGTCGCTGCAGCCTTTGCTCTTTGGCCCTGCGGTTCTTGAGCCACACCCGCACTTGGTCCTCCTGCAGGTTCAGCCTGGCTGCCAGGGTCTCGCGTTCCTCATAGGTCCCGTAGGGTTTCCCCTCAAAGAATTCCTCCAGGACCCGCAGCTGTTGTGCGCTGAACATGCGCGAGGCCGCCGCAGCCGCGTCCCCTTCCTCGGGGGGCTTGGGGCCAGCCAGGAGCCCGTGGGAAATCCGGGTTCTAGCATCCTGGATGCTCCTGTGCCCTCTGCACTTGAAGCTCTGGCAAACAGCCCTGAGAGTGCCGCCTTAAATACCTGGTAGGCACTCCTCACCCACTGGTCCCAACCAATGGGGCTCGAGGGGGCGCTGTCCCCAGGCCCCGCCCCTTCCGCAGGTGTGGGAGTGCCTGCTTGCCTGCCTTCGCGCACGCCTGTGCATAGGGGTGGGGTGGGGAGGGCGTGGGGCGCCGGGGCTCTAAGGGAGGCGCAATCATTGATTAGTGCTTTGACCGAGCAGCTGCCCGCACCACGTGCCTGTTCGAGGGCCTGGGAGACCTAGGTGGCCAGACAGCCATGGCCCTGCCCTCAAGAGGACTCGGTAGTGTGCCTTTCCCGAGGGGGCTTTTATTAGAATCCATGTGAGTGAGGATGACCTGCGTGATGGAACGCCAAAGGACACCACCCTGTGAGATCTCCTTGCTAACTTCAGCTCGCCCTCTGAACTGCCTCTTCCCGTGTCAGGGTGGCTTCCCCGCTAACTGTACCGCCATTATGCCAAACATGATCTGACATGATCCGAAATGCAACCCAAGCACAAGCACGACGCATTGTGCAGAATTTTATTAGTATGGGATAACAAGTATAAGCAGAGGAATTTAAGAAAACACTTCATACGGCAAAATACATAAAATAAAATCAGTAAAGTAACTCCCCCCCCCCTCCCCCAAGACTCTATGAGTCTTCCCGGTGTTCAATGATGCGGCGAGCAGGGGGTGAATTCTCCGAGTCCAGGGAACGCGATGGGAAAAGCAATGGGAAGCCACGAGTCGCAGATGTGCACACTTCCAAAGTTCGCCCAGTCCGAGGGGCGCCGGAGCTGGCTGCCAGGAGGAGCGTGGAGGCAGGGCTGGGTCTTTGGGAAGGTTCTGGGCAGCAGCTCTCCGCCGGAGCAGCTATTTCGGTCCCAGCCCCGAAAACCAGCAGCACAGCCAGGCCATATGCGCCCTAATGGGCTCAACCTGGACCTCAGACACAGCAGCCCAGGCCCGCAGCTGCTGTTGCTGCAGCCTTGGGCGCCACTGCAGCCTCCACTGCCTCTGCCACCGCCACGCGCATGGGAAGTGCCCACCAGGGGGCGTGGGGGCGGTGCGCAGAGCCCAGGCCACTTTCCCAAGGTGGATGCTTTTAGAAGTGCGCTGATTCTGAAGGAGAGCAACTGGGGGTGGAGACGCACTGACCGGCGCTTCTCGCACCCGCATGGGCGCACACCCGGGTCCCATCTGGTCCTGCGGCATCTGCAGGACTTGGCTGGGACCCACCCACTGGGAGATCCAGTAACTGGAAGAGGTGCATGTGGCTGTCACCCACCAAGTCGTACCAGGACCTGATGGAGGAGAAGGGCTCCTCCGCGGAGCAATTGGGAGAGAACGGGTCTGTGAAATCAGGGTCTGGAGAGACATTCCCAGCGTGCTCAGGGCCCTGAGGCGAGAGTGTGGCCTCGCATGGAGCTGGATTTGGAGTTGGAGCTGGAGCTGGAGCTGGAGCTGGAGCTGGGTCTGAAGCTGGAGCTGGATCTGGAGCTGAATCTGGAGTTGGAGCTGCACCAGTTGCAGGACCTGGATTTTGATCAGGGGCTGGAGCTGGAGCTGGAGCTGGAGCTGGAGCAGAGGCAGCGGTGGCCGTGCCCTGGAGGCCTTGCGCAGGGTCGTAGCAGGCCTGGCTGTCGCTGGAGGCGCTGGGGTCTGCTGCTAGGGAGACTTGGAAGGGTCTGTGCGGAGGGAGGCTGCCGAAACCCGGGCGCCCGTGGTGTACCGGGGCGGCAGGGAGCGCAGGGCTGGTGGGGAGCACAGGGCCAGCGAGGAGCACAAAGCCGCCAGCCGGGAGCACAGGACCCGCCTGGAGCACAGGACCGGTGGGGAACACAGGGACAGCGGGGAGCACAGGGCTTGCGGGGGGGAGCACAGAGCAGGCTGGGAACACAGGGCCCGCGGGGAACACTGGCTCCGCAGGGCGCACAAGAGCGGCGGGCGGCACCGGGCTGGCAGGGAGCCAAGGGCCCTCCTGGGACGCAGGGCTTGCAGGCGAGGGTGCAGGCGAGGCATGAGGGGCGCACACTCCCGGTCCCTGGGGCGCAGCCTGGGCTCCCTGGCCTTGCTGCCTGCGCAGTCGCTGCAGCCTTTGCTCTTTGGCCCTGCGGTTCTTGAGCCACACCCGCACTTGGTCCTCCTGCAGGTTCAGCCTGGCTGCCAGGGTCTCGCGTTCCTCATAGGTCCCGTAGGGTTTCCCCTCAAAGAATTCCTCCAGGACCCGCAGCTGTTGTGCGCTGAACACCGCGCGAGGCCGCCGCAGCCGCGTCCCCTTCCTCGGGGGGCTTGGGGCCAGCCAGGAGCCCGTGGGAAACCCGGGTTCTAGCATCCTGGATGCTCCTGTGCCCTCTGCGCTTGAAGCTCTGGCAAACAGCCCTGAGAGTGCCGCCTTAAATACCTGGTAGGCACTCGTCACCCACTGGTCCCAACCAATGGGGCTCGAGGGGGCGCTGTCCCCAGGCCCCGCCCCTTCCGCAGGTGTGTGAGTGCCTGCTTGCCTGCCTTCGCGCACGCCTGTGCATAGGGGTGGGGTGGGGAGGGCGTGGGGCGCCGGGGCTCTAAGGGAGGCGCAATCATTGATTAGTGCTTTGACCGAGCAGCTGCCCGCACCACGTGCCTGTTCGAGGGCCTGGGAGACCTAGGTGGCCAGACAGCCATGGCCCTGCCCTCAAGAGGACTCGGTAGTGTGCCTTTCCCGAGGGGGCTTTTATTAGAATCCATGTGAGTGAGGATGACCTGCGTGATGGAACGCCAAAGGACACCACCCTGTGAGATCTCCTTGCTAACTTCAGCTCGCCCTCTGAACTGCCTCTTCCCGTGTCAGGGTGGCTTCCCCGCTAACTGTACCGCCATTTTGCCAAACATGATCTGACATGATCCGAAATGCAACCCAAGCACAAGCACGACGCATTGTGCAGAATTTTATTAGTATGGGATAACAAGTATAAGCAGAGGAATTTAAGAAAACACTTCATACGGCAAAATACATAAAATAAAATCAGTAAAGTAACTCCCCCCCCCCCTCCCCCAAGACTCTATGAGTCTTCCCGGTGTTCAATGATGCGGCGAGCAGGGGGTGAATTCTCCGAGTCCAGGGAACGCGATGGGAAAAGCAATGGGAAGCCACGAGTCGCAGATGTGCACACTTCCAAAGTTCGCCCAGTCCGAGGGGCGCCGGAGCTGGCTGCCAGGAGGAGCGTGGAGGCAGGGCTGGGTCTTTGGGAAGGTTCTGGGCAGCAGCTCTCCAGTGGGTCCCGCACCAGCAGCAGCTATAGTGCTCCCAGCGCTGAGAACCAGCAGCGAGGTCACGTGCGCCCTCATGGGCTCTGCCTGGACCGCGGACGCAGCAGCCCAGGCCCCGCCGCCACGCACATGCGCACTGGCCACCCAAGGGGGTTGAAGGCGGGGCCGGAACCCAGGCCACCTCCCCAGGGTGGATGCTTAGAGGTGCGCCAACTCTGCACCCCCGCAACTGGCAGCGGAGACGCCCTGACCAGCGCTTCTCGCACCCACGTGGGCTCAAACCAGGGTCCCCTCTCATCCCGCGAGGCATCGGCAACCCTGGGCGGGGACGCACTCCCTCCATGATCCAGTCACGGGAAGAGGTCCACGTCAGTCAGTCACAAAGTCGTATGCTGTCAGCCACCAAGTCGTACCAGGGCCTTGGGGAGGAGAAGGGCTCCTCAGAGAAGCAATCGTGTGAGAGCAGGTCTGTGAAATCAGGGTCTGAAGAGACATTGCCGACATAGTCGGGGCCCTGAGGCCAGAGTGTGGCCTTGGATGGAGCTGGAGTTGGACTTGGAGTTGGAGCTTGATGTAGCGCTGGACCTGGAGCTGGATCATAAGCTGGAGCTGGAGCTGGAGCTGGAGCTGGAGCTGGAGCAGAGGCAGTGGTGGCCGTGCCCTGGAGGCCTTGCGCAGGGTCGTAGCAGGCCTGGCTGTCGCTGGAGGCGCTGGGGTCTGCTGCTAGGGAGACTTGGAAGGGTCTGTGCGGAGGGAGGCTGCCGAAACCCAGGCGCCCGTGGTGTACCGGGGCGGCAGGGAGCGCAGGGCTGGTGGGGAGCACAGGGCCAGCGAGGAGCACAAAGCCGCCGGCCTGAAGCACAGGACCCGCCTGGAGCACAGGACCGGTGGGGAACACAGGGACAGCGGGGAGCACAGGGCCTGCGGGGGGGAGCACAGAGCCGGCTGGGAACACAGGGCCCGCGGGGAACACTGGCTCCGCAGGGCGCACAAGAGCGGCGGGCGGCACCGGGCTGGCAGGGAGCCAAGGGCCCTCCTGGGACGCAGGGCTTGCAGGCGAGGGTGCAGGCGAGGCATGAGGGGCGCACACTCCCGGTTCCTGGGGCGCAGCCTGGGCTCCCTGGCCTTGCTGCCTGCGCAGTCGCTGCAGCCTTTGCTCTTTGGCCCTGCGGTTCTTGAGCCACACCCGCACTTGGTCCTCCTGCAGGTTCAGCCTGGCTGCCAGGGTCTCGCGTTCCTCATAGGTCCCGTAGGGTTTCCCCTCAAAGAATTCCTCCAGGACCCGCAGCTGTTGTGCGCTGAACATCGCGCGAGGCCGCCGCAGCCGCGTCCCCTTCCTCGGGGGGCTTGGGGCCAGCCAGGAGCCCGTGGGAAACCCGGGTTCTAGCATCCTGGATGCTCCTGTGCCCTCTGCGCTTGAAGCTCTGGCAAACAGCCCTGAGAGTGCCGCCTTAAATACCTGGTAGGCACTCGTCACCCACTGGTCCCAACCAATGGGGCTCGAGGGGGCGCTGTCCCCAGGCCCCGCCCCTTCCGCAGGTGTGTGAGTGCCTGCTTGCCTGCCTTCGCGCACGCCTGTGCATAGGGGTGGGGTGGGGAGGGCGTGGGGCGCCGGGGCTCTAAGGGAGGCGCAATCATTGATTAGTGCTTTGACCGAGCAGCTGCCCGCACCACGTGCCTGTTCGAGGGCCTGGGAGACCTAGGTGGCCAGACAGCCATGGCCCTGCCCTCAAGAGGACTCGGTAGTGTGCCTTTCCCGAGGGGGCTTTTATTAGAATCCATGTGAGTGAGGATGACCTGCGTGATGGAACGCCAAAGGACACCACCCTGTGAGATCTCCTTGCTAGCTTCAGCTCGCCCTCTGAACTGCCTCTTCCCGTGTCAGGGTGGCTTCCCCGCTAACTGTACCGCCATTTTGCCAAACATGATCTGACATGATCCGAAATGCAACCCAAGCACAAGCACGACGCATTGTGCAGAATTTTATTAGTATGGGATAACAAGTATAAGCAGAGGAATTTAAGAAAACACTTCATACGGCAAAATACATAAAATAAAATAAGTAAAATAACCCCCCCCCTCCCCCAAGACATGATGCGTCTTCCAGGTGTTCAAGGATGGGGCAAGCAGGGGGTGAATTCTCCGAGTCCGGGGAATGCGATGGGAAAAGCAATGGGAAGCCACGAGTCCCAGATGTGCTCACTGGGATAGCTCGCCCAGTCCTAAGGGAGCCAGAGCTCGCCGCCAAGAGGATCGCGGAGGCGGGGCTGGGTCCTTGGGAAGGTTCTGGGCAGCAGCTCTCCGCCGGAGCAGCTATTTCGGTCCCAGCCCCGAAAACCAGCAGCACAGCCAGGCCATATGCGCCCTAATGGGCTCAACCTGGACCTCAGACACAGCAGCCCAGGCCCGCAGCTGCTGTTGCTGCAGCCTTGGGCGCCACTGCAGCCTCCACTGCCTCTGCCACTGCCACGCGCATGGGAAGTGCCCACCAGGGGGCGTGGGGGCGGTGCGCAGAGCCCAGGCCACATTCCCAAGGTGGATGCTTTTAGAAGTGCGCTGATTCTGAAGGAGAGCAACTGGGGGTGGAGACGCACTGACCGGCGCTTCTCGCACCCGCATGGGCGCACACCCGGGTCCCATCTGGTCCTGCGGCATCTGCAGGACTTGGCGGGGACCCACCCACTGGGAGATCCAGTAACTGGAAGAGGTGCATGTGGCTGTCACCCACCAAGTCGTACCAGGACCTGATGGAGGAGAAGGGCTCCTCCGCGGAGCAATTGGGAGAGAACGGGTCTGTGAAATCAGGGTCTGGAGAGACATTCCCAGCGTGCTCAGGGCCCTGAGGCGAGAGTGTGGCCTCGCATGGAGCTGGATTTGGAGTTGGAGCTGGAGCTGGAGCTGGAGCTGGAGCTGGGTCTGAAGCTGGAGCTGGATCTGGAGCTGAATCTGGAGTTGGAGCTGCAGCAGTTGCAGGACCTGGATTTTGATCAGGGGCTGGAGCTGGAGCTGGAGCTGGAGCTGGAGCTGGAGCTGGAGCTGGAGCTGGAGCAGAGGCAGTGGTGGCCGTGCCCTGGAGGCCTTGCGCAGGGTCGTAGCAGGCCTGGCTGTCGCTGGAGGCGCTGGGGTCTGCTGCTAGGGAGACTTGGAAGGGTCTGTGCGGAGGGAGGCTGCCGAAACCCGGGCGCCCGTGGTGTACCGGGGCGGCAGGGAGCGCAGGGCTGGTGGGGAGCACAGGGCCAGCGAGGAGCACAAAGCCGCCAGCCGGGAGCACAGGACCCGCCTGGAGCACAGGACCGGTGGGGAACACAGGGACAGCGGGGAGCACAGGGCCTGCGGGGGGGAGCACAGAGCCGGCTGGGAACACAGGGCCCGCGGGGAACACTGGCTCCGCAGGGCACACAAGAGCGGCGGGCGGCACCGGGCTGGCAGGGAGCCAAGGGCCCTCCTGGGACGCAGGGCTTGCAGGCGAGGGTGCAGGCGAGGCATGAGGGGCGCACACTCCCGGTTCCTGGGGCGCAGCCTGGGCTCCCTGGCCTTGCTGCCTGCGCAGTCGCTGCAGCCTTTGCTCTTTGGCCCTGCGGTTCTTGAGCCACACCCGCACTTGGTCCTCCTGCAGGTTCAGCCTGGCTGCCAGGGTCTCGCGTTCCTCATAGGTCCCGTAGGGTTTCCCCTCAAAGAATTCCTCCAGGACCCGCAGCTGTTGTGCGCTGAACACCGCGCGAGGCCGCCGCAGCCGCGTCCCCTTCCTCGGGGGGCTTGGGGCCAGCCAGGAGCCCGTGGGAAACCCGGGTTCTAGCATCCTGGATGCTCCTGTGCCCTCTGCGCTTGAAGCTCTGGCAAACAGCCCTGAGAGTGCCGCCTTAAATACCTGGTAGGCACTCGTCACCCACTGGTCCCAACCAATGGGGCTCGAGGGGGCGCTGTCCCCAGGCCCCGCCCCTTCCGCAGGTGTGTGAGTGCCTGCTTGCCTGCCTTGGCGCACGCCTGTGCATAGGGGTGGGGTGGGGAGGGCGTGGGGCGCCGGGGCTCTAAGGGAGGCGCAATCATTGATTAGTGCTTTGACCGAGCAGCTGCCCGCACCACGTGCCTGTTCGAGGGCCTGGGAGACCTAGGTGGCCAGACAGCCATGGCCCTGCCCTCAAGAGGACTCGGTAGTGTGCCTTTCCCGAGGGGGCTTTTATTAGAATCCATGTGAGTGAGGATGACCTGCGTGATGGAACGCCAAAGGACACCACCCTGTGAGATCTCCTTGCTAGCTTCAGCTCGCCCTCTGAACTGCCTCTTCCCGTGTCAGGGTGGCTTCCCCGCTAACTGTACCGCCATTTTGCCAAACATGATCTGACATGATCCGAAATGCAACCCAAGCACAAGCACGACGCATTGTGCAGAATTTTATTAGTATGGGATAACAAGTATAAGCAGAGGAATTTAAGAAAACACTTCATACGGCAAAATACATAAAATAAAATAAGTAAAATAACCCCCCCCCCTCCCCCAAGACATGATGCGTCTTCCAGGTGTTCAAGGATGGGGCAAGCAGGGGGTGAATTCTCCGAGTCCGGGGAATGCGATGGGAAAAGCAATGGGAAGCCACGAGTCCCAGATGTGCTCACTGGGATAGCTCGCCCAGTCCTAAGGGAGCCAGAGCTCGCCGCCAAGAGGATCGCGGAGGCGGGGCTGGGTCCTTGGGAAGGTTCTGGGCAGCAGCTCTCCGCCGGAGCAGCTATTTCGGTCCCAGCCCCGAAAACCAGCAGCACAGCCAGGCCATATGCGCCCTAATGGGCTCAACCTGGACCTCAGACACAGCAGCCCAGGCCCGCAGCTGCTGTTGCTGCAGCCTTGGGCGCCACTGCAGCCTCCACTGCCTCTGCCACTGCCACGCGCATGGGAAGTGCCCACCAGGGGGCGTGGGGGCGGTGCGCAGAGCCCAGGCCACATTCCCAAGGTGGATGCTTTTAGAAGTGCGCTGATTCTGAAGGAGAGCAACTGGGGGTGGAGACGCACTGACCGGCGCTTCTCGCACCCGCATGGGCGCACACCCGGGTCCCATCTGGTCCTGCGGCATCTGCAGGACTTGGCGGGGACCCACCCACTGGGAGATCCAGTAACTGGAAGAGGTGCATGTGGCTGTCACCCACCAAGTCGTACCAGGACCTGATGGAGGAGAAGGGCTCCTCCGCGGAGCAATTGGGAGAGAACGGGTCTGTGAAATCAGGGTCTGGAGAGACATTCCCAGCGTGCTCAGGGCCCTGAGGCGAGAGTGTGGCCTCGCATGGAGCTGGATTTGGAGTTGGAGCTGGAGCTGGAGCTGGAGCTGGAGCTGGGTCTGAAGCTGGAGCTGGATCTGGAGCTGAATCTGGAGTTGGAGCTGCAGCAGTTGCAGGACCTGGATTTTGATCAGGGGCTGGAGCTGGAGCTGGAGCTGGAGCTGGAGCTGGAGCTGGAGCTGGAGCTGGAGCAGAGGCAGTGGTGGCCGTGCCCTGGAGGCCTTGCGCAGGGTCGTAGCAGGCCTGGCTGTCGCTGGAGGCGCTGGGGTCTGCTGCTAGGGAGACTTGGAAGGGTCTGTGCGGAGGGAGGCTGCCGAAACCCGGGCGCCCGTGGTGTACCGGGGCGGCAGGGAGCGCAGGGCTGGTGGGGAGCACAGGGCCAGCGAGTAGCACAAAGCCGCCAGCCGGGAGCACAGGACCCGCCTGGAGCACAGGACCGGTGGGGAACACAGGGACAGCGGGGAGCACAGGGCCTGCGGGGGGGAGCACAGAGCCGGCTGGGAACACAGGGCCCGCGGGGAACACTGGCTCCGCAGGGCACACAAGAGCGGCGGGCGGCACCGGGCTGGCAGGGAGCCAAGGGCCCTCCTGGGACGCAGGGCTTGCAGGCGAGGGTGCAGGCGAGGCATGAGGGGCGCACACTCCCGGTTCCTGGGGCGCAGCCTGGGCTCCCTGGCCTTGCTGCCTGCGCAGTCGCTGCAGCCTTTGCTCTTTGGCCCTGCGGTTCTTGAGCCACACCCGCACTTGGTCCTCCTGCAGGTTCAGCCTGGCTGCCAGGGTCTCGCGTTCCTCATAGGTCCCGTAGGGTTTCCCCTCAAAGAATTCCTCCAGGACCCGCAGCTGTTGTGCGCTGAACACCGCGCGAGGCCGCCGCAGCCGCGTCCCCTTCCTCGGGGGGCTTGGGGCCAGCCAGGAGCCCGTTGGAAATCCGGGCTCTAGCATCCTGGATGCTCCTGTGCCCTCTGCGCTTGAAGCTCTGGCAAACAGCCCTGAGAGTGCCGCCTTAAATACCTGGTAGGCACTCCTCACCCACTGGTCCCAACCAATGGGGCTCGAGGGGGCGCTGTCCCCAGGCCCCGCCCCTTCCGCAGGTGTGTGAGTGCCTGCTTGCCTGCCTTCGCGCACGCCTGTGCATAGGGGTGGGGTGGGGAGGGCGTGGGGCGCCGGGGCTCTAAGGGAGGCGCAATCATTGATTAGTGCTTTGACCGAGCAGCTGCCCGCACCACGTGCCTGTTCGAGGGCCTGGGAGACCTAGGTGGCCAGACAGCCATGGCCCTGCCCTCAAGAGGACTCGGTAGTGTGCCTTTCCCGAGGGGGCTTTTATTAGAATCCATGTGAGTGAGGATGACCTGCGTGATGGAACGCCAAAGGACACCACCCTGTGAGATCTCCTTGCTAACTTCAGCTCGCCCTCTGAACTGCCTCTTCCCGTGTCAGGGTGGCTTCCCCGCTAACTGTACCGCCATTTTGCCAAACATGATCTGACATGATCCGAAATGCAACCCAAGCACAAGCACGACGCATTGTGCAGAATTTTATTAGTATGGGATAACAAGTATAAGCAGAGGAATTTAAGAAAACACTTCATACGGCAAAATACATAAAATAAAATCAGTAAAGTAACTCCCCCCCACCTCCCCCAAGACACTATGAGTCTTCCCGGTGTTCAATGATGCGGCGAGCAGGGGGTGAATTCTCCGAGTCCAGGGAACGCGATGGGAAAAGCAATGGGAAGCCACGAGTCGCATATGTGCACACTTCCAAAGTTCGCCCAGTCCGAGGGGCGCCGGAGCTGGCTGCCAGGAGGAGCATGGAGGCAGGGCTGGGTCTTTGGGAAGGTTCTGGGCAGCAGCTCTCCAGTGGGTCCCGCACCAGCAGCAGCTATAGTGCTCCCAGCGCTGAGAACCAGCAGCGAGGTCACGTGCGCCCTCATGGGCTCTGCCTGGACCGCGGACGCAGCAGCCCAGGCCCCGCCGCCACGCACATGCGCACTGGCCACCCAAGGGGGTTGAAGGCGGGGCCGGAACCCAGGCCACCTCCCCAGGGTGGATGCTTAGAGGTGCGCCAACTCTGCACCCCCGCAACTGGCAGCGGAGACGCCCTGACCAGCGCTTCTCGCACCCACGTGGGCTCAAACCAGGGTCCCCTCTCATCCCGCGAGGCATCGGCAACCCTGGGCGGGGACGCACTCCCTCCATGATCCAGTCACGGGAAGAGGTCCACGTCAGTCAGTCACAAAGTCGTATGCTGTCAGCCACCAAGTCGTACCAGGGCCTTGGGGAGGAGAAGGGCTCCTCAGAGAAGCAATCGTGTGAGAGCAGGTCTGTGAAATCAGGGTCTGAAGAGACATTGCCGACATAGTCGGGGCCCTGAGGCCAGAGTGTGGCCTTGGATGGAGCTGGAGTTGGACTTGGAGTTGGAGCTGGATGTAGCGCTGGACCTGGAGCTGGATCATAAGCTGGAGCTGGAGCTGGAGCTGGAGCTGGAGCTGGAGCTGGAGCAGAGGCAGTGGTGGCCGTGCCCTGGAGGCCTTGCGCAGGGTCGTAGCAGGCCTGGCTGTCGCTGGAGGCGCTGGGGTCTGCTGCTAGGGAGACTTGGAAGGGTCTGTGCGGAGGGAGGCTGCCGAAACCCGGGCGCCCGTGGTGTACCGGGGCAGCAGGGAGCGCAGGGCTGGTGGGGAGCACAGGGCCAGCGAGGAGCACAAAGCCGCCAGCCGGGAGCACAGGACCCGCCTGGAGCACAGGACCGGTGGGGAACACAGGGACAGCGGGGAGCACAGGGCCTGCGGGGGGGAGCACAGAGCCGGCTGGGAACACAGGGCCCGCGGGGAACACTGGCTCCGCAGGGCGCACAAGAGCCGCGGGCGGCACCGGGCTGGCAGGGAGCCAAGGGCCCTCCTGGGACGCAGGGCTTGCAGGCGAGGGTGCAGGCGAGGCATGAGGGGCGCACACTCCCGGTTCCTGGGGCGCAGCCTGGGCTCCCTGGCCTTGCTGCCTGCGCAGTCGCTGCAGCCTTTGCTCTTTGGCCCTGCGGTTCTTGAGCCACACCCGCACTTGGTCCTCCTGCAGGTTCAGCCTGGCTGCCAGGGTCTCGCGTTCCTCATAGGTCCCGTAGGGTTTCCCCTCAAAGAATTCCTCCAGGACCCGCAGCTGTTGTGCGCTGAACACCGCGCGAGGCCGCCGCAGCCGCGTCCCCTTCCTCGGGGGGCTTGGGGCCAGCCAGGAGCCCGTGGGAAACCCTTGTTCTAGCATCCTGGATGCTCCTGTGCCCTCTGCGCTTGAAGCTCTGGCAAACAGCCCTGAGAGTGCCGCCTTAAATACCTGGTAGGCACTCCTCACCCACTGGTCCCAACCAATGGGGCTCGAGGGGGCGCTGTCCCCAGGCCCCGCCCCTTCCGCAGGTGTGTGAGTGCCTGCTTGCCTGCCTTCGCGCACGCCTGTGCATAGGGGTGGGGTGGGGAGGGCGTGGGGCGCCGGGGCTCTAAGGGAGGCGCAATCATTGATTAGTGCTTTGACCGAGCAGCTGCCCGCACCACGTGCCTGTTCGTGGGCCTGGGAGACCTAGGTGGCCAGACAGCCATGGCCCTGCCCTCAAGAGGACTCGGTAGTGTGCCTTTCCCGAGGGGGCTTTTATTAGAATCCATGTGAGTGAGGATGACCTGCGTGATGGAACGCCAAAGGACACCACCCTGTGAGATCTCCTTGCTAACTTCAGCTCGCCCTCTGAACTGCCTCTTCCCGTGTCAGGGTGGCTTCCCCGCTAACTGTACCGCCATTATGCCAAACATGATCTGACATGATCCGAAATGCAACCCAAGCACAAGCACGACGCATTGTGCAGAATTTTATTAGTATGGGATAACAAGTATAAGCAGAGGAATTTAAGAAAACACTTCATACGGCAAAATACATAAAATAAAATAAGTAAAATAACCCCCCCCCCTCCCCCAAGACATGATGCGTCTTCCAGGTGTTCAAGGATGGGGCAAGCAGGGGGTGAATTCTCCGAGTCCGGGGAATGCGATGGGAAAAGCAATGGGAAGCCACGAGTCCCAGATGTGCTCACTGGGATAGCTCGCCCAGTCCTAAGGGAGCCAGAGCTCGCCGCCAAGAGGATCGCGGAGGCGGGGCTGGGTCCTTGGGAAGGTTCTGGGCAGCAGCTCTCCTCAGGAGCAGCTATTTCGGTCCCAGCCCCGAAAACCAGCTCCTGTGTGGATGGCCTCATGCTGTCTAAGGAAAGAACTCTGACTGAAGGCTTTCCCACCCTCACCGCACTCATTGGGCTTCTCTCCATTGGGCATTGCATTGTGGTTTCTAAGCCCAGATCGTTGCAGAAAGCCTTTCCCTCGTAGATGACATTCACCTGGTCTCTCTCTAGGGTGAGTCATGTTCTGCCCTCTGAGGTTGAAAACATTCCTGAAGGGTATCCCACGGTCACACTGTGGTGTGAATGTCATCGTGTCTACTGAGGCATTCTTCTAGTCCAGGTGACTTTCCGCACTGTTGGCTGACATCTGCTTTCTTTCTTACGTAAACTGAGGAATGTGGAGACCCGGCTGATCTATGAGTAAATTCATCACTCCTATCAGCCCTTGGCACCCTTCTTCTGGACGCTGTGGAGAGCCCTCATTCTCACGGCATGGTGGGGGCAGAGGTAGGATTCTGGACATGTTCTGAAGTCGTCCAGGTCAGGGAGTCCTCCTCGCATGGGCTTAGGGTGGGCATGGACTGAGGGATTCTGAGAGGGGCCCTGAGGCTGCCGAAGGACCACAAGGGAGGGGCACCTTTGGAGGGTGAATTCCTAAGGGCTTTTAGTGCCCCTTAGGGTGGGGATGACCTTGACTGTGAGAAAGGGATTAGGCAGGGACCTACAGGTGGAGCCCAAACTACAGTCATTTCAAGGACCATCAGACTCCACTCTACTCTCAGGGACCTGAGCTCTGTGGTACAACCATTATGCCAAACATGAGGTGACATGATCAGAAATGAAACCCAATCACAAGCAGGACATATTGTGCAGAATTTTATTAGTATGGGATAAAAAGTATATGCAGAGGAATTTAATAAAACATTTCATACAGCATAATACATAAAAGAAAATAAGTAAAATAACTCCCCCCCCTCCCCCAAGGCGTGATGGGTCTTCCCGGTGTCAATGATGCCGCGAGAAGGGGGTGAACTCTCCGAGTCCAGGGAACGCGATGGGAAAAGCACCAGGAAGCCGCGAGTCGCAGATGTGCACACTTCCAGAGTTCGCCCAGTCCGAGGGGCGCCAGAGCACGCTGCCAGGAGGAGCGTGGAGGCTGGGCTGGGTCCTGGGCAGCAGCTCTCCAGTGGGTCCCGCACCAGCAGCAGCTATTGCGCTCCCAGCGCTGTGAACAAGCAGGCAGGTCACGTGCGCCCTAATGGGCTCAGCCTGGACCGCGGAGGCAGCAGCCCAGGCCTGCCGCCCCGCGTATGCGCAGTGGCCACCAAAGAGGGTGGGGGTGGGGGGGGGGTGCAGAGCCCAGGCCACCTCGCCAGGGTGGATGCTCAGAGGTGCGCCTACTCTGCAGGCGAGCAACTGGCGGCAAAGACGCACTGGCTAGCGCTTCTCCCACCCGCGTGGGCTCACACCCTGGTCCCCTCTGGTCCCGCGGAATCTGCAGGACTTGGCGGGGACACACTCCCTGGGAGATCCAGTAACTGGAAGAGGTCCACGTCGCTGTCACCCACAAAGTCGTACCAGGGCCTGGGGGAGGAGAAGGGCTCCTCCAAGGAGCAATAGGCTGAGAGCAGGTCTGTGAAATCAGGGTCTGAAGAGAAATTCCCGGCGTTGTTGGGGCCCTGAGGCGAGAGTGTGGCCTCGGATGGAGCTGGAGTTGGAATTGGTACTGGATCTAGAGCTGGAACTGGAGCTAGAGCTGGAGCTGGAGCTAGATCTGGAGCTGGAGTTGGAGCTGGATCTAGGGCTGGAGCTAGAGCTGGAGCTGGAGCTGGAGCTGGAGCTGGAGTTGGAGCTGGATCTAGGGCTGGAGCTGGAGCTGGAGCTGGATCTGGAGCTGGAGCTGGAGCTGGAGCTGGAGCTGGAGCTGGAGCAGGTACAGCGGTGACCGTGCCCTGGACGCCTTGCGCAGGGTCGCAGCAGGCCTGGCTGTAGCTGGAGGTGCCGGGATCTGCTGCTGGGAAGACTTGCAAGGCTCTGTGTGGGCGGAGGCTGCGGAAACCAGGGCCCCTGTCGTGTACCGGGACGGCAGGGAGTGCAGGGCTGGTGGGGAGCACAGGGCCAGGGAGGAGCACAGAGCCAGCCGGGAGCACAGGACCCGCCGTGAGCACAGCACCGGCCGGGAACACAGGGCCAGCGGGGAGCCCAGGGCCTGTGGGAAGAAGCACAGAGCTGGCTGGGAACATAGGACCCGCCAGGAGCAAAGGACCGGTTGGGAACACAGGGCCAGCGGGCAACACTGGCTCCTCAGGGCGCACAGGAATGGCGGGCAGCACAGGGCTGGCAGGGAGCAAAGGGCCCTCCTGGGACACAGGGCCTGCAGAGGAGGGCACAGGCGCGGGCTGAGGGGCGCAGACTGCCAGTTCCTGGGGCGCAGCCTGGGCTCCCTGGCCTTGCTGCCTGCGCAGTCGCTGCAGCCTTTGCTCTTTGGCCCTGCGGTTGGTGAGCCACACCCGCACTTGGTCCTCCTGCAGGTTCAGCCTGGCCGCCAGGTTCTGGCGTTCCTCATAGGTCCCATAGGGTTTCCCCTCAAAGAATTCCTCCAGGACCCGCAGCTGTTGTGCGCTGAACACCCTGCGAGGCCGCCGCCGCCGCCACAGCCGCGTCCTCTTCCTCGGGGGGCTTGGGGACAACTGGGAGCAGGTGGGAAACCCTGGGTCTAGCATCCTGGATGCTCCTGGGCCCTCTGCGCTTGAAGCTCCGCCTAACAACCCTGCGAGTGCCGCCTTAAATACCTGGTAGGCACTCGCCACCCACAGGTCCCAACCAATGGGGCTCCAGGCAGCACTGCTCTCTGGCCCCGCCCCTTGTGCAGGTGTTTGGGAGTGGAAGCCTGTGAGCGCTCGCGCACGCGCGCCCCCTTGCGTGCGTCCCTGCTTTCTTTTCCATGAGCCCCTGTGTAGGGGTGGGCTGGGTTGGAGGGGGGCTGGCGGGGCGCTCGGGGAGGCGCAATCATTGATTAGTCCTTTGACCGAGCAGTTGCCCGCACCCCGTGCCTGTCCTACAGCCTGGCAGACACAGGGGGCCACACATCCGTGGCCATGGCCTCAAGAGGACTCGGTAGTGTCCTGTTCCCGATGAGGCTTTTATTAGAATCCATGTGAGAGACATTACCTGCGTGATAGAATACCAAAGGACACCACACTGTGAGATCTCCTTGCTACATTCAGCTCGCCCTCTGAACTGCCTCTTCCCGTGTCAGGGTGGCTTCTCCCCTAACTGGACATGATTTCTGCTTCCTCGAGCAGGTTGGTCTCCACGAAGTTGATTGCCCTGACGTCCACAAGGAATAACCCAACCAATTCCTTGGATTGTAAATTGGGACTGGAGGCCGCCTGCTCCACGATGTCTAAAAGGAAAAACAGGGTGTGTAACGAACAAAAACAAACAAACAAACAAACAAATTGTCTAGAACTCGGTCTCCTGGCCCCACTTAGCAGAGACATAGAATGATGTCCCACCAAGATTTTTCCGTGAGAGCCCTTGATAGGCCCGAATGAACTTGCCTGAGGAGGGTCGGGTCATGCAGAGGCATCTAGCACCTGAGGCAGAAGATCTTGGCTGTGTCTTTACCAGATCGTGTTGAAGAAAACATAGACGGAGGGAGCTGCCATGTCTCCAAGCAGCCGTTGGGGAAAGGGCTGTGTGAACCTGAATGTATGTGTTCAAAACTGCATAAGGAAAACTAACACACCGACACTTTGCTTCTTTCGCAGCTGATTTTATTGTTCAAATATCGGCAAGCATTGCTGTCCTGAAAGATGCATTTCTTACAAAATTCTACATTCAAAGTTTCCAGATCAACCTAGCTTCCCGCAATGGATGTCACAGTTCTATAAACCACTTTCATTTCCACAGACATTTCATTACTTGCTGAGCCATGTGTTGAAGGGCTCTTTACAAGTGTTCACACAGGCAGATGCACACACACACACACACACACACACACACACACAGCACACACACAGCACACACACAGCACACATGCCCTCATATTTTCTAAAATAGAAACAACTGAGTATGTGTGTTTCCATTTGGCATTGCTGTATCCTTGGTGTGGGATATTTTAGGTTGAGTAAGAGATAAGTGATCAGCGAATGCCTCGCCTTTCAGACACAGTGGTTTGTACCCTGTGAATGGCCACGTACATGACAAGTGTTGTTTGATGAATAAGAGGTTTCACCTGATTTTACCCTGCATCATTTCACTCGAGTGAATAATGTGTAGAGCAGTGTTGGTGTTTCACGACTCCCTCTCCTTTGTTGAGTTCCGTCATGTTTTCTAAGGGAAGAACCATGACTGGAGGATTTTCCACATAGCTGACTTGCCTAGGGCTCTTCTCGCGTGTAGGAACTCTGGTGTCTGATGAGATTCGCATGTTGGCTGAAGGCGTTCCCACACTGACCGCACTCACACGGATTCTCTCTGCTGCGTGTTATGTAGTGATGTGTCGTCAGCTCAGACTTTTGACGGAAAGCCTTCCCACACATGGGGCATCCGTGTGGTTTCTGCCCCGTGTGCATTCTCCGGTGCTGGCTCAGGCCAGAGCTTTGACTACTGACATTCATAGCATTGCTTACCCGCATGGACTCAATCCTGCTTTTCTGTGGTAAGATCTTTGATCGAGAGCTTTGTCACATAGGGGACATTCATTTGGTTGCTCTCCTGTGTGGATGGCCTCATGCTGTCTAAGGAAAGAACTCTGACTGAAGGCTTTCCCACCCTCACCGCACTCATTGGGCTTCTCTCCATTGGGCATTGCATTGTGGTTTCTAAGCCCAGATCGTTGCAGAAAGCCTTTCCCTCGTAGATGACATTCACCTGGTCTCTCTCTAGGGTGAGTCATGTTCTGCCCTCTGAGGTTGAAAACATTCCTGAAGGGTATCCCACGGTCACACTGTGGTGTGAATGTCATCGTGTCTACTGAGGCATTCTTCTAGTCCAGGTGACTTTCCGCACTGTTGGCTGACATCTGCTTTCTTTCTTACGTAAACTGAGGAATGTGGAGACCCGGCTGATCTATGAGTAAATTCATCACTCCTATCAGCCCTTGGCACCCTTCTTCTGGACGCTGTGGAGAGCCCTCATTCTCACGGCATGGTGGGGGCAGAGGTAGGATTCTGGACATGTTCTGAAGTCGTCCAGGTCAGGGAGTCCTCCTCGCATGGGCTTAGGGTGGGCATGGACTGAGGGATTCAGAGAGGGGCCCTGAGGCTGCCGAAGGACCACAAGGGAGGGGCACCTTTGGAGGGTGAATTCCTAAGGGCTTTTAGTGCCCCTTAGGGTGGGGATGACCTTGACTGTGAGAAAGGGATTAGGCAGGGACCTACAGGTGGAGCCCAAACTACAGTCATTTCAAGGACCATCAGACTCCACTCTACTCTCAGGGACCTGAGCTCTGTGGTACAACCATTATGCCAAACATGAGGTGACATGATCAGAAATGAAACCCAATCACAAGCAGGACATATTGTGCAGAATTTTATTAGTATGGGATAAAAAGTATATGCAGAGGAATTTAATAAAACATTTCATACAGCATAATACATAAAAGAAAATAAGTAAAATAACTCCCCCCCCCTCCCCCAAGGCGTGATGGGTCTTCCCGGTGTCAATGATGCCGCGAGAAGGGGGTGAACTCTCCGAGTCCAGGGAACGCGATGGGAAAAGCACCAGGAAGCCGCGAGTCGCAGATGTGCACACTTCCAGAGTTCGCCCAGTCCGAGGGGCGCCAGAGCACGCTGCCAGGAGGAGCGTGGAGGCTGGGCTGGGTCCTGGGCAGCAGCTCTCCAGTGGGTCCCGCACCAGCAGCAGCTATTGCGCTCCCAGCGCTGTGAACAAGCAGGCAGGTCACGTGCGCCCTAATGGGCTCAGCCTGGACCGCGGAGGCAGCAGCCCAGGCCTGCCGCCCCGCGTATGCGCAGTGGCCACCAAAGAGGGTGGGGGTGGGGGGGGGGTGCAGAGCCCAGGCCACCTCGCCAGGGTGGATGCTCAGAGGTGCGCCTACTCTGCAGGCGAGCAACTGGCGGCAAAGACGCACTGGCTAGCGCTTCTCCCACCCGCGTGGGCTCACACCCTGGTTCCCTCTGGTCCCGCGGAATCTGCAGGACTTGGCGGGGACACACTCCCTGGGAGATCCAGTAACTGGAAGAGGTCCACGTCGCTGTCACCCACAAAGTCGTACCAGGGCCTGGGGGAGGAGAAGGGCTCCTCCAAGGAGCAATAGGCTGAGAGCAGGTCTGTGAAATCAGGGTCTGAAGAGAAATTCCCGGCGTTGTTGGGGCCCTGAGGCGAGAGTGTGGCCTCGGATGGAGCTGGAGTTGGAATTGGTACTGGATCTAGAGCTGGAACTGGAGCTAGAGCTGGAGCTGGAGCTAGATCTGGAGCTGGAGTTGGAGCTGGATCTAGGGCTGGAGCTAGAGCTGGAGCTGGAGCTGGAGCTGGAGCTGGAGTTGGAGCTGGATCTAGGGCTGGAGCTGGAGCTGGAGCTGGAGCTGGAGCTGGAGCTGGAGCTGGAGCTGGAGCTGGAGCTGGAGCAGGTACAGCGGTGACCGTGCCCTGGACGCCTTGCGCAGGGTCGCAGCAGGCCTGGCTGTAGCTGGAGGTGCCGGGATCTGCTGCTGGGAAGACTTGCAAGGCTCTGTGTGGGCGGAGGCTGCGGAAACCAGGGCCCCTGTCGTGTACCGGGACGGCAGGGAGTGCAGGGCTGGTGGGGAGCACAGGGCCAGGGAGGAGCACAAAGCCAGCCGGGAGCACAGGACCCGCCGTGAGCACAGCACCGGCCGGGAACACAGGGCCAGCGGGGAGCCCAGGGCCTGTGGGAAGAAGCACAGAGCTGGCTGGGAACATAGGACCCGCCAGGAGCAAAGGACCGGTTGGGAACACAGGGCCAGCGGGCAACACTGGCTCCTCAGGGCGCACAGGAATGGCGGGCAGCACAGGGCTGGCAGGGAGCAAAGGGCCCTCCTGGGACACAGGGCCTGCAGAGGAGGGCACAGGCGCGGGCTGAGGGGCACAGACTGCCAGTTCCTGGGGCGCAGCCTGGGCTCCCTGGCCTTGCTGCCTGCGCAGTCGCTGCAGCCTTTGCTCTTTGGCCCTGCGGTTGGTGAGCCACACCCGCACTTGGTCCTCCTGCAGGTTCAGCCTGGCCGCCAGGTTCTGGCGTTCCTCATAGGTCCCATAGGGTTTCCCCTCAAAGAATTCCTCCAGGACCCGCAGCTGTTGTGCGCTGAACACCCTGCGAGGCCGCCGCCGCCGCCACAGCCGCGTCCTCTTCCTCGGGGGGCTTGGGGACAACTGGGAGCAGGTGGGAAACCCTGGGTCTAGCATCCTGGATGCTCCTGGGCCCTCTGCGCTTGAAGCTCCGCCTAACAGCCCTGCGAGTGCCGCCTTAAATACCTGGTAGGCACTCGCCACCCACAGGTCCCAACCAATGGGGCTCCAGGCAGCACTGCTCTCTGGCCCCGCCCCTTGTGCAGGTGTTTGGGAGTGGAAGCCTGTGAGCGCTCGCGCACGCGCGCCCCCTTGCGTGCGTCCCTGCTTTCTTTTCCATGAGCCCCTGTGTAGGGGTGGGCTGGGTTGGAGGGGGGCTGGCGGGGCGCTCGGGGAGGCGCAATCATTGATTAGTCCTTTGACCGAGCAGTTGCCCGCACCCCGTGCCTGTCCTACAGCCTGGCAGACACAGGGGGCCACACATCCGTGGCCATGGCCTCAAGAGGACTCGGTAGTGTCCTGTTCCCGATGAGGCTTTTATTAGAATCCATGTGAGAGACATTACCTGCGTGATAGAATACCAAAGGACACCACACTGTGAGATCTCCTTGCTACATTCAGCTCGCCCTCTGAACTGCCTCTTCCCGTGTCAGGGTGGCTTCTCCCCTAACTGGACATGATTTCTGCTTCCTCGAGCAGATTGGTCTCCACGAAGTTGATTGCCCTGACGTCCACAAGGAATAACCCAACCAATTCCTTGGATTGTAAATTGGGACTGGAGGCCGCCTGCTCCACGATGTCTAAAAGGAAAAACAGGGTGTGTAACGAACAAAAACAAACAAACAAACAAACAAATTGTCTAGAACTCGGTCTCCTGGCCCCACTTAGCAGAGACATAGAATGATGTCCCACCAAGATTTTTCCGTGAGAGCCCTTGATAGGCCCGAATGAACTTGCCTGAGGAGGGTCGGGTCATGCAGAGGCATCTAGCACCTGAGGCAGAAGATCTTGGCTGTGTCTTTACCAGATCGTGTTGAAGAAAACATAGACGGAGGGAGCTGCCATGTCTCCAAGCAGCCGTTGGGGAAAGGGCTGTGTGAACCTGAATGTATGTGTTCAAAACTGCATAAGGAAAACTAACACACCGACACTTTGCTTCTTTCGCAGCTGATTTTATTGTTCAAATATCGGCAAGCATTGCTGTCCTGAAAGATGCATTTCTTACAAAATTCTACATTCAAAGTTTCCAGATCAACCTAGCTTCCCGCAATGGATGTCACAGTTCTATAAACCACTTTCATTTCCACAGACATTTCATTACTTGCTGAGCCATGTGTTGAAGGGCTCTTTACAAGTGTTCACACAGGCAGATGCACACACACACACACACACACACACACAGCACACACACAGCACACATGCCCTCATATTTTCTAAAATAGAAACAACTGAGTATGTGTGTTTCCATTTGGCATTGCTGTATCCTTGGTGTGGGATATTTTAGGTTGAGTAAGAGATAAGTGATCAGCGAATGCCTCGCCTTTCAGACACAGTGGTTTGTACCCTGTGAATGGCCACGTACATGACAAGTGTTGTTTGATGAATAAGAGGTTTCACCTGATTTTACCCTGCATCATTTCACTCGAGTGAATAATGTGTAGAGCAGTGTTGGTGTTTCACGACTCCCTCTCCTTTGTTGAGTTCCGTCATGTTTTCTAAGGGAAGAACCATGACTGGAGGATTTTCCACATAGCTGACTTGCCTAGGGCTCTTCTCGCGTGTAGGAACTCTGGTGTCTGATGAGATTCGCATGTTGGCTGAAGGCGTTCCCACACTGACCGCACTCACACGGATTCTCTCTGCTGCGTGTTATGTAGTGATGTGTCGTCAGCTCAGACTTTTGACGGAAAGCCTTCCCACACATGGGGCATCCGTGTGGTTTCTGCCCCGTGTGCATTCTCCGGTGCTGGCTCAGGCCAGAGCTTTGACTACTGACATTCATAGCATTGCTTACCCGCATGGACTCAATCCTGCTTTTCTGTGGTAAGATCTTTGATCGAGAGCTTTGTCACATAGGGGACATTCATTTGGTTGCTCTCCTGTGTGGATGGCCTCATGCTGTCTAAGGAAAGAACTCTGACTGAAGGCTTTCCCACCCTCACCGCACTCATTGGGCTTCTCTCCATTGGGCATTGCATTGTGGTTTCTAAGCCCAGATCGTTGCAGAAAGCCTTTCCCTCGTAGATGACATTCACCTGGTCTCTCTCTAGGGTGAGTCATGTTCTGCCCTCTGAGGTTGAAAACATTCCTGAAGGGTATCCCACGGTCACACTGTGGTGTGAATGTCATCGTGTCTACTGAGGCATTCTTCTAGTCCAGGTGACTTTCCGCACTGTTGGCTGACATCTGCTTTCTTTCTTACGTAAACTGAGGAATGTGGAGACCCGGCTGATCTATGAGTAAATTCATCACTCCTATCAGCCCTTGGCACCCTTCTTCTGGACGCTGTGGAGAGCCCTCATTCTCACGGCATGGTGGGGGCAGAGGTAGGATTCTGGACATGTTCTGAAGTCGTCCAGGTCAGGGAGTCCTCCTCGCATGGGCTTAGGGTGGGCATGGACTGAGGGATTCTGAGAGGGGCCCTGAGGCTGCCGAAGGACCACAAGGGAGGGGCACCTTTGGAGGGTGAATTCCTAAGGGCTTTTAGTGCCCCTTAGGGTGGGGATGACCTTGACTGTGAGAAAGGGATTAGGCAGGGACCTACAGGTGGAGCCCAAACTACAGTCATTTCAAGGACCATCAGACTCCACTCTACTCTCAGGGACCTGAGCTCTGTGGTACAACCATTATGCCAAACATGAGGTGACATGATCAGAAATGAAACCCAATCACAAGCAGGACATATTGTGCAGAATTTTATTAGTATGGGATAAAAAGTATATGCAGAGGAATTTAATAAAACATTTCATACAGCATAATACATAAAAGAAAATAAGTAAAATAACTCCCCCCCCCCTCCCCCAAGGCGTGATGGGTCTTCCCGGTGTCAATGATGCCGCGAGAAGGGGGTGAACTCTCCGAGTCCAGGGAACGCGATGGGAAAAGCACCAGGAAGCCGCGAGTCG
Source organism: Myotis nattereri (assembly GCF_964212035.1). Lineage (NCBI taxonomy): Eukaryota > Metazoa > Chordata > Mammalia > Chiroptera > Vespertilionidae > Myotis > Myotis nattereri. The sequence goes on along the minus strand of NC_138096.1, from coordinate 15,920,199 downwards.
CAGATGTGCACACTTCCAGAGTTCGCCCAGTCCGAGGGGCGCCAGAGCACGCTGCCAGGAGGAGCGTGGAGGCTGGGCTGGGTCCTGGGCAGCAGCTCTCCAGTGGGTCCCGCACCAGCAGCAGCTATTGCGCTCCCAGCGCTGTGAACAAGCAGGCAGGTCACGTGCGCCCTAATGGGCTCAGCCTGGACCGCGGAGGCAGCAGCCCAGGCCTGCCGCCCCGCGTATGCGCAGTGGCCACCAAAGAGGGTGGGGGTGGGGGGGGGTGCAGAGCCCAGGCCACCTCGCCAGGGTGGATGCTCAGAGGTGCGCCTACTCTGCAGGCGAGCAACTGGCGGCAAAGACGCACTGGCTAGCGCTTCTCCCACCCGCGTGGGCTCACACCCTGGTTCCCTCTGGTCCCGCGGAATCTGCAGGACTTGGCGGGGACACACTCCCTGGGAGATCCAGTAACTGGAAGAGGTCCACGTCGCTGTCACCCACAAAGTCGTACCAGGGCCTGGGGGAGGAGAAGGGCTCCTCCAAGGAGCAATAGGCTGAGAGCAGGTCTGTGAAATCAGGGTCTGAAGAGAAATTCCCGGCGTTGTTGGGGCCCTGAGGCGAGAGTGTGGCCTCGGATGGAGCTGGAGTTGGAATTGGTACTGGATCTAGAGCTGGAACTGGAGCTAGAGCTGGAGCTGGAGCTAGATCTGGAGCTGGAGTTGGAGCTGGATCTAGGGCTGGAGCTAGAGCTGGAGCTGGAGCTGGAGCTGGAGCTGGAGTTGGAGCTGGATCTAGGGCTGGAGCTGGAGCTGGAGCTGGAGCTGGAGCTGGAGCTGGAGCTGGAGCTGGAGCTGGAGCTGGAGCTGGAGCAGGTACAGCGGTGACCGTGCCCTGGACGCCTTGCGCAGGGTCGCAGCAGGCCTGGCTGTAGCTGGAGGTGCCGGGATCTGCTGCTGGGAAGACTTGCAAGGCTCTGTGTGGGCGGAGGCTGCGGAAACCAGGGCCCCTGTCGTGTACCGGGACGGCAGGGAGTGCAGGGCTGGTGGGGAGCACAGGGCCAGGGAGGAGCACAAAGCCAGCCGGGAGCACAGGACCCGCCGTGAGCACAGCACCGGCCGGGAACACAGGGCCAGCGGGGAGCCCAGGGCCTGTGGGAAGAAGCACAGAGCTGGCTGGGAACATAGGACCCGCCAGGAGCAAAGGACCGGTTGGGAACACAGGGCCAGCGGGCAACACTGGCTCCTCAGGGCGCACAGGAATGGCGGGCAGCACAGGGCTGGCAGGGAGCAAAGGGCCCTCCTGGGACACAGGGCCTGCAGAGGAGGGCACAGGCGCGGGCTGAGGGGCACAGACTGCCAGTTCCTGGGGCGCAGCCTGGGCTCCCTGGCCTTGCTGCCTGCGCAGTCGCTGCAGCCTTTGCTCTTTGGCCCTGCGGTTGGTGAGCCACACCCGCACTTGGTCCTCCTGCAGGTTCAGCCTGGCCGCCAGGTTCTGGCGTTCCTCATAGGTCCCATAGGGTTTCCCCTCAAAGAATTCCTCCAGGACCCGCAGCTGTTGTGCGCTGAACACCCTGCGAGGCCGCCGCCGCCGCCACAGCCGCGTCCTCTTCCTCGGGGGGCTTGGGGACAACTGGGAGCAGGTGGGAAACCCTGGGTCTAGCATCCTGGATGCTCCTGGGCCCTCTGCGCTTGAAGCTCCGCCTAACAGCCCTGCGAGTGCCGCCTTAAATACCTGGTAGGCACTCGCCACCCACAGGTCCCAACCAATGGGGCTCCAGGCAGCACTGCTCTCTGGCCCCGCCCCTTGTGCAGGTGTTTGGGAGTGGAAGCCTGTGAGCGCTCGCGCACGCGCGCCCCCTTGCGTGCGTCCCTGCTTTCTTTTCCATGAGCCCCTGTGTAGGGGTGGGCTGGGTTGGAGGGGGGCTGGCGGGGCGCTCGGGGAGGCGCAATCATTGATTAGTCCTTTGACCGAGCAGTTGCCCGCACCCCGTGCCTGTCCTACAGCCTGGCAGACACAGGGGGCCACACATCCGTGGCCATGGCCTCAAGAGGACTCGGTAGTGTCCTGTTCCCGATGAGGCTTTTATTAGAATCCATGTGAGAGACATTACCTGCGTGATAGAATACCAAAGGACACCACACTGTGAGATCTCCTTGCTACATTCAGCTCGCCCTCTGAACTGCCTCTTCCCGTGTCAGGGTGGCTTCTCCCCTAACTGGACATGATTTCTGCTTCCTCGAGCAGATTGGTCTCCACGAAGTTGATTGCCCTGACGTCCACAAGGAATAACCCAACCAATTCCTTGGATTGTAAATTGGGACTGGAGGCCGCCTGCTCCACGATGTCTAAAAGGAAAAACAGGGTGTGTAACGAACAAAAACAAACAAACAAACAAACAAATTGTCTAGAACTCGGTCTCCTGGCCCCACTTAGCAGAGACATAGAATGATGTCCCACCAAGATTTTTCCGTGAGAGCCCTTGATAGGCCCGAATGAACTTGCCTGAGGAGGGTCGGGTCATGCAGAGGCATCTAGCACCTGAGGCAGAAGATCTTGGCTGTGTCTTTACCAGATCGTGTTGAAGAAAACATAGACGGAGGGAGCTGCCATGTCTCCAAGCAGCCGTTGGGGAAAGGGCTGTGTGAACCTGAATGTATGTGTTCAAAACTGCATAAGGAAAACTAACACACCGACACTTTGCTTCTTTCGCAGCTGATTTTATTGTTCAAATATCGGCAAGCATTGCTGTCCTGAAAGATGCATTTCTTACAAAATTCTACATTCAAAGTTTCCAGATCAACCTAGCTTCCCGCAATGGATGTCACAGTTCTATAAACCACTTTCATTTCCACAGACATTTCATTACTTGCTGAGCCATGTGTTGAAGGGCTCTTTACAAGTGTTCACACAGGCAGATGCACACACACACACACACACACACACACACAGCACACACACAGCACACATGCCCTCATATTTTCTAAAATAGAAACAACTGAGTATGTGTGTTTCCATTTGGCATTGCTGTATCCTTGGTGTGGGATATTTTAGGTTGAGTAAGAGATAAGTGATCAGCGAATGCCTCGCCTTTCAGACACAGTGGTTTGTACCCTGTGAATGGCCACGTACATGACAAGTGTTGTTTGATGAATAAGAGGTTTCACCTGATTTTACCCTGCATCATTTCACTCGAGTGAATAATGTGTAGAGCAGTGTTGGTGTTTCACGACTCCCTCTCCTTTGTTGAGTTCCGTCATGTTTTCTAAGGGAAGAACCATGACTGGAGGATTTTCCACATAGCTGACTTGCCTAGGGCTCTTCTCGCGTGTAGGAACTCTGGTGTCTGATGAGATTCGCATGTTGGCTGAAGGCGTTCCCACACTGACCGCACTCACACGGATTCTCTCTGCTGCGTGTTATGTAGTGATGTGTCGTCAGCTCAGACTTTTGACGGAAAGCCTTCCCACACATGGGGCATCCGTGTGGTTTCTGCCCCGTGTGCATTCTCCGGTGCTGGCTCAGGCCAGAGCTTTGACTACTGACATTCATAGCATTGCTTACCCGCATGGACTCAATCCTGCTTTTCTGTGGTAAGATCTTTGATCGAGAGCTTTGTCACATAGGGGACATTCATTTGGTTGCTCTCCTGTGTGGATGGCCTCATGCTGTCTAAGGAAAGAACTCTGACTGAAGGCTTTCCCACCCTCACCGCACTCATTGGGCTTCTCTCCATTGGGCATTGCATTGTGGTTTCTAAGCCCAGATCGTTGCAGAAAGCCTTTCCCTCGTAGATGACATTCACCTGGTCTCTCTCTAGGGTGAGTCATGTTCTGCCCTCTGAGGTTGAAAACATTCCTGAAGGGTATCCCACGGTCACACTGTGGTGTGAATGTCATCGTGTCTACTGAGGCATTCTTCTAGTCCAGGTGACTTTCCGCACTGTTGGCTGACATCTGCTTTCTTTCTTACGTAAACTGAGGAATGTGGAGACCCGGCTGATCTATGAGTAAATTCATCACTCCTATCAGCCCTTGGCACCCTTCTTCTGGACGCTGTGGAGAGCCCTCATTCTCACGGCATGGTGGGGGCAGAGGTAGGATTCTGGACATGTTCTGAAGTCGTCCAGGTCAGGGAGTCCTCCTCGCATGGGCTTAGGGTGGGCATGGACTGAGGGATTCTGAGAGGGGCCCTGAGGCTGCCGAAGGACCACAAGGGAGGGGCACCTTTGGAGGGTGAATTCCTAAGGGCTTTTAGTGCCCCTTAGGGTGGGGATGACCTTGACTGTGAGAAAGGGATTAGGCAGGGACCTACAGGTGGAGCCCAAACTACAGTCATTTCAAGGACCATCAGACTCCACTCTACTCTCAGGGACCTGAGCTCTGTGGTACAACCATTATGCCAAACATGAGGTGACATGATCAGAAATGAAACCCAATCACAAGCAGGACATATTGTGCAGAATTTTATTAGTATGGGATAAAAAGTATATGCAGAGGAATTTAATAAAACATTTCATACAGCATAATACATAAAAGAAAATAAGTAAAATAACTCCCCCCCCCTCCCCCAAGGCGTGATGGGTCTTCCCGGTGTCAATGATGCCGCGAGAAGGGGGTGAACTCTCCGAGTCCAGGGAACGCGATGGGAAAAGCACCAGGAAGCCGCGAGTCGCAGATGTGCACACTTCCAGAGTTCGCCCAGTCCGAGGGGCGCCAGAGCACGCTGCCAGGAGGAGCGTGGAGGCTGGGCTGGGTCCTGGGCAGCAGCTCTCCAGTGGGTCCCGCACCAGCAGCAGCTATTGCGCTCCCAGCGCTGTGAACAAGCAGGCAGGTCACGTGCGCCCTAATGGGCTCAGCCTGGACCGCGGAGGCAGCAGCCCAGGCCTGCCGCCCCGCGTATGCGCAGTGGCCACCAAAGAGGGTGGGGGTGGGGGGGGGTGCAGAGCCCAGGCCACCTCGCCAGGGTGGATGCTCAGAGGTGCGCCTACTCTGCAGGCGAGCAACTGGCGGCAAAGACGCACTGGCTAGCGCTTCTCCCACCCGCGTGGGCTCACACCCTGGTTCCCTCTGGTCCCGCGTTATCTGCAGGACTTGGCGGGGACACACTCCCTGGGAGATCCAGTAACTGGAAGAGGTCCACGTCGCTGTCACCCACAAAGTCGTACCAGGGCCTGGGGGAGGAGAAGGGCTCCTCCAAGGAGCAATAGGCTGAGAGCAGGTCTGTGAAATCAGGGTCTGAAGAGAAATTCCCGGCGTTGTTGGGGCCCTGAGGCGAGAGTGTGGCCTCGGATGGAGCTGGAGTTGGAATTGGTACTGGATCTAGAGCTGGAACTGGAGCTAGAGCTGGAGCTGGAGCTAGATCTGGAGCTGGAGTTGGAGCTGGATCTAGGGCTGGAGCTAGAGCTGGAGCTGGATCTGGAGCTGGAGCTGGAGTTGGAGCTGGATCTAGGGCTGGAGCTGGAGCTGGAGCTGGATCTGGAGCTGGAGCTGGAGCTGGAGCTGGAGCTGGAGCTGGAGCAGGTACAGCGGTGACCGTGCCCTGGACGCCTTGCGCAGGGTCGCAGCAGGCCTGGCTGTAGCTGGAGGTGCCGGGATCTGCTGCTGGGAAGACTTGCAAGGCTCTGTGTGGGCGGAGGCTGCGGAAACCAGGGCCCCTGTCGTGTACCGGGACGGCAGGGAGTGCAGGGCTGGTGGGGAGCACAGGGCCAGGGAGGAGCACAAAGCCAGCCGGGAGCACAGGACCCGCCGTGAGCACAGCACCGGCCGGGAACACAGGGCCAGCGGGGAGCCCAGGGCCTGTGGGAAGAAGCACAGAGCTGGCTGGGAACATAGGACCCGCCAGGAGCAAAGGACCGGTTGGGAACACAGGGCCAGCGGGCAACACTGGCTCCTCAGGGCGCACAGGAATGGCGGGCAGCACAGGGCTGGCAGGGAGCAAAGGGCCCTCCTGGGACACAGGGCCTGCAGAGGAGGGCACAGGCGCGGGCTGAGGGGCACAGACTGCCAGTTCCTGGGGCGCAGCCTGGGCTCCCTGGCCTTGCTGCCTGCGCAGTCGCTGCAGCCTTTGCTCTTTGGCCCTGCGGTTGGTGAGCCACACCCGCACTTGGTCCTCCTGCAGGTTCAGCCTGGCCGCCAGGTTCTGGCGTTCCTCATAGGTCCCATAGGGTTTCCCCTCAAAGAATTCCTCCAGGACCCGCAGCTGTTGTGCGCTGAACACCCTGCGAGGCCGCCGCCGCCGCCGCCACAGCCGCGTCCTCTTCCTCGGGGGGCTTGGGGACAACTGGGAGCAGGTGGGAAACCCTGGGTCTAGCATCCTGGATGCTCCTGGGCCCTCTGCGCTTGAAGCTCCGCCTAACAGCCCTGCGAGTGCCGCCTTAAATACCTGGTAGGCACTCGCCACCCACAGGTCCCAACCAATGGGGCTCCAGGCAGCACTGCTCTCTGGCCCCGCCCCTTGTGCAGGTGTTTGGGAGTGGAAGCCTGTGAGCGCTCGCGCACGCGCGCCCCCTTGCGTGCGTCCCTGCTTTCTTTTCCATGAGCCCCTGTGTAGGGGTGGGCTGGGTTGGAGGGGGGCTGGCGGGGCGCTCGGGGAGGCGCAATCATTGATTAGTCCTTTGACCGAGCAGTTGCCCGCACCCCGTGCCTGTCCTACAGCCTGGCAGACACAGGGGGCCACACATCCGTGGCCATGGCCTCAAGAGGACTCGGTAGTGTCCTGTTCCCGATGAGGCTTTTATTAGAATCCATGTGAGAGACATTACCTGCGTGATAGAATACCAAAGGACACCACACTGTGAGATCTCCTTGCTACATTCAGCTCGCCCTCTGAACTGCCTCTTCCCGTGTCAGGGTGGCTTCTCCCCTAACTGGACATGATTTCTGCTTCCTCGAGCAGGTTGGTCTCCACGAAGTTGATTGCCCTGACGTCCACAAGGAATAACCCAACCAATTCCTTGGATTGTAAATTGGGACTGGAGGCCGCCTGCTCCACGATGTCTAAAAGGAAAAACAGGGTGTGTAACGAACAAAAACAAACAAACAAACAAACAAATTGTCTAGAACTCGGTCTCCTGGCCCCACTTAGCAGAGACATAGAATGATGTCCCACCAAGATTTTTCCGTGAGAGCCCTTGATAGGCCCGAATGAACTTGCCTGAGGAGGGTCGGGTCATGCAGAGGCATCTAGCACCTGAGGCAGAAGATCTTGGCTGTGTCTTTACCAGATCGTGTTGAAGAAAACATAGACGGAGGGAGCTGCCATGTCTCCAAGCAGCCGTTGGGGAAAGGGCTGTGTGAACCTGAATGTATGTGTTCAAAACTGCATAAGGAAAACTAACACACCGACACTTTGCTTCTTTCGCAGCTGATTTTATTGTTCAAATATCGGCAAGCATTGCTGTCCTGAAAGATGCATTTCTTACAAAATTCTACATTCAAAGTTTCCAGATCAACCTAGCTTCCCGCAATGGATGTCACAGTTCTATAAACCACTTTCATTTCCACAGACATTTCATTACTTGCTGAGCCATGTGTTGAAGGGCTCTTTACAAGTGTTCACACAGGCAGATGCACACACACACACACACACACACACACACAGCACACACACAGCACACATGCCCTCATATTTTCTAAAATAGAAACAACTGAGTATGTGTGTTTCCATTTGGCATTGCTGTATCCTTGGTGTGGGATATTTTAGGTTGAGTAAGAGATAAGTGATCAGCGAATGCCTCGCCTTTCAGACACAGTGGTTTGTACCCTGTGAATGGCCACGTACATGACAAGTGTTGTTTGATGAATAAGAGGTTTCACCTGATTTTACCCTGCATCATTTCACTCGAGTGAATAATGTGTAGAGCAGTGTTGGTGTTTCACGACTCCCTCTCCTTTGTTGAGTTCCGTCATGTTTTCTAAGGGAAGAACCATGACTGGAGGATTTTCCACATAGCTGACTTGCCTAGGGCTCTTCTCGCGTGTAGGAACTCTGGTGTCTGATGAGATTCGCATGTTGGCTGAAGGCGTTCCCACACTGACCGCACTCACACGGATTCTCTCTGCTGCGTGTTATGTAGTGATGTGTCGTCAGCTCAGACTTTTGACGGAAAGCCTTCCCACACATGGGGCATCCGTGTGGTTTCTGCCCCGTGTGCATTCTCCGGTGCTGGCTCAGGCCAGAGCTTTGACTACTGACATTCATAGCATTGCTTACCCGCATGGACTCAATCCTGCTTTTCTGTGGTAAGATCTTTGATCGAGAGCTTTGTCACATAGGGGACATTCATTTGGTTGCTCTCCTGTGTGGATGGCCTCATGCTGTCTAAGGAAAGAACTCTGACTGAAGGCTTTCCCACCCTCACCGCACTCATTGGGCTTCTCTCCATTGGGCATTGCATTGTGGTTTCTAAGCCCAGATCGTTGCAGAAAGCCTTTCCCTCGTAGATGACATTCACCTGGTCTCTCTCTAGGGTGAGTCATGTTCTGCCCTCTGAGGTTGAAAACATTCCTGAAGGGTATCCCACGGTCACACTGTGGTGTGAATGTCATCGTGTCTACTGAGGCATTCTTCTAGTCCAGGTGACTTTCCGCACTGTTGGCTGACATCTGCTTTCTTTCTTACGTAAACTGAGGAATGTGGAGACCCGGCTGATCTATGAGTAAATTCATCACTCCTATCAGCCCTTGGCACCCTTCTTCTGGACGCTGTGGAGAGCCCTCATTCTCACGGCATGGTGGGGGCAGAGGTAGGATTCTGGACATGTTCTGAAGTCGTCCAGGTCAGGGAGTCCTCCTCGCATGGGCTTAGGGTGGGCATGGACTGAGGGATTCTGAGAGGGGCCCTGAGGCTGCCGAAGGACCACAAGGGAGGGGCACCTTTGGAGGGTGAATTCCTAAGGGCTTTTAGTGCCCCTTAGGGTGGGGATGACCTTGACTGTGAGAAAGGGATTAGGCAGGGACCTACAGGTGGAGCCCAAACTACAGTCATTTCAAGGACCATCAGACTCCACTCTACTCTCAGGGACCTGAGCTCTGTGGTACAACCATTATGCCAAACATGAGGTGACATGATCAGAAATGAAACCCAATCACAAGCAGGACATATTGTGCAGAATTTTATTAGTATGGGATAAAAAGTATATGCAGAGGAATTTAATAAAACATTTCATACAGCATAATACATAAAAGAAAATAAGTAAAATAACTCCCCCCCCCTCCCCCAAGGCGTGATGGGTCTTCCCGGTGTCAATGATGCCGCGAGAAGGGGGTGAACTCTCCGAGTCCAGGGAACGCGATGGGAAAAGCACCAGGAAGCCGCGAGTCGCAGATGTGCACACTTCCAGAGTTCGCCCAGTCCGAGGGGCGCCAGAGCACGCTGCCAGGAGGAGCGTGGAGGCTGGGCTGGGTCCTGGGCAGCAGCTCTCCAGTGGGTCCCGCACCAGCAGCAGCTATTGCGCTCCCAGCGCTGTGAACAAGCAGGCAGGTCACGTGCGCCCTAATGGGCTCAGCCTGGACCGCGGAGGCAGCAGCCCAGGCCTGCCGCCCCGCGTATGCGCAGTGGCCACCAAAGAGGGTGGGGGTGGGGGGGGGTGCAGAGCCCAGGCCACCTCGCCAGGGTGGATGCTCAGAGGTGCGCCTACTCTGCAGGCGAGCAACTGGCGGCAAAGACGCACTGGCTAGCGCTTCTCCCACCCGCGTGGGCTCACACCCTGGTCCCCTCTGGTCCCGCGGAATCTGCAGGACTTGGCGGGGACACACTCCCTGGGAGATCCAGTAACTGGAAGAGGTCCACGTCGCTGTCACCCACAAAGTCGTACCAGGGCCTGGGGGAGGAGAAGGGCTCCTCCAAGGAGCAATAGGCTGAGAGCAGGTCTGTGAAATCAGGGTCTGAAGAGAAATTCCCGGCGTTGTTGGGGCCCTGAGGCGAGAGTGTGGCCTCAGATGGAGCTGGAGTTGGAATTGGTACTGGATCTAGAGCTGGAACTGGAGCTAGAGCTGGAGCTGGAGCTAGATCTGGAGCTGGAGTTGGAGCTGGATCTAGGGCTGGAGCTAGAGCTGGAGCTGGATCTGGAGCTGGAGCTGGAGTTGGAGCTGGATCTAGGGCTGGAGCTGGAGCTGGATCTGGAGCTGGAGCTGGAGCTGGAGCTGGAGCTGGAGCAGGTACAGCGGTGACCGTGCCCTGGACGCCTTGCGCAGGGTCGCAGCAGGCCTGGCTGTAGCTGGAGGTGCCGGGATCTGCTGCTGGGAAGACTTGCAAGGCTCTGTGTGGGCGGAGGCTGCGGAAACCAGGGCCCCTGTCGTGTACCGGGACGGCAGGGAGTGCAGGGCTGGTGGGGAGCACAGGGCCAGGGAGGAGCACAAAGCCAGCCGGGAGCACAGGACCCGCCGTGAGCACAGCACCGGCCGGGAACACAGGGCCAGCGGGGAGCCCAGGGCCTGTGGGAAGAAGCACAGAGCTGGCTGGGAACATAGGACCCGCCAGGAGCAAAGGACCGGTTGGGAACACAGGGCCAGCGGGCAACACTGGCTCCTCAGGGCGCACAGGAATGGCGGGCAGCACAGGGCTGGCAGGGAGCAAAGGGCCCTCCTGGGACACAGGGCCTGCAGAGGAGGGCACAGGCGCGGGCTGAGGGGCGCAGACTGCCAGTTCCTGGGGCGCAGCCTGGGCTCCCTGGCCTTGCTGCCTGCGCAGTCGCTGCAGCCTTTGCTCTTTGGCCCTGCGGTTGGTGAGCCACACCCGCACTTGGTCCTCCTGCAGGTTCAGCCTGGCCGCCAGGTTCTGGCGTTCCTCATAGGTCCCATAGGGTTTCCCCTCAAAGAATTCCTCCAGGACCCGCAGCTGTTGTGCGCTGAACAACCTGCGAGGCCGCCGCCGCCGCCGCCACAGCCGCGTCCTCTTCCTCGGGGGGCTTGGGGACAACTGGGAGCAGGTGGGAAACCCTGGGTCTAGCATCCTGGATGCTCCTGGGCCCTCTGCGCTTGAAGCTCCGCCTAACAGCCCTGCGAGTGCCGCCTTAAATACCTGGTAGGCACTCGCCACCCACAGGTCCCAACCAATGGGGCTCCAGGCAGCACTGCTCTCTGGCCCCGCCCCTTGTGCAGGTGTTTGGGAGTGGAAGCCTGTGAGCGCTCGCGCACGCGCGCCCCCTTGCGTGCGTCCCTGCTTTCTTTTCCATGAGCCCCTGTGTAGGGGTGGGCTGGGTTGGAGGGGGGCTGGCGGGGCGCTCGGGGAGGCGCAATCATTGATTAGTCCTTTGACCGAGCAGTTGCCCGCACCCCGTGCCTGTCCTACAGCCTGGCAGACACAGGGGGCCACACATCCGTGGCCATGGCCTCAAGAGGACTCGGTAGTGTCCTGTTCCCGATGAGGCTTTTATTAGAATCCATGTGAGAGACATTACCTGCGTGATAGAATACCAAAGGACACCACACTGTGAGATCTCCTTGCTACATTCAGCTCGCCCTCTGAACTGCCTCTTCCCGTGTCAGGGTGGCTTCTCCCCTAACTGGACATGATTTCTGCTTCCTCGAGCAGGTTGGTCTCCACGAAGTTGATTGCCCTGACGTCCACAAGGAATAACCCAACCAATTCCTTGGATTGTAAATTGGGACTGGAGGCCGCCTGCTCCACGATGTCTAAAAGGAAAAACAGGGTGTGTAACGAACAAAAACAAACAAACAAACAAACAAATTGTCTAGAACTCGGTCTCCTGGCCCCACTTAGCAGAGACATAGAATGATGTCCCACCAAGATTTTTCCGTGAGAGCCCTTGATAGGCCCGAATGAACTTGCCTGAGGAGGGTCGGGTCATGCAGAGGCATCTAGCACCTGAGGCAGAAGATCTTGGCTGTGTCTTTACCAGATCGTGTTGAAGAAAACATAGACGGAGGGAGCTGCCATGTCTCCAAGCAGCCGTTGGGGAAAGGGCTGTGTGAACCTGAATGTATGTGTTCAAAACTGCATAAGGAAAACTAACACACCGACACTTTGCTTCTTTCGCAGCTGATTTTATTGTTCAAATATCGGCAAGCATTGCTGTCCTGAAAGATGCATTTCTTACAAAATTCTACATTCAAAGTTTCCAGATCAACCTAGCTTCCCGCAATGGATGTCACAGTTCTATAAACCACTTTCATTTCCACAGACATTTCATTACTTGCTGAGCCATGTGTTGAAGGGCTCTTTACAAGTGTTCACACAGGCAGATGCACACACACACACACACACACACACACAGCACACACACAGCACACACACAGCACACATGCCCTCATATTTTCTAAAATAGAAACAACTGAGTATGTGTGTTTCCATTTGGCATTGCTGTATCCTTGGTGTGGGATATTTTAGGTTGAGTAAGAGATAAGTGATCAGCGAATGCCTCGCCTTTCAGACACAGTGGTTTGTACCCTGTGAATGGCCACGTACATGACAAGTGTTGTTTGATGAATAAGAGGTTTCACCTGATTTTACCCTGCATCATTTCACTCGAGTGAATAATGTGTAGAGCAGTGTTGGTGTTTCACGACTCCCTCTCCTTTGTTGAGTTCCGTCATGTTTTCTAAGGGAAGAACCATGACTGGAGGATTTTCCACATAGCTGACTTGCCTAGGGCTCTTCTCGCGTGTAGGAACTCTGGTGTCTGATGAGATTCGCATGTTGGCTGAAGGCGTTCCCACACTGACCGCACTCACACGGATTCTCTCTGCTGCGTGTTATGTAGTGATGTGTCGTCAGCTCAGACTTTTGACGGAAAGCCTTCCCACACATGGGGCATCCGTGTGGTTTCTGCCCCGTGTGCATTCTCCGGTGCTGGCTCAGGCCAGAGCTTTGACTACTGACATTCATAGCATTGCTTACCCGCATGGACTCAATCCTGCTTTTCTGTGGTAAGATCTTTGATCGAGAGCTTTGTCACATAGGGGACATTCATTTGGTTGCTCTCCTGTGTGGATGGCCTCATGCTGTCTAAGGAAAGAACTCTGACTGAAGGCTTTCCCACCCTCACCGCACTCATTGGGCTTCTCTCCATTGGGCATTGCATTGTGGTTTCTAAGCCCAGATCGTTGCAGAAAGCCTTTCCCTCGTAGATGACATTCACCTGGTCTCTCTCTAGGGTGAGTCATGTTCTGCCCTCTGAGGTTGAAAACATTCCTGAAGGGTATCCCACGGTCACACTGTGGTGTGAATGTCATCGTGTCTACTGAGGCATTCTTCTAGTCCAGGTGACTTTCCGCACTGTTGGCTGACATCTGCTTTCTTTCTTACGTAAACTGAGGAATGTGGAGACCCGGCTGATCTATGAGTAAATTCATCACTCCTATCAGCCCTTGGCACCCTTCTTCTGGACGCTGTGGAGAGCCCTCATTCTCACGGCATGGTGGGGGCAGAGGTAGGATTCTGGACATGTTCTGAAGTCGTCCAGGTCAGGGAGTCCTCCTCGCATGGGCTTAGGGTGGGCATGGACTGAGGGATTCTGAGAGGGGCCCTGAGGCTGCCGAAGGACCACAAGGGAGGGGCACCTTTGGAGGGTGAATTCCTAAGGGCTTTTAGTGCCCCTTAGGGTGGGGATGACCTTGACTGTGAGAAAGGGATTAGGCAGGGACCTACAGGTGGAGCCCAAACTACAGTCATTTCAAGGACCATCAGACTCCACTCTACTCTCAGGGACCTGAGCTCTGTGGTACAACCATTATGCCAAACATGAGGTGACATGATCAGAAATGAAACCCAATCACAAGCAGGACATATTGTGCAGAATTTTATTAGTATGGGATAAAAAGTATATGCAGAGGAATTTAATAAAACATTTCATACAGCATAATACATAAAAGAAAATAAGTAAAATAACTCCCCCCCCCTCCCCCAAGGCGTGATGGGTCTTCCCGGTGTCAATGATGCCGCGAGAAGGGGGTGAACTCTCCGAGTCCAGGGAACGCGATGGGAAAAGCACCAGGAAGCCGCGAGTCGCAGATGTGCACACTTCCAGAGTTCGCCCAGTCCGAGGGGCGCCAGAGCACGCTGCCAGGAGGAGCGTGGAGGCTGGGCTGGGTCCTGGGCAGCAGCTCTCCAGTGGGTCCCGCACCAGCAGCAGCTATTGCGCTCCCAGCGCTGTGAACAAGCAGGCAGGTCACGTGCGCCCTAATGGGCTCAGCCTGGACCGCGGAGGCAGCAGCCCAGGCCTGCCGCCCCGCGTATGCGCAGTGGCCACCAAAGAGGGTGGGAGTGGGGGGGGGGGTGCAGAGCCCAGGCCACCTCGCCAGGGTGGATGCTCAGAGGTGCGCCTACTCTGCAGGCGAGCAACTGGCGGCAAAGACGCACTGGCTAGCGCTTCTCCCACCCGCGTGGGCTCACACCCAGGTCCCCTCTGGTCCCGCGGAATCTGCAGGACTTGGCGGGGACACACTCCCTGGGAGATCCAGTAACTGGAAGAGGTCCACGTCGCTGTCACCCACAAAGTCGTACCAGGGCCTGGGGGAGGAGAAGGGCTCCTCCAAGGAGCAATAGGCTGAGAGCAGGTCTGTGAAATCAGGGTCTGAAGAGAAATTCCCGGCGTTGTTGGGGCCCTGAGGCGAGAGTGTGGCCTCGGATGGAGCTGGAGTTGGAATTGGTACTGGATCTAGAGCTGGAACTGGAGCTAGAGCTGGAGCTGGAGCTAGATCTGGAGCTGGAGTTGGAGCTGGATCTAGGGCTGGAGCTAGAGCTGGAGCTGGATCTGGAGCTGGAGCTAGAGTTGGAGCTGGATCTAGGGCTGGAGCTGGAGCTGGAGCTGGATCTGGAGCTGGAGCTGGAGCTGGAGCTGGAGCTGGAGCTGGAGCAGGTACAGCGGTGACCGTGCCCTGGACGCCTTGCGCAGGGTCGCAGCAGGCCTGGCTGTAGCTGGAGGTGCCGGGATCTGCTGCTGGGAAGACTTGCAAGGCTCTGTGTGGGCGGAGGCTGCGGAAACCAGGGCCCCTGTCGTGTACCGGGACGGCAGGGAGTGCAGGGCTGGTGGGGAGCACAGGGCCAGGGAGGAGCACAAAGCCAGCCGGGAGCACAGGACCCGCCGTGAGCACAGCACCGGCCGGGAACACAGGGCCAGCGGGGAGCCCAGGGCCTGTGGGAAGAAGCACAGAGCTGGCTGGGAACATAGGACCCGCCAGGAGCAAAGGACCGGTTGGGAACACAGGGCCAGCGGGCAACACTGGCTCCTCAGGGCGCACAGGAATGGCGGGCAGCACAGGGCTGGCAGGGAGCAAAGGGCCCTCCTGGGACACAGGGCCTGCAGAGGAGGGCACAGGCGCGGGCTGAGGGGCGCAGACTGCCAGTTCCTGGGGCGCAGCCTGGGCTCCCTGGCCTTGCTGCCTGCGCAGTCGCTGCAGCCTTTGCTCTTTGGCCCTGCGGTTGGTGAGCCACACCCGCACTTGGTCCTCCTGCAGGTTCAGCCTGGCCGCCAGGTTCTGGCGTTCCTCATAGGTCCCGTAGGGTTTCCCCTCAAAGAATTCCTCCAGGACCCGCAGCTGTTGTGCGCTGAACACCCTGCGAGGCCGCCGCCGCCGCCACAGCCGCGTCCTCTTCCTCGGGGGGCTTGGGGACAACTGGGAGCAGGTGGGAAACCCTGGGTCTAGCATCCTGGATGCTCCTGGGCCCTCTGCGCTTGAAGCTCCGCCTAACAGCCCTGCGAGTGCCGCCTTAAATACCTGGTAGGCACTCGCCACCCACAGGTCCCAACCAATGGGGCTCCAGGCAGCACTGCTCTCTGGCCCCGCCCCTTGTGCAGGTGTTTGGGAGTGGAAGCCTGTGAGCGCTCGCGCACGCGCGCCCCCTTGCGTGCGTCCCTGCTTTCTTTTCCATGAGCCCCTGTGTAGGGGTGGGCTGGGTTGGAGGGGGGCTGGCGGGGCGCTCGGGGAGGCGCAATCATTGATTAGTCCTTTGACCGAGCAGTTGCCCGCACCCCGTGCCTGTCCTACAGCCTGGCAGACACAGGGGGCCACACATCCGTGGCCATGGCCTCAAGAGGACTCGGTAGTGTCCTGTTCCCGATGAGGCTTTTATTAGAATCCATGTGAGAGACATTACCTGCGTGATAGAATACCAAAGGACACCACACTGTGAGATCTCCTTGCTACATTCAGCTCGCCCTCTGAACTGCCTCTTCCCGTGTCAGGGTGGCTTCTCCCCTAACTGGACATGATTTCTGCTTCCTCGAGCAGGTTGGTCTCCACGAAGTTGATTGCCCTGACGTCCACAAGGAATAACCCAACCAATTCCTTGGATTGTAAATTGGGACTGGAGGCCGCCTGCTCCACGATGTCTAAAAGGAAAAACAGGGTGTGTAACGAACAAAAACAAACAAACAAACAAACAAATTGTCTAGAACTCGGTCTCCTGGCCCCACTTAGCAGAGACATAGAATGATGTCCCACCAAGATTTTTCCGTGAGAGCCCTTGATAGGCCCGAATGAACTTGCCTGAGGAGGGTCGGGTCATGCAGAGGCATCTAGCACCTGAGGCAGAAGATCTTGGCTGTGTCTTTACCAGATCGTGTTGAAGAAAACATAGACGGAGGGAGCTGCCATGTCTCCAAGCAGCCGTTGGGGAAAGGGCTGTGTGAACCTGAATGTATGTGTTCAAAACTGCATAAGGAAAACTAACACACCGACACTTTGCTTCTTTCGCAGCTGATTTTATTGTTCAAATATCGGCAAGCATTGCTGTCCTGAAAGATGCATTTCTTACAAAATTCTACATTCAAAGTTTCCAGATCAACCTAGCTTCCCGCAATGGATGTCACAGTTCTATAAACCACTTTCATTTCCACAGACATTTCATTACTTGCTGAGCCATGTGTTGAAGGGCTCTTTACAAGTGTTCACACAGGCAGATGCACACACACACACACACACACACACACACACAGCACACACACAGCACACATGCCCTCATATTTTCTAAAATAGAAACAACTGAGTATGTGTGTTTCCATTTGGCATTGCTGTATCCTTGGTGTGGGATATTTTAGGTTGAGTAAGAGATAAGTGATCAGCGAATGCCTCGCCTTTCAGACACAGTGGTTTGTACCCTGTGAATGGCCACGTACATGACAAGTGTTGTTTGATGAATAAGAGGTTTCACCTGATTTTACCCTGCATCATTTCACTCGAGTGAATAATGTGTAGAGCAGTGTTGGTGTTTCACGACTCCCTCTCCTTTGTTGAGTTCCGTCATGTTTTCTAAGGGAAGAACCATGACTGGAGGATTTTCCACATAGCTGACTTGCCTAGGGCTCTTCTCGCGTGTAGGAACTCTGGTGTCTGATGAGATTCGCATGTTGGCTGAAGGCGTTCCCACACTGACCGCACTCACACGGATTCTCTCTGCTGCGTGTTATGTAGTGATGTGTCGTCAGCTCAGACTTTTGACGGAAAGCCTTCCCACACATGGGGCATCCGTGTGGTTTCTGCCCCGTGTGCATTCTCCGGTGCTGGCTCAGGCCAGAGCTTTGACTACTGACATTCATAGCATTGCTTACCCGCATGGACTCAATCCTGCTTTTCTGTGGTAAGATCTTTGATCGAGAGCTTTGTCACATAGGGGACATTCATTTGGTTGCTCTCCTGTGTGGATGGCCTCATGCTGTCTAAGGAAAGAACTCTGACTGAAGGCTTTCCCACCCTCACCGCACTCATTGGGCTTCTCTCCATTGGGCATTGCATTGTGGTTTCTAAGCCCAGATCGTTGCAGAAAGCCTTTCCCTCGTAGATGACATTCACCTGGTCTCTCTCTAGGGTGAGTCATGTTCTGCCCTCTGAGGTTGAAAACATTCCTGAAGGGTATCCCACGGTCACACTGTGGTGTGAATGTCATCGTGTCTACTGAGGCATTCTTCTAGTCCAGGTGACTTTCCGCACTGTTGGCTGACATCTGCTTTCTTTCTTACGTAAACTGAGGAATGTGGAGACCCGGCTGATCTATGAGTAAATTCATCACTCCTATCAGCCCTTGGCACCCTTCTTCTGGACGCTGTGGAGAGCCCTCATTCTCACGGCATGGTGGGGGCAGAGGTAGGATTCTGGACATGTTCTGAAGTCGTCCAGGTCAGGGAGTCCTCCTCGCATGGGCTTAGGGTGGGCATGGACTGAGGGATTCTGAGAGGGGCCCTGAGGCTGCCGAAGGACCACAAGGGAGGGGCACCTTTGGAGGGTGAATTCCTAAGGGCTTTTAGTGCCCCTTAGGGTGGGGATGACCTTGACTGTGAGAAAGGGATTAGGCAGGGACCTACAGGTGGAGCCCAAACTACAGTCATTTCAAGGACCATCAGACTCCACTCTACTCTCAGGGACCTGAGCTCTGTGGTACAACCATTATGCCAAACATGAGGTGACATGATCAGAAATGAAACCCAATCACAAGCAGGACATATTGTGCAGAATTTTATTAGTATGGGATAAAAAGTATATGCAGAGGAATTTAATAAAACATTTCATACAGCATAATACATAAAAGAAAATAAGTAAAATAACTCCCCCCCCCCTCCCCCAAGGCGTGATGGGTCTTCCCGGTGTCAATGATGCCGCGAGAAGGGGGTGAACTCTCCGAGTCCAGGGAACGCGATGGGAAAAGCACCAGGAAGCCGCGAGTCGCAGATGTGCACACTTCCAGAGTTCGCCCAGTCCGAGGGGCGCCAGAGCACGCTGCCAGGAGGAGCGTGGAGGCTGGGCTGGGTCCTGGGCAGCAGCTCTCCAGTGGGTCCCGCACCAGCAGCAGCTATTGCGCTCCCAGCGCTGTGAACAAGCAGGCAGGTCACGTGCGCCCTAATGGGCTCAGCCTGGACCGCGGAGGCAGCAGCCCAGGCCTGCCGCCCCGCGTATGCGCAGTGGCCACCAAAGAGGGTGGGGGTGGGGGTGGGGGGTGCAGAGCCCAGGCCACCTCGCCAGGGTGGATGCTCAGAGGTGCGCCTACTCTGCAGGCGAGCAACTGGCGGCAAAGACGCACTGGCTAGCGCTTCTCCCACCCGCGTGGGCTCACACCCTGGTCCCCTCTGGTCCCGCGGAATCTGCAGGACTTGGCGGGGACACACTCCCTGGGAGATCCAGTAACTGGAAGAGGTCCACGTCGCTGTCACCCACAAAGTCGTACCAGGGCCTGGGGGAGGAGAAGGGCTCCTCCAAGGAGCAATAGGCTGAGAGCAGGTCTGTGAAATCAGGGTCTGAAGAGA
The DNA here is from genome assembly GCF_964212035.1 of Myotis nattereri. NCBI lineage: Eukaryota > Metazoa > Chordata > Mammalia > Chiroptera > Vespertilionidae > Myotis > Myotis nattereri. The sequence continues at coordinate 15,901,022 of NC_138096.1, read as the reverse complement.
AATTCCCGGCGTTGTTGGGGCCCTGAGGCGAGAGTGTGGCCTCGGATGGAGCTGGAGTTGGAATTGGTACTGGATCTAGAGCTGGAACTGGAGCTAGAGCTGGAGCTGGAGCTAGATCTGGAGCTGGAGTTGGAGCTGGATCTAGGGCTGGAGCTAGAGCTGGAGCTGGATCTGGAGCTGGAGCTGGAGTTGGAGCTGGATCTAGGGCTGGAGCTGGAGCTGGAGCTGGATCTGGAGCTGGAGCTGGAGCTGGAGCTGGAGCTGGAGCTGGAGCAGGTACAGCGGTGACCGTGCCCTGGACGCCTTGCGCAGGGTCGCAGCAGGCCTGGCTGTAGCTGGAGGTGCCGGGATCTGCTGCTGGGAAGACTTGCAAGGCTCTGTGTGGGCGGAGGCTGCGGAAACCAGGGCCCCTGTCGTGTACCGGGACGGCAGGGAGTGCAGGGCTGGTGGGGAGCACAGGGCCAGGGAGGAGCACAAAGCCAGCCGGGAGCACAGGACCCGCCGTGAGCACAGCACCGGCCGGGAACACAGGGCCAGCGGGGAGCCCAGGGCCTGTGGGAAGAAGCACAGAGCTGGCTGGGAACATAGGACCCGCCAGGAGCAAAGGACCGGTTGGGAACACAGGGCCAGCGGGCAACACTGGCTCCTCAGGGCGCACAGGAATGGCGGGCAGCACAGGGCTGGCAGGGAGCAAAGGGCCCTCCTGGGACACAGGGCCTGCAGAGGAGGGCACAGGCGCGGGCTGAGGGGCACAGACTGCCAGTTCCTGGGGCGCAGCCTGGGCTCCCTGGCCTTGCTGCCTGCGCAGTCGCTGCAGCCTTTGCTCTTTGGCCCTGCGGTTGGTGAGCCACACCCGCACTTGGTCCTCCTGCAGGTTCAGCCTGGCTGCCAGGTTCTGGCGTTCCTCATAGGTCCCATAGGGTTTCCCCTCAAAGAATTCCTCCAGGACCCGCAGCTGTTGTGCGCTGAACACCCTGCGAGGCCGCCGCCGCCGCCGCCACAGCCGCGTCCTCTTCCTCGGGGGGCTTGGGGACAACTGGGAGCAGGTGGGAAACCCTGGGTCTAGCATCCTGGATGCTCCTGGGCCCTCTGCGCTTGAAGCTCCGCCTAACAGCCCTGCGAGTGCCGCCTTAAATACCTGGTAGGCACTCGCCACCCACAGGTCCCAACCAATGGGGCTCCAGGCAGCACTGCTCTCTGGCCCCGCCCCTTGTGCAGGTGTTTGGGAGTGGAAGCCTGTGAGCGCTCGCGCACGCGCGCCCCCTTGCGTGCGTCCCTGCTTTCTTTTCCATGAGCCCCTGTGTAGGGGTGGGCTGGGTTGGAGGGGGGCTGGCGGGGCGCTCGGGGAGGCGCAATCATTGATTAGTCCTTTGACCGAGCAGTTGCCCGCACCCCGTGCCTGTCCTACAGCCTGGCAGACACAGGGGGCCACACATCCGTGGCCATGGCCTCAAGAGGACTCGGTAGTGTCCTGTTCCCGATGAGGCTTTTATTAGAATCCATGTGAGAGACATTACCTGCGTGATAGAATACCAAAGGACACCACACTGTGAGATCTCCTTGCTACATTCAGCTCGCCCTCTGAACTGCCTCTTCCCGTGTCAGGGTGGCTTCTCCCCTAACTGGACATGATTTCTGCTTCCTCGAGCAGGTTGGTCTCCACGAAGTTGATTGCCCTGACGTCCACAAGGAATAACCCAACCAATTCCTTGGATTGTAAATTGGGACTGGAGGCCGCCTGCTCCACGATGTCTAAAAGGAAAAACAGGGTGTGTAACGAACAAAAACAAACAAACAAACAAACAAATTGTCTAGAACTCGGTCTCCTGGCCCCACTTAGCAGAGACATAGAATGATGTCCCACCAAGATTTTTCCGTGAGAGCCCTTGATAGGCCCGAATGAACTTGCCTGAGGAGGGTCGGGTCATGCAGAGGCATCTAGCACCTGAGGCAGAAGATCTTGGCTGTGTCTTTACCAGATCGTGTTGAAGAAAACATAGACGGAGGGAGCTGCCATGTCTCCAAGCAGCCGTTGGGGAAAGGGCTGTGTGAACCTGAATGTATGTGTTCAAAACTGCATAAGGAAAACTAACACACCGACACTTTGCTTCTTTCGCAGCTGATTTTATTGTTCAAATATCGGCAAGCATTGCTGTCCTGAAAGATGCATTTCTTACAAAATTCTACATTCAAAGTTTCCAGATCAACCTAGCTTCCCGCAATGGATGTCACAGTTCTATAAACCACTTTCATTTCCACAGACATTTCATTACTTGCTGAGCCATGTGTTGAAGGGCTCTTTACAAGTGTTCACACAGGCAGATGCACACACACACACACACACACACACACACACAGCACACACACAGCACACATGCCCTCATATTTTCTAAAATAGAAACAACTGAGTATGTGTGTTTCCATTTGGCATTGCTGTATCCTTGGTGTGGGATATTTTAGGTTGAGTAAGAGATAAGTGATCAGCGAATGCCTCGCCTTTCAGACACAGTGGTTTGTACCCTGTGAATGGCCACGTACATGACAAGTGTTGTTTGATGAATAAGAGGTTTCACCTGATTTTACCCTGCATCATTTCACTCGAGTGAATAATGTGTAGAGCAGTGTTGGTGTTTCACGACTCCCTCTCCTTTGTTGAGTTCCGTCATGTTTTCTAAGGGAAGAACCATGACTGGAGGATTTTCCACATAGCTGACTTGCCTAGGGCTCTTCTCGCGTGTAGGAACTCTGGTGTCTGATGAGATTCGCATGTTGGCTGAAGGCGTTCCCACACTGACCGCACTCACACGGATTCTCTCTGCTGCGTGTTATGTAGTGATGTGTCGTCAGCTCAGACTTTTGACGGAAAGCCTTCCCACACATGGGGCATCCGTGTGGTTTCTGCCCCGTGTGCATTCTCCGGTGCTGGCTCAGGCCAGAGCTTTGACTACTGACATTCATAGCATTGCTTACCCGCATGGACTCAATCCTGCTTTTCTGTGGTAAGATCTTTGATCGAGAGCTTTGTCACATAGGGGACATTCATTTGGTTGCTCTCCTGTGTGGATGGCCTCATGCTGTCTAAGGAAAGAACTCTGACTGAAGGCTTTCCCACCCTCACCGCACTCATTGGGCTTCTCTCCATTGGGCATTGCATTGTGGTTTCTAAGCCCAGATCGTTGCAGAAAGCCTTTCCCTCGTAGATGACATTCACCTGGTCTCTCTCTAGGGTGAGTCATGTTCTGCCCTCTGAGGTTGAAAACATTCCTGAAGGGTATCCCACGGTCACACTGTGGTGTGAATGTCATCGTGTCTACTGAGGCATTCTTCTAGTCCAGGTGACTTTCCGCACTGTTGGCTGACATCTGCTTTCTTTCTTACGTAAACTGAGGAATGTGGAGACCCGGCTGATCTATGAGTAAATTCATCACTCCTATCAGCCCTTGGCACCCTTCTTCTGGACGCTGTGGAGAGCCCTCATTCTCACGGCATGGTGGGGGCAGAGGTAGGATTCTGGACATGTTCTGAAGTCGTCCAGGTCAGGGAGTCCTCCTCGCATGGGCTTAGGGTGGGCATGGACTGAGGGATTCTGAGAGGGGCCCTGAGGCTGCCGAAGGACCACAAGGGAGGGGCACCTTTGGAGGGTGAATTCCTAAGGGCTTTTAGTGCCCCTTAGGGTGGGGATGACCTTGACTGTGAGAAAGGGATTAGGCAGGGACCTACAGGTGGAGCCCAAACTACAGTCATTTCAAGGACCATCAGACTCCACTCTACTCTCAGGGACCTGAGCTCTGTGGTACAACCATTATGCCAAACATGAGGTGACATGATCAGAAATGAAACCCAATCACAAGCAGGACATATTGTGCAGAATTTTATTAGTATGGGATAAAAAGTATATGCAGAGGAATTTAATAAAACATTTCATACAGCATAATACATAAAAGAAAATAAGTAAAATAACTCCCCCCCCCCTCCCCCAAGGCGTGATGGGTCTTCCCGGTGTCAATGATGCCGCGAGAAGGGGGTGAACTCTCCGAGTCCAGGGAACGCGATGGGAAAAGCACCAGGAAGCCGCGAGTCGCAGATGTGCACACTTCCAGAGTTCGCCCAGTCCGAGGGGCGCCAGAGCACGCTGCCAGGAGGAGCGTGGAGGCTGGGCTGGGTCCTGGGCAGCAGCTCTCCAGTGGGTCCCGCACCAGCAGCAGCTATTGCGCTCCCAGCGCTGTGAACAAGCAGGCAGGTCACGTGCGCCCTAATGGGCTCAGCCTGGACCGCGGAGGCAGCAGCCCAGGCCTGCCGCCCCGCGTATGCGCAGTGGCCACCAAAGAGGGTGGGGGTGGGGGTGGGGGGTGCAGAGCCCAGGCCACCTCGCCAGGGTGGATGCTCAGAGGTGCGCCTACTCTGCAGGCGAGCAACTGGCGGCAAAGACGCACTGGCTAGCGCTTCTCCCACCCGCGTGGGCTCACACCCTGGTCCCCTCTGGTCCCGCGGAATCTGCAGGACTTGGCGGGGACACACTCCCTGGGAGATCCAGTAACTGGAAGAGGTCCACGTCGCTGTCACCCACAAAGTCGTACCAGGGCCTGGGGGAGGAGAAGGGCTCCTCCAAGGAGCAATAGGCTGAGAGCAGGTCTGTGAAATCAGGGTCTGAAGAGAAATTCCCGGCGTTGTTGGGGCCCTGAGGCGAGAGTGTGGCCTCGGATGGAGCTGGAGTTGGAATTGGTACTGGATCTAGAGCTGGAACTGGAGCTAGAGCTGGAGCTGGAGCTAGATCTGGAGCTGGAGTTGGAGCTGGATCTAGGGCTGGAGCTAGAGCTGGAGCTGGATCTGGAGCTGGAGCTGGAGTTGGAGCTGGATCTAGGGCTGGAGCTGGAGCTGGAGCTGGATCTGGAGCTGGAGCTGGAGCTGGAGCTGGAGCTGGAGCTGGAGCAGGTACAGCGGTGACCGTGCCCTGGACGCCTTGCGCAGGGTCGCAGCAGGCCTGGCTGTAGCTGGAGGTGCCGGGATCTGCTGCTGGGAAGACTTGCAAGGCTCTGTGTGGGCGGAGGCTGCGGAAACCAGGGCCCCTGTCGTGTACCGGGACGGCAGGGAGTGCAGGGCTGGTGGGGAGCACAGGGCCAGGGAGGAGCACAAAGCCAGCCGGGAGCACAGGACCCGCCGTGAGCACAGCACCGGCCGGGAACACAGGGCCAGCGGGGAGCCCAGGGCCTGTGGGAAGAAGCACAGAGCTGGCTGGGAACATAGGACCCGCCAGGAGCAAAGGACCGGTTGGGAACACAGGGCCAGCGGGCAACACTGGCTCCTCAGGGCGCACAGGAATGGCGGGCAGCACAGGGCTGGCAGGGAGCAAAGGGCCCTCCTGGGACACAGGGCCTGCAGAGGAGGGCACAGGCGCGGGCTGAGGGGCACAGACTGCCAGTTCCTGGGGCGCAGCCTGGGCTCCCTGGCCTTGCTGCCTGCGCAGTCGCTGCAGCCTTTGCTCTTTGGCCCTGCGGTTGGTGAGCCACACCCGCACTTGGTCCTCCTGCAGGTTCAGCCTGGCTGCCAGGTTCTGGCGTTCCTCATAGGTCCCATAGGGTTTCCCCTCAAAGAATTCCTCCAGGACCCGCAGCTGTTGTGCGCTGAACACCCTGCGAGGCCGCCGCCGCCGCCGCCACAGCCGCGTCCTCTTCCTCGGGGGGCTTGGGGACAACTGGGAGCAGGTGGGAAACCCTGGGTCTAGCATCCTGGATGCTCCTGGGCCCTCTGCGCTTGAAGCTCCGCCTAACAGCCCTGCGAGTGCCGCCTTAAATACCTGGTAGGCACTCGCCACCCACAGGTCCCAACCAATGGGGCTCCAGGCAGCACTGCTCTCTGGCCCCGCCCCTTGTGCAGGTGTTTGGGAGTGGAAGCCTGTGAGCGCTCGCGCACGCGCGCCCCCTTGCGTGCGTCCCTGCTTTCTTTTCCATGAGCCCCTGTGTAGGGGTGGGCTGGGTTGGAGGGGGGCTGGCGGGGCGCTCGGGGAGGCGCAATCATTGATTAGTCCTTTGACCGAGCAGTTGCCCGCACCCCGTGCCTGTCCTACAGCCTGGCAGACACAGGGGGCCACACATCCGTGGCCATGGCCTCAAGAGGACTCGGTAGTGTCCTGTTCCCGATGAGGCTTTTATTAGAATCCATGTGAGAGACATTACCTGCGTGATAGAATACCAAAGGACACCACACTGTGAGATCTCCTTGCTACATTCAGCTCGCCCTCTGAACTGCCTCTTCCCGTGTCAGGGTGGCTTCTCCCCTAACTGGACATGATTTCTGCTTCCTCGAGCAGGTTGGTCTCCACGAAGTTGATTGCCCTGACGTCCACAAGGAATAACCCAACCAATTCCTTGGATTGTAAATTGGGACTGGAGGCCGCCTGCTCCACGATGTCTAAAAGGAAAAACAGGGTGTGTAACGAACAAAAACAAACAAACAAACAAACAAATTGTCTAGAACTCGGTCTCCTGGCCCCACTTAGCAGAGACATAGAATGATGTCCCACCAAGATTTTTCCGTGAGAGCCCTTGATAGGCCCGAATGAACTTGCCTGAGGAGGGTCGGGTCATGCAGAGGCATCTAGCACCTGAGGCAGAAGATCTTGGCTGTGTCTTTACCAGATCGTGTTGAAGAAAACATAGACGGAGGGAGCTGCCATGTCTCCAAGCAGCCGTTGGGGAAAGGGCTGTGTGAACCTGAATGTATGTGTTCAAAACTGCATAAGGAAAACTAACACACCGACACTTTGCTTCTTTCGCAGCTGATTTTATTGTTCAAATATCGGCAAGCATTGCTGTCCTGAAAGATGCATTTCTTACAAAATTCTACATTCAAAGTTTCCAGATCAACCTAGCTTCCCGCAATGGATGTCACAGTTCTATAAACCACTTTCATTTCCACAGACATTTCATTACTTGCTGAGCCATGTGTTGAAGGGCTCTTTACAAGTGTTCACACAGGCAGATGCACACACACACACACACACACACACACACAGCACACACACAGCACACATGCCCTCATATTTTCTAAAATAGAAACAACTGAGTATGTGTGTTTCCATTTGGCATTGCTGTATCCTTGGTGTGGGATATTTTAGGTTGAGTAAGAGATAAGTGATCAGCGAATGCCTCGCCTTTCAGACACAGTGGTTTGTACCCTGTGAATGGCCACGTACATGACAAGTGTTGTTTGATGAATAAGAGGTTTCACCTGATTTTACCCTGCATCATTTCACTCGAGTGAATAATGTGTAGAGCAGTGTTGGTGTTTCACGACTCCCTCTCCTTTGTTGAGTTCCGTCATGTTTTCTAAGGGAAGAACCATGACTGGAGGATTTTCCACATAGCTGACTTGCCTAGGGCTCTTCTCGCGTGTAGGAACTCTGGTGTCTGATGAGATTCGCATGTTGGCTGAAGGCGTTCCCACACTGACCGCACTCACACGGATTCTCTCTGCTGCGTGTTATGTAGTGATGTGTCGTCAGCTCAGACTTTTGACGGAAAGCCTTCCCACACATGGGGCATCCGTGTGGTTTCTGCCCCGTGTGCATTCTCCGGTGCTGGCTCAGGCCAGAGCTTTGACTACTGACATTCATAGCATTGCTTACCCGCATGGACTCAATCCTGCTTTTCTGTGGTAAGATCTTTGATCGAGAGCTTTGTCACATAGGGGACATTCATTTGGTTGCTCTCCTGTGTGGATGGCCTCATGCTGTCTAAGGAAAGAACTCTGACTGAAGGCTTTCCCACCCTCACCGCACTCATTGGGCTTCTCTCCATTGGGCATTGCATTGTGGTTTCTAAGCCCAGATCGTTGCAGAAAGCCTTTCCCTCGTAGATGACATTCACCTGGTCTCTCTCTAGGGTGAGTCATGTTCTGCCCTCTGAGGTTGAAAACATTCCTGAAGGGTATCCCACGGTCACACTGTGGTGTGAATGTCATCGTGTCTACTGAGGCATTCTTCTAGTCCAGGTGACTTTCCGCACTGTTGGCTGACATCTGCTTTCTTTCTTACGTAAACTGAGGAATGTGGAGACCCGGCTGATCTATGAGTAAATTCATCACTCCTATCAGCCCTTGGCACCCTTCTTCTGGACGCTGTGGAGAGCCCTCATTCTCACGGCATGGTGGGGGCAGAGGTAGGATTCTGGACATGTTCTGAAGTCGTCCAGGTCAGGGAGTCCTCCTCGCATGGGCTTAGGGTGGGCATGGACTGAGGGATTCTGAGAGGGGCCCTGAGGCTGCCGAAGGACCACAAGGGAGGGGCACCTTTGGAGGGTGAATTCCTAAGGGCTTTTAGTGCCCCTTAGGGTGGGGATGACCTTGACTGTGAGAAAGGGATTAGGCAGGGACCTACAGGTGGAGCCCAAACTACAGTCATTTCAAGGACCATCAGACTCCACTCTACTCTCAGGGACCTGAGCTCTGTGGTACAACCATTATGCCAAACATGAGGTGACATGATCAGAAATGAAACCCAATCACAAGCAGGACATATTGTGCAGAATTTTATTAGTATGGGATAAAAAGTATATGCAGAGGAATTTAATAAAACATTTCATACAGCATAATACATAAAAGAAAATAAGTAAAATAACTCCCCCCCCCCTCCCCCAAGGCGTGATGGGTCTTCCCGGTGTCAATGATGCCGCGAGAAGGGGGTGAACTCTCCGAGTCCAGGGAACGCGATGGGAAAAGCACCAGGAAGCCGCGAGTCGCAGATGTGCACACTTCCAGAGTTCGCCCAGTCCGAGGGGCGCCAGAGCACGCTGCCAGGAGGAGCGTGGAGGCTGGGCTGGGTCCTGGGCAGCAGCTCTCCAGTGGGTCCCGCACCAGCAGCAGCTATTGCGCTCCCAGCGCTGTGAACAAGCAGGCAGGTCACGTGCGCCCTAATGGGCTCAGCCTGGACCGCGGAGGCAGCAGCCCAGGCCTGCCGCCCCGCGTATGCGCAGTGGCCACCAAAGAGGGTGGGGGTGGGGGTGGGGGGTGCAGAGCCCAGGCCACCTCGCCAGGGTGGATGCTCAGAGGTGCGCCTACTCTGCAGGCGAGCAACTGGCGGCAAAGACGCACTGGCTAGCGCTTCTCCCACCCGCGTGGGCTCACACCCTGGTCCCCTCTGGTCCCGCGGAATCTGCAGGACTTGGCGGGGACACACTCCCTGGGAGATCCAGTAACTGGAAGAGGTCCACGTCGCTGTCACCCACAAAGTCGTACCAGGGCCTGGGGGAGGAGAAGGGCTCCTCCAAGGAGCAATAGGCTGAGAGCAGGTCTGTGAAATCAGGGTCTGAAGAGAAATTCCCGGCGTTGTTGGGGCCCTGAGGCGAGAGTGTGGCCTCGGATGGAGCTGGAGTTGGAATTGGTACTGGATCTAGAGCTGGAACTGGAGCTAGAGCTGGAGCTGGAGCTAGATCTGGAGCTGGAGTTGGAGCTGGATCTAGGGCTGGAGCTAGAGCTGGAGCTGGATCTGGAGCTGGAGCTGGAGTTGGAGCTGGATCTAGGGCTGGAGCTGGAGCTGGAGCTGGATCTGGAGCTGGAGCTGGAGCTGGAGCTGGAGCTGGAGCTGGAGCAGGTACAGCGGTGACCGTGCCCTGGACGCCTTGCGCAGGGTCGCAGCAGGCCTGGCTGTAGCTGGAGGTGCCGGGATCTGCTGCTGGGAAGACTTGCAAGGCTCTGTGTGGGCGGAGGCTGCGGAAACCAGGGCCCCTGTCGTGTACCGGGACGGCAGGGAGTGCAGGGCTGGTGGGGAGCACAGGGCCAGGGAGGAGCACAAAGCCAGCCGGGAGCACAGGACCCGCCGTGAGCACAGCACCGGCCGGGAACACAGGGCCAGCGGGGAGCCCAGGGCCTGTGGGAAGAAGCACAGAGCTGGCTGGGAACATAGGACCCGCCAGGAGCAAAGGACCGGTTGGGAACACAGGGCCAGCGGGCAACACTGGCTCCTCAGGGCGCACAGGAATGGCGGGCAGCACAGGGCTGGCAGGGAGCAAAGGGCCCTCCTGGGACACAGGGCCTGCAGAGGAGGGCACAGGCGCGGGCTGAGGGGCACAGACTGCCAGTTCCTGGGGCGCAGCCTGGGCTCCCTGGCCTTGCTGCCTGCGCAGTCGCTGCAGCCTTTGCTCTTTGGCCCTGCGGTTGGTGAGCCACACCCGCACTTGGTCCTCCTGCAGGTTCAGCCTGGCTGCCAGGTTCTGGCGTTCCTCATAGGTCCCATAGGGTTTCCCCTCAAAGAATTCCTCCAGGACCCGCAGCTGTTGTGCGCTGAACACCCTGCGAGGCCGCCGCCGCCGCCGCCACAGCCGCGTCCTCTTCCTCGGGGGGCTTGGGGACAACTGGGAGCAGGTGGGAAACCCTGGGTCTAGCATCCTGGATGCTCCTGGGCCCTCTGCGCTTGAAGCTCCGCCTAACAGCCCTGCGAGTGCCGCCTTAAATACCTGGTAGGCACTCGCCACCCACAGGTCCCAACCAATGGGGCTCCAGGCAGCACTGCTCTCTGGCCCCGCCCCTTGTGCAGGTGTTTGGGAGTGGAAGCCTGTGAGCGCTCGCGCACGCGCGCCCCCTTGCGTGCGTCCCTGCTTTCTTTTCCATGAGCCCCTGTGTAGGGGTGGGCTGGGTTGGAGGGGGGCTGGCGGGGCGCTCGGGGAGGCGCAATCATTGATTAGTCCTTTGACCGAGCAGTTGCCCGCACCCCGTGCCTGTCCTACAGCCTGGCAGACACAGGGGGCCACACATCCGTGGCCATGGCCTCAAGAGGACTCGGTAGTGTCCTGTTCCCGATGAGGCTTTTATTAGAATCCATGTGAGAGACATTACCTGCGTGATAGAATACCAAAGGACACCACACTGTGAGATCTCCTTGCTACATTCAGCTCGCCCTCTGAACTGCCTCTTCCCGTGTCAGGGTGGCTTCTCCCCTAACTGGACATGATTTCTGCTTCCTCGAGCAGGTTGGTCTCCACGAAGTTGATTGCCCTGACGTCCACAAGGAATAACCCAACCAATTCCTTGGATTGTAAATTGGGACTGGAGGCCGCCTGCTCCACGATGTCTAAAAGGAAAAACAGGGTGTGTAACGAACAAAAACAAACAAACAAACAAACAAATTGTCTAGAACTCGGTCTCCTGGCCCCACTTAGCAGAGACATAGAATGATGTCCCACCAAGATTTTTCCGTGAGAGCCCTTGATAGGCCCGAATGAACTTGCCTGAGGAGGGTCGGGTCATGCAGAGGCATCTAGCACCTGAGGCAGAAGATCTTGGCTGTGTCTTTACCAGATCGTGTTGAAGAAAACATAGACGGAGGGAGCTGCCATGTCTCCAAGCAGCCGTTGGGGAAAGGGCTGTGTGAACCTGAATGTATGTGTTCAAAACTGCATAAGGAAAACTAACACACCGACACTTTGCTTCTTTCGCAGCTGATTTTATTGTTCAAATATCGGCAAGCATTGCTGTCCTGAAAGATGCATTTCTTACAAAATTCTACATTCAAAGTTTCCAGATCAACCTAGCTTCCCGCAATGGATGTCACAGTTCTATAAACCACTTTCATTTCCACAGACATTTCATTACTTGCTGAGCCATGTGTTGAAGGGCTCTTTACAAGTGTTCACACAGGCAGATGCACACACACACACACACACACACACACACACAGCACACACACAGCACACATGCCCTCATATTTTCTAAAATAGAAACAACTGAGTATGTGTGTTTCCATTTGGCATTGCTGTATCCTTGGTGTGGGATATTTTAGGTTGAGTAAGAGATAAGTGATCAGCGAATGCCTCGCCTTTCAGACACAGTGGTTTGTACCCTGTGAATGGCCACGTACATGACAAGTGTTGTTTGATGAATAAGAGGTTTCACCTGATTTTACCCTGCATCATTTCACTCGAGTGAATAATGTGTAGAGCAGTGTTGGTGTTTCACGACTCCCTCTCCTTTGTTGAGTTCCGTCATGTTTTCTAAGGGAAGAACCATGACTGGAGGATTTTCCACATAGCTGACTTGCCTAGGGCTCTTCTCGCGTGTAGGAACTCTGGTGTCTGATGAGATTCGCATGTTGGCTGAAGGCGTTCCCACACTGACCGCACTCACACGGATTCTCTCTGCTGCGTGTTATGTAGTGATGTGTCGTCAGCTCAGACTTTTGACGGAAAGCCTTCCCACACATGGGGCATCCGTGTGGTTTCTGCCCCGTGTGCATTCTCCGGTGCTGGCTCAGGCCAGAGCTTTGACTACTGACATTCATAGCATTGCTTACCCGCATGGACTCAATCCTGCTTTTCTGTGGTAAGATCTTTGATCGAGAGCTTTGTCACATAGGGGACATTCATTTGGTTGCTCTCCTGTGTGGATGGCCTCATGCTGTCTAAGGAAAGAACTCTGACTGAAGGCTTTCCCACCCTCACCGCACTCATTGGGCTTCTCTCCATTGGGCATTGCATTGTGGTTTCTAAGCCCAGATCGTTGCAGAAAGCCTTTCCCTCGTAGATGACATTCACCTGGTCTCTCTCTAGGGTGAGTCATGTTCTGCCCTCTGAGGTTGAAAACATTCCTGAAGGGTATCCCACGGTCACACTGTGGTGTGAATGTCATCGTGTCTACTGAGGCATTCTTCTAGTCCAGGTGACTTTCCGCACTGTTGGCTGACATCTGCTTTCTTTCTTACGTAAACTGAGGAATGTGGAGACCCGGCTGATCTATGAGTAAATTCATCACTCCTATCAGCCCTTGGCACCCTTCTTCTGGACGCTGTGGAGAGCCCTCATTCTCACGGCATGGTGGGGGCAGAGGTAGGATTCTGGACATGTTCTGAAGTCGTCCAGGTCAGGGAGTCCTCCTCGCATGGGCTTAGGGTGGGCATGGACTGAGGGATTCTGAGAGGGGCCCTGAGGCTGCCGAAGGACCACAAGGGAGGGGCACCTTTGGAGGGTGAATTCCTAAGGGCTTTTAGTGCCCCTTAGGGTGGGGATGACCTTGACTGTGAGAAAGGGATTAGGCAGGGACCTACAGGTGGAGCCCAAACTACAGTCATTTCAAGGACCATCAGACTCCACTCTACTCTCAGGGACCTGAGCTCTGTGGTACAACCATTATGCCAAACATGAGGTGACATGATCAGAAATGAAACCCAATCACAAGCAGGACATATTGTGCAGAATTTTATTAGTATGGGATAAAAAGTATATGCAGAGGAATTTAATAAAACATTTCATACAGCATAATACATAAAAGAAAATAAGTAAAATAACTCCCCCCCCCTCCCCCAAGGCGTGATGGGTCTTCCCGGTGTCAATGATGCCGCGAGAAGGGGGTGAACTCTCCGAGTCCAGGGAACGCGATGGGAAAAGCACCAGGAAGCCGCGAGTCGCAGATGTGCACACTTCCAGAGTTCGCCCAGTCCGAGGGGCGCCAGAGCACGCTGCCAGGAGGAGCGTGGAGGCTGGGCTGGGTCCTGGGCAGCAGCTCTCCAGTGGGTCCCGCACCAGCAGCAGCTATTGCGCTCCCAGCGCTGTGAACAAGCAGGCAGGTCACGTGCGCCCTAATGGGCTCAGCCTGGACCGCGGAGGCAGCAGCCCAGGCCTGCCGCCCCGCGTATGCGCAGTGGCCACCAAAGAGGGTGGGGGTGGGGGGGGGTGCAGAGCCCAGGCCACCTCGCCAGGGTGGATGCTCAGAGGTGCGCCTACTCTGCAGGCGAGCAACTGGCGGCAAAGACGCACTGGCTAGCGCTTCTCCCACCCGCGTGGGCTCACACCCTGGTCCCCTCTGGTCCCGCGGAATCTGCAGGACTTGGCGGGGACACACTCCCTGGGAGATCCAGTAACTGGAAGAGGTCCACGTCGCTGTCACCCACAAAGTCGTACCAGGGCCTGGGGGAGGAGAAGGGCTCCTCCAAGGAGCAATAGGCTGAGAGCAGGTCTGTGAAATCAGGGTCTGAAGAGAAATTCCCGGCGTTGTTGGGGCCCTGAGGCGAGAGTGTGGCCTCGGATGGAGCTGGAGTTGGAATTGGTACTGGATCTAGAGCTGGAACTGGAGCTAGAGCTGGAGCTGGAGCTAGATCTGGAGCTGGAGTTGGAGCTGGATCTAGGGCTGGAGCTAGAGCTGGAGCTGGATCTGGAGCTGGAGCTGGAGTTGGAGCTGGATCTAGGGCTGGAGCTGGAGCTGGATCTGGAGCTGGAGCTGGAGCTGGAGCTGGAGCTGGAGCAGGTACAGCGGTGACCGTGCCCTGGACGCCTTGCGCAGGGTCGCAGCAGGCCTGGCTGTAGCTGGAGGTGCCGGGATCTGCTGCTGGGAAGACTTGCAAGGCTCTGTGTGGGCGGAGGCTGCGGAAACCAGGGCCCCTGTCGTGTACCGGGACGGCAGGGAGTGCAGGGCTGGTGGGGAGCACAGGGCCAGGGAGGAGCACAAAGCCAGCCGGGAGCACAGGACCCGCCGTGAGCACAGCACCGGCCGGGAACACAGGGCCAGCGGGGAGCCCAGGGCCTGTGGGAAGAAGCACAGAGCTGGCTGGGAACATAGGACCCGCCAGGAGCAAAGGACCGGTTGGGAACACAGGGCCAGCGGGCAACACTGGCTCCTCAGGGCGCACAGGAATGGCGGGCAGCACAGGGCTGGCAGGGAGCAAAGGGCCCTCCTGGGACACAGGGCCTGCAGAGGAGGGCACAGGCGCGGGCTGAGGGGCACAGACTGCCAGTTCCTGGGGCGCAGCCTGGGCTCCCTGGCCTTGCTGCCTGCGCAGTCGCTGCAGCCTTTGCTCTTTGGCCCTGCGGTTGGTGAGCCACACCCGCACTTGGTCCTCCTGCAGGTTCAGCCTGGCCGCCAGGTTCTGGCGTTCCTCATAGGTCCCATAGGGTTTCCCCTCAAAGAATTCCTCCAGGACCCGCAGCTGTTGTGCGCTGAACAACCTGCGAGGCCGCCGCCGCCGCCGCCACAGCCGCGTCCTCTTCCTCGGGGGGCTTGGGGACAACTGGGAGCAGGTGGGAAACCCTGGGTCTAGCATCCTGGATGCTCCTGGGCCCTCTGCGCTTGAAGCTCCGCCTAACAGCCCTGCGAGTGCCGCCTTAAATACCTGGTAGGCACTCGCCACCCACAGGTCCCAACCAATGGGGCTCCAGGCAGCACTGCTCTCTGGCCCCGCCCCTTGTGCAGGTGTTTGGGAGTGGAAGCCTGTGAGCGCTCGCGCACGCGCGCCCCCTTGCGTGCGTCCCTGCTTTCTTTTCCATGAGCCCCTGTGTAGGGGTGGGCTGGGTTGGAGGGGGGCTGGCGGGGCGCTCGGGGAGGCGCAATCATTGATTAGTCCTTTGACCGAGCAGTTGCCCGCACCCCGTGCCTGTCCTACAGCCTGGCAGACACAGGGGGCCACACATCCGTGGCCATGGCCTCAAGAGGACTCGGTAGTGTCCTGTTCCCGATGAGGCTTTTATTAGAATCCATGTGAGAGACATTACCTGCGTGATAGAATACCAAAGGACACCACACTGTGAGATCTCCTTGCTACATTCAGCTCGCCCTCTGAACTGCCTCTTCCCGTGTCAGGGTGGCTTCTCCCCTAACTGGACATGATTTCTGCTTCCTCGAGCAGGTTGGTCTCCACGAAGTTGATTGCCCTGACGTCCACAAGGAATAACCCAACCAATTCCTTGGATTGTAAATTGGGACTGGAGGCCGCCTGCTCCACGATGTCTAAAAGGAAAAACAGGGTGTGTAACGAACAAAAACAAACAAACAAACAAACAAATTGTCTAGAACTCGGTCTCCTGGCCCCACTTAGCAGAGACATAGAATGATGTCCCACCAAGATTTTTCCGTGAGAGCCCTTGATAGGCCCGAATGAACTTGCCTGAGGAGGGTCGGGTCATGCAGAGGCATCTAGCACCTGAGGCAGAAGATCTTGGCTGTGTCTTTACCAGATCGTGTTGAAGAAAACATAGACGGAGGGAGCTGCCATGTCTCCAAGCAGCCGTTGGGGAAAGGGCTGTGTGAACCTGAATGTATGTGTTCAAAACTGCATAAGGAAAACTAACACACCGACACTTTGCTTCTTTCGCAGCTGATTTTATTGTTCAAATATCGGCAAGCATTGCTGTCCTGAAAGATGCATTTCTTACAAAATTCTACATTCAAAGTTTCCAGATCAACCTAGCTTCCCGCAATGGATGTCACAGTTCTATAAACCACTTTCATTTCCACAGACATTTCATTACTTGCTGAGCCATGTGTTGAAGGGCTCTTTACAAGTGTTCACACAGGCAGATGCACACACACACACACACACACACACACACACACAGCACACACACAGCACACACACAGCACACATGCCCTCATATTTTCTAAAATAGAAACAACTGAGTATGTGTGTTTCCATTTGGCATTGCTGTATCCTTGGTGTGGGATATTTTAGGTTGAGTAAGAGATAAGTGATCAGCGAATGCCTCGCCTTTCAGACACAGTGGTTTGTACCCTGTGAATGGCCACGTACATGACAAGTGTTGTTTGATGAATAAGAGGTTTCACCTGATTTTACCCTGCATCATTTCACTCGAGTGAATAATGTGTAGAGCAGTGTTGGTGTTTCACGACTCCCTCTCCTTTGTTGAGTTCCGTCATGTTTTCTAAGGGAAGAACCATGACTGGAGGATTTTCCACATAGCTGACTTGCCTAGGGCTCTTCTCGCGTGTAGGAACTCTGGTGTCTGATGAGATTCGCATGTTGGCTGAAGGCGTTCCCACACTGACCGCACTCACACGGATTCTCTCTGCTGCGTGTTATGTAGTGATGTGTCGTCAGCTCAGACTTTTGACGGAAAGCCTTCCCACACATGGGGCATCCGTGTGGTTTCTGCCCCGTGTGCATTCTCCGGTGCTGGCTCAGGCCAGAGCTTTGACTACTGACATTCATAGCATTGCTTACCCGCATGGACTCAATCCTGCTTTTCTGTGGTAAGATCTTTGATCGAGAGCTTTGTCACATAGGGGACATTCATTTGGTTGCTCTCCTGTGTGGATGGCCTCATGCTGTCTAAGGAAAGAACTCTGACTGAAGGCTTTCCCACCCTCACCGCACTCATTGGGCTTCTCTCCATTGGGCATTGCATTGTGGTTTCTAAGCCCAGATCGTTGCAGAAAGCCTTTCCCTCGTAGATGACATTCACCTGGTCTCTCTCTAGGGTGAGTCATGTTCTGCCCTCTGAGGTTGAAAACATTCCTGAAGGGTATCCCACGGTCACACTGTGGTGTGAATGTCATCGTGTCTACTGAGGCATTCTTCTAGTCCAGGTGACTTTCCGCACTGTTGGCTGACATCTGCTTTCTTTCTTACGTAAACTGAGGAATGTGGAGACCCGGCTGATCTATGAGTAAATTCATCACTCCTATCAGCCCTTGGCACCCTTCTTCTGGACGCTGTGGAGAGCCCTCATTCTCACGGCATGGTGGGGGCAGAGGTAGGATTCTGGACATGTTCTGAAGTCGTCCAGGTCAGGGAGTCCTCCTCGCATGGGCTTAGGGTGGGCATGGACTGAGGGATTCTGAGAGGGGCCCTGAGGCTGCCGAAGGACCACAAGGGAGGGGCACCTTTGGAGGGTGAATTCCTAAGGGCTTTTAGTGCCCCTTAGGGTGGGGATGACCTTGACTGTGAGAAAGGGATTAGGCAGGGACCTACAGGTGGAGCCCAAACTACAGTCATTTCAAGGACCATCAGACTCCACTCTACTCTCAGGGACCTGAGCTCTGTGGTACAACCATTATGCCAAACATGAGGTGACATGATCAGAAATGAAACCCAATCACAAGCAGGACATATTGTGCAGAATTTTATTAGTATGGGATAAAAAGTATATGCAGAGGAATTTAATAAAACATTTCATACAGCATAATACATAAAAGAAAATAAGTAAAATAACTCCCCCCCCCTCCCCCAAGGCGTGATGGGTCTTCCCGGTGTCAATGATGCCGCGAGAAGGGGGTGAACTCTCCGAGTCCAGGGAACGCGATGGGAAAAGCACCAGGAAGCCGCGAGTCGCAGATGTGCACACTTCCAGAGTTCGCCCAGTCCGAGGGGCGCCAGAGCACGCTGCCAGGAGGAGCGTGGAGGCTGGGCTGGGTCCTGGGCAGCAGCTCTCCAGTGGGTCCCGCACCAGCAGCAGCTATTGCGCTCCCAGCGCTGTGAACAAGCAGGCAGGTCACGTGCGCCCTAATGGGCTCAGCCTGGACCGCGGAGGCAGCAGCCCAGGCCTGCCGCCCCGCGTATGCGCAGTGGCCACCAAAGAGGGTGGGGGTGGGGGGGGGTGCAGAGCCCAGGCCACCTCGCCAGGGTGGATGCTCAGAGGTGCGCCTACTCTGCAGGCGAGCAACTGGCGGCAAAGACGCACTGGCTAGCGCTTCTCCCACCCGCGTGGGCTCACACCCTGGTCCCCTCTGGTCCCGCGGAATCTGCAGGACTTGGCGGGGACACACTCCCTGGGAGATCCAGTAACTGGAAGAGGTCCACGTCGCTGTCACCCACAAAGTCGTACCAGGGCCTGGGGGAGGAGAAGGGCTCCTCCAAGGAGCAATAGGCTGAGAGCAGGTCTGTGAAATCAGGGTCTGAAGAGAAATTCCCGGCGTTGTTGGGGCCCTGAGGCGAGAGTGTGGCCTCGGATGGAGCTGGAGTTGGAATTGGTACTGGATCTAGAGCTGGAACTGGAGCTAGAGCTGGAGCTGGAGCTAGATCTGGAGCTGGAGTTGGAGCTGGATCTAGGGCTGGAGCTAGAGCTGGAGCTGGATCTGGAGCTGGAGCTGGAGTTGGAGCTGGATCTAGGGCTGGAGCTGGAGCTGGATCTGGAGCTGGAGCTGGAGCTGGAGCTGGAGCTGGAGCAGGTACAGCGGTGACCGTGCCCTGGACGCCTTGCGCAGGGTCGCAGCAGGCCTGGCTGTAGCTGGAGGTGCCGGGATCTGCTGCTGGGAAGACTTGCAAGGCTCTGTGTGGGCGGAGGCTGCGGAAACCAGGGCCCCTGTCGTGTACCGGGACGGCAGGGAGTGCAGGGCTGGTGGGGAGCACAGGGCCAGGGAGGAGCACAAAGCCAGCCGGGAGCACAGGACCCGCCGTGAGCACAGCACCGGCCGGGAACACAGGGCCAGCGGGGAGCCCAGGGCCTGTGGGAAGAAGCACAGAGCTGGCTGGGAACATAGGACCCGCCAGGAGCAAAGGACCGGTTGGGAACACAGGGCCAGCGGGCAACACTGGCTCCTCAGGGCGCACAGGAATGGCGGGCAGCACAGGGCTGGCAGGGAGCAAAGGGCCCTCCTGGGACACAGGGCCTGCAGAGGAGGGCACAGGCGCGGGCTGAGGGGCACAGACTGCCAGTTCCTGGGGCGCAGCCTGGGCTCCCTGGCCTTGCTGCCTGCGCAGTCGCTGCAGCCTTTGCTCTTTGGCCCTGCGGTTGGTGAGCCACACCCGCACTTGGTCCTCCTGCAGGTTCAGCCTGGCCGCCAGGTTCTGGCGTTCCTCATAGGTCCCATAGGGTTTCCCCTCAAAGAATTCCTCCAGGACCCGCAGCTGTTGTGCGCTGAACAACCTGCGAGGCCGCCGCCGCCGCCGCCACAGCCGCGTCCTCTTCCTCGGGGGGCTTGGGGACAACTGGGAGCAGGTGGGAAACCCTGGGTCTAGCATCCTGGATGCTCCTGGGCCCTCTGCGCTTGAAGCTCCGCCTAACAGCCCTGCGAGTGCCGCCTTAAATACCTGGTAGGCACTCGCCACCCACAGGTCCCAACCAATGGGGCTCCAGGCAGCACTGCTCTCTGGCCCCGCCCCTTGTGCAGGTGTTTGGGAGTGGAAGCCTGTGAGCGCTCGCGCACGCGCGCCCCCTTGCGTGCGTCCCTGCTTTCTTTTCCATGAGCCCCTGTGTAGGGGTGGGCTGGGTTGGAGGGGGGCTGGCGGGGCGCTCGGGGAGGCGCAATCATTGATTAGTCCTTTGACCGAGCAGTTGCCCGCACCCCGTGCCTGTCCTACAGCCTGGCAGACACAGGGGGCCACACATCCGTGGCCATGGCCTCAAGAGGACTCGGTAGTGTCCTGTTCCCGATGAGGCTTTTATTAGAATCCATGTGAGAGACATTACCTGCGTGATAGAATACCAAAGGACACCACACTGTGAGATCTCCTTGCTACATTCAGCTCGCCCTCTGAACTGCCTCTTCCCGTGTCAGGGTGGCTTCTCCCCTAACTGGACATGATTTCTGCTTCCTCGAGCAGGTTGGTCTCCACGAAGTTGATTGCCCTGACGTCCACAAGGAATAACCCAACCAATTCCTTGGATTGTAAATTGGGACTGGAGGCCGCCTGCTCCACGATGTCTAAAAGGAAAAACAGGGTGTGTAACGAACAAAAACAAACAAACAAACAAACAAATTGTCTAGAACTCGGTCTCCTGGCCCCACTTAGCAGAGACATAGAATGATGTCCCACCAAGATTTTTCCGTGAGAGCCCTTGATAGGCCCGAATGAACTTGCCTGAGGAGGGTCGGGTCATGCAGAGGCATCTAGCACCTGAGGCAGAAGATCTTGGCTGTGTCTTTACCAGATCGTGTTGAAGAAAACATAGACGGAGGGAGCTGCCATGTCTCCAAGCAGCCGTTGGGGAAAGGGCTGTGTGAACCTGAATGTATGTGTTCAAAACTGCATAAGGAAAACTAACACACCGACACTTTGCTTCTTTCGCAGCTGATTTTATTGTTCAAATATCGGCAAGCATTGCTGTCCTGAAAGATGCATTTCTTACAAAATTCTACATTCAAAGTTTCCAGATCAACCTAGCTTCCCGCAATGGATGTCACAGTTCTATAAACCACTTTCATTTCCACAGACATTTCATTACTTGCTGAGCCATGTGTTGAAGGGCTCTTTACAAGTGTTCACACAGGCAGATGCACACACACACACACACACACACACACACACACACAGCACACACACAGCACACACACAGCACACATGCCCTCATATTTTCTAAAATAGAAACAACTGAGTATGTGTGTTTCCATTTGGCATTGCTGTATCCTTGGTGTGGGATATTTTAGGTTGAGTAAGAGATAAGTGATCAGCGAATGCCTCGCCTTTCAGACACAGTGGTTTGTACCCTGTGAATGGCCACGTACATGACAAGTGTTGTTTGATGAATAAGAGGTTTCACCTGATTTTACCCTGCATCATTTCACTCGAGTGAATAATGTGTAGAGCAGTGTTGGTGTTTCACGACTCCCTCTCCTTTGTTGAGTTCCGTCATGTTTTCTAAGGGAAGAACCATGACTGGAGGATTTTCCACATAGCTGACTTGCCTAGGGCTCTTCTCGCGTGTAGGAACTCTGGTGTCTGATGAGATTCGCATGTTGGCTGAAGGCGTTCCCACACTGACCGCACTCACACGGATTCTCTCTGCTGCGTGTTATGTAGTGATGTGTCGTCAGCTCAGACTTTTGACGGAAAGCCTTCCCACACATGGGGCATCCGTGTGGTTTCTGCCCCGTGTGCATTCTCCGGTGCTGGCTCAGGCCAGAGCTTTGACTACTGACATTCATAGCATTGCTTACCCGCATGGACTCAATCCTGCTTTTCTGTGGTAAGATCTTTGATCGAGAGCTTTGTCACATAGGGGACATTCATTTGGTTGCTCTCCTGTGTGGATGGCCTCATGCTGTCTAAGGAAAGAACTCTGACTGAAGGCTTTCCCACCCTCACCGCACTCATTGGGCTTCTCTCCATTGGGCATTGCATTGTGGTTTCTAAGCCCAGATCGTTGCAGAAAGCCTTTCCCTCGTAGATGACATTCACCTGGTCTCTCTCTAGGGTGAGTCATGTTCTGCCCTCTGAGGTTGAAAACATTCCTGAAGGGTATCCCACGGTCACACTGTGGTGTGAATGTCATCGTGTCTACTGAGGCATTCTTCTAGTCCAGGTGACTTTCCGCACTGTTGGCTGACATCTGCTTTCTTTCTTACGTAAACTGAGGAATGTGGAGACCCGGCTGATCTATGAGTAAATTCATCACTCCTATCAGCCCTTGGCACCCTTCTTCTGGACGCTGTGGAGAGCCCTCATTCTCACGGCATGGTGGGGGCAGAGGTAGGATTCTGGACATGTTCTGAAGTCGTCCAGGTCAGGGAGTCCTCCTCGCATGGGCTTAGGGTGGGCATGGACTGAGGGATTCTGAGAGGGGCCCTGAGGCTGCCGAAGGACCACAAGGGAGGGGCACCTTTGGAGGGTGAATTCCTAAGGGCTTTTAGTGCCCCTTAGGGTGGGGATGACCTTGACTGTGAGAAAGGGATTAGGCAGGGACCTACAGGTGGAGCCCAAACTACAGTCATTTCAAGGACCATCAGACTCCACTCTACTCTCAGGGACCTGAGCTCTGTGGTACAACCATTATGCCAAACATGAGGTGACATGATCAGAAATGAAACCCAATCACAAGCAGGACATATTGTGCAGAATTTTATTAGTATGGGATAAAAAGTATATGCAGAGGAATTTAATAAAACATTTCATACAGCATAATACATAAAAGAAAATAAGTAAAATAACTCCCCCCCCCTCCCCCAAGGCGTGATGGGTCTTCCCGGTGTCAATGATGCCGCGAGAAGGGGGTGAACTCTCCGAGTCCAGGGAACGCGATGGGAAAAGCACCAGGAAGCCGCGAGTCGCAGATGTGCACACTTCCAGAGTTCGCCCAGTCCGAGGGGCGCCAGAGCACGCTGCCAGGAGGAGCGTGGAGGCTGGGCTGGGTCCTGGGCAGCAGCTCTCCAGTGGGTCCCGCACCAGCAGCAGCTATTGCGCTCCCAGCGCTGTGAACAAGCAGGCAGGTCACGTGCGCCCTAATGGGCTCAGCCTGGACCGCGGAGGCAGCAGCCCAGGCCTGCCGCCCCGCGTATGCGCAGTGGCCACCAAAGAGGGTGGGGGTGGGGGGGGGTGCAGAGCCCAGGCCACCTCGCCAGGGTGGATGCTCAGAGGTGCGCCTACTCTGCAGGCGAGCAACTGGCGGCAAAGACGCACTGGCTAGCGCTTCTCCCACCCGCGTGGGCTCACACCCTGGTCCCCTCTGGTCCCGCGGAATCTGCAGGACTTGGCGGGGACACACTCCCTGGGAGATCCAGTAACTGGAAGAGGTCCACGTCGCTGTCACCCACAAAGTCGTACCAGGGCCTGGGGGAGGAGAAGGGCTCCTCCAAGGAGCAATAGGCTGAGAGCAGGTCTGTGAAATCAGGGTCTGAAGAGAAATTCCCGGCGTTGTTGGGGCCCTGAGGCGAGAGTGTGGCCTCGGATGGAGCTGGAGTTGGAATTGGTACTGGATCTAGAGCTGGAACTGGAGCTAGAGCTGGAGCTGGAGCTAGATCTGGAGCTGGAGTTGGAGCTGGATCTAGGGCTGGAGCTAGAGCTGGAGCTGGATCTGGAGCTGGAGCTGGAGTTGGAGCTGGATCTAGGGCTGGAGCTGGAGCTGGAGCTGGATCTGGAGCTGGAGCTGGAGCTGGAGCTGGAGCTGGAGCTGGAGCAGGTACAGCGGTGACCGTGCCCTGGACGCCTTGCGCAGGGTCGCAGCAGGCCTGGCTGTAGCTGGAGGTGCCGGGATCTGCTGCTGGGAAGACTTGCAAGGCTCTGTGTGGGCGGAGGCTGCGGAAACCAGGGCCCCTGTCGTGTACCGGGACGGCAGGGAGTGCAGGGCTGGTGGGGAGCACAGGGCCAGGGAGGAGCACAAAGCCAGCCGGGAGCACAGGACCCGCCGTGAGCACAGCACCGGCCGGGAACACAGGGCCAGCGGGGAGCCCAGGGCCTGTGGGAAGAAGCACAGAGCTGGCTGGGAACATAGGACCCGCCAGGAGCAAAGGACCGGTTGGGAACACAGGGCCAGCGGGCAACACTGGCTCCTCAGGGCGCACAGGAATGGCGGGCAGCACAGGGCTGGCAGGGAGCAAAGGGCCCTCCTGGGACACAGGGCCTGCAGAGGAGGGCACAGGCGCGGGCTGAGGGGCACAGACTGCCAGTTCCTGGGGCGCAGCCTGGGCTCCCTGGCCTTGCTGCCTGAGCAGTCGCTGCAGCCTTTGCTCTTTGGCCCTGCGGTTGGTGAGCCACACCCGCACTTGGTCCTCCTGCAGGTTCAGCCTGGCCGCCAGGTTCTGGCGTTCCTCATAGGTCCCATAGGGTTTCCCCTCAAAGAATTCCTCCAGGACCCGCAGCTGTTGTGCGCTGAACACCCTGCGAGGCCGCCGCCGCCGCCGCCACAGCCGCGTCCTCTTCCTCGGGGGGCTTGGGGACAACTGGGAGCAGGTGGGAAACCCTGGGTCTAGCATCCTGGATGCTCCTGGGCCCTCTGCGCTTGAAGCTCCGCCTAACAGCCCTGCGAGTGCCGCCTTAAATACCTGGTAGGCACTCGCCACCCACAGGTCCCAACCAATGGGGCTCCAGGCAGCACTGCTCTCTGGCCCCGCCCCTTGTGCAGGTGTTTGGGAGTGGAAGCCTGTGAGCGCTCGCGCACGCGCGCCCCCTTGCGTGCGTCCCTGCTTTCTTTTCCATGAGCCCCTGTGTAGGGGTGGGCTGGGTTGGAGGGGGGCTGGCGGGGCGCTCGGGGAGGCGCAATCATTGATTAGTCCTTTGACCGAGCAGTTGCCCGCACCCCGTGCCTGTCCTACAGCCTGGCAGACACAGGGGGCCACACATCCGTGGCCATGGCCTCAAGAGGACTCGGTAGTGTCCTGTTCCCGATGAGGCTTTTATTAGAATCCATGTGAGAGACATTACCTGCGTGATAGAATACCAAAGGACACCACACTGTGAGATCTCCTTGCTACATTCAGCTCGCCCTCTGAACTGCCTCTTCCCGTGTCAGGGTGGCTTCTCCCCTAACTGGACATGATTTCTGCTTCCTCGAGCAGTTTGGTCTCCACGAAGTTGATTGCCCTGACGTCCACAAGGAATAACCCAACCAATTCCTTGGATTGTAAATTGGGACTGGAGGCCGCCTGCTCCACGATGTCTAAAAGGAAAAACAGGGTGTGTAACGAACAAAAACAAACAAACAAACAAACAAATTGTCTAGAACTCGGTCTCCTGGCCCCACTTAGCAGAGACATAGAATGATGTCCCACCAAGATTTTTCCGTGAGAGCCCTTGATAGGCCCGAATGAACTTGCCTGAGGAGGGTCGGGTCATGCAGAGGCATCTAGCACCTGAGGCAGAAGATCTTGGCTGTGTCTTTACCAGATCGTGTTGAAGAAAACATAGACGGAGGGAGCTGCCATGTCTCCAAGCAGCCGTTGGGGAAAGGGCTGTGTGAACCTGAATGTATGTGTTCAAAACTGCATAAGGAAAACTAACACACCGACACTTTGCTTCTTTCGCAGCTGATTTTATTGTTCAAATATCGGCAAGCATTGCTGTCCTGAAAGATGCATTTCTTACAAAATTCTACATTCAAAGTTTCCAGATCAACCTAGCTTCCCGCAATGGATGTCACAGTTCTATAAACCACTTTCATTTCCACAGACATTTCATTACTTGCTGAGCCATGTGTTGAAGGGCTCTTTACAAGTGTTCACACAGGCAGATGCACACACACACACACACACACACACACAGCACACACACAGCACACACACAGCACACATGCCCTCATATTTTCTAAAATAGAAACAACTGAGTATGTGTGTTTCCATTTGGCATTGCTGTATCCTTGGTGTGGGATATTTTAGGTTGAGTAAGAGATAAGTGATCAGCGAATGCCTCGCCTTTCAGACACAGTGGTTTGTACCCTGTGAATGGCCACGTACATGACAAGTGTTGTTTGATGAATAAGAGGTTTCACCTGATTTTACCCTGCATCATTTCACTCGAGTGAATAATGTGTAGAGCAGTGTTGGTGTTTCACGACTCCCTCTCCTTTGTTGAGTTCCGTCATGTTTTCTAAGGGAAGAACCATGACTGGAGGATTTTCCACATAGCTGACTTGCCTAGGGCTCTTCTCGCGTGTAGGAACTCTGGTGTCTGATGAGATTCGCATGTTGGCTGAAGGCGTTCCCACACTGACCGCACTCACACGGATTCTCTCTGCTGCGTGTTATGTAGTGATGTGTCGTCAGCTCAGACTTTTGACGGAAAGCCTTCCCACACATGGGGCATCCGTGTGGTTTCTGCCCCGTGTGCATTCTCCGGTGCTGGCTCAGGCCAGAGCTTTGACTACTGACATTCATAGCATTGCTTACCCGCATGGACTCAATCCTGCTTTTCTGTGGTAAGATCTTTGATCGAGAGCTTTGTCACATAGGGGACATTCATTTGGTTGCTCTCCTGTGTGGATGGCCTCATGCTGTCTAAGGAAAGAACTCTGACTGAAGGCTTTCCCACCCTCACCGCACTCATTGGGCTTCTCTCCATTGGGCATTGCATTGTGGTTTCTAAGCCCAGATCGTTGCAGAAAGCCTTTCCCTCGTAGATGACATTCACCTGGTCTCTCTCTAGGGTGAGTCATGTTCTGCCCTCTGAGGTTGAAAACATTCCTGAAGGGTATCCCACGGTCACACTGTGGTGTGAATGTCATCGTGTCTACTGAGGCATTCTTCTAGTCCAGGTGACTTTCCGCACTGTTGGCTGACATCTGCTTTCTTTCTTACGTAAACTGAGGAATGTGGAGACCCGGCTGATCTATGAGTAAATTCATCACTCCTATCAGCCCTTGGCACCCTTCTTCTGGACGCTGTGGAGAGCCCTCATTCTCACGGCATGGTGGGGGCAGAGGTAGGATTCTGGACATGTTCTGAAGTCGTCCAGGTCAGGGAGTCCTCCTCGCATGGGCTTAGGGTGGGCATGGACTGAGGGATTCTGAGAGGGGCCCTGAGGCTGCCGAAGGACCACAAGGGAGGGGCACCTTTGGAGGGTGAATTCCTAAGGGCTTTTAGTGCCCCTTAGGGTGGGGATGACCTTGACTGTGAGAAAGGGATTAGGCAGGGACCTACAGGTGGAGCCCAAACTACAGTCATTTCAAGGACCATCAGACTCCACTCTACTCTCAGGGACCTGAGCTCTGTGGTACAACCATTATGCCAAACATGAGGTGACATGATCAGAAATGAAACCCAATCACAAGCAGGACATATTGTGCAGAATTTTATTAGTATGGGATAAAAAGTATATGCAGAGGAATTTAATAAAACATTTCATACAGCATAATACATAAAAGAAAATAAGTAAAATAACTCCCCCCCCCTCCCCCAAGGCGTGATGGGTCTTCCCGGTGTCAATGATGCCGCGAGAAGGGGGTGAACTCTCCGAGTCCAGGGAACGCGATGGGAAAAGCACCAGGAAGCCGCGAGTCGCAGATGTGCACACTTCCAGAGTTCGCCCAGTCCGAGGGGCGCCAGAGCACGCTGCCAGGAGGAGCGTGGAGGCTGGGCTGGGTCCTGGGCAGCAGCTCTCCAGTGGGTCCCGCACCAGCAGCAGCTATTGCGCTCCCAGCGCTGTGAACAAGCAGGCAGGTCACGTGCGCCCTAATGGGCTCAGCCTGGACCGCGGAGGCAGCAGCCCAGGCCTGCCGCCCCGCGTATGCGCAGTGGCCACCAAAGAGGGTGGGGGTGGGGGGGGGTGCAGAGCCCAGGCCACCTCGCCAGGGTGGATGCTCAGAGGTGCGCCTACTCTGCAGGCGAGCAACTGGCGGCAAAGACGCACTGGCTAGCGCTTCTCCCACCCGCGTGGGCTCACACCCTGGTCCCCTCTGGTCCCGCGGAATCTGCAGGATTTGGCGGGGACACACTCCCTGGGAGATCCAGTAACTGGAAGAGGTCCACGTCGCTGTCACCCACAAAGTCGTACCAGGGCCTGGGGGAGGAGAAGGGCTCCTCCAAGGAGCAATAGGCTGAGAGCAGGTCTGTGAAATCAGGGTCTGAAGAGAAATTCCCGGCGTTGTTGGGGCCCTGAGGCGAGAGTGTGGCCTCGGATGGAGCTGGAGTTGGAATTGGTACTGGATCTAGAGCTGGAACTGGAGCTAGAGCTGGAGCTGGAGCTAGATCTGGAGCTGGAGTTGGAGCTGGATCTAGGGCTGGAGCTAGAGCTGGAGCTGGATCTGGAGCTGGAGCTGGAGTTGGAGCTGGATCTAGGGCTGGAGCTGGAGCTGGAGCTGGATCTGGAGCTGGAGCTGGAGCTGGAGCTGGAGCTGGAGCTGGAGCAGGTACAGCGGTGACCGTGCCCTGGACGCCTTGCGCAGGGTCGCAGCAGGCCTGGCTGTAGCTGGAGGTGCCGGGATCTGCTGCTGGGAAGACTTGCAAGGCTCTGTGTGGGCGGAGGCTGCGGAAACCAGGGCCCCTGTCGTGTACCGGGACGGCAGGGAGTGCAGGGCTGGTGGGGAGCACAGGGCCAGGGAGGAGCACAAAGCCAGCCGGGAGCACAGGACCCGCCGTGAGCACAGCACCGGCCGGGAACACAGGGCCAGCGGGGAGCCCAGGGCCTGTGGGAAGAAGCACAGAGCTGGCTGGGAACATAGGACCCGCCAGGAGCAAAGGACCGGTTGGGAACACAGGGCCAGCGGGCAACACTGGCTCCTCAGGGCGCACAGGAATGGCGGGCAGCACAGGGCTGGCAGGGAGCAAAGGGCCCTCCTGGGACACAGGGCCTGCAGAGGAGGGCACAGGCGCGGGCTGAGGGGCACAGACTGCCAGTTCCTGGGGCGCAGCCTGGGCTCCCTGGCCTTGCTGCCTGCGCAGTCGCTGCAGCCTTTGCTCTTTGGCCCTGCGGTTGGTGAGCCACACCCGCACTTGGTCCTCCTGCAGGTTCAGCCTGGCCGCCAGGTTCTGGCGTTCCTCATAGGTCCCATAGGGTTTCCCCTCAAAGAATTCCTCCAGGACCCGCAGCTGTTGTGCGCTGAACACCCTGCGAGGCCGCCGCCGCCGCCACAGCCGCGTCCTCTTCCTCGGGGGGCTTGGGGACAACTGGGAGCAGGTGGGAAACCCTGGGTCTAGCATCCTGGATGCTCCTGGGCCCTCTGCGCTTGAAGCTCCGCCTAACAGCCCTGCGAGTGCCGCCTTAA
The DNA here is from genome assembly GCF_964212035.1 of Myotis nattereri. Taxonomy (NCBI): domain Eukaryota; kingdom Metazoa; phylum Chordata; class Mammalia; order Chiroptera; family Vespertilionidae; genus Myotis; species Myotis nattereri. Next base: position 15,871,962 of record NC_138096.1, on the reverse strand, counting down.
ATACCTGGTAGGCACTCGCCACCCACAGGTCCCAACCAATGGGGCTCCAGGCAGCACTGCTCTCTGGCCCCGCCCCTTGTGCAGGTGTTTGGGAGTGGAAGCCTGTGAGCGCTCGCGCACGCGCGCCCCCTTGCGTGCGTCCCTGCTTTCTTTTCCATGAGCCCCTGTGTAGGGGTGGGCTGGGTTGGAGGGGGGCTGGCGGGGCGCTCGGGGAGGCGCAATCATTGATTAGTCCTTTGACCGAGCAGTTGCCCGCACCCCGTGCCTGTCCTACAGCCTGGCAGACACAGGGGGCCACACATCCGTGGCCATGGCCTCAAGAGGACTCGGTAGTGTCCTGTTCCCGATGAGGCTTTTATTAGAATCCATGTGAGAGACATTACCTGCGTGATAGAATACCAAAGGACACCACACTGTGAGATCTCCTTGCTACATTCAGCTCGCCCTCTGAACTGCCTCTTCCCGTGTCAGGGTGGCTTCTCCCCTAACTGGACATGATTTCTGCTTCCTCGAGCAGGTTGGTCTCCACGAAGTTGATTGCCCTGACGTCCACAAGGAATAACCCAACCAATTCCTTGGATTGTAAATTGGGACTGGAGGCCGCCTGCTCCACGATGTCTAAAAGGAAAAACAGGGTGTGTAACGAACAAAAACAAACAAACAAACAAACAAACAAATTGTCTAGAACTCGGTCTCCTGGCCCCACTTAGCAGAGACATAGAATGATGTCCCACCAAGATTTTTCCGTGAGAGCCCTTGATAGGCCCGAATGAACTTGCCTGAGGAGGGTCGGGTCATGCAGAGGCATCTAGCACCTGAGGCAGAAGATCTTGGCTGTGTCTTTACCAGATCGTGTTGAAGAAAACATAGACGGAGGGAGCTGCCATGTCTCCAAGCAGCCGTTGGGGAAAGGGCTGTGTGAACCTGAATGTATGTGTTCAAAACTGCATAAGGAAAACTAACACACCGACACTTTGCTTCTTTCGCAGCTGATTTTATTGTTCAAATATCGGCACGCATTGCTGTCCTGAAAGATGCATTTCTTACAAAATTCTACATTCAAAGTTTCCAGATCAACCTAGCTTCCCGCAATGGATGTCACAGTTCTATAAACCACTTTCATTTCCACAGACATTTCATTACTTGCTGAGCCATGTGTTGAAGGGCTCTTTACAAGTGTTCACACAGGCAGATGCACACACACACACACACACACACACACACACACAGCACACACACAGCACACATGCCCTCATATTTTCTAAAATAGAAACAACTGAGTATGTGTGTTTCCATTTGGCATTGCTGTATCCTTGGTGTGGGATATTTTAGGTTGAGTAAGAGATAAGTGATCAGCGAATGCCTCGCCTTTCAGACACAGTGGTTTGTACCCTGTGAATGGCCACGTACATGACAAGTGTTGTTTGATGAATAAGAGGTTTCACCTGATTTTACCCTGCATCATTTCACTCGAGTGAATAATGTGTAGAGCAGTGTTGGTGTTTCACGACTCCCTCTCCTTTGTTGAGTTCCGTCATGTTTTCTAAGGGAAGAACCATGACTGGAGGATTTTCCACATAGCTGACTTGCCTAGGGCTCTTCTCGCGTGTAGGAACTCTGGTGTCTGATGAGATTCGCATGTTGGCTGAAGGCGTTCCCACACTGACCGCACTCACACGGATTCTCTCTGCTGCGTGTTATGTAGTGATGTGTCGTCAGCTCAGACTTTTGACGGAAAGCCTTCCCACACATGGGGCATCCGTGTGGTTTCTGCCCCGTGTGCATTCTCCGGTGCTGGCTCAGGCCAGAGCTTTGACTACTGACATTCATAGCATTGCTTACCCGCATGGACTCAATCCTGCTTTTCTGTGGTAAGATCTTTGATCGAGAGCTTTGTCACATAGGGGACATTCATTTGGTTGCTCTCCTGTGTGGATGGCCTCATGCTGTCTAAGGAAAGAACTCTGACTGAAGGCTTTCCCACCCTCACCGCACTCATTGGGCTTCTCTCCATTGGGCATTGCATTGTGGTTTCTAAGCCCAGATCGTTGCAGAAAGCCTTTCCCTCGTAGATGACATTCACCTGGTCTCTCTCTAGGGTGAGTCATGTTCTGCCCTCTGAGGTTGAAAACATTCCTGAAGGGTATCCCACGGTCACACTGTGGTGTGAATGTCATCGTGTCTACTGAGGCATTCTTCTAGTCCAGGTGACTTTCCGCACTGTTGGCTGACATCTGCTTTCTTTCTTACGTAAACTGAGGAATGTGGAGACCCGGCTGATCTATGAGTAAATTCATCACTCCTATCAGCCCTTGGCACCCTTCTTCTGGACGCTGTGGAGAGCCCTCATTCTCACGGCATGGTGGGGGCAGAGGTAGGATTCTGGACATGTTCTGAAGTCGTCCAGGTCAGGGAGTCCTCCTCGCATGGGCTTAGGGTGGGCATGGACTGAGGGATTCTGAGAGGGGCCCTGAGGCTGCCGAAGGACCACAAGGGAGGGGCACCTTTGGAGGGTGAATTCCTAAGGGCTTTTAGTGCCCCTTAGGGTGGGGATGACCTTGACTGTGAGAAAGGGATTAGGCAGGGACCTACAGGTGGAGCCCAAACTACAGTCATTTCAAGGACCATCAGACTCCACTCTACTCTCAGGGACCTGAGCTCTGTGGTACAACCATTATGCCAAACATGAGGTGACATGATCAGAAATGAAACCCAATCACAAGCAGGACATATTGTGCAGAATTTTATTAGTATGGGATAAAAAGTATATGCAGAGGAATTTAATAAAACATTTCATACAGCATAATACATAAAAGAAAATAAGTAAAATAACTCCCCCCCCCTCCCCCAAGGCGTGATGGGTCTTCCCGGTGTCAATGATGCCGCGAGAAGGGGGTGAACTCTCCGAGTCCAGGGAACGCGATGGGAAAAGCACCAGGAAGCCGCGAGTCGCAGATGTGCACACTTCCAGAGTTCGCCCAGTCCGAGGGGCGCCAGAGCACGCTGCCAGGAGGAGCGTGGAGGCTGGGCTGGGTCCTGGGCAGCAGCTCTCCAGTGGGTCCCGCACCAGCAGCAGCTATTGCGCTCCCAGCGCTGTGAACAAGCAGGCAGGTCACGTGCGCCCTAATGGGCTCAGCCTGGACCGCGGAGGCAGCAGCCCAGGCCTGCCGCCCCGCGTATGCGCAGTGGCCACCAAAGAGGGTGGGGGTGGGGGGGGGGTGCAGAGCCCAGGCCACCTCGCCAGGGTGGATGCTCAGAGGTGCGCCTACTCTGCAGGCGAGCAACTGGCGGCAAAGACGCACTGGCTAGCGCTTCTCCCACCCGCGTGGGCTCACACCCTGGTCCCCTCTGGTCCCGCGGAATCTGCAGGACTTGGCGGGGACACACTCCCTGGGAGATCCAGTAACTGGAAGAGGTCCACGTCGCTGTCACCCACAAAGTCGTACCAGGGCCTGGGGGAGGAGAAGGGCTCCTCCAAGGAGCAATAGGCTGAGAGCAGGTCTGTGAAATCAGGGTCTGAAGAGAAATTCCCGGCGTTGTTGGGGCCCTGAGGCGAGAGTGTGGCCTCGGATGGAGCTGGAGTTGGAATTGGTACTGGATCTAGAGCTGGAACTGGAGCTAGAGCTGGAGCTGGAGCTAGATCTGGAGCTGGAGTTGGAGCTGGATCTAGGGCTGGAGCTAGAGCTGGAGCTGGATCTGGAGCTGGAGCTGGAGTTGGAGCTGGATCTAGGGCTGGAGCTGGAGCTGGATCTGGAGCTGGAGCTGGAGCTGGAGCTGGAGCTGGAGCTGGAGCAGGTACAGCGGTGACCGTGCCCTGGACGCCTTGCGCAGGGTCGCAGCAGGCCTGGCTGTAGCTGGAGGTGCCGGGATCTGCTGCTGGGAAGACTTGCAAGGCTCTGTGTGGGCGGAGGCTGCGGAAACCAGGGCCCCTGTCGTGTACCGGGACGGCAGGGAGTGCAGGGCTGGTGGGGAGCACAGGGCCAGGGAGGAGCACAAAGCCAGCCGGGAGCACAGGACCCGCCGTGAGCACAGCACCGGCCGGGAACACAGGGCCAGCGGGGAGCCCAGGGCCTGTGGGAAGAAGCACAGAGCTGGCTGGGAACATAGGACCCGCCAGGAGCAAAGGACCGGTTGGGAACACAGGGCCAGCGGGCAACACTGGCTCCTCAGGGCGCACAGGAATGGCGGGCAGCACAGGGCTGGCAGGGAGCAAAGGGCCCTCCTGGGACACAGGGCCTGCAGAGGAGGGCACAGGCGCGGGCTGAGGGGCACAGACTGCCAGTTCCTGGGGCGCAGCCTGGGCTCCCTGGCCTTGCTGCCTGCGCAGTCGCTGCAGCCTTTGCTCTTTGGCCCTGCGGTTGGTGAGCCACACCCGCACTTGGTCCTCCTGCAGGTTCAGCCTGGCCGCCAGGTTCTGGCGTTCCTCATAGGTCCCATAGGGTTTCCCCTCAAAGAATTCCTCCAGGACCCGCAGCTGTTGTGCGCTGAACACCCTGCGAGGCCGCCGCCGCCGCCGCCGCCACAGCCGCGTCCTCTTCCTCGGGGGGCTTGGGGACAACTGGGAGCAGGTGGGAAACCCTGGGTCTAGCATCCTGGATGCTCCTGGGCCCTCTGCGCTTGAAGCTCCGCCTAACAGCCCTGCGAGTGCCGCCTTAAATACCTGGTAGGCACTCGCCACCCACAGGTCCCAACCAATGGGGCTCCAGGCAGCACTGCTCTCTGGCCCCGCCCCTTGTGCAGGTGTTTGGGAGTGGAAGCCTGTGAGCGCTCGCGCACGCGCGCCCCCTTGCGTGCGTCCCTGCTTTCTTTTCCATGAGCCCCTGTGTAGGGGTGGGCTGGGTTGGAGGGGGGCTGGCGGGGCGCTCGGGGAGGCGCAATCATTGATTAGTCCTTTGACCGAGCAGTTGCCCGCACCCCGTGCCTGTCCTACAGCCTGGCAGACACAGGGGGCCACACATCCGTGGCCATGGCCTCAAGAGGACTCGGTAGTGTCCTGTTCCCGATGAGGCTTTTATTAGAATCCATGTGAGAGACATTACCTGCGTGATAGAATACCAAAGGACACCACACTGTGAGATCTCCTTGCTACATTCAGCTCGCCCTCTGAACTGCCTCTTCCCGTGTCAGGGTGGCTTCTCCCCTAACTGGACATGATTTCTGCTTCCTCGAGCAGGTTGGTCTCCACGAAGTTGATTGCCCTGACGTCCACAAGGAATAACCCAACCAATTCCTTGGATTGTAAATTGGGACTGGAGGCCGCCTGCTCCACGATGTCTAAAAGGAAAAACAGGGTGTGTAACGAACAAAAACAAACAAACAAACAAACAAATTGTCTAGAACTCGGTCTCCTGGCCCCACTTAGCAGAGACATAGAATGATGTCCCACCAAGATTTTTCCGTGAGAGCCCTTGATAGGCCCGAATGAACTTGCCTGAGGAGGGTCGGGTCATGCAGAGGCATCTAGCACCTGAGGCAGAAGATCTTGGCTGTGTCTTTACCAGATCGTGTTGAAGAAAACATAGACGGAGGGAGCTGCCATGTCTCCAAGCAGCCGTTGGGGAAAGGGCTGTGTGAACCTGAATGTATGTGTTCAAAACTGCATAAGGAAAACTAACACACCGACACTTTGCTTCTTTCGCAGCTGATTTTATTGTTCAAATATCGGCAAGCATTGCTGTCCTGAAAGATGCATTTCTTACAAAATTCTACATTCAAAGTTTCCAGATCAACCTAGCTTCCCGCAATGGATGTCACAGTTCTATAAACCACTTTCATTTCCACAGACATTTCATTACTTGCTGAGCCATGTGTTGAAGGGCTCTTTACAAGTGTTCACACAGGCAGATGCACACACACACACACACACACACACACAGCACACACACAGCACACACACAGCACACATGCCCTCATATTTTCTAAAATAGAAACAACTGAGTATGTGTGTTTCCATTTGGCATTGCTGTATCCTTGGTGTGGGATATTTTAGGTTGAGTAAGAGATAAGTGATCAGCGAATGCCTCGCCTTTCAGACACAGTGGTTTGTACCCTGTGAATGGCCACGTACATGACAAGTGTTGTTTGATGAATAAGAGGTTTCACCTGATTTTACCCTGCATCATTTCACTCGAGTGAATAATGTGTAGAGCAGTGTTGGTGTTTCACGACTCCCTCTCCTTTGTTGAGTTCCGTCATGTTTTCTAAGGGAAGAACCATGACTGGAGGATTTTCCACATAGCTGACTTGCCTAGGGCTCTTCTCGCGTGTAGGAACTCTGGTGTCTGATGAGATTCGCATGTTGGCTGAAGGCGTTCCCACACTGACCGCACTCACACGGATTCTCTCTGCTGCGTGTTATGTAGTGATGTGTCGTCAGCTCAGACTTTTGACGGAAAGCCTTCCCACACATGGGGCATCCGTGTGGTTTCTGCCCCGTGTGCATTCTCCGGTGCTGGCTCAGGCCAGAGCTTTGACTACTGACATTCATAGCATTGCTTACCCGCATGGACTCAATCCTGCTTTTCTGTGGTAAGATCTTTGATCGAGAGCTTTGTCACATAGGGGACATTCATTTGGTTGCTCTCCTGTGTGGATGGCCTCATGCTGTCTAAGGAAAGAACTCTGACTGAAGGCTTTCCCACCCTCACCGCACTCATTGGGCTTCTCTCCATTGGGCATTGCATTGTGGTTTCTAAGCCCAGATCGTTGCAGAAAGCCTTTCCCTCGTAGATGACATTCACCTGGTCTCTCTCTAGGGTGAGTCATGTTCTGCCCTCTGAGGTTGAAAACATTCCTGAAGGGTATCCCACGGTCACACTGTGGTGTGAATGTCATCGTGTCTACTGAGGCATTCTTCTAGTCCAGGTGACTTTCCGCACTGTTGGCTGACATCTGCTTTCTTTCTTACGTAAACTGAGGAATGTGGAGACCCGGCTGATCTATGAGTAAATTCATCACTCCTATCAGCCCTTGGCACCCTTCTTCTGGACGCTGTGGAGAGCCCTCATTCTCACGGCATGGTGGGGGCAGAGGTAGGATTCTGGACATGTTCTGAAGTCGTCCAGGTCAGGGAGTCCTCCTCGCATGGGCTTAGGGTGGGCATGGACTGAGGGATTCTGAGAGGGGCCCTGAGGCTGCCGAAGGACCACAAGGGAGGGGCACCTTTGGAGGGTGAATTCCTAAGGGCTTTTAGTGCCCCTTAGGGTGGGGATGACCTTGACTGTGAGAAAGGGATTAGGCAGGGACCTACAGGTGGAGCCCAAACTACAGTCATTTCAAGGACCATCAGACTCCACTCTACTCTCAGGGACCTGAGCTCTGTGGTACAACCATTATGCCAAACATGAGGTGACATGATCAGAAATGAAACCCAATCACAAGCAGGACATATTGTGCAGAATTTTATTAGTATGGGATAAAAAGTATATGCAGAGGAATTTAATAAAACATTTCATACAGCATAATACATAAAAGAAAATAAGTAAAATAACTCCCCCCCCCTCCCCCAAGGCGTGATGGGTCTTCCCGGTGTCAATGATGCCGCGAGAAGGGGGTGAACTCTCCGAGTCCAGGGAACGCGATGGGAAAAGCACCAGGAAGCCGCGAGTCGCAGATGTGCACACTTCCAGAGTTCGCCCAGTCCGAGGGGCGCCAGAGCACGCTGCCAGGAGGAGCGTGGAGGCTGGGCTGGGTCCTGGGCAGCAGCTCTCCAGTGGGTCCCGCACCAGCAGCAGCTATTGCGCTCCCAGCGCTGTGAACAAGCAGGCAGGTCACGTGCGCCCTAATGGGCTCAGCCTGGACCGCGGAGGCAGCAGCCCAGGCCTGCCGCCCCGCGTATGCGCAGTGGCCACCAAAGAGGGTGGGGGTGGGGGGGGGTGCAGAGCCCAGGCCACCTCGCCAGGGTGGATGCTCAGAGGTGCGCCTACTCTGCAGGCGAGCAACTGGCGGCAAAGACGCACTGGCTAGCGCTTCTCCCACCCGCGTGGGCTCACACCCTGGTCCCCTCTGGTCCCGCGGAATCTGCAGGATTTGGCGGGGACACACTCCCTGGGAGATCCAGTAACTGGAAGAGGTCCACGTCGCTGTCACCCACAAAGTCGTACCAGGGCCTGGGGGAGGAGAAGGGCTCCTCCAAGGAGCAATAGGCTGAGAGCAGGTCTGTGAAATCAGGGTCTGAAGAGAAATTCCCGGCGTTGTTGGGGCCCTGAGGCGAGAGTGTGGCCTCGGATGGAGCTGGAGTTGGAATTGGTACTGGATCTAGAGCTGGAACTGGAGCTAGAGCTGGAGCTGGAGCTAGATCTGGAGCTGGAGTTGGAGCTGGATCTAGGGCTGGAGCTAGAGCTGGAGCTGGATCTGGAGCTGGAGCTGGAGTTGGAGCTGGATCTAGGGCTGGAGCTGGAGCTGGAGCTGGATCTGGAGCTGGAGCTGGAGCTGGAGCTGGAGCTGGAGCTGGAGCAGGTACAGCGGTGACCGTGCCCTGGACGCCTTGCGCAGGGTCGCAGCAGGCCTGGCTGTAGCTGGAGGTGCCGGGATCTGCTGCTGGGAAGACTTGCAAGGCTCTGTGTGGGCGGAGGCTGCGGAAACCAGGGCCCCTGTCGTGTACCGGGACGGCAGGGAGTGCAGGGCTGGTGGGGAGCACAGGGCCAGGGAGGAGCACAAAGCCAGCCGGGAGCACAGGACCCGCCGTGAGCACAGCACCGGCCGGGAACACAGGGCCAGCGGGGAGCCCAGGGCCTGTGGGAAGAAGCACAGAGCTGGCTGGGAACATAGGACCCGCCAGGAGCAAAGGACCGGTTGGGAACACAGGGCCAGCGGGCAACACTGGCTCCTCAGGGCGCACAGGAATGGCGGGCAGCACAGGGCTGGCAGGGAGCAAAGGGCCCTCCTGGGACACAGGGCCTGCAGAGGAGGGCACAGGCGCGGGCTGAGGGGCACAGACTGCCAGTTCCTGGGGCGCAGCCTGGGCTCCCTGGCCTTGCTGCCTGCGCAGTCGCTGCAGCCTTTGCTCTTTGGCCCTGCGGTTGGTGAGCCACACCCGCACTTGGTCCTCCTGCAGGTTCAGCCTGGCCGCCAGGTTCTGGCGTTCCTCATAGGTCCCATAGGGTTTCCCCTCAAAGAATTCCTCCAGGACCCGCAGCTGTTGTGCGCTGAACACCCTGCGAGGCCGCCGCCGCCGCCACAGCCGCGTCCTCTTCCTCGGGGGGCTTGGGGACAACTGGGAGCAGGTGGGAAACCCTGGGTCTAGCATCCTGGATGCTCCTGGGCCCTCTGCGCTTGAAGCTCCGCCTAACAGCCCTGCGAGTGCCGCCTTAAATACCTGGTAGGCACTCGCCACCCACAGGTCCCAACCAATGGGGCTCCAGGCAGCACTGCTCTCTGGCCCCGCCCCTTGTGCAGGTGTTTGGGAGTGGAAGCCTGTGAGCGCTCGCGCACGCGCGCCCCCTTGCGTGCGTCCCTGCTTTCTTTTCCATGAGCCCCTGTGTAGGGGTGGGCTGGGTTGGAGGGGGGCTGGCGGGGCGCTCGGGGAGGCGCAATCATTGATTAGTCCTTTGACCGAGCAGTTGCCCGCACCCCGTGCCTGTCCTACAGCCTGGCAGACACAGGGGGCCACACATCCGTGGCCATGGCCTCAAGAGGACTCGGTAGTGTCCTGTTCCCGATGAGGCTTTTATTAGAATCCATGTGAGAGACATTACCTGCGTGATAGAATACCAAAGGACACCACACTGTGAGATCTCCTTGCTACATTCAGCTCGCCCTCTGAACTGCCTCTTCCCGTGTCAGGGTGGCTTCTCCCCTAACTGGACATGATTTCTGCTTCCTCGAGCAGGTTGGTCTCCACGAAGTTGATTGCCCTGACGTCCACAAGGAATAACCCAACCAATTCCTTGGATTGTAAATTGGGACTGGAGGCCGCCTGCTCCACGATGTCTAAAAGGAAAAACAGGGTGTGTAACGAACAAAAACAAACAAACAAACAAACAAATTGTCTAGAACTCGGTCTCCTGGCCCCACTTAGCAGAGACATAGAATGATGTCCCACCAAGATTTTTCCGTGAGAGCCCTTGATAGGCCCGAATGAACTTGCCTGAGGAGGGTCGGGTCATGCAGAGGCATCTAGCACCTGAGGCAGAAGATCTTGGCTGTGTCTTTACCAGATCGTGTTGAAGAAAACATAGACGGAGGGAGCTGCCATGTCTCCAAGCAGCCGTTGGGGAAAGGGCTGTGTGAACCTGAATGTATGTGTTCAAAACTGCATAAGGAAAACTAACACACCGACACTTTGCTTCTTTCGCAGCTGATTTTATTGTTCAAATATCGGCAAGCATTGCTGTCCTGAAAGATGCATTTCTTACAAAATTCTACATTCAAAGTTTCCAGATCAACCTAGCTTCCCGCAATGGATGTCACAGTTCTATAAACCACTTTCATTTCCACAGACATTTCATTACTTGCTGAGCCATGTGTTGAAGGGCTCTTTACAAGTGTTCACACAGGCAGATGCACACACACACACACACACACACACACACAGCACACACACAGCACACACACAGCACACATGCCCTCATATTTTCTAAAATAGAAACAACTGAGTATGTGTGTTTCCATTTGGCATTGCTGTATCCTTGGTGTGGGATATTTTAGGTTGAGTAAGAGATAAGTGATCAGCGAATGCCTCGCCTTTCAGACACAGTGGTTTGTACCCTGTGAATGGCCACGTACATGACAAGTGTTGTTTGATGAATAAGAGGTTTCACCTGATTTTACCCTGCATCATTTCACTCGAGTGAATAATGTGTAGAGCAGTGTTGGTGTTTCACGACTCCCTCTCCTTTGTTGAGTTCCGTCATGTTTTCTAAGGGAAGAACCATGACTGGAGGATTTTCCACATAGCTGACTTGCCTAGGGCTCTTCTCGCGTGTAGGAACTCTGGTGTCTGATGAGATTCGCATGTTGGCTGAAGGCGTTCCCACACTGACCGCACTCACACGGATTCTCTCTGCTGCGTGTTATGTAGTGATGTGTCGTCAGCTCAGACTTTTGACGGAAAGCCTTCCCACACATGGGGCATCCGTGTGGTTTCTGCCCCGTGTGCATTCTCCGGTGCTGGCTCAGGCCAGAGCTTTGACTACTGACATTCATAGCATTGCTTACCCGCATGGACTCAATCCTGCTTTTCTGTGGTAAGATCTTTGATCGAGAGCTTTGTCACATAGGGGACATTCATTTGGTTGCTCTCCTGTGTGGATGGCCTCATGCTGTCTAAGGAAAGAACTCTGACTGAAGGCTTTCCCACCCTCACCGCACTCATTGGGCTTCTCTCCATTGGGCATTGCATTGTGGTTTCTAAGCCCAGATCGTTGCAGAAAGCCTTTCCCTCGTAGATGACATTCACCTGGTCTCTCTCTAGGGTGAGTCATGTTCTGCCCTCTGAGGTTGAAAACATTCCTGAAGGGTATCCCACGGTCACACTGTGGTGTGAATGTCATCGTGTCTACTGAGGCATTCTTCTAGTCCAGGTGACTTTCCGCACTGTTGGCTGACATCTGCTTTCTTTCTTACGTAAACTGAGGAATGTGGAGACCCGGCTGATCTATGAGTAAATTCATCACTCCTATCAGCCCTTGGCACCCTTCTTCTGGACGCTGTGGAGAGCCCTCATTCTCACGGCATGGTGGGGGCAGAGGTAGGATTCTGGACATGTTCTGAAGTCGTCCAGGTCAGGGAGTCCTCCTCGCATGGGCTTAGGGTGGGCATGGACTGAGGGATTCTGAGAGGGGCCCTGAGGCTGCCGAAGGACCACAAGGGAGGGGCACCTTTGGAGGGTGAATTCCTAAGGGCTTTTAGTGCCCCTTAGGGTGGGGATGACCTTGACTGTGAGAAAGGGATTAGGCAGGGACCTACAGGTGGAGCCCAAACTACAGTCATTTCAAGGACCATCAGACTCCACTCTACTCTCAGGGACCTGAGCTCTGTGGTACAACCATTATGCCAAACATGAGGTGACATGATCAGAAATGAAACCCAATCACAAGCAGGACATATTGTGCAGAATTTTATTAGTATGGGATAAAAAGTATATGCAGAGGAATTTAATAAAACATTTCATACAGCATAATACATAAAAGAAAATAAGTAAAATAACTCCCCCCCCCCTCCCCCAAGGCGTGATGGGTCTTCCCGGTGTCAATGATGCCGCGAGAAGGGGGTGAACTCTCCGAGTCCAGGGAACGCGATGGGAAAAGCACCAGGAAGCCGCGAGTCGCAGATGTGCACACTTCCAGAGTTCGCCCAGTCCGAGGGGCGCCAGAGCACGCTGCCAGGAGGAGCGTGGAGGCTGGGCTGGGTCCTGGGCAGCAGCTCTCCAGTGGGTCCCGCACCAGCAGCAGCTATTGCGCTCCCAGCGCTGTGAACAAGCAGGCAGGTCACGTGCGCCCTAATGGGCTCAGCCTGGACCGCGGAGGCAGCAGCCCAGGCCTGCCGCCCCGCGTATGCGCAGTGGCCACCAAAGAGGGTGGGGGTGGGGGGGGGTGCAGAGCCCAGGCCACCTCGCCAGGGTGGATGCTCAGAGGTGCGCCTACTCTGCAGGCGAGCAACTGGCGGCAAAGACGCACTGGCTAGCGCTTCTCCCACCCGCGTGGGCTCACACCCTGGTCCCCTCTGGTCCCGCGGAATCTGCAGGATTTGGCGGGGACACACTCCCTGGGAGATCCAGTAACTGGAAGAGGTCCACGTCGCTGTCACCCACAAAGTCGTACCAGGGCCTGGGGGAGGAGAAGGGCTCCTCCAAGGAGCAATAGGCTGAGAGCAGGTCTGTGAAATCAGGGTCTGAAGAGAAATTCCCGGCGTTGTTGGGGCCCTGAGGCGAGAGTGTGGCCTCGGATGGAGCTGGAGTTGGAATTGGTACTGGATCTAGAGCTGGAACTGGAGCTAGAGCTGGAGCTGGAGCTAGATCTGGAGCTGGAGTTGGAGCTGGATCTAGGGCTGGAGCTAGAGCTGGAGCTGGATCTGGAGCTGGAGCTGGAGTTGGAGCTGGATCTAGGGCTGGAGCTGGAGCTGGAGCTGGATCTGGAGCTGGAGCTGGAGCTGGAGCTGGAGCTGGAGCTGGAGCAGGTACAGCGGTGACCGTGCCCTGGACGCCTTGCGCAGGGTCGCAGCAGGCCTGGCTGTAGCTGGAGGTGCCGGGATCTGCTGCTGGGAAGACTTGCAAGGCTCTGTGTGGGCGGAGGCTGCGGAAACCAGGGCCCCTGTCGTGTACCGGGACGGCAGGGAGTGCAGGGCTGGTGGGGAGCACAGGGCCAGGGAGGAGCACAAAGCCAGCCGGGAGCACAGGACCCGCCGTGAGCACAGCACCGGCCGGGAACACAGGGCCAGCGGGGAGCCCAGGGCCTGTGGGAAGAAGCACAGAGCTGGCTGGGAACATAGGACCCGCCAGGAGCAAAGGACCGGTTGGGAACACAGGGCCAGCGGGCAACACTGGCTCCTCAGGGCGCACAGGAATGGCGGGCAGCACAGGGCTGGCAGGGAGCAAAGGGCCCTCCTGGGACACAGGGCCTGCAGAGGAGGGCACAGGCGCGGGCTGAGGGGCACAGACTGCCAGTTCCTGGGGCGCAGCCTGGGCTCCCTGGCCTTGCTGCCTGCGCAGTCGCTGCAGCCTTTGCTCTTTGGCCCTGCGGTTGGTGAGCCACACCCGCACTTGGTCCTCCTGCAGGTTCAGCCTGGCCGCCAGGTTCTGGCGTTCCTCATAGGTCCCATAGGGTTTCCCCTCAAAGAATTCCTCCAGGACCCGCAGCTGTTGTGCGCTGAACACCCTGCGAGGCCGCCGCCGCCGCCACAGCCGCGTCCTCTTCCTCGGGGGGCTTGGGGACAACTGGGAGCAGGTGGGAAACCCTGGGTCTAGCATCCTGGATGCTCCTGGGCCCTCTGCGCTTGAAGCTCCGCCTAACAGCCCTGCGAGTGCCGCCTTAAATACCTGGTAGGCACTCGCCACCCACAGGTCCCAACCAATGGGGCTCCAGGCAGCACTGCTCTCTGGCCCCGCCCCTTGTGCAGGTGTTTGGGAGTGGAAGCCTGTGAGCGCTCGCGCACGCGCGCCCCCTTGCGTGCGTCCCTGCTTTCTTTTCCATGAGCCCCTGTGTAGGGGTGGGCTGGGTTGGAGGGGGGCTGGCGGGGCGCTCGGGGAGGCGCAATCATTGATTAGTCCTTTGACCGAGCAGTTGCCCGCACCCCGTGCCTGTCCTACAGCCTGGCAGACACAGGGGGCCACACATCCGTGGCCATGGCCTCAAGAGGACTCGGTAGTGTCCTGTTCCCGATGAGGCTTTTATTAGAATCCATGTGAGAGACATTACCTGCGTGATAGAATACCAAAGGACACCACACTGTGAGATCTCCTTGCTACATTCAGCTCGCCCTCTGAACTGCCTCTTCCCGTGTCAGGGTGGCTTCTCCCCTAACTGGACATGATTTCTGCTTCCTCGAGCAGGTTGGTCTCCACGAAGTTGATTGCCCTGACGTCCACAAGGAATAACCCAACCAATTCCTTGGATTGTAAATTGGGACTGGAGGCCGCCTGCTCCACGATGTCTAAAAGGAAAAACAGGGTGTGTAACGAACAAAAACAAACAAACAAACAAACAAACAAATTGTCTAGAACTCGGTCTCCTGGCCCCACTTAGCAGAGACATAGAATGATGTCCCACCAAGATTTTTCCGTGAGAGCCCTTGATAGGCCCGAATGAACTTGCCTGAGGAGGGTCGGGTCATGCAGAGGCATCTAGCACCTGAGGCAGAAGATCTTGGCTGTGTCTTTACCAGATCGTGTTGAAGAAAACATAGACGGAGGGAGCTGCCATGTCTCCAAGCAGCCGTTGGGGAAAGGGCTGTGTGAACCTGAATGTATGTGTTCAAAACTGCATAAGGAAAACTAACACACCGACACTTTGCTTCTTTCGCAGCTGATTTTATTGTTCAAATATCGGCACGCATTGCTGTCCTGAAAGATGCATTTCTTACAAAATTCTACATTCAAAGTTTCCAGATCAACCTAGCTTCCCGCAATGGATGTCACAGTTTTATAAACCACTTTCATTTCCACAGACATTTCATTACTTGCTGAGCCATGTGTTGAAGGGCTCTTTACAAGTGTTCACACAGGCAGATGCACACACACACACACACACACACACACACACACACACACAGCACACACACAGCACACATGCCCTCATATTTTCTAAAATAGAAACAACTGAGTATGTGTGTTTCCATTTGGCATTGCTGTATCCTTGGTGTGGGATATTTTAGGTTGAGTAAGAGATAAGTGATCAGCGAATGCCTCGCCTTTCAGACACAGTGGTTTGTACCCTGTGAATGGCCACGTACATGACAAGTGTTGTTTGATGAATAAGAGGTTTCACCTGATTTTACCCTGCATCATTTCACTCGAGTGAATAATGTGTAGAGCAGTGTTGGTGTTTCACGACTCCCTCTCCTTTGTTGAGTTCCGTCATGTTTTCTAAGGGAAGAACCATGACTGGAGGATTTTCCACATAGCTGACTTGCCTAGGGCTCTTCTCGCGTGTAGGAACTCTGGTGTCTGATGAGATTCGCATGTTGGCTGAAGGCGTTCCCACACTGACCGCACTCACACGGATTCTCTCTGCTGCGTGTTATGTAGTGATGTGTCGTCAGCTCAGACTTTTGACGGAAAGCCTTCCCACACATGGGGCATCCGTGTGGTTTCTGCCCCGTGTGCATTCTCCGGTGCTGGCTCAGGCCAGAGCTTTGACTACTGACATTCATAGCATTGCTTACCCGCATGGACTCAATCCTGCTTTTCTGTGGTAAGATCTTTGATCGAGAGCTTTGTCACATAGGGGACATTCATTTGGTTGCTCTCCTGTGTGGATGGCCTCATGCTGTCTAAGGAAAGAACTCTGACTGAAGGCTTTCCCACCCTCACCGCACTCATTGGGCTTCTCTCCATTGGGCATTGCATTGTGGTTTCTAAGCCCAGATCGTTGCAGAAAGCCTTTCCCTCGTAGATGACATTCACCTGGTCTCTCTCTAGGGTGAGTCATATTCTGCCCTCTGAGGTTGAAAACATTCCTGAAGGGTATCCCACGGTCACACTGTGGTGTGAATGTCATCGTGTCTACTGAGGCATTCTTCTAGTCCAGGTGACTTTCCGCACTGTTGGCTGACATCTGCTTTCTTTCTTACGTAAACTGAGGAATGTGGAGACCCGGCTGATCTATGAGTAAATTCATCACTCCTATCAGCCCTTGGCACCCTTCTTCTGGACGCTGTGGAGAGCCCTCATTCTCACGGCATGGTGGGGGCAGAGGTAGGATTCTGGACATGTTCTGAAGTCGTCCAGGTCAGGGAGTCCTCCTCGCATGGGCTTAGGGTGGGCATGGACTGAGGGATTCTGAGAGGGGCCCTGAGGCTGCCGAAGGACCACAAGGGAGGGGCACCTTTGGAGGGTGAATTCCTAAGGGCTTTTAGTGCCCCTTAGGGTGGGGATGACCTTGACTGTGAGAAAGGGATTAGGCAGGGACCTACAGGTGGAGCCCAAACTACAGTCATTTCAAGGACCATCAGACTCCACTCTACTCTCAGGGACCTGAGCTCTGTGGTACAACCATTATGCCAAACATGAGGTGACATGATCAGAAATGAAACCCAATCACAAGCAGGACATATTGTGCAGAATTTTATTAGTATGGGATAAAAAGTATATGCAGAGGAATTTAATAAAACATTTCATACAGCATAATACATAAAAGAAAATAAGTAAAATAACTCCCCCCCCCTCCCCCAAGGCGTGATGGGTCTTCCCGGTGTCAATGATGCCGTGAGAAGGGGGTGAACTCTCCGAGTCCAGGGAACGCGATGGGAAAAGCACCAGGAAGCCGCGAGTCGCAGATGTGCACACTTCCAGAGTTCGCCCAGTCCGAGGGGCGCCAGAGCACGCTGCCAGGAGGAGCGTGGAGGCTGGGCTGGGTCCTGGGCAGCAGCTCTCCAGTGGGTCCCGCACCAGCAGCAGCTATTGCGCTCCCAGCGCTGTGAACAAGCAGGCAGGTCACGTGCGCCCTAATGGGCTCAGCCTGGACCGCGGAGGCAGCAGCCCAGGCCTGCCGCCCCGCGTATGCGCAGTGGCCACCAAAGAGGGTGGGGGTGGGGGGGGGGTGCAGAGCCCAGGCCACCTCGCCAGGGTGGATGCTCAGAGGTGCGCCTACTCTGCAGGCGAGCAACTGGCGGCAAAGACGCACTGGCTAGCGCTTCTCCCACCCGCGTGGGCTCACACCCTGGTCCCCTCTGGTCCCGCGGAATCTGCAGGACTTGGCGGGGACACACTCCCTGGGAGATCCAGTAACTGGAAGAGGTCCACGTCGCTGTCACCCACAAAGTCGTACCAGGGCCTGGGGGAGGAGAAGGGCTCCTCCAAGGAGCAATAGGCTGAGAGCAGGTCTGTGAAATCAGGGTCTGAAGAGAAATTCCCGGCGTTGTTGGGGCCCTGAGGCGAGAGTGTGGCCTCGGATGGAGCTGGAGTTGGAATTGGTACTGGATCTAGAGCTGGAACTGGAGCTAGAGCTGGAGCTGGAGCTAGATCTGGAGCTGGAGTTGGAGCTGGATCTAGGGCTGGAGCTAGAGCTGGAGCTGGATCTGGAGCTGGAGCTGGAGTTGGAGCTGGATCTAGGGCTGGAGCTGGAGCTGGATCTGGAGCTGGAGCTGGAGCTGGAGCTGGAGCTGGAGCTGGAGCAGGTACAGCGGTGACCGTGCCCTGGACGCCTTGCGCAGGGTCGCAGCAGGCCTGGCTGTAGCTGGAGGTGCCGGGATCTGCTGCTGGGAAGACTTGCAAGGCTCTGTGTGGGCGGAGGCTGCGGAAACCAGGGCCCCTGTCGTGTACCGGGACGGCAGGGAGTGCAGGGCTGGTGGGGAGCACAGGGCCAGGGAGGAGCACAAAGCCAGCCGGGAGCACAGGACCCGCCGTGAGCACAGCACCGGCCGGGAACACAGGGCCAGCGGGGAGCCCAGGGCCTGTGGGAAGAAGCACAGAGCTGGCTGGGAACATAGGACCCGCCAGGAGCAAAGGACCGGTTGGGAACACAGGGCCAGCGGGCAACACTGGCTCCTCAGGGCGCACAGGAATGGCGGGCAGCACAGGGCTGGCAGGGAGCAAAGGGCCCTCCTGGGACACAGGGCCTGCAGAGGAGGGCACAGGCGCGGGCTGAGGGGCACAGACTGCCAGTTCCTGGGGCGCAGCCTGGGCTCCCTGGCCTTGCTGCCTGCGCAGTCGCTGCAGCCTTTGCTCTTTGGCCCTGCGGTTGGTGAGCCACACCCGCACTTGGTCCTCCTGCAGGTTCAGCCTGGCCGCCAGGTTCTGGCGTTCCTCATAGGTCCCATAGGGTTTCCCCTCAAAGAATTCCTCCAGGACCCGCAGCTGTTGTGCGCTGAACACCCTGCGAGGCCGCCGCCGCCGCCACAGCCGCGTCCTCTTCCTCGGGGGGCTTGGGGACAACTGGGAGCAGGTGGGAAACCCTGGGTCTAGCATCCTGGATGCTCCTGGGCCCTCTGCGCTTGAAGCTCCGCCTAACAGCCCTGCGAGTGCCGCCTTAAATACCTGGTAGGCACTCGCCACCCACAGGTCCCAACCAATGGGGCTCCAGGCAGCACTGCTCTCTGGCCCCGCCCCTTGTGCAGGTGTTTGGGAGTGGAAGCCTGTGAGCGCTCGCGCACGCGCGCCCCCTTGCGTGCGTCCCTGCTTTCTTTTCCATGAGCCCCTGTGTAGGGGTGGGCTGGGTTGGAGGGGGGCTGGCGGGGCGCTCGGGGAGGCGCAATCATTGATTAGTCCTTTGACCGAGCAGTTGCCCGCACCCCGTGCCTGTCCTACAGCCTGGCAGACACAGGGGGCCACACATCCGTGGCCATGGCCTCAAGAGGACTCGGTAGTGTCCTGTTCCCGATGAGGCTTTTATTAGAATCCATGTGAGAGACATTACCTGCGTGATAGAATACCAAAGGACACCACACTGTGAGATCTCCTTGCTACATTCAGCTCGCCCTCTGAACTGCCTCTTCCCGTGTCAGGGTGGCTTCTCCCCTAACTGGACATGATTTCTGCTTCCTCGAGCAGGTTGGTCTCCACGAAGTTGATTGCCCTGACGTCCACAAGGAATAACCCAACCAATTCCTTGGATTGTAAATTGGGACTGGAGGCCGCCTGCTCCACGATGTCTAAAAGGAAAAACAGGGTGTGTAACGAACAAAAACAAACAAACAAACAAACAAATTGTCTAGAACTCGGTCTCCTGGCCCCACTTAGCAGAGACATAGAATGATGTCCCACCAAGATTTTTCCGTGAGAGCCCTTGATAGGCCCGAATGAACTTGCCTGAGGAGGGTCGGGTCATGCAGAGGCATCTAGCACCTGAGGCAGAAGATCTTGGCTGTGTCTTTACCAGATCGTGTTGAAGAAAACATAGACGGAGGGAGCTGCCATGTCTCCAAGCAGCCGTTGGGGAAAGGGCTGTGTGAACCTGAATGTATGTGTTCAAAACTGCATAAGGAAAACTAACACACCGACACTTTGCTTCTTTCGCAGCTGATTTTATTGTTCAAATATCGGCAAGCATTGCTGTCCTGAAAGATGCATTTCTTACAAAATTCTACATTCAAAGTTTCCAGATCAACCTAGCTTCCCGCAATGGATGTCACAGTTCTATAAACCACTTTCATTTCCACAGACATTTCATTACTTGCTGAGCCATGTGTTGAAGGGCTCTTTACAAGTGTTCACACAGGCAGATGCACACACACACACACACACACACACACACACAGCACACACACAGCACACACACAGCACACATGCCCTCATATTTTCTAAAATAGAAACAACTGAGTATGTGTGTTTCCATTTGGCATTGCTGTATCCTTGGTGTGGGATATTTTAGGTTGAGTAAGAGATAAGTGATCAGCGAATGCCTCGCCTTTCAGACACAGTGGTTTGTACCCTGTGAATGGCCACGTACATGACAAGTGTTGTTTGATGAATAAGAGGTTTCACCTGATTTTACCCTGCATCATTTCACTCGAGTGAATAATGTGTAGAGCAGTGTTGGTGTTTCACGACTCCCTCTCCTTTGTTGAGTTCCGTCATGTTTTCTAAGGGAAGAACCATGACTGGAGGATTTTCCACATAGCTGACTTGCCTAGGGCTCTTCTCGCGTGTAGGAACTCTGGTGTCTGATGAGATTCGCATGTTGGCTGAAGGCGTTCCCACACTGACCGCACTCACACGGATTCTCTCTGCTGCGTGTTATGTAGTGATGTGTCGTCAGCTCAGACTTTTGACGGAAAGCCTTCCCACACATGGGGCATCCGTGTGGTTTCTGCCCCGTGTGCATTCTCCGGTGCTGGCTCAGGCCAGAGCTTTGACTACTGACATTCATAGCATTGCTTACCCGCATGGACTCAATCCTGCTTTTCTGTGGTAAGATCTTTGATCGAGAGCTTTGTCACATAGGGGACATTCATTTGGTTGCTCTCCTGTGTGGATGGCCTCATGCTGTCTAAGGAAAGAACTCTGACTGAAGGCTTTCCCACCCTCACCGCACTCATTGGGCTTCTCTCCATTGGGCATTGCATTGTGGTTTCTAAGCCCAGATCGTTGCAGAAAGCCTTTCCCTCGTAGATGACATTCACCTGGTCTCTCTCTAGGGTGAGTCATGTTCTGCCCTCTGAGGTTGAAAACATTCCTGAAGGGTATCCCACGGTCACACTGTGGTGTGAATGTCATCGTGTCTACTGAGGCATTCTTCTAGTCCAGGTGACTTTCCGCACTGTTGGCTGACATCTGCTTTCTTTCTTACGTAAACTGAGGAATGTGGAGACCCGGCTGATCTATGAGTAAATTCATCACTCCTATCAGCCCTTGGCACCCTTCTTCTGGACGCTGTGGAGAGCCCTCATTCTCACGGCATGGTGGGGGCAGAGGTAGGATTCTGGACATGTTCTGAAGTCGTCCAGGTCAGGGAGTCCTCCTCGCATGGGCTTAGGGTGGGCATGGACTGAGGGATTCTGAGAGGGGCCCTGAGGCTGCCGAAGGACCACAAGGGAGGGGCACCTTTGGAGGGTGAATTCCTAAGGGCTTTTAGTGCCCCTTAGGGTGGGGATGACCTTGACTGTGAGAAAGGGATTAGGCAGGGACCTACAGGTGGAGCCCAAACTACAGTCATTTCAAGGACCATCAGACTCCACTCTACTCTCAGGGACCTGAGCTCTGTGGTACAACCATTATGCCAAACATGAGGTGACATGATCAGAAATGAAACCCAATCACAAGCAGGACATATTGTGCAGAATTTTATTAGTATGGGATAAAAAGTATATGCAGAGGAATTTAATAAAACATTTCATACAGCATAATACATAAAAGAAAATAAGTAAAATAACTCCCCCCCCCCTCCCCCAAGGCGTGATGGGTCTTCCCGGTGTCAATGATGCCGCGAGAAGGGGGTGAACTCTCCGAGTCCAGGGAACGCGATGGGAAAAGCACCAGGAAGCCGCGAGTCGCAGATGTGCACACTTCCAGAGTTCGCCCAGTCCGAGGGGCGCCAGAGCACGCTGCCAGGAGGAGCGTGGAGGCTGGGCTGGGTCCTGGGCAGCAGCTCTCCAGTGGGTCCCGCACCAGCAGCAGCTATTGCGCTCCCAGCGCTGTGAACAAGCAGGCAGGTCACGTGCGCCCTAATGGGCTCAGCCTGGACCGCGGAGGCAGCAGCCCAGGCCTGCCGCCCCGCGTATGCGCAGTGGCCACCAAAGAGGGTGGGGGTGGGGGGGGGTGCAGAGCCCAGGCCACCTCGCCAGGGTGGATGCTCAGAGGTGCGCCTACTCTGCAGGCGAGCAACTGGCGGCAAAGACGCACTGGCTAGCGCTTCTCCCACCCGCGTGGGCTCACACCCTGGTCCCCTCTGGTCCCGCGGAATCTGCAGGACTTGGCGGGGACACACTCCCTGGGAGATCCAGTAACTGGAAGAGGTCCACGTCGCTGTCACCCACAAAGTCGTACCAGGGCCTGGGGGAGGAGAAGGGCTCCTCCAAGGAGCAATAGGCTGAGAGCAGGTCTGTGAAATCAGGGTCTGAAGAGAAATTCCCGGCGTTGTTGGGGCCCTGAGGCGAGAGTGTGGCCTCGGATGGAGCTGGAGTTGGAATTGGTACTGGATCTAGAGCTGGAACTGGAGCTAGAGCTGGAGCTGGAGCTAGATCTGGAGCTGGAGTTGGAGCTGGATCTAGGGCTGGAGCTAGAGCTGGAGCTGGATCTGGAGCTGGAGCTGGAGTTGGAGCTGGATCTAGGGCTGGAGCTGGAGCTGGATCTGGAGCTGGAGCTGGAGCTGGAGCTGGAGCTGGAGCTGGAGCAGGTACAGCGGTGACCGTGCCCTGGACGCCTTGCGCAGGGTCGCAGCAGGCCTGGCTGTAGCTGGAGGTGCCGGGATCTGCTGCTGGGAAGACTTGCAAGGCTCTGTGTGGGCGGAGGCTGCGGAAACCAGGGCCCCTGTCGTGTACCGGGACGGCAGGGAGTGCAGGGCTGGTGGGGAGCACAGGGCCAGGGAGGAGCACAAAGCCAGCCGGGAGCACAGGACCCGCCGTGAGCACAGCACCGGCCGGGAACACAGGGCCAGCGGGGAGCCCAGGGCCTGTGGGAAGAAGCACAGAGCTGGCTGGGAACATAGGACCCGCCAGGAGCAAAGGACCGGTTGGGAACACAGGGCCAGCGGGCAACACTGGCTCCTCAGGGCGCACAGGAATGGCGGGCAGCACAGGGCTGGCAGGGAGCAAAGGGCCCTCCTGGGACACAGGGCCTGCAGAGGAGGGCACAGGCGCGGGCTGAGGGGCACAGACTGCCAGTTCCTGGGGCGCAGCCTGGGCTCCCTGGCCTTGCTGCCTGCGCAGTCGCTGCAGCCTTTGCTCTTTGGCCCTGCGGTTGGTGAGCCACACCCGCACTTGGTCCTCCTGCAGGTTCAGCCTGGCCGCCAGGTTCTGGCGTTCCTCATAGGTCCCATAGGGTTTCCCCTCAAAGAATTCCTCCAGGACCCGCAGCTGTTGTGCGCTGAACACCCTGCGAGGCCGCCGCCGCCGCCGCCGCCACAGCCGCGTCCTCTTCCTCGGGGGGCTTGGGGACAACTGGGAGCAGGTGGGAAACCCTGGGTCTAGCATCCTGGATGCTCCTGGGCCCTCTGCGCTTGAAGCTCCGCCTAACAGCCCTGCGAGTGCCGCCTTAAATACCTGGTAGGCACTCGCCACCCACAGGTCCCAACCAATGGGGCTCCAGGCAGCACTGCTCTCTGGCCCCGCCCCTTGTGCAGGTGTTTGGGAGTGGAAGCCTGTGAGCGCTCGCGCACGCGCGCCCCCTTGCGTGCGTCCCTGCTTTCTTTTCCATGAGCCCCTGTGTAGGGGTGGGCTGGGTTGGAGGGGGGCTGGCGGGGCGCTCGGGGAGGCGCAATCATTGATTAGTCCTTTGACCGAGCAGTTGCCCGCACCCCGTGCCTGTCCTACAGCCTGGCAGACACAGGGGGCCACACATCCGTGGCCATGGCCTCAAGAGGACTCGGTAGTGTCCTGTTCCCGATGAGGCTTTTATTAGAATCCATGTGAGAGACATTACCTGCGTGATAGAATACCAAAGGACACCACACTGTGAGATCTCCTTGCTACATTCAGCTCGCCCTCTGAACTGCCTCTTCCCGTGTCAGGGTGGCTTCTCCCCTAACTGGACATGATTTCTGCTTCCTCGAGCAGGTTGGTCTCCACGAAGTTGATTGCCCTGACGTCCACAAGGAATAACCCAACCAATTCCTTGGATTGTAAATTGGGACTGGAGGCCGCCTGCTCCACGATGTCTAAAAGGAAAAACAGGGTGTGTAACGAACAAAAACAAACAAACAAACAAACAAATTGTCTAGAACTCGGTCTCCTGGCCCCACTTAGCAGAGACATAGAATGATGTCCCACCAAGATTTTTCCGTGAGAGCCCTTGATAGGCCCGAATGAACTTGCCTGAGGAGGGTCGGGTCATGCAGAGGCATCTAGCACCTGAGGCAGAAGATCTTGGCTGTGTCTTTACCAGATCGTGTTGAAGAAAACATAGACGGAGGGAGCTGCCATGTCTCCAAGCAGCCGTTGGGGAAAGGGCTGTGTGAACCTGAATGTATGTGTTCAAAACTGCATAAGGAAAACTAACACACCGACACTTTGCTTCTTTCGCAGCTGATTTTATTGTTCAAATATCGGCAAGCATTGCTGTCCTGAAAGATGCATTTCTTACAAAATTCTACATTCAAAGTTTCCAGATCAACCTAGCTTCCCGCAATGGATGTCACAGTTCTATAAACCACTTTCATTTCCACAGACATTTCATTACTTGCTGAGCCATGTGTTGAAGGGCTCTTTACAAGTGTTCACACAGGCAGATGCACACACACACACACACACACACACACACACAGCACACACACAGCACACACACAGCACACATGCCCTCATATTTTCTAAAATAGAAACAACTGAGTATGTGTGTTTCCATTTGGCATTGCTGTATCCTTGGTGTGGGATATTTTAGGTTGAGTAAGAGATAAGTGATCAGCGAATGCCTCGCCTTTCAGACACAGTGGTTTGTACCCTGTGAATGGCCACGTACATGACAAGTGTTGTTTGATGAATAAGAGGTTTCACCTGATTTTACCCTGCATCACTTCACTCGAGTGAATAATGTGTAGAGCAGTGTTGGTGTTTCACGACTCCCTCTCCTTTGTTGAGTTCCGTCATGTTTTCTAAGGGAAGAACCATGACTGGAGGATTTTCCACATAGCTGACTTGCCTAGGGCTCTTCTCGCGTGTAGGAACTCTGGTGTCTGATGAGATTCGCATGTTGGCTGAAGGCGTTCCCACACTGACCGCACTCACACGGATTCTCTCTGCTGCGTGTTATGTAGTGATGTGTCGTCAGCTCAGACTTTTGACGGAAAGCCTTCCCACACATGGGGCATCCGTGTGGTTTCTGCCCCGTGTGCATTCTCCGGTGCTGGCTCAGGCCAGAGCTTTGACTACTGACATTCATAGCATTGCTTACCCGCATGGACTCAATCCTGCTTTTCTGTGGTAAGATCTTTGATCGAGAGCTTTGTCACATAGGGGACATTCATTTGGTTGCTCTCCTGTGTGGATGGCCTCATGCTGTCTAAGGAAAGAACTCTGACTGAAGGCTTTCCCACCCTCACCGCACTCATTGGGCTTCTCTCCATTGGGCATTGCATTGTGGTTTCTAAGCCCAGATCGTTGCAGAAAGCCTTTCCCTCGTAGATGACATTCACCTGGTCTCTCTCTAGGGTGAGTCATGTTCTGCCCTCTGAGGTTGAAAACATTCCTGAAGGGTATCCCACGGTCACACTGTGGTGTGAATGTCATCGTGTCTACTGAGGCATTCTTCTAGTCCAGGTGACTTTCCGCACTGTTGGCTGACATCTGCTTTCTTTCTTACGTAAACTGAGGAATGTGGAGACCCGGCTGATCTATGAGTAAATTCATCACTCCTATCAGCCCTTGGCACCCTTCTTCTGGACGCTGTGGAGAGCCCTCATTCTCACGGCATGGTGGGGGCAGAGGTAGGATTCTGGACATGTTCTGAAGTCGTCCAGGTCAGGGAGTCCTCCTCGCATGGGCTTAGGGTGGGCATGGACTGAGGGATTCTGAGAGGGGCCCTGAGGCTGCCGAAGGACCACAAGGGAGGGGCACCTTTGGAGGGTGAATTCCTAAGGGCTTTTAGTGCCCCTTAGGGTGGGGATGACCTTGACTGTGAGAAAGGGATTAGGCAGGGACCTACAGGTGGAGCCCAAACTACAGTCATTTCAAGGACCATCAGACTCCACTCTACTCTCAGGGACCTGAGCTCTGTGGTACAACCATTATGCCAAACATGAGGTGACATGATCAGAAATGAAACCCAATCACAAGCAGGACATATTGTGCAGAATTTTATTAGTATGGGATAAAAAGTATATGCAGAGGAATTTAATAAAACATTTCATACAGCATAATACATAAAAGAAAATAAGTAAAATAACTCCCCCCCCCCCTCTCCCAAGGCGTGATGGGTCTTCCCGGTGTCAATGATGCCGCGAGAAGGGGGTGAACTCTCCGAGTCCAGGGAACGCGATGGGAAAAGCACCAGGAAGCCGCGAGTCGCAGATGTGCACACTTCCAGAGTTCGCCCAGTCCGAGGGGCGCCAGAGCACGCTGCCAGGAGGAGCGTGGAGGCTGGGCTGGGTCCTGGGCAGCAGCTCTCCAGTGGGTCCCGCACCAGCAGCAGCTATTGCGCTCCCAGCGCTGTGAACAAGCAGGCAGGTCACGTGCGCCCTAATGGGCTCAGCCTGGACCGCGGAGGCAGCAGCCCAGGCCTGCCGCCCCGCGTATGCGCAGTGGCCACCAAAGAGGGTGGGGGTGGGGGGGGGTGCAGAGCCCAGGCCACCTCGCCAGGGTGGATGCTCAGAGGTGCGCCTACTCTGCAGGCGAGCAACTGGCGGCAAAGACGCACTGGCTAGCGCTTCTCCCACCCGCGTGGGCTCACACCCTGGTCCCCTCTGGTCCCGCGGAATCTGCAGGACTTGGCGGGGACACACTCCCTGGGAGATCCAGTAA